>NC_135892.1:102755029-103380132 GCF_964194155.1 Cetorhinus maximus
CCAACCCTCTATCCGTTTTAATATGTTATTCCCTACACCTTGAGCTCTTATTTTGCATAGTAGCCTTTGATGTGGCACTTTGTCAAATGCCATCTGGAAATCTAAGTACAGCACACACATAGGTTCCCCTCTATCCACAATGCTTGTTGCTTCCTCAAAGAACTCCAATAAATTAGTCAAACATGATTTCCCTTTCACAAAATCATGTTGACTCTGCCTAATTGCATTGAGGTTCATTATCTGTGGGTTATTGTCTGTTCTTTTACTTGGCACAGCCTAGATCTAAATTCACCACAATGGTAATTTCAGATATGAACCTGCATTTTACTTTTTTTTTGGTAAATCACCTGGTATTGTGTCAAAGTACTACCTCCAATATGGAACTTCTAAAATTTTATCTTGTCATCTACATCAGACAACATACTTTGTGACCACTAGCTTTTGATAATCTTAAACACAGAAAGCTTGTTACAAAATCACAACATGATGGGACTGTTATTTCTGGATTTTACTGCTTCTTGAAATACACTGTGTAAATCTGTTCCAATTCTGTGTACAAACAATTAGTAACCAAAAAAAATCAGATTGTTTTTTGAAAATAGGGGATAGTAAATGCACATTTTGTTAATATTAATGAAAAGTACTCAAAGCTAAAAATTAAATATGTCAACATTAGGACTAGTTTATTCACTCTCTCAACAATTAAAGCAAACCATTCTAAATGCTGAAGCAAAACGTCATTTATTAAGTGCTCCTAAAAGACTCTTGGAATGGATTTCAGAATGCAGCTCCGATGCAGTTTGAAGCAAGTACTAGATGTCTGAACCAGACGTAATTATTTCATCTCTAAAGGGTCACTGATATTTCCAAAAAGAAACATCTTATCGTGAAAACCATTCTTTTAGTGTTCAGTCTTAACAGGACAATTTCTTTCTCAGTTCTGTATTCGATTTACTGAGAATTAAAAATTAGGTTATTCAAAAATAATTACAGCAAAGTTACTTTATAATTGCCTAGATTTAAAGGGGGCTTTGTCAGGATGTAGAGCCTTATATCATTTTTTTCAAGATAATGTCACAAGAAAAGTGATGGAATGACACACTGCAATAAGATTTATGTCACTATGTTGTATGTTTGGCAAACAAAAGATAACAGTTTAGCCAATCATCTTTTCATGAAGTTGATGTTCTTAAAATTTAACATTCTGAAATAATTTTAGCAGCTTTCAGAAAATATTTCATCTCTGGCCTCTGCTAGGATATCAGCATGAAAACATAATGCAGCAGAACTCCACAAATCAGCATTGGAAGATCTGGTGACTTTAATTATAATGATCCTACCTCAGGAGCCAAGTATTCTGGTGTACCACAAAATGTCTTCATGGTAGCAGCGTCTGTAATTCCTTCCTTGCAAAGTCCAAAATCTGTGATTTTGATGTGACCATCTTTGTCTAACATTAAATTCTCCAGCTACAAAAAAAAATCCATTTAAATACTAATTTTTAAAAATAAGCAATACCAACTGTCGTCAGAACCTAAGACAATAGGGAAGGGAATCTAGGAGGGGTACATTTTATTCTAAACCCTCTATCTTATAAAGTTGACTGGAATATTGATTTTTTTTTTATAATTAACTTTCTTACTGACATGAACAGAGAATCTAAAGTTGAGTTTTCTTCTCAGCATTTATATTCTGGTGATAAGACTAATGGAAAGTGCCCTGCAACTCCATTAGAAAAGCAGGGAGTGTGACTTTAAACTGGCCCAAGTGTTGTAAAACCCCAAGAAACCAAATTACAGGAAATGGGCACAGTTTGCACAGACTCTAACATGGCTTCCTGGTGTTGTACAGCTCTCAGGCCGTTTTGAAGTTGTGCCCCTGCTGCTTCTAAAGAAGCTGCACAGGGATATTCTCTATGTCAATTATATAATTGAAGCAGCCTAACACAGGAGGAGACTATGCCTGAGAATTCATATGTCAGTAAGGGAACAATGAGAACATTTTCTTGGACTAATATTTTATTCTATAAAATGGAGGACTACTTTGAACAAATACTCATTAAGATAAAGTACTAAGTTTTGCAGTTTAAGTGTCCTCCCCAAGAGAAAATGGCAAAAACTAAATTGTAATGCATTCTAAAAATGTTTTATCTAAGTTCTATCAACAAAAGTTGGTTTAATCATCTTATAGGTTTGGAATTCCATTTCATTGCTCTTGTTCTGTTATTCTGATCACTAAAGACAATTCAAGCCAGAATACAACAACAGCTTCCATTTATATAGCACCTTTAACATCAAAAAACACCTAAAGGTACTTCATAGAAGTCTAATCAGATAAAAATCAGGCCACACTAATGACAATGATAATAGGGAGGGTGTCTGAAAGCAAAGTTAAAGATGTTGGCTTTAAAGGAGAGGGAAAGGAAGAGAGAGAACAGGAGAGACAGTGAGGTTTAAAGAAAATTCCAGAGTAAAGGGAAAAATGTACAGCTGCCAATTGTGGGGCAATGGAAGTAGAGGTATAAGAGGTCAGAGTTGGAGGAACACAAGAGCTCTCAGAGGGTTGTAGGAAAAATGAAGTTTTCTTCAGGGCAGGCAAGGACTTCATTTCTGAGTGCATATATCTAAAGAAATTAAATTTAATATTCCTTTCATTTGTTCAACAAATTAGAGTTTAGACAGATGTCATAAAATTATAATCTGAAACTCAATTTTCAACACATCTTACAAATTGAAATGTGCTCATTTATAATGAATCATCATATGTTATGATGTTTGAGTACCATAAAATCTCATTCTACCCATCCCATTAGAAAATGTGCTTAAAACATTAATTAGCAATAAATTTTAAAACATGAAGCAAATATGGCAGTCAACTCTTCCACTGATATTTTGATTATTTGCACGATTTTTATCTTAATGTGTTAAACCTCCCTTCATCCCAACATTTCTTTATCAAATTTATATACTTATCCTCGCTAAAAGAATTACACAAACCAGCCATGACTAGACATAGTTTCTATTGGTTGCAACAGAAGCTATATTACAACCATAAAAAATTAAAGCCGCAAAAATTAAGAGCACAACATTGTCCATTTAGCCCATAAGTGTCAGCTTTTTGTGAGAGCAATCTAAAACTAACCAATTGTCCAGCTCTCTGCACAAAGGTATGCATCTTCCTTGGTTATTCAATTGTCCCTTAAAAGAGTTGCCTCAACTATCCCATGTCAAAGCATTCCATGTTTGAATGAATCTCTGAAGAAACTTTTCATAACCTATCTCCTCACTCTTAATGACAATTTTAAATTGATGACCACACATCACTGACTTCTGTTTTCTGCAGTTTAGGCCCCCGTACTCAGGAACAGAAAACTCCAGCTCTCTATCCTCCTTGAAGACCCTCCTTAAAACCCACATTTCTAACTAAACTTTTGATGAACCCTAATGTCTTTTTCTTTAACTTAGCATCCATTTTTTTTAGGTTACACATGTGAGGGGTTATTTGGAACATGTATTTATATTGTACCTTTACATAGAAAACAAATTGTTTTAGTTGAACTATATCAGTTACAATTTGGAATGCATATATTAAGTGTTGCATGCACACTATATTTAAATATCTATTAGATAAAAATAAATAATACCCAGTGGATTAGTGTATAGTGCTGAAGTTTGCATCCAACATTCATCATTTAGGCAAGCTCACTATTTCAACCAGTATTGGCTGTAAAATTAACAAATCACCAACACACTTCTTCAAAAGAAAATGGATATGAAATGCAAAGGAACAAACAACTAGTTTTATTTGTCCACACTCAGTAGTGACTCATGATGAAATGTTGACAGGATGTGGATGTAGGCCACCGCCTGCAGCCACAGTTGAAAGTGAGTGTGGGAAATGAAAAAAATTTAGGAGATAAAGTACAAAAATGTGGACTATAAAGTTTGTTTCTAAAAAGGCAAGTAATATTTTAAACTGTCTTTCAAATCCTGAAAAGAAACCGTGTCCATTATTACAATAATCTGTGGTGGGAACAGCAGGTTCAGCTGTTGCAAGTAGGCTATGAATAATTTCAAGTATGTTCTTAGTGAGGTAAAAAAGAAAAAGGTACAAATTCTGATTACATTGTTACCTTGAGATCTCGGTACACAATCTTCTCGGAATGCAAATAATCTAGAGCCGAGACAATTTCTGCGCCATAGAAGCGTGTGCGGTCCTCTGAGAACACTCGTTCTCTCGACAAATGGAAAAACAGCTGCAGGGTAAACAGCGGGGACAGTATTGTAATAATTACTGATTTAGTGGGGAAAATTAACACAAACATAAAACACCTCTCATCACCATATTGTGATGATAGATAGTGCACCCTTGGTAGATACTGATGGCTCCTAGACGGCAGCTGGTTTATCTTTCAAAGTTTCCAAGGGGAAATGTGAGCTGCTAAATCAGCTTTTTAATCAATATACCAATCTTGTTCTAGACATTCTGTGCACTGCCTATTTAACCTCCTACTTACTCCTGAAAAAAAGTGCAGCAGTGCGATCTAATTATCCTTTTCATATTGTCAGATGTTGAGCTGCATTGTCAAATACCTGTATGTTCACACTGTCATAGGCATTGATACAAATTACCACTGTTACCTTCAAACAGTCCCATATTAATTGACCTGCCATCAAAATTTGCATAAGAAAGACCTGAATGTGTCAAACAGGGATTAGTCATCCTAACTAATCTACTGCTGTAGCTAACAAATTTCACATATTGGAACTAAAGGGTCCACTGCGTCAATCCAAATCTTTTGAGTTTTATTAATAAGACTTTGTGAACATTTCGCTAAGGAAAAAAGCTAAATTATGCATTTTTCTGTGATTAAAACCAGTTGAATAAAATTATCCAAACTATTATATTTTAGAAAAAATAATTTATACTGATTCTTTTAATGGAATACATAGGAATATAAAAATAACCTGAAACTAATTATTAAATTGTGACTACTTAACATTTTATTTTAAGATAAAGCTAAAAGTATAATTGCTTTATATAGGCGGCATGGAAAACCCATGCTATTATGTAGCCAAGTTATAAAAAAAATCTAATTTTGGATTATTGTGTTGAGAGCAAAAGCATGCTAAATGGTCATGATCTCATAACCTTAAATGCATAGGCATATAAAATGCAATTATTTTGGATTAGTAAAACAGCATACAAACTTAAAACTAGCAAAAGTATTGAATAAAATAAAATATAATTAGTTCAAAATACAAATAAACTACTCAAAAATATTCTTAAATACTAAAATAACTAAATATATATTTGAATACATTTAAGTCCAAGTTGCAACTTAAGTAAATTTTACATTCGTTCCACTTGTAATATCAAATGTAAGATCCTAATGATCAATTATAGTCAACTGCTGAATTTCTTTGATTAAACATTTCAGTGCTATGGTACCTTTTACAAATCTACTGTTTTTTTTACTGCATTTGATCATTTATTAATAGGTAATATTGAGGTAATTACAGATGAGGAAGACAGGCCATTTGTCCCATGTGAGTTCATTCATCCAAGAAGCCACAGAAGTCCCATCGTCACATTTTATTGTTTCTTAAATTATTCCAAGGTTTTTACTTCTCCTGTTTTATTATTCTTTACTTAAAATATTAAGTATCGGTCCCAAGTCCAGGGCTCATGAACAGTCAGAAAAAACATTCTGTACAGATATACAGACCAGCACGCAAATAATTTTCCTTTAACTTACTGAATTGAACTTGGATGGTATTGAAATTACCTGTAAACTGGAATTATTTACCAGGGATGTCTGAATTTTAGGTCGTTCAAAGTCAGGAATCAGCATGAGTTCAGGGGAGTGCTCCAGCACCATAAATGGTGAAATTACATATTGCAAGTATTACCTGTTAGTGAGTTGCTGTTTTGGTCCTCCTCATGCATGCACTACCCTTCCCGTTCCCACCCCACCCCCCCCACTCCCCCGCCATTAGCATAGCCTGCTCTTTACTATCCTAGGTCTAGCAGATCACTTCTCAAATCCATCTTTCCAATGTTCAAAAGCTCAACTTTCTCTGGTTTTGCTTCATAGCGTATTGTTGCGTGATCAGTCATTAATTATGTAATACTCGGCATAGTCAAAAGATAGGAGGTGAATCCTATTTCAAAATGCATAACTATCAACTGTCATCATCCGTCCATCAACTGTCTTTGAGATGTTTCATTAGATTTGTCTCTAGGTGGTGCTGTGGCAGTGGTGCTGAGACAGTAGTTTTTAATAGCCTAACTGCTAATAGCTGCCAATTTATATTTGGTTAATAGCCCCGATATTTCCAGGGAAATGGGTTAGTTGAGTGGCAGAGTGTCGTAAAATCCATTAAGGCTTAGGTCGGGAAGGTCCTGCTGAACTTAAAACCAACACATCTGCCATGTGATGCAGCAGAGCCCAATGTGTCTGCATGTAGTTGCAAACTTTGGTCATCAGGTGTTGTTGTGGAGCAACTCAAGTTTCTGAGTCTCCAATATAGTGTTAGCCACATTTGTAAACTACAGTAAGCTTAAAAAAGCAGGAAATTTTAACTATAAATTTAAAGAAGATTTAAAAATTTTGCATCAACAGATTGCCTGAAGCCTCCCTTTTGGACCATCTTCCCCAGGATTCCTTGGGTCGTTACTCTCTCAGCCTGCAACCTGCAGAGCTCCTGGGTTCAAACAAGTTCAAAGCACGTTGCCTTACCCCACCCCACCCCACAAGGTGAAATTCCCATCAATTCTGCTGGCTGCTCTTCCCAGTCAGCTTTCCTGTCACCTCACCTTCTCCACATATGGCAGTTGTAGCAATTCATTTGTTACCCACAACCTGATGAGATATATCACTGTATCAACTTGTCCTAACTGTAATTTTACATCACTGCCCGAATGCCCCAATTTGGTAGAAATCAGGAAAACAATTGTAATTATTGTCTAGCTGTTGTATTTAGGTGGATTTGAGAAGGGAAATATCAAATATTGAGTCTGTGTGCAAACAGTTGGGATTCAAAGTAAGTCTTACTTAACATAAGTGTTTTTTTATATGCATACACAATGAAACAAAAATCACAAATTACATTCATTGAAACTTATATCTGTGCAAATCATATTAAAATATATTTTAAAATTGATATTTATATACACTAGTTGTATATGAATCCGATCTGGCTTCCTTCCCACAGCAGCTCATTCTGCCAAAAATCTTAAAATGAAGAAAATGAATACACCAAAGAATTCAGTTTTCAACGTGGCTGGCTTTTGAATCAAATCATAATTTATTTATAAATGACCAATGCAATACTTTCAGAATACTTTCAAGAGAGAAAATGCTTTTGATTTTCCTTATTTTGCGTTCAACCGGTCTTAAAGCTCTCATAACACATCACCAGTTATTTTAATTGTGTAAAATTCTATGCAGCGCTTCCTAGTGGTTTAAATGATCTGGAACACATATGGCCTGTTCTCTCAGCCTTTTGCCCAGCTACTGTTTCTCCGTCTTCAGATTTCAAATCCTCTCTCCTAAAGCCGTCTGCTTTGCTCCCAGTTCTAGGCGTCATCTCCTGTCACTCGAGGACGAGTTGTTGTGTTTTATGAATGAAATGAAGCATGAAGACATACAGGATAAAACTAAAAGCTGATTTTAAAAAAAGCAGTCAGAATATCTAAAGGAGTTACACCAAGTAAAGCTACATAAAATGAATGGGTGATCCTTTAAAAACATAGGTAAGACAGTATCGAGGAAGGAAGGCCAGGATGTTTTAGTCTTGATGATGTAATGCCAGAATAATTCCAAAAGGCAGAGTTGTAGTGCTACAGAGTGCAAAGAAACTCCAGTAGAGCAGAGAAGAACTTTCCTTTCTCAGGATGGTAACTTAAATTTGGAATGAACAAATTACATTGCCATTTCAATTCATCTCTTTACAGTTTGATGCCCCAAATTAAGTATAGCATTGGGCTGGCTCAAATACCCAAGCTAAATTTGCACACATTGCTTTGGATATATTTGACAATTATATTGTGCTGTTGTTATAGGTTTTTCCACTAAAGATTCAGATTTCTTTTCCCGGTTTTGTACTTATGTTTAGGTTTTACAAAGTATGCATTGACAAGCTTTGTCTTCCAACAAAGTTATTTTTAAAATTTAAAAAATGCTAACGATAATTTACACAAAAAAAGCAAAGGAATGAGTATGAAAGCAGAGAAGCAGAAATAAGGAGGCAAAAAAATTTAAAATACGGTATGTCATTTTAACTTAAAACTCCATACGAAATGAGACTCTTGCTGCTTCTCTCCTTAAAAAAAAGACTTTTTGCTATTTCAACGAGACTGACAGCAGGACATCTCTAGATTTCGGAGTGGACTACAGATTCTGAACATGGGGAGAGCAGAAGTGCAGGTCTGAAGCTGAAGGTAACATTATTTTCAGGATTTATTCCTCGATGCTGGAACTACCTTTAATTTTGAACAACTTTAAATGTACACTTATGCTTGATGACCACAATATGCATCCATAAAGGAATCCTGCAGTCTAGCATTGTACCCTGCAGTACGGCATTCATTAAGTATATCTGTATTGAAGAACAACAAAACATTCTGGGTATATTAAGTTAACCCTACAGAAAGCGTTATTTATTACATATCATAATTCCAGTTCTTTCAAAGAATCTTAGATTCATTTGGGTATACATTACGTTCGTATTTTACACATTTCGTCTATACCTGGTCGAGACCTACTGCATTACTGTGTCTTGATCCTCATTACATTCACCTGTATAACAGTACTTTCAACTCTCCAAAAGTGAGATAAGCAAAATTGTACGCGTAGGGTATACATTACATAACATTATGCATATATGTAGGAGGTGAATGACTTTCTTTTTGAGAACAGTAATTACTGCTGCAAGGAAATGTTAGTTTGCTTGCTATTGGTATAGTTTTCCTTATTCTTTGAAATAAATTCAAATTCTAAATATAGATGCATTGCTGTCATCCCACAAAGGAGATGAATCACTTGAAACACAAACCATTTAAAGAGGGATTTTTCTGGGCCAAATCCTTTGTCCTTTGCAAGAAGGAAACAACCATGAAACAGCAAAAACCTGCAGCAACGTTAAAACATTAATAAATCAGCACAATGCCTAGCAAAGGCAGAGCAAGGGAGAAAGCCAAGTCAAGAGTGATTTATATAGAGACTAAGTTTTTCAAAGAACGATGATGATATCAACAGTGCATAATCTATCATTTTTCCCTATTCATTTAACCTTTACATACAAATTGTAGAACACCAAAATAACGCAAAACTTAGTGCTCAAAATCCTACTGCTATCTTCAGGATAGCTAGGAGCACAGCAGCATCAACACATGCAAAAAACAAAAAAAAACTCCAGATGCTAGGAATCCAAAACAAAACAGAAAACACGAATTCTGATGAAGCCTCTACAGCTGAAATGTTAATTTTTGTTCTCTCCACAGATGCTGACTCACCTGCTTAGTGTTTCCACCAATTTTTATTTCACACCAAACACCACTTTGGGTTTAATATGATCTAAATATATTGGTTGTGTCTTAACTGAATGTCAGTTTCTCTCTTTTAAAAAAAAAGATTTGCAGGAAAGTATAGCCTTACTCACGGAACATTGCAGTCATACATAATCATTAAACAGCCAAAGCTGAATAATGGTTCAATAATGGCACTAAAATATTTGTAACCCCAGTTAATGAGCATGTAATTGCTAGAAATATAGCTCAATATTTCAGTCCAACTTTACTGAGTGCAAATTGGAGCATTACTGGAAGAAGCAAGGCTTAAAAAGGCCTGATATACAGATGAGGTGCTGTAAATCTTTGTGGATGATTATGTAGGCATGATGAAACACTAATTCAGAAGGGCATCCAGTACAAAAAGAGAGTCAAGCAGGGTGGGAAACAATCACAGAGGAAGAGAACGCAGCTTCAACACATGGAGCCTGATAAGTGTTTTATGAGAGAAAAGTGCCAAATTAAGCAATGAGGATCACAGCACACTACAACACAAACTACAACGCAAACATAACAGATATTTCTATCAATGTATAATAATTGACAATCTAACAAAGTTGCTGTTGATAGCTATGTTTCCCTGAATAGTTTCACATAAAATCAAGTTTGCCTGAATGAATCCAGCAACTTGCTTAAAGTATGATGCAAATGAGAATGGGTATATTTCACAAGTACTGTAACAGGCTAGAAGACCCATTTATGCTTTCAAACTTGTTGGCTCACTTTCCTTTCACACAGGTAAATCAAACTTGGACTGTTTTACCAATATCAACCAAGGTGCTATCCAAAATTGCCTCTTGCAAAACCTACCAATACATTTTATTACACAGCTGTTACTTTACAAGGAGGATACCAGAACTGCAAGGTTATACCCCTCAGGAAAGGATGAACAAGCTGTTCATTACTTTTGAAAAGAGAAGGCTTGAGGGATGACCTAATAGAGGTCTTTAAAATTATGAAAGGTTTGAAAGCATAGACAGTGTTTCCACTTGTGAAATACAAGATATCACCAAGAAATCAAATTGGGAATACAGAAGAACCTTCTATGGCCAGAGAGTAGTGCAAATGTAGAACTTGCTACCACAGGGAGTGGTTGACGTAAATAGTATAGCTGTATTCAAGGGGAAGCTAGAAAAGCATGAGGGAAAATTGAATAGAGGGTTAGCTGATAAGAGTTAGATAAGGAAGGATGGGATGGGATGAGGCTCAAGTGCAGCATAAACACCACCATGGACTGACTGGGCTGAAAGGCTTGTTCTATGCTGTAAATTCTGCATACTTTTCTGTGTAAAATTACATCTCAAATAATATGTGCTGATCTTAATTTTGCAGATGATGGCCTGCAAGAGTCACCATGCCAAGACTGCAGTGGCGTATAGCAAATAAAAGCATTTGCCCAATCTGAGGAGGCCATCATAAATTGGGAAGTGTATTGCTTGGGGTTTCTGAAGTTTTTGGAGACAATAGGTGGAATTTTCTGCTCCTGTTTGCAGTGGGGGTCATGGGGGTGGAGGGGTGGGGGGGGCAAAGAATTTGGTGAGAGTGGCAGAAATCAGTTTCATGCTGGCGTGAAATCAGAGCAAGATCATCCGGTAGTGTCCGCCATGGCTGATGACAAATCCCGCTGGAGGTCGGCGTAAAACCAATTTGCATCCTGTAAGGCCCGACCAGAATCATCCCCCCACACCCGATTTACAGTTACGCCAGCAGGAAAACACACCAGTCCAGAACACATCTGGACAAGCATGACATGCAGAAGTTGGGACTTACTTTTAGGACCTTGCTCAGATGGCAGATATCCAAGGAGACGATGATGCTGGAGGCCAACAGCTACCGGACCCTGGAGGAACACGTCAATCGCATAGTGGGTGGATCCTCATGTACATGGCTCTGCTGCAAAGCAGCTCCCAGAAGGTGGGAGCCCTCCAAGCAGCAGCTTCAACTTTGCCACGGGCTCGCACCATCGCCCAGGGGCTCCGCCATGGGCTTGCACCGTCGCCCAGGGGCTCCGCCAAGGGCAGGTATGGATGAATGATGAAGGGGGGAGGGAAAGGTCTAAGTGTGAGCGGGACAGGAGGGTGTTATGATGATGGGGGGGCACAAGGGTGTCAGGGGAGGTGAGTTGGGGGGTGCGGGTGTCTTATGAGGAAAGGCTGGACAGGTCAGGCTTGTATCCACTGGAATTTAGAAGAGTAAAAGTTGACTTACTTGAAACCTTTAAAATCCTGAGGGATCTTGACAGAGTGGACGTGGAGAGGATGTTTGCTCATGGGAGAATCTAGAACTAGGGGTCACTGTTTAAAAATAAGGGGTCGCTTATTTAAGACAGAAGTGAGGAGAAATTTTTTCTCTGAGGATTGTTGAGTCTTTGGAGCTCTCTTTTTCAAAAGGCAGTGGAAGCAGAGTCTTTGAATATTTTTAAGGCAGAGCTAGATAGATTCTTGATTAACAAGGGGGTAAAAGGTTATTGGGGATAGGCAGGAATGTGGGGTTGAGGTTACAATCAGATCAGCCATGATCTTATTGAATGACAGAGCAGGCTCGAGGGGCCGAGTGGCCTACTCTTAATTCATATGTTCATATGTTTTGTGGTCAATGTGAGCCTCCTAGGGAGCGAACTCAGGGTGGGCATGGTAGAATGGAATGGTGAGTGAGAGGGGGCAGAGGGAGCCGGAGGGGTGAGTGGGTGAGGGTGCGTCGATACCAGAAGAAGGGGCGGCGATGGTGGTTGAGGGGATATGGAGGCAAACACAAACCCTGGGGATGGGAAGGTGGTGGTTGGGGAGGACAATGTGGGTGGGGGTGGAATTTTCAGCAAGAAAGGAAGCCTGCTCATTCAACTGGACATTCATGAATGAGAATGGTTTGGGGTGTAGGGTAACAGTGGAGAGGTCAAAGATGATGACGGGGAGTGGTTGACTATGATGGAAGAAAGGGTGTGGGTGACTCGGAGGGGAAGGACCGGGAAACTGATCAAAAACATAACGACTACAAAACTGTGCAAATCAAAGTGAGTGGAGCTTCGTGTTTGAAGAGCACAGGTGCTGCATGGGAGTGCAATCAGTGGGTGGGTGGAGATGCAGGTCAGCTCAGATGGACAACTGAAAGAGGACCCAGCAGGCAGCACTGAAAATGCTTGGGACAGTGAGATGGGAGTGATGGATCAATGCTCCGCATGCGTGGGAGTGTGCTTGCACGAGGCTCCGAAAGGCCCTGCCACACACACACTTTTCCCTTCAGATCTCCAGATTCACTCTTGGTCCGGCTACACGCATCTGAACTGCCGGGGGCTGCCGGGCGAGCACTCGCGAAGCCTGTCAATTAAGCTGAAAGACAACATTACACATTATTCAGTGAAAGTGAATATATTTTCAGATTATAAAGTGACAAAATGTGTTCCCCATGCAACCACGTGATCAAAATTTCTTAACTTTTCTACGCCTACCAATTCTTCTAGGTGCTGCCCTAACACCTGCAGCAGGGGTGGAGACAGCCCGTGCAATAGTTGGCCTTGTTGCCTCTGATGACTTCGGTATGCGTCCTCTGGAGAGCTGAGGCTTGTTTTGGCTGTCCTACTGTGGGCCAGCTGCTCCTTCTGCGGTGACAGAGGATGAAGTTGAGGGGGTCACAGGCCAAGGGGACTCAGAGGGAGTGGACAGCCTCAGCTTCCTGAGCGGATGACCCAGGGGTATCCAGCTGCCGCTCCTTGTCCCTTCAGGTGCTGAGGGCCCCAGCCTGATTCCTTGAGGGGAAAGGAGCACCTGGAGCGGTGTCAAAGAGCCCCGTCTCCCACTTGCATTGCCACTGTAGGAACTCACTGATGGCTACTGCAATGGAGTGCAGGTCTGTGCACATATCCGTGCTCTGTTGCACCACGGTCTCCGTGGCATCCGCCATTCTTCCCGTGGAGACCTCCATGCATGCACATGTGGGCACCACTTCATCAGAGAACATGTGGACGCACTATTCCGACTCACATGCCACTCTGTTGAGGGCTTCCACTGCTCTGCGTGATGTTTCCCCACCTCTGCTTACTCTCCAGGACGAGTTGGAAGGCCGAACCCAGAGGCTTGTCATCTAACTCCGACCTGACAGATGCCTCTTCCCCAGCAGTCCTCCAAGTACCAGGGAGCTCGGCTGAACCCGCCTCCTCCTGTTGCAGACATGTGTCCTTGCGGTCACCACCAGTTTGAGAGGCTGGTCCTGCTATAGATCCAGATCCCACCGAGGTGCGTGTGTCTGCGCTGGTGGAGGGTGTGGGTAAACACTGTGACAGGTCTTCCAAGCTGCTTATTTCTAGTTCTTCAAGGGAGATGGTGTCCTCTTGGCTGGAGGTGAGGACCTAGATGGAGCTGAGGGAATGGCTGGCTGAGGGCGTTGGTTGCTTGGTAGGGCGCTCTGTGAACCAAAATAGAGATAATTAGTGCATGACAGCAGTCAAAAACAGAAAGAGCACTCTTGGTTGCGTTGATGAAGGGTGATCTGGTGCAAGATCCTCACTTGGGTGTTCGCCAATGACCTCACTGTCACTGCAGGCATGGTCCATGCCCTCACCAGTGTGACTGCACGCTCCTCAAAAGTGGGTGAGGGGCCTAATATCAGCCATTGCACCCTTGGTCTGGGACCTCTCCCTCCTGTTGTGAGCCAAGTTCTCCTGCATGGAAACAGTTGGAGATTGAGAGAGCAGGATGCATGCCACGGCAGATGATAAGGGTGTGCAGAATCTGTGTGGTGAGCGGTATAAGGACAAGAGCTCCAGAGGTACATGAACCTGATGGAGATGTGTGTGTGTGTGTGAGAGAGAGTTAGTGGTGTTGTCCCTTGAGGTGCGAGATCCCTGTGGATTTGTGATGGGTTTGGGAGTGTCTGTTGAGAGTGATGAGGTGGTCGACTTACCCTGGCGGAATGGATGAGATCGTTCATCCTCTTCCTGCACTGGATGGCTGACGACCTCTGTACTCCAATGGTGCTGGCTGCCACTGCCACTGCCTCTGCCTCTCAGGCTGGATTGGTGACTCTGATGGGCCTCCTGCGGCCAGAGCAGGGGTAGAGGGCATCGCAGCAGGCCTCAACGGCATCCAAAAAGCGCCCTAGTGAGGCCTCATTAAATTTTGGGACTGCTGTCTTCTTTGCTTTTGGGGTCATCTGTCATTGGAGCAGTCCCGGTCTGTAGACATGACGTATGCTGCTCTCTGGACGCTTTAAATATGATGCCTGGAGCAAGGAAGCACTGAGGTTACAGTATGGCGGGCAAATCTGAGCCCACCTGTCAGCGATCTGGCATGGTTACTGTGAATGCATTATTAATGAGGTGGGACGCGCCAGGAAGTGGAAGATATGGCACAAAAACCCACCATGTGGCCAGTGGGAAAAGCATAGTTTTTCACGTCTGCTACCACACTTAGTGCACTTCAGGGGCGATTCCGCCCAATATTCTCAGTTTGTGAAATGTTGATCACCACTGCTTACGTGTAATGATTATTTTTCATGGATTTCAATGAGGTGCAAAGCTGTGTTTTCATTCTGGCACAAGGTATAGGATATACTGTCATTACAAAACATGTTAATAATGTCCATTTTGTGTCATTTATCTTGTACTTTTTTTAAGGAACAGAATGCTCAAATGCTCAAGAGGAAGAAGTCAATAATACTGTACCATCATGCTCACCTAACAGCTGCATTATCAACATCACTTAAAACAAGTGCCTGCACAGACACATAATTCAGATGATATTAGTGAGGTTCAGGAAAGAACACAGGGCAACTCCATGATCACAGGTGACAAAGGGGAGAAGTGAAAGATAAATAAGACCTAGCTCTTGCTGTGTGGTCTGCAGCATGGACACAGACCTTATTGAGTTAAGTTACAATTCCAACAGGCAGAGGCATGACAGGCCAAATGGTCATTTTCTGTAACAAAACAGAAAATGCTGGGAAAACTCAGCAGGTCTAGCAGCATCTGTGGAGAGAGAAACAGAGTTAATGTTTCGAGTCCATATGACCCTTCTTCAGAGCTGGAGAGAAGTAGAAATATGATGAAGTTTATACTAGTGGGGTGGAACATTTTGAGCCCGTGTGGACTCATATTCTGTGCTGGAATTTCTGACTGTGATGTCATCAGACACCTCCCAACCTAAATGAAACACAGGACAAGTGCAAAATGGTATACAAGGTACTTAACTCATTTTGTGAGACATTAAAGTGTTCTAACTTAACAGTTGTTTGCTCTGCAGAATGCTATTAAGAAGTACACATCAGTGGTATCTATAGAGAGGATGTCATGTCACAGGAAGCAAACATAAGAGAATGCCCCAATGATGATTTTGAGTGTTGAAATCTAAGAAGTAATATGGAAATTAGAAAAGTCACTTTTGACTTAACAGGGCTGATCACCAGGAGGGGGATTCAGAGACCTGGAAAGTTTCAAAGAGCAGTGGGCATCGCAATTACTTCACCACCAGCAGCGTACAAGCAAGAGCACAAGAATAGGTGAATAATAGTTCTCAAATTGCTTCTAAGTTCTTGCCAACACCAGCCTTTGGATAAAGACAGCACATCCTTCCCACTCATTCAACACAAAAGGAACGAAGAAACTTCTTAGTTAAGACACAAGAACTTTGTGTCTCTTGATATTTTATCTTTATTAATAAAAAAAGACAGCGGTAATAGTATTGGCAATCTTTGGATCACTGACAATGCCTTTCATAAGTTTTACTGCAGGAGATTTGTGGAAGTATGCCAATATTACAAGAGGGTTCCCGAAATAGGAATGTTTGAAATCGCTGTGTTTTGCTTGGAGTGGCTTTAGCGTGTTTTTAAAGTTTTGAGGTTACTCTGACCCAAGCAAGACATTGCCTAAAAACAGCAGCCCCGTCAAAGCTCAACCATCTGTATAGGTGGCATAGGACAAGATGTCCTAGCTCCTGTGTCCATTAGGAACAGCAGACTGCCATTGTAGCTTAGCTGTCTGGCTAGTTTACAAGATAAAAACAGATTAGGAAGGCTATTCCAACTTTTTAACTCTTCCATCTAGAAAGGCTATTGTTTTTCCTCCACCATTTAGTTGTTTCTTAAATAATTTCAAAGTTTTCAACTCCACTTAGAAACATATTCAATGTGGACAAGGACTTCTTGGCAGTTTTAAAGTTGCCTTTAATGAATTTGAACATGTGGCCTCTTATCCTACTATCCCACTTCAGTTTGAGTAATTACCTGCATTTACATTACATTTTATGTGCCATTTACTATTTTCTATACTCTAAGTTCATTGCTCAGTTGCTTCGTTTCAAGAATGAAAGGTCCAAGTTTCCCAGTCTTTGTTCATACCTCTGCAATTATGGATCAGCTTTATGGTTTTCCTGCTTTTTTCTACCCATTATTTAATTTCTTATTCATTCCCATTAAGTAAAAGAGCAGAGCAGAGGATCTAAGTTTTTTTTTGATGGGGAGCTAACCTCCAGACTGCACAAAGCACCTCATTTATCTACCAGCCTAGATGGGTGCAGCCACTAAAACAGTTGAGGATTAATTTCCCCCAAATATCTTGGGTATTAAAAAGCCTCCATGATAGCCAACGTGGGGATCTTGAGCTAAAACAATGGTTCAGCCCTTGTTTTACCACAAGGCACTATCTTGGTAAAGGGGTTGAGGCATATGCCAGAAAATCGCTAAGGAGCTAAATGGCAATTAAATTGTGTTCGTTAATGAGGCTGCATGGCATTCTGGTGGATAGCGCTTGGTTCTGGTGAAACTCCCTGCAACAGCAAACAGCTGATTGGGAAATCATTGCAGAAGTTTGAGCGTTACTTAAAAGGTGGCAGTGGCAGCTTTCCATCTCGTAAGATGATGGCGTATGCTGTGGCGGTCAACTCTGTGTTAAGCATCGCCTGGTGTAATTCAGGAGTCCCACTCTGGCTTGGCAGTCTCTGCCGCATTTGCTGCAGAGCAAGACAGTGAGCTGAGAAGGTGCAGGATTTTCTGGCCTCCGTTTTCTCCGTGCCGTCTTCTCAGCCAGCTGAACTACTGCTAGAGATTTAAAGAGGACTTTTGAAATACATTGGGAGACTTTCTGGGATAGTCTGTCATTACATCACTGACATTCCTTCAACATTCTAAAAGTTCTGTTAGGGCTCCATCTAAAAAGAGTAATTGCCGTGCTGCTGTCTTTTTGGACACCTTATGGAGTCACTAGGAGAAAGGGAGTGCTTGGTCATTGGATCTTGCTAGGGATCCCCCTTGGTCTGCAGGAGGAATGGGCTGAGAACATGAGACCAGGCAGAGTAATGTTAGCTGCTGCATGAGTGGGGAGATAGGAGGGCTAGGTGGACTCCTTTCCCTTTTGAGGGGGCAGGGAATCATACCTCCTCCAGCAGGACGTTCAGTGCTGCACCTGAGAACCTCTGTGCCCTCTCAGTCCCTAAGTTACATGAGGGCTTGAGGCCTAATAAGCCTAGGATTTTGACAAACAATGTTAGCCAGCATCCATGGATAAGGTACCACAATTAACTTTTAGGCAAAACTTTAAATCATCTTTTTACCACTGCTGGAAACTCACTGCTACATCAGTTTGGCTGGGAGAAAACCAGTAAGGAAAAAAAGCTCCTTTGCAGATAAAATGTTAAGAAATAGGGCTGAACCTAAAGCATAAATATTACAAAAATCAGAAACAGCCAAAACTAATTAAATGCTCTAGGCTAATAAAAGAATGGATCTCAGCTTGGTTATGGTATATAAGGGAGAGTTCAACATTCATGGTACAGGACTCTTGTAGGTTAAAAACTCTTCAAAAATTTGATTAGACCATCAAGTGAGCAAAGAGGTGTGCATATTCACCTAAATGTAACAATCTTTAACACTTATGTTAATGGCTCAGAGGAAAATTACAGATCACTCTGACTTATGGGAAGGATGTCACAGAATATATGTTATTTTAATAAGCGTGCACTGGAGATAATCTTTTCCAGTGTGAATGTTACCTCCTCTTCCTCCTTTAAGTGCAATGCCCCAGGAGTGCGTTGGCAGCCATGGATCTCCATTAGACTGGTCCATGATTATGCTTGGCAAAGTACTGTAGTGGTTTGCCATTGTCTTCTGCAGCATGGCTGACCAAGAAACTCTCTTCTTCTTTACTGCCTGCCATCAGGCACATTGGAAGGATTTACAGGCTGATACTCAACCTGTTTGGCCACGTTAGGAACGCACCTTTGAGGGTCATCAAGTCCTGAAACAGGACTCAAACCTGGAGCTTCTGGCCCAGAGGTAGGGAAGCTACCAATGCACCACAAGGCCTCCTCGAATGTTACCTATTTTATTTAAAATAACATGACATTATTAAAATATAATTAAATTATATGCTTTATGAATAATAATCCTTCAAAAAGATAAGTTCAGAAAAAGGTAAAAGCTCATGGTGTTGTAACCTCTTAAAAATGCAAACATTCACGACTTACACTCTTCTGTTTTGTGCTGTTTACTTGAAAAATATTTGTTTAAATGGGCAGGCATCATTGGATGTATTGGCTTACTGTCCTGATCATGTGAGAGATTAATTGACATACAACTGATGCTGAATTACTTGGGCTTGTGAATTAACCTGAGTGCAGATTGCCATTTAGTCAGATTGACTCCTTGGTATCAAACTGCTTAAAATGTTTTACCCAACTGTATCCCATTGCTGCCACTATAATTTACCATCTGTTGTCAGCTGGGAATGGGGCAAGCATTAAATGACAGGTAGGAAAGGTGATTTTATTCTTCCCCCTCATCAATATGTTACCTAGTTATTCATTATCTTGATCATTACAAACTAATTCAAGTTTGAAGGAAAGCAAAACAAATTTTGCTTCTTAAAACAAAGACAAGAAAAAATAGAATTCAGAATCTTTAATCATTGCAAAATTAATATAGAGAACACTGCACTGTACACCATAGTGCACTTTTTAGAAAAATAAAGCTTACCTCTCCACCATTCACATACTCCATGACAAAACATAAACGATCTTTAGTTTGGAAAGAATACTTCAAAGACTGCAACAAAGAATCGTAAGCGTACAGAGTGTTATTTGGGTTATTTAGCTTTGATAGTTTTCACATTGCTGTATAAAGCAAAATAGCGCAAGATTTTAATACTACAAATATATTTTCCTGTAAGTGGCTGCTGTTTAATAGTTATTAGAAAGCTGTATTTAACTTGAATTAAACTCTCCAAGCAGCTCTAATAATACTAAATAGTGATGAAGGTGCCAAATGCAATTCCAAATGGGAAACAGCTGATGGTACTCTCTTCTCAGATTAACTTTCATTTGCCAGTTATTTAGTGAGATTTCACCCTCACAGATCTTCATAAGTGTGAATAGAATAAAGATGAAAATTAAAACCATGGAGAATACCTTCTACTACCAGATATTGTTAGTTCACTTCGGTGTAAAGTGAGAGCATTTTCAAAGCTAGTTAGAAATATCAAAATTATTGATATTTATGAAGGAGAACAGAAAATATGACATGAAGAGGACATTCACTGTCATCAGGAAATGTGACGCAAACTTTTTCTTTTGTTTGCATTAGCTATAAGAGCAAAATCACTTTCATCATATCGATATCACCAAGTCATGGCTATTGAAGTACCTGAACACAAATTAATAGTGTTGTATGCTTGCAAAGATTTGCTAAACACTTTTTCATGAAATTCATATTTCTATAACGGACCACAAAACTGACCACACCACGAAATTTTTTTTTCATAAAAGAGTGAACTTTGATCTCATTAAATGATATTGCAACCATGAAATTTTAAATTGCAAATGGAATCATTGTGCAATAACTTTAAGAAAATTGTAATTAGGCTCAAAGGTAAAATGCCTCAAGAAATAAATTACTTATTTTGTTATGACTTCATTATAACCTGATGCAGTTTGCCTTTGGCTATGGTCTGCAACTGGTTGTTGCTACAAGAATTGCAGGTAGCTTTCTCACTTTACATTAATTGTACTTTATAAGGCCTGTTCCAATGTATTAATTCCAGTACAGAACAGATGTTGACATATAATTTTGCAGCTAAGTTATAAGTGTAACAGTCATTGTGAGCACCAATCATTCTCTCTAGGTCTGGTTAGTACCAAAATATTTTATAAATTTAGTAGAGAAACAAAACAGCACTTAGATCTTATATCCATTAAGGTCTCAATAGCAGAATTTTTTTTTTTTTACAGTTTTATAGTACTTACCGTTAAAAACGGATGCCTAGTGTTTTTTAATACTCTGCTTTCTGTAAGTGTGTGCGCTACCTCATCCTAATAAAAGGGAAAACAATTTTTAAGTACTGTATAGCTGAGCTCTAGCATAACTTTTAAAATAAACCTTCATTTTAATTTTGTTACAGGTTTGATGAACTTAAATTACATATGAGGACCAAAAATATTGCACGGTACAAAATAATTAGAACTTGCACAATTAAAAAAATCTAGTGGGCTATTCACATCCTCTGAATAGGAAGTGATAAAAAGATATGCTGTCAAGATTTTTTCTTCAGACTGTTCTTCAGCTTCCTGCTCAAAAAATTAAACTGATGATTCCGTTTGAAAACATTCTTCCTCGAACAATAGGTACGGGATTTCCCAAGATTCAAAAATGAAGGAATCCAGAGGTTCAGTAAAAGTAACTACTGTGGTCCCATATTTCTGGTGCCGGTAATGCGTAGATGCAAAATGGGTAGTGTTATGTACATACACACAATTATATATAATTGAAGTTAAAAAGGGAAATAATGAAAAAATAAAGTCAAAGAATGTTATAAATACAACATAGTTATCACAGGTCTTTATCCTAAATATTCCCATTCAAACTGCGAGTTGGATGGATACTTAAATGCATTATTTTAAGTAAAAAAAAACCCATATTTAGTAAGACCAACATGTAACATTATAATCAAGACAGCAAACTACAAATAGCTATGTTTCATTTTGTTTAAATAGAAAATATACAAATTTAAAATTATAAGCCTGTGTTTCCTGCTAAAAAGTTATGAATGTTCATTATTTAGCATAACATTTATTGTTTGGTGGCAAGTGTTTCGCCCTCATTACATCATCGCCATTTGCTTGGATCTAGGAATGCTGCAGCAAGAGGAGCAATGATCACGATGGTACCATGCATAAATGATAACTGCAATCAGGTACACAGCCTTGACCCTTCCCCCACTGAATCGCCAATGTGTCGTAAAATGCATGAAGAAATAGGTCTGTAGAACATTTAGACACTGCAGTAAAAATAAAGCAATATTTTTAAATGCCGAAATATTTAAATTCAAAGATTGCATGCAGTTTTACTGTAATTTGGTGAGTTTTCTCTGGGTGAAGGGGCACAGTGGAGCTAACGACATATTTGCACTGGGCCTCTGGTGAAGATGATCGCATATTTAGCTACTGGCCTCCAGGCATGAGCTCTGTAGGTGTTTATTCTTGCCAGCAATGAAAGCACATGCATATGAAGTTAATGTAAATAAAATAACTATGACACACCCTATGTCAAACATAAATTTTTACCTGAATATTATGCCACTGCATAATTAAGTAATCACATATTAAATACATCTTACAAATTTAGTAAAGGTCTGTGAGAAAGAGGAGGAACAATCACATCGATTCTGCAAATGTTTTACTTTTCTCTGGTCTCTTCCCACTGCACATTTTCAATGAATACGCAAATATAAAGTTTTTATTAATACAAGTTGCTACTGCTGCTGCTCCACAACCAATTGTTAGAAGGAGCAAGCAAGTGTTATAGAATGATTGGCTGTTAATTTATTAACAGGTGCTTGGTTACCACTTAGGAGCTTCTCACAATGTGTACTTGAAACTGAAAACTTGCCATCTATTTAGTGATAGAGCACATTGGAGAATTCATGAAAGTGGTTTTGAGTTGAAGTCATCAGCAAAAAGTTACCGAGTAAGATTATTATGTTGAGGTGGACAACTCAAAGTGTAAAGGTGCAATAATCTATTTAGCCTGCAGAAAAAAAAAAATCAAGACTCTCAATTTATTTGCAATGTTTCACAGGAACCTCATTAAGATCTGTTGCATATGTTTATATATTGTATTATTCCATTGATCTATACTGTTATAAATTAGGTAAGTGTATGTTGGTACAGTGCAGAGCAATGAGTGGACATGGTTAAGGTTGGCAGTTATGAAAGCTGAAAATTGACTTTTACACATGAAATTGGTATACTTTCCAAAGAATGTTATATATTTGATATACTGATTTTGAATTAAGAAGCCAGCTGGGAGGTGTTATGCTCCATTGTGTGAGGCAGAATTTGGCTCGATTTGTTGCCCTTTTCATAACATGTTAAAGTATGAGTCACTCCAACCTGGCTGTGAAAGTTGCAAGAGCCTTACCTGCTTGTTGGGAGTGATTACTTCTTATGTAGCTGTGCAAGGGCATGTATTCTGTTCTCCACTGTGCCTTGGGTAGGGGATTGCTAAATTTATGTTGTCACCTCAAGCACTGCTGCAATGCTCCACAGCATTGTGCAAGATATCCATCAGGAATGAACAACAAAGTACTAATCAGAGTTGGAGTTAGCAAAAGATAAAAAATGGTTGTTTCTTCCCCACATGTCTCTGGTGTCTCTCTTTAAAAATTTTCCCCTTTTGCATGGAGCTATTTTTGAAGCAGATGCTTGATATTAAAATAAAATTTATCTGATGAGTACAGTAGCAAAAACTACAGTACATAAAATAGTCACTGAACAATTAATTGACAGAAATTCTGCACTTGCAATCAGCAAGTAGTTTAAAACCTAGGAGGCAAAAAACACATCAACACACATTTTAATGTATTTGACATATTTATAGTTAACAAAATATTGATAAAGCAATCCTAAACTCTACCAAGGTATTCAAGTAAAATTTTTACATTTGTTTCCTGTATTTTTCTACTTCACTTGAAAATTCCAACTACAGGAATATTAAAGTTTGCTTCTAAAATTAGTGTTTGAGAAGTGTTGCTTCGAAAAAAAAGTAAACAACTTGTGCCTACCTTTGCAATAATAATTTCTTTCTTTAGAATCTTCATTGCATAATATTTCCCAGTTGCCTTTTCCTTGACTAAAATTACTTTTCCAAAAGTGCCTTTTCCCAGTAGTTTTAAATAATCAAAGTCATTCATAGTCTGTAAATAAAATGAGGTGGAAAAAGTCGTCAAAATAGGCCTGTAGCACAGATTGATATTTGAAATTCAATATATAGAACCAGTTGCCAGGCTTGAAAAGTAAGAAGCCTCGCTGAAATGCATTCAAACTAATACAAAATGAACAATTAACCTAATGAGGACAGATCACTTGTTGTTTCTTTGGGGACATCAGCTTTATAAGTTTATACCTTACATATTGCGATATTGGGAAAAAATATTCAATACAGGAATAAAACTCAAACATCTAGTGTAATTTTATTACTGTATTAAAAGTATACAGATAAACTCAAACTAAAACAGAGTGGGGTAGCAGTGCATAAGAGGTTCAGAGTGTAATGGGGAGTGGGGTTAGAGATTAGACAGAGAGGGATAAGGCCATGAGGAATTTAAACACCAAGTTCCCCACTAATTGTGGGTTTCAGCTGTCTTAGGCATTGTGGATACTCAGTTGAGTACATTCAAGACAGAGATCAATAGATTTTTGGATATTAAGGGAATCAGTCGATTTGGGGATAATGTGAGAAGGTGTAGCCGAGGTAGATGATCTTATTGAATGGTGGAGCAGGCTCAAGGAACTAAATGGTCTACTTCTACTCCTATTTTCATGTTCTTAAATAAAATTAGTGTTTGAGAATTAAATTAATGCTTTAATCTCAGTTTTCAGATCGCATAAACTTGTTTGAATTCCCTTCATTACATAAAATTGAGGGGTGATCTAATCCAACTATTTAAATGAAAAATGCATTTGATTGGGTAGATAAAGAAAAACTATTTCCTCTGGTGGCAGAATCCGGAACAAAGAGAATAATCTTAAAATTAGAGCCACACCGTTGTGAGAATATGGCTCCTGATTTCACTCAGAGCGTAATAGAATCATGGAATTTTCTCCCCTAAAAGGCTATGGATGCTGGATAAACAAACTTTCAAACTCAGGCTGATAGAATTTTGTTAAATAAGGGTATCAAGGGATATGGGTCAAAAGCAGGTAAATAGGGTTGATGCACAGATCAGCAGTGATCTAGCTGAATGGTGGTACAGGCTCAAGGAGCTGAATGGCCTACTCCCTTTTTCACTCTTGTTTAAATACCTATTTGTGTAACGGATGGCTGGGACTGGGTCTTTATTTTACTTCGAATTTTTTGAGTCGGCCAGAGAGATAACCTTTTGTTCTATTGCTATAGAAATGATTCCAGTCCTTAAAACATGGATTGAGAAGTCACTTTCACATAGTATAGCAAGTTTCAGAATAGCTCCTTGTTCCAAGGTCCAAACTCATTTTACATTTACAAATATATACTCTAGACATATACTATGCTATGGAATAAAATGGTTACATAAAGACTAAGTAAACTAAAAATAAAGTGTCATATGACAGATACTGGAGCCTCAGCAGTGTTCCATCCTTTACTCCATTTATTATATCTGCGCTGTGCCAGTATGCTTACTTTGAAGATTATTAACACCACCCTTCCTCAATAAAATCAGTTACAAAGAAAGCATCCAAATTCTCTGATAAAACATGCAGATGAAGGAGGCAAGGATATTTAAAATATTATGGTACTGGATTAGCAACCTGGAGCTCACATGGGAGAAATTTGTTTGAGTCCTGCCACTTCTAGCATTCTCCACTGACAACATTGAGAAACACCTAATGGGCTGCACAGGTAGCAGCCCCCCGTGCTGCCTGCCCCCAAGGAATTGGTGTAAGTTTGCGTAACGCTGCTTCCAAACAAATTTCTTCCCCATGAGTTTAAATCCCAAAGTAGCAAGTTGCAAAGTCAAAGAAAACAAAAAATCAGGTAATTTCTGGGCTAACAACAGAAATGTAACCACAAAGACTTTCAGATAGCGGTTAAAAACACAACTGGTTCATTAATATCTTACAGAGAAGGGCGCTTGTCACCTCAACTTGGTCTGGTCTATATATGGCTTCAGTCTCGTACTATGTTGTTCATTTTAAGTAGCCTAGCAACTATCACAATAATACAATATAGGAAAAAGAAAATCGTACAGAACTATCAAACCATGTGTAAGCATACAGCTAGCTCAATCTCACATAGTCCTCTTTACTAGCATCTGGAGGCTGGATTAATAATCTAGAGAATTTGAGTTCAAATCTTACCATGGAGATTACACTTCAGATAAACAGAGCTGGTACTAGTTTAAAAAAATGGCCGTGAAGCTGGTAAATTATCAAAAAAATCCAATTGATTCACTCAGTCCTCTAGGGAAGGAAACTGCCATCTTTACCTGGTCCGAACTATGTGACTCCAATGTCACATCAATGTGGTTGACTCGTAATTGCCCTCTTGCTAGGCTTGTTAGGCCAACTACTTGCAACTAGGGGTGGCAATGAATGTGCCCAATGAATTTAACATTCCCTCCCCAATCCCCCCCACCCCAAGTATTTAATATCCAGTATCTCAGTCTCTTCAATCACCACTGGGCACGTCCTGTCCCACTGGTAGATAGACCCGTCAGAAATGGGAATGCAATGATACACCAATGAGTGGGACTCTTGGGAGTTATCTCAATATTGAATCTAAACCTCATGAAGTTTCATGTTTTCAAGTCAAATAAAGTCAAGGAAACATCTTCCTGATCACCACCTATTGCCCTTGTCTACCCTCAACTGCTGAGCTGTTACTCTTCAATGTTGGAATAAGTTCTGAGAAAACAAGGGAACAAAATGTAATCTGAATGGAAACCTCAATGTGCTCCCAAGACTGACAGGGTAGTACCACCACTGGCCATTCTGGCTGAGTCTTGAGGATACAGTTATCAAACTTGGCCTGCAGGTGGCAAGGGGGTTAACTTAAGCAAGCAGCCTACTGGATATCATCCATGTCAATTTAGAAATACTTGAGTCTATGGCAGCATTGGCAGAAGTGACCACCACAATTCTGAAGATGAGACACTGCCTTCACAAAAGCTTATAATGGCACTGCATCAATGCTAAGTGGAACGGACCAAGAACATATCTGGAATCCAAAACTGGGAATCCATATGAGGCACTGAGAGTCATCAGAAACAATAGAATTGTATGCTACCACAATCTGTAGCTTCACGGCCCTGCAAACTCCTCACTCTGTTTATACTTAACCAAGGTTGCCGCCTGGCTTGATGATAAAAGTATAGAAAGAAGCACCAGCAGGAGCACTAAGTATAATTTAGAATTGGGTGCAAACCTAGTAAAGCTCCACATAGGATTCCAAGCATGCTAAATACCAAAAACAGCAGTCTGTAGACAGAGCCAAGGGATTAGAGCAAAGTTGCGTAGCTCTATAGATCTAATTGAGAATGGTGGTGGTTACTAACAAAAGGAGGTGTTACACGAACATCACCATCTTCAGGGCAGTAATTGGTCAACATCCTTTCAAATTATAAAAGGTACTTTGGGATGTTTTATTACATTAAAGGTGCTTTATAAATATAAGTGGCTGGTGTTGACAGAGGAAAAAGAAATCAATAATGACATCAAGGAACAACCACCTACTAACAACCTAGTCACTGATGCTCAGTTCAGATTCTGCCATAACTAGTGAGCTCTACAGTTTATCTAGAAACGGGTGCAAGAACTGAATGCCAAAGAGGTGAGAATAACTGCTTTTGACATTAAGGCAGCAGTCAGGTTAGAATGGCACCAAGAAGCCCTAGCAACATTGAAGCTATTGGTGTTCAAAAGGAATACCATCCAATGCCCGATTTAATTAGTTCCTTAGGGGAGCATCCTTAGCCAAACCATCTCTGGCTGCTTTATTAATGACTTTTCCTCCATTATAAAGTCAGCTGTTTGGTGATTCCATTTTTCAGTTTCATTCACAACACCTTTGATGAAGCAGCTCACAACAACCTACAACTGAAGCTGGTTAACACCTGGACTGATAACCAATTGTCCCAAAGGTCGTAAGGATCATCATAGAATGCTATGCTCTGTACAATTTTGCAATGAAGGCAGGCCACAATTCAGTTTTGACACTAAGAAGCCAGTGCTGCCCAAAGAAAGAGAGTTGCAGACCACAGGGATTTGGGAGGATGAACATTTGGACGGATTGGTCCTGAATGCTACAAAAGCCACCTGAAATCAAACTATGTAAGAACTGTTCAAACACTGATCAATTTTGGCAGCATTCTGCACAGTCCCCTCCTTCTGGATCAGTAACCAAGAAAGTCCTTAAAACCACTACCCAAGCTGAACATGACTTCTGAGCAGCACTTGATATCCCAACAGCACTGTGCCAATTCATTCATAAGGGATAAATGACCATGCCAGCAGAATTCTCCCTTTCAAACATGTTAATATCTAAGAACAAGGTATAAGATCAGTGCAAATGTACAGTAATAAAAAAGATATTTTCTGTGTGAATCTAAGTGCTCAGTATTTGCATCAAGTCCCTGATAATGAGATGTCACATGCTAGCCCTTCCTCTGAAAACCATGGGCAGGGGAATGGTGGCTTTCATGTGCTGTATGATAATGGGATTAAGATGGTCCTCTGCTCATGGCAGCTGGCATTTAACAAGCTGCTGCTGGTTGCATCTCTGGAGGACAGCCCAGTCTTACCCACCACTATCTGCAGACATTGTGCACTGAGGGAGACTGAAGTCCTAGCATTCGTTCATGTCCTGAGAAATGGCAGTACTGGACATAAGGATTGGGGGGATGGTGGTGTGGTGGTAATGCCACTCGACTAGTAATCCAGGCACCCAGGCTAATGCTATGGGGGCATGGGTTCAAATCCTACCACAGCAGTGGGTAGAATTTCAATTTCTTATAAACATCAAAGGATATGGGGATACTGCTTGAAAATTGTGTTAAAGTAAATGATCAGCCAAGATCTCATTGAATGGAAGGGCAGGCTTGAAGGGCTGAATGGCCTACTCCTGCTCTTATTTCTAATGCTCATAAGGATTTCAGCCACTGCTGCAACTCTCAAATCTTTTGGATGACTAGTCTAATGGCAGCTATCAGATCTGTCTAACACTGAAACTTAGCTTCCAAACTGCCATGTATTGCCATGTATAATGATGCATTCCATTCTGTCCCCAACTGCCTTTAGAGATGACGTTTTGTCCTTCTCTGCAATTGGTCCCTGACTGCCTCTGGGGCTCTGTTGCAGTTGTCACTTGCTGCTTAATTGGTCGCAAATGGTGCTGAACATTGTGCAATGATCAGTGATGTGAACATCCCCACTTCTGACCTTATGATGGGGGAAGTTCATTGATGAAGAGGCTGGAGATGGTTGGGCCGAGGACACTACCTGAGGAACTCTTGCAGTGATGTTTTGGAACTGAGATGATTGGCCTCCAAAAACCACAACCATCTTCATTTGTGCTAAGTATGACTGCAACCAGTGCAGAGATTTCCACCCCCCCAACCCCGATTCCTACTGACTAATTTTGCTGGGGCTCCTTGATGCCACGCATGGTCAAATGTTGCCCTGACGTAAAGGGTAATTACTCCTGCCTCACCTCGAGTTCAGCTCTTTTGCCCATGTTTGGCCCAAGGTTGTAATGAGGTGAGGTACTAAGTGGCCCTGGCGAAACGCAAACTGAGCATCAGTGAGCAGGTTATTGCTAAGAAAGTGTTGCTTGATGGCACTATTGATTTACTGGCGGCTGAGAGTAGGCTGTCGAGGCGGTAATTGACTGGGTTGAATTTGTCCTGTTTTGTGTGTACAGGATATACCTGGGCAATTTTCCACATAGCCGGGTAGATGCCAGTATTGTAGCTGTACTGGAACAGCTTGGTTAGGGGCACAGCTAGTTCTGGAGCACAAGTCTTCAGTACTATTGCCAGAATATTGTCAGGGCTCATAGCCTTTGCAGTATCCAGTGCCTTGAGCCGTTTCTCGCTATCACGTGGAGTGAATCAAATTGGCTCAAGATTGGCATGTGTCATGCTTTCTCAGGAGGAGTCCTGAGATGGATCATCCACTGGGCACTTCTGGCTGAAGATGGTTGCAAATGCTTTAGACCTGTCTTTTGCACTGATGTGCTGGCTCCATCGTCATTGAAGATGGGGATATTTGTGGAGCCGCCTCCTCCAACAAGTTGTTTAATTGTCCACCACCATTCACAGCTGGATGTGGCAAGATTCCAGAGCTTAGAGCTTATCTGCTGACTGGACAATTTCTTGGCTCTGTTAATTGCATGCTGCTTCCACTGTTTGGCATGCAAGTAGTCCTGTGTTGTAGCTTCATCAGGTTGACGCCTAATTTTTAAATATGCCTGGTGCTGCTCCTGGCATGCCTCCCATGCACTCCTCATTTAACCAGGGTTGATCCCTCAGTTTGATGGTAATGGTAGAATGGAGGTTACATGCAAGGCCATGAGGTTGCACACTGTGGTTGAATACAATTCTGCTACTGATGGCCCAAAACACCTCTTGGATGCCCAGTTTTGAGTTGCTAGATCTGCTCGAAATCTATCCAATTTAGTACAGTGGCAGTGCCACACAATACGATGGAGGGTATCCTCAATGTGAAGATGGGATTTCGTCTCCACAAGGACTATGCAGTGGTCACTCCCACCAATACTATCACAGCCGGATGCATCTGTGACAGGTAGATTGGTGAGGACAAGGTCAAGTTGGTTTTACCTTCTTGTTGGTTCCCTCACGACCTGCCTCAGGCCTAGACTAGCAGCTTTGTCGTGTAGGACTCAGCCAGCTTGGTCAATAGTGGTGCTACTGAGCCGCCTTTGGTGACGGACATTGAAATCCCCCCCCCAGAGTGGGGTGCCCTTGCCACCCTCAGTGCTTCCTCCAAGCAGTGTTCAATATGGAAGAATGTTGATTCATTAGCTGAGGTGGGCAGGGGGTGGGTGGTGCTGGAGGCAGTAGGTGGTAATCAGCTGGAGAATTCCTTGCCCATGTTTGGCCTGATGCCATGAGGCTTCATGGGGTCCAAAGTCAATGTTGAGGACACCCAGGGCAACTCTCTCCTGACTGTATATTGCTGTGCCGCCAGCTCTGATGGGCCTGTCCTGCCGGTGGGACAGGACATACTCAGGGATGGTGATGGTGGTGTCTGGGATATTGTCCGTAAGGTATGATTCGGTGAGTACGATTATATCAGGCTGTTGCTTGACTAGTCTGTGGGACAGCTCTCCTAATTTTGACACGAGCACCCAGATATTAGTAAGGAGGACTTCACAAGGTAGAGAAGGCTGGGTGTGCCATGGTCATTTCCAGTTCCTAGGTCGACGCTGGGTGATCCGTCGCGTTTCATTCCTTATCGACTTTTCTATCGCAGTTTGATACAACTGTGTGGCTTGCTGGGCTATTTCAAAGAGCATTTAAGGGTCAACCACATAGCAGTGGGTCTGGAGTCACATGCAGACCAAAGCAGGTAAAAGATTTCCTCCCTGAAGGATGTTAGTGAACCAGTTGGATTTTTACTGAGAATAATTTTTCAATTCCAGATTTATTAATTGAATTTAAATTCCACCAGTGCCATGGTAGGATTTAAACCCATGCCCCCAGAGCATTAGCCTGGGCCTCTGGGTTACTAGTCCAGTAACATTGTCACTAAGTCCCTGCCACCCATAAGTTGTATGAAAAAACAAAAATTTAAAGTCAATCATCACACCTGATAAGTGCTGTACATCCTGAGAGATTATAAAAGAGCCTACACATATGAAATATGTTGCCTAACAGCCTTTTTTTGACCCAGATGAGATCCCATGAATTCTGGGTCCCACAACGTCAAAGTCAATTGCATCCTTCTCCTCAGACTGCACAATCTTTGTCCAGATCCATGCTGGAAGATTGACCAGTGAGATCTCATTAGCCTCACTACATATATTTGGGTGGAACTCAAAGTTGGTGACTTGGAATGGGGAAGAAACTCCCACAAATGACAAACTAGGCAGGGTTGGGAATGAGGTATATAGGGTGGAATAGGTCTGCTGGGTTAATATTGTGGACTTGTGTCTGCCCTCTTCCTTCTCTTCCACCCCAAGAACTACCACTTTTCCATTCATTGCCAAGGAATAGGCTCTGGTTCACCTTCTCTTTTTCCCCAGTCCTCTTCTGTCATTGGAGTCCCCACTTTGCATAGTGGATCTGCAAGGCAGGGTGGCAGAAGGTTACAATATTCTTCCATCAGAATAGGGGAGTCATGAGGAAGAGGGTGGAAGATTGAGGTGTGGGGTAATGCTATGGGCTGCCAGGGCAATGATATATGTGTTGAGGTGCAATTTTAATTCTGGGAATCCTCTGATAGCCACAGTATTGTCCATAGTGATGGGACCATGCATTCCCTGGATGTCACCAGGCTCTCTCTAATTGGAAAAGACAGTGGGGGCGAGGGTATGGTGAGGGTCAGAATTATTCAGGTGGGAATATTCCTGCTGGTGATAGGTTTGTGAATATTACGTGCCAAATTTGTCTGCAACAAGATAAATGAGAAATAGGTTTGCAGTTAAGGAGTACGTGGAAAGAGTAATAGAGGAAATAAGGTCAGAGGGGCTTCAATTTGGGTATGTCCTAGAAGAAAGTGTTTCAAGATGGTGCAAGGTGCTTGTCCTGTGTTGTGGATACATGTGGCCACTGTGTAGAATAGGAGCTTAAGCAGGGCACAGTGTGAATAATTAATATTTGATTTGGTCGCGAATGTTTGAAAGTGTGGTGATGCTCAAGGAAGAAAGGAACAAAGTGCTTTGAACCTTACCTTGTCCGTCCTGGTCAAACTGTTGAAACTTTCAGTATTGCTGTGTAGTCGTGTGTGTGAGGGAATTGGCATCGAGTGCCTAGAAGCTAGGGTCTTTCCAGCTGCCCACTCTCCCTCCGGCTTGCCGCTTCTATACCTGAGCCAGCCACTCGCAGCCCCTCTCGCTCACTTCCTCCCTCTCCTGAGCCCTCGTTCACAACCAGGGTTCAGGTGAGGGTGGCAGCGAGCAAGTTAAATAGAAAGAATAAGTTATTATGAGTGAGCAATGCCTCTACCAATCAGAGTCCACTTGGCAACCAGCGCTATCTTCACATAAAGCATAAATTGTTGTCCCCTTTACATTTGGTATTCTTGCAAGTTGCCCTGATGAGTGCAAGACTAAAAGCTTTGACAACATGTCTTTTTTCAGCAAAAATCAAGTTACTAGTGTGTTTATCTTTTATAATCTTTTTTGTGTTATATGTACCAAGGTATCTTTTAGAAGAAATAAATCACAATGAATCTATAATTATTTTTAAATTTCTACTTGCAGCTCAATTAAAATTTTGAAATACCCAAATGGGCCTCACTAGTTTTCTAGTGAATACCACTGGCCTGGACTATCTCTTTCCATGCAGTAAGGCTGACACTCCTGGATGGCTTGCTGCCTGGCTTATTTAGGAGTCTGTTCCTGTCTTCAACCTCTTCCAAAAGAGAGATTGGGGGTCTTCCTGTAAAAAATATACAGCCATTTAAAGCTTGGGGTCATGATGCCCAGAGGTCAAAATAATTCCTCCTCCACATCCCACCCCTCGTCCCTGGGGTATTGAGATTTTCTGAAGGGCCACTTTTTGATTTTTAGAGGCTACTTTTGTGGTTTTTATGCATGCCTTTACATTCCCACTAACTCATTTATTAGGTGATGTAGTCCCATAGTAACATTAACTTCTGTATTTGTGTTGATATATGGGGTAATTAGACACACAGGAGCAGAATTAGAAGAATTCATCAATATCCTCAATAATCATCACTTCTCCATTTAACTGAAAACCATAACACACAAAGAAATCATTATTTTCCAATACCCCACAGTATTTAAATTAAGGAAATAACAGGCATAAGTTAGCAACAAAAGTTTTCTAAATAACGGACGTAAACTTCTACACAGAAAAAGCCATCACCCTAAACATGCCTTCCATAGACTGGTGAGGTCACAGCTAATGCATTTTCATCACATGTGCACAAAGCTGGAAGATTGTAACCAAACCTTTACTACTCTTTTTACTACACTTATGATCTCAATCTCAGATTTAAATTTAATTGATCCAGCATTGATATTAATCTAGCATTAATTGCTATTTGCGGAACAGAGTTCCGAACTTCTACCGCCCCGTGTGTTAAGTGTTTCCTAATTTCATTTCTGAATGTTTTTTTAAGATTATGCTCTCTAGTCCTAGACTCCCTTAAATTATTGATCATTTACCTCATTACATTTACTTCATTGCAACACTTCCAAAGCACTTCATTGACTGTAAAGCACTTTGGCACGTCCTGAGTTCATAAAAAGCACTACAAAAATGCAAGCTGTTCATTACTGCTTGGGGTCTTATATACAAAATGGTTGCATTTTTGTCTCTACTAGTCACTGCACCTCTAGTAATTTACAGTATACTAAGCGCTTTAAGATGTGATAACACAAATGCAAATCTTTCTTATAAAATAAAACTTTTAAGTGTTAAATTATCTCTCCCCCATCACAGCCTCTCCACCTCACTGCAGCTGCTTCCTCAACACCTCTGCCCCCACCTCGCAGTTGATCCCCACCACTATAGCTGCTCCTTTGCCATCTCTACCACTTCACAGCCACTCCCTCACCACCTTTCCCCCACTGCAGCCACTCCTTTGCCAGCTCTCCCTCCCCCCACCCTGCAGCCGCTCCTTTGCCACCTCTCTTCCCTCAGTCCTGCAGCCGCTCCCTCGCCACCTCTCGCCCCCTGCAGCCGCTCCCTCGCCATAGCCTCTCACTGCCATTGCTCCAGTGCTCAGGCCTCAGGCCAAGCACCACTCACCTTCCCAGTACTCCTCCAATCACAGGCTGTTTCGCTCCCTAGATAGGCTAGTGAGCCTATTAGCAGCACGTATGGGAGAGAAACAGCCTGTGATTGGAGGAGCAGCTTCTTACTCGGTCACTTCAACGTACGGTTGGTTTTCTGATTGGTCGCCCCCATGATTGAATTTTTCCATAGCTTTTGGGGGCGAATTCACCTGCCACCCCTATGTATTTTGAACGCTGATGGTGCTTCTTGGGCACAACTGCCCTGTGGTTGGTCATGGCAAGAGCATTCAAGACGAAAATGGGAGAGCATTTAAAATGGTCGAGGAAAGAATGTCCAAAACATTCCCTTGATGACCTTAGGCGTGTTGATTTAAAAAATAAGAGTCGTTAGAGGCCGGAATGGTTCTGCGTTAAAAGCTCTTAGGGCCTACACACTTCACAGCATCTTTACAATGCTATTATGCCATTTCATGTGCAAATAAACTTACACAGGAAGTTTTCATGGTATTAGTGAATGGTGTTACTTCAAGGTGTTATAACAGTACAATGGACATAAAGTGCTTAGAGTTCTTAAAAGATTAATTCCTTGTTTCACCTTTCCATATATTAGCCCAAAAAGACCTAAAAGATGACAGACGTCTGTCTATACAGTGCTTTATAGGTACTTCATTCATTAAATACTATTCAATTTTCTATCACAGTAAACTAATGTTCAAACAATTGCAGGGTTAATAATCAATCCAGTTGGATGAAGAATATGAAATGAGCAGTGAGGGTTAAAATCCCCAAGAGAATAAATGAAAATGACAGGAAAAGACCCAGTGGTTCACCTAGCCTGTTTCACAGAGTCTTGATGCCTTATGCATCACAATACAGCACTTCCTAACCACCCTGAAGCCACGTGATCTCCTGGGAGAACAAAAAATATAAACACGAAGGTCAATAAGATGGAAAATTCCTTTTCGACCCCTTTACGCAATCAAAACTAGTCAAGGCCACTACATTTGGCTCTAAATTTATATTAACAGGTACCTGTTAATTAGCATGACCCTATGAGGAGAGGGGAAAGACAGTAGAGTATAAATATCAACAGATAAATTCAGTAAATAAAATGCAATATTGTTACTTGAATGGAATTATGCATTGGAAGAAAGACAATGGGTAGAGTCGATGTCCTATTAATTATTTCATCCAGTTACAGGTGAAATGGAAAGTGATGCAAGCTGCTTTTAGAATTCAGCCCAGATCAGCAAACTAAGTCAGTTGCTCTCCCATTTACAGTAGGCAGTGATATCAGCCGCACGAACCCGGACCATTATTTCCCCCTACTCAGGCCGGCGACTCAACTCCAAAAAAACCAGCGGCATTGTAGGGGCCAGTGCCGGCAGGTAAATAACATAAGCCACAGCTCTGCAGCTTTCCCCTTAATTACTGTTAAAATTTTTTTTGGAGCAGTCATCCCACATATCGGTTGTCCTGAAGAGGCCCAACATTCTACCGATGTGCTTGGCTGGCTATGACATTTTACATCTGCAATAACACATTATCTCTGCTGAGGTATCAGGATTCAGTGAGAGACATTTGCGGACAACTTTGGCACAATGCAATAACATGTTAATCTACCGAAGTATTTTAAAATAATACACGGCCCCGACCGTGTATTCACCATATCCCGTGACCTTCCCCTCTCCGACGCTGAACGTTCACTGCTCAGCGAAGGACTTAGTTTCATACCCTTACGCCCTCATCTTAATTAATTTTGGGCTCGGCACGATGCTGAACTTTTCTTCCACCGCCTTCGTCTCCGTGCTCACTTCTTTGGGCAGGAGTCCTCTCCCCGTTCAACGGATCCTTTTACCCGCCTCCAACATTCTCCCTCCACTTGGACCCCTCCCTCTGGACTCCTACCTTCTCTTGATCTTTTCATTGAGAACTGTCGGCTTGACATTAGTCGTCTCAATTTCTCTGCTCATCTCACCCACTCTAACCTGTCTCTCTCTGAACTTGCTGCATTCTGTTCTCTCAGGTCCAACCCTGACATTGTCATCAAACCTGCTGACAAGGGTGGTGCTGCTGTTGTCTGGCGCACTGACCTCTACCTCGCAGAGGCTGAGCGTCAACTCGCAGACACTTCCTCCTACCTCCCCCTGGACCATGACCCCACCACTGAACATCAAGCCATTGTTTCCAGGACTGTTACTGACCTCATCTCCTCTGGAGATCTTCCTTCCACAGCTTCCACCCTGATATTCTCCCAACCTCGGACGGCCCACTTCTACCTCCTACCCAAAATCCACAAACAGGACCGTCCCAGCAGACCAATCGTGTCAGCCTGTTCCTGCCCCACGGAACTCATTTCTTGCTATCTTGACTCCATTCTCTCCCTCCTTGACCAGTCCCTTCCCACCTAAATCCATGATTCCTCTGACACCCTACATCAAATCAACAATTTCCAGTTCCCTGGCCCCAACCGCCTCCTCTTCACCATGGACGTCCAATCCCTCTACACTTCCATCCCCCACCGGGATGGTCTGATGGCTCTCCGCTTCTTCCTCAAACAGAGGCCCGAACAATCCCCATCCACCACTACTCTCCTCCGTCTGGCTGAACTTGTTCTCACACTGAACAATTTCTCCTTTAACTCCTCTCACTTCCTCCAAATAAAAGGTGTGGCTATGGGTACCCGCATGGGCCCCAGTTATGCCTGTCTCTTTATGGGATATGTGGAACATTCCTTGTTCCAGTCCTACTCCTGCCCCCTCCCACAACTCTTTCTCCGGTACATCGATGATTACTTCGGTGCTGCTTCATGCTCTCGTCGGGACCTGGAAAAATTTATTAATTTTGCTCCCAATTTCCACCCCTCCATCATTTTCACATGGTCCATTTCTGACACTTCCTTTCCCTTCCTTGACCTCTCTGTCTCAATTTCGGTTAAAGACTGTCCACCAATATCCATTACAAGCCTACCGACTCCCACAGCTACCTCGACTACAGCTCCTCACACCCCGCTTCCTGTAAGGACTCCATCCCATTCTCTCAATTCCTTCGCCTCCATCGCATCTGTTCTGATGACGCCACTTTCTAAAACAGTTCCCCTGACATGTCTTCCTTCTTCCTTAACCGAGGTTTTCCACCCACGGTGGTTGACAGGGCCCTCAACTGTGTCCGGCCCATCTCCCACGCATCCGCCCTCACACCTTCCTCTCCCTCCCAGAAACATGATAGGGTGCCCCTTGTCCTCACTTATCACCCACCAGCCTCCGCATTCAAAGGATCATCCTCCGCCATCTCCAGCATGATGCCACCACCAAACACATCTTCCCTTCACCCTCCCCGGCGGCATTCCGCAGGGATCGTTCCCTCCGAGACACCCTAGTCCACTCCTCCATCACCCCCTACACCTCAACCCCCTCCCACGGCACTTTCCCATGCAACCGCAGAAGGTGTAACACCTGCCCCTTCACTTCCCCTCTTCTCACCGTCCAAGGGCCCAAACACTCCTTTCAAGTGAAGCAGCATTTCACTTGCACTTCCCTCAATTTAGTCTACTGCATTCGCAGCTCCCAATGCAGTTTCCTCTACATTGGAGAGACCAATCGCAGACTAGGTGACCGCTTTGCAGAACACCTTCGGTCTGTCCGCAAGCATCACCCAGACCTCCCTGTCCCTTGCCATTTCAACACTCCACCCTGCTCTCATGCCCACATGTCCGTCCTTGGTCTGCTGCATTGTTCCAGTGAAGCTCAACGCAAACCGGAGGAACAACACCTCATTTTCCAACTAGGCACTTTACAGCCTTCCGGACTGAATATTGTGTTCAACAATTTTAGATCATGAACTCTCTCCTCCATCCCCACCCCCTTTCCAATTTCCCCCCCCCCTTTTTTTTTCCAATAATTTATATAGATTTTTATTTTCCCACCTATTTCCATTATTTTTAAATGTATTTCCATCCATTGTTTTATCTCTACCTTTTAGCCTTTTTCTATTCCGTCACCCCATCCCACCCCAACTAGGGCTATCTGTACCTTGCTTGTCCTGCTTTCTACCCTTAATTACCACATTCCTCAGATAATATCACCACCTTCAACACCTCTTTGTCCTTTTGTCTGTGACATCTTTTAGCTATCTCCACCTATTACTGGCCCTTTATCCAGCTCTACTTGTCTTGTCCCCCCGCCCCACCGAAACATTAACTGTGCTCCTCTCCGCAGATGCTGCCAGACCTGCTGAATTTTTCCAGGTATTTTTGTTTTTGTTTTGGATTTCCAGCATCCGCAGTTTTTTGCTTTTATCGAAATATTTTAAAAACTCATTCAATTGAAGTCAGGAAGACCCTGTCATTGCCACTGTGAGATGAGGCCTCTGGTTGCAGAAAATCCTTACAAATAGCAGCTAGCAGCCAAAGAATATAAAAATGGCTCTGCAGAAACTTAACACGGACAACCACTGTAGAGTAGAAACGAATTAGCTACGATTGAAAGCAAATAGTATGTTATACTGTATACTGTTTAATCAATAACATACACAAGTTGCTGAAACTGTACAGTGCTCTGGTCAGGCTACACATTTGCTACTATGCCCAGTTTTGATCAACACCACATTCAAACTCTATAGCTGTGTGCACAAGCTCTTCCCCAACTAAAGAATGGAATTATGGTTGGATTAATGGGGTATTATGGACAAAAATCATGATGTAATTTAGCAGTTAAGTGGATGTTGTGAGGAACTGTAGATTTTTATAGATAATGAGCTGAATGGCTTTCCTCATTCACATCTATTTTGTAATCTTAAAGTTACTGTTTCCTCTGACTGAATCTAATTATCAGACCTAATATAACCTTAGATTCCTATGGAAATGCTGCCTAATCTTCCAACATTTAGTGCTCAGTTGCATCTTCTCTAAGGGAATTCTTGTGGCAAATAAACAAATGGCTGAAGCACAAGGGTGTGTTTATTGAGAAACAAAAATTAAAAAACACAATGAAAAAAGACTCAAGTGGATATGGGGTGGAAAAGGAGAAAATTTACTGTCCAACCTAAGTTTACAAACCGCAGCACTAGTTATCATTCATTCCCTTTAAAAAGTTTTAACAGAATATTGCTGAAAAGAAAGACCTGTTGCCAAAGCTTTTAATCTTGCACGCAGCATTTAGCATTTGAAATTTGGCATTCTTGTATTTGTCTTGATAAGGTGAAAAGCTTTGGCAAAACATGTCTCTTTTCAGCAATAGTCAAGATCTGTATGACCAAGTGACAGTCTGAACAGATTTCAAATGGTTACAATGATTTAGAAAAGAAACAGACACAATTTTAGTTTTTTCAGTGGATACAGATTTTGAATTTAAAATTTGTTCTTTTGGTTGTACTGAACTTGAGTATTGCTGAAAGAAAAAACAGACATGCCACCAAAGCTTTTCATCTTGCACTTATCAGGATAGCTCACGAGAACTTTCCAACTGTAACAGGGGAACAGCAATTTATACTGAATGAGAAGAGAGTGCCGACTGGTTGGCAAATGGACTCTAATTGGTGAAGGTGCTGCCATGGAGAATGCAGCATGAAACAGTTAAACTGCCCAGCTTTGTTCAAATTCAAATCGGGCAGGCCGACTCGGATTGGTCAAGGCACAGCTCTGGGGATTTGAAGCTAGGCAGTCAACTGTTCCATACTGCATTCTCCATGGCAAGCCTCCACCAGAGTCCACTTGCTAACAATCAGCAGCCTCTTCTCGTGCAATATAAATTGTTGTTCTCCCGTTATGGTTGGAAAATTCTTGCGAGCTATCCTGACGAGTGCAGGGTGAAAAGCTTTGATGGCATGTTTCTTTTCTCAGCAATACTTAACATTTGTTCCGAATCAAATATTTTTCTGAAAAGAGTAGAAGTTCGTAAGCTTATCATCCTTAATCAAAATAAAGCTTATAACTCCCAATGACAAACTGAGTGTTGTAAAAATATTTATTCCTCCATTGGCAGCAGGGTCAGTAACCAGAGAATGCAGATTTAAGGTAATTAGCAAATGAGCCAGAGGTGAGGTGAGGAAAAAAAATAATTTAGGCAGCTAGTTATGATCAGAAATGTAATGCCTGAAAGGTTAGTGGAAGATGATTCAATAGTAACTCTCAAAAGGGAATTTGATAAATCCTTGCAAGGGGAGAAAATTGCAGGGCTACAGGGAAGGAGCAGTGCATGGTATTAATTTGATAGCCCTTTCAAAGAGTCGACACAGGCACAATGGGCTGAAAGGCCTCCTTTTGTGCTGCAAGAATCTATAAAATAGGTGAGTGCTAAAGCAGCCGATGCCAAATGGGACCATTCTCAAAATACAGGACAGCTGGGAATTTGCACCTCTTGGAGGAAAAACTGCCAGATATTTTTCAACTGCATGACATGTCAAAGATAACTGAACAAGTGCTTTTTCCTAAGGAATTGCTTGCAGAGAAGGTAAGAGAGGGGGAATCAAAAAAAATGAGTCTATGTGCGAAGCTGCTCCTATAAATGAACAATGGAAATGTGCATAATATTAGGGCATGTTAAAAGAAAACATGCAAATTGAGACTTAGAGGGGAAGCTTTGTTGTGATTCCTTCCTAACAGCAATGCAGATGTATCTACAGCAGATGGACTAAGAAGACGGCTCACCATATCAAGGGCAATTTGGGATGGGCAATAAGTGCTGGGCTAGCCAGCGACACCCACATCCCATGAAAGAATAAATTTAAAAATTACAAGGAAGACAGGGCATGTAAATATGATTTTAAAGATAAACTAGCTATTGGGCATCCTGTTGGTGAAAACTATTAAAATTTTGTTAACCATTATGAATAATATTTGAATTGTAGAAGTAGATTTGAGAGCCTGAATGGACTTTTCTCATTCATATCTTTATTTTGTTCTTAGATGATCTGGAGATTGATATGTCACTTAATAAATATTATGGAAACTTAAAATAATTTGATATCAAATCAACCAACATTTGTGATACACACAAGACAGGAATTAAGACCCAATAAATTTTTAAAGAAACCCCCAATTTGTCTGATGACAGAGGTTCCTCAGGGTAGCATCCTAGGCCCAACAATCTTCAGCTGCTTCATCAATGACCTTACTTCCATCTTAAAGGTCAGAAGTAGGGATGTTCAATGATGATTGAACAATGTTCAGCACCATTCACAACTCCTCAGAAACTGAAGCAGTCCATGTTCAAATGCAGCAAGGCCTGGACAATATCCAGGATTGGGCTGACAAGTGGCAAGTAACATTTGTGCCACACAAGTGCTAGGCAATGATTATCGCCAACAAGACAGAATTTAACCATCACCCCTTGACATTCAATGGCATTACCATCACTGAATCCCCCACTATCAACATCCTAGAGCTTACTATTGACCAGAAACTGAACTGGACTAGCCATATAAATAGTGTGGCTACAAGCGCAGGTCAGAGGCTAGGAATTGTGCGACAAATAACTCACCTCCTGACTCCCCAAAGCCTGTCTACCACTACAAGGCACAAGTCAGGAGTGTGATTGAAAATTCTCCATTTGCCTGGTGCTGCTCCAACACTGAAGCTTGACACCATCCAGGACAAAGCATCCCACTTGATTGGCACCCCATCCACAAACGTTCACTCCCTCCACCACTGCCACACAGTGGCAGCATTGAGTGCCATCGACAAGATGCGCTGCAGGAACTCACCAAGGCTCCTTAGACAGTACCTTCCAAACCCATGACCACTACCATCTAGAAGGACAAGGGCAGCAGACACATGGGAACATGACCGCCTGGAAGTTCTCCTCCAAGCCACTCACCATCCTGACTTGGAAATATATCGCCATTCCTTCACTGGGTCAAAATCCTGGAACTCCGTCCCTAACAGGATATTGGATGTACCTACAGCACATGGACTGCAGCAGTTCAAAAAGGCAGCTCACCACCACCTTTTCAAGGGCAATTAGGAATGGGCAATAAATGCTTACCTAGACAACAACACCCACATTCCATGAACGAATAAAAAAAGGGTGGTACTTAACAAACCTGAGTAAAATATGACGATGCATTTTTGAAGCCAAGCTTGGTAATTATATTGTTGTTAGATTGATAAACAATGCTATAATAAACTTTCTAATTCCAAATTATATTACTATATGGGGAAACGAAGGGTAAAATTGTGTTATATTAATATCAGATAAATGCAAATATGTTTACCTTCCTAGTTGTAACAATGTGGTTGAAATTTCTTGAAGTATCAATTCTTTGCAACTTATTAAAATTAATCATTTTGAAATCTCATGTTTAAAATAATTTTAGTCCTGCTATAGTGACTAATTATGTCATTAACTTTCATTCAGCCTCTGGTCAAGTCACATGATCAGGGTAAATGTAGCAATAGTGCTAACAGCTCTGACAGGAAAGCAGGATTGTTTGCTTCAGTTAGCAATTGACAGTAGGTCCAAACCAAAGCAGTGCCAAAACAATTTGCAGTGGAGACTAGGTACTGGACAATATTGTGCCAAAGCAATTTACACACTACTTTTTGTCACTTCAGATGTCAAAGCAATGACAGAGCTTCCCCAGACAACACACAAGGTAGCTTAACAGCTGCCTGAAGCTACCTGCAAACCATTTAGAGTAGGCAACTAATTATACCCAACAGATTGCATCATCACTCTTAATCAGAATTGATCAATAGAATAAAAGAAAAACATGTCACCTCTGAGAGACAAGTGAGATGCACTAACAAAAGAGATTTAAGGAAAGTTCTTTAGCAACCAAGCTTGATGCATCCTTTTCATCATGGATCAGTAATATACATGAGCTGCATGTTAAACAATTTAGCACTGGTTTCACAAAAATACATTTGCTCAGCTCAGTCATGAAACTGCTACTCTTCAAATATCTAACTTCCTTCTATAAAGTGGTTTTGTTTTAGTTGTGCTTTTTTTTAATGCTCAAGATGGCAAATGTAAGAAAGATCTTATAATATGCACTGAAGTTATTTTCTTGCTTCCAGGATGTCCCGTAACTGGTTTATCTTAAAGATCACAAATTATGGTGCAATACTTTTATCTTAAGGACTAGGTCTAAATGCAGAGCTTACGGAGTGCTGGGTGAATCTGCTAAACGGAGTGGTTTGCTGAAAGGGTGATGACAGGAATCTGGTGAGATTGGGAATTTGGTGTAGAGGTAGGAGGCGCTAAGTAATTTCAACAAAGGGGCAACAGTGAATATATGAATACTGTGTTAATTAATTGGATATAAGGAGACAAAATTAAAAATGAACGAACAACTTGCCAGGGTGGGGAACTGAGTTGGCTAGAAAACGACAGCTATGCAACAAGCTGTTAGGATTTAGAATGTGCTGTGTGTTGTAAGGTTGTTTGGTATCACTATGAGGTCTAGAGGCTTGTACGGTTGAACATAAACTGTTTATTGGTAACCCAGAACTATATACATATCCAAGGTACAGCCCTACATGGGTGCTGTCTCCATGTTGGCTCTTTCCAGACTCTCCTATACACAGTCTACCATCATGTGACTCTCTACATCACTATGTGGGCAGTACTGTTTTCTCTAGGCCCACATTAACCCTTGCTCTGCCCGAAACACTGGCAGTTATAACTGATACGCCAAGTGTGGTGGAAATAAATTCAACAGTAACTTTCAAAAGGGAACTGGGTAAATACTTGGAGAAAAATAATGCTGGGATATGGAGACAGAGCCAGAGAGCAGGACTAAGTTCTGGAAAGTTCTTCCAAAACGCAGGAGCAGATCTGACGTTTTTTTTTTGCTTTACTGTTCTATGGTGTTACAAACCCATTACAATCCTCCAAGTTAGTTGATATAATTCACTTATAAAATTCCTTATATACGCTCAAGAAAGATTGAGGTTCACAGAAACAGCAGCAAATGAAACAGCAAGATTGCAAATTGATCCAGTGCTAGAAAGAAAGTAATTATAAATAGCTCTTGTAAGGGAGAAGCATTTTGCATGGTTCTGTTCTGGGTCCCCTGCTGGTTGAAATATGTATTAGTCACGCAAGTTATATAATTTGCTGCTGGTGAACAGGCTGATAGCATTTTAGAAGATCTGGAGTAATTAAGTTGGTCAGATAAGAAATGGAGGGTGGGTGCTGAGAAGTGTAAAGCTGTGCACATTGGAAGAGAAAATGAATTCTGTTCACAAGCGAATGGAATTTGTTTTGTCACGTCCATTATCTAAAGTTGAACAGGAAAATAATTTGGTGGTGATTATTAATTAAATCAGCAACAGTATACGATCAATGTGAAGCTGCTATCCACAAAGCACATCATGTACTGTAGTAAAAGCAAAATACTGCGGATGCTGGAAACCTGAAACAAAAACAAAAATAGCTGTAAAAATTCAGCAGGTCTGACAGCATCTGCAGAGAGGAACACAGTTAACGTTTCGAGTCCGAATGACTTCATCAGAACTAAAGAAACATAGAAATGTGGTGAAATATAAGCTGGTAGAGGGGGGTGGGGCAGGTAGAGCTGGATAGGGGGCTAGTGATAGGTGGAGGTAAAGAAGAGATTGCCAAAGATGTCGTAGACAAAAGGACAAAGGGGTGTTGACGGTGGTGATATTATCTAAGGAATGTGCTAATGGGGACATTAAGGGTAGAAAGCAGGACAAACAAGTGGCAGATGGCCCTAGTGGGGGTGGGGTGGGGGGGGGGGAAGGGATCGAAATGGGTTAAAAGGTGGATATAAAACAATAGATTTAAAAACAGGTGGGAAAAGAAAAATATATTTTAAAAATATAAATTATTGGAAAAAGGGGGATCAGAAAGGGGGTGGGGACGGAGGAGAGAGTTCATGATCTGAAGTTGTTGAATTCAATGTTAAGTCCGGAAGGCTGTAGAGTACCTAGTCGGAAGATGAGGTGCTGTTCCTCTAGTTTGCTTTGAGCTTCAGTGGAAAATTGCAGCAGGCCAAGGACGGACATGTGAGCTTGAAAGCAGTGTGGTGTGTTGAAATGGCAAGCGACAGGGAGGTCTGGGTGATGCTTGTGGACAGACCGAAGGTGTTCCGCAAAGCGGCCATTCAGTCTGTCCAATGTAGAGGAGACCGGACCACATTGGGAGCTGCGAATGCAGTAGACTAAATTGAGGGAAGTGCAAGTGAAATGCTGCTTCACTTGAAAGGAGTGTTTGGGCCCTTGGACGATGAGGAGGGGGGAAGTAAAGGGGCAGGTGTAACACCTTCTGCGGTTGCATGGGAAGGTGCCATAGGAGGGGGTTGAGGTGTAGGGGGTGACGGAGGAGTGGACCAGTGTGTCCCGGACGGAACGATCCCTGCGGAATGCCGCCGGGGGGGTGAAGGGAAGATGTGTTTGGTGGTGGCATCATGCTCACTCCTTCCTCTCCCTCCCAGAACCATGATAGGGTCCCCCTTGTCCTCACTTCCACCAGCCTCCGTATTCAAAGGATCATCCTCCACCATTTCCGCCAACTCCTGCATGATGCCACCACCAAACACAGCTTCCCTTCACACCCCCTGGCAGCATTCCGCAGGGATCGTTCCCTCCGGGACACCCTGGTCCACTCCTCCATCACCCCCTACACCTCAACCCCCTCCTATGGCACCTTCCCATGCAACCGCAGAAGGTGTTACACCTGCCCCTTTACTTCCCACCTCCTCATCGTCCAAGGGCCCAAACACTCCTTTCAAGTGAAGCAGCACTTCACTTGCACTTCTCTCAATTTAGTCTACTGCATTTGCAGCTCCCAATGCGGTCTCCTCTACATTGGAGAGACCAAACGCAGACTGGGTGACTGCTTTGCTGAATACCTTCGGTCTGTCTGCAAGCACGACCCAGACCTCCCTGTCGCTTGCCATTTCAACACACCACCCTGCTCTCAAGCCCACATATCCGTCCTTGGCCTGCTGCAATGTTCCACTGAAGCTCAACGCAAACTGGAAGAACAGCACCTCATCTTCCGACTAGGCACTCTACAGCCTTCCGGACTTAACATTGAGTTCAACAACTTCAGATCATGAACTCTCTCCTCCATCCCCAGCCCCTTTCCGATCCCCATTTTTCCAATAATTTATATTTTTTAAATATATTTTTCTTTTCCCACCTGTTTTTAATTCTATCATTTTATATCCACCTTTTAGTCCATTTCGATCCCTTCCCCCCACCCCACCCCTACTAGAGCCATCTGCCACTTGTTTGTCTTGCTTTCTACCCTTAATGCCCCCATTAGCACATTCCTTAGATAATATCACCATCGTCAACACCCCTTTGTCCTTTTGTCTACGACATCTTTGGCAATCTCTTCTTTGCCTCCACCTATCACTGGCCCTCTATCCAGCTCTACCTGTCCCACCCCCCTCTACCAGCTTATATTTCACCACATTTCTATATTTCTTTAGTTCTGATGAAGAGTCATTTGGACTCGAAACGTTAACTGTGTTCCTCTCTGCAGATGCTGTCGGACCTGCTGAGTTTTTCCAGCTATTTTTGTTTTTGTTTCATGTACTGTAGTATTGTACAACAGTATTTCGCTAGAACCTGAAATTACTTTGTCCTTACATTGACCACTGGTGAAGCCACATTTGGAGTACTGTGTGAAATTCAGGCACCTCGCCTTCAAATGAACAATCACTGAAGAGGGTTACAGAAAAATTGAGGAACATTTGAACACTAAGGGCTCAAAATTATGGAGAGACTCACAAACCTTGTTTCCACTGGATAAAATAAACTGAGAGTAGACATAGTCTCTTTTAGAAGACTGAAAGGAATGTATAGTTCCTGGCACAAGCAGGTTATTTAGCTTGTACTGAAAATGCAGAACTGGTGGGAATACTTAACGATGCTCATCTATATAGATTTATAGGATAGGCATAGCAAAATGGAATAGGTTATATAGGTTTTGTTTTCTTACTCCATGCTTATGATAAACTTTTTTCTTAAAAAAAGACATCATCAATGCTGAAATAATGAGTGAAAAATAATTGAAATTTTCATTATAGTGAGGCAGTACCTCTAACATTTTTCATCAACTCCACCTCAAAACAGCGACTCTTCTGGTAGCTGCTTTCTGATACCTCAAAATTGGCCAATTTTCTCTTGAACCTTAATGGAGCTCAATTGTGAATATGATCATCATATCACATGATATTCTTCTTTCCAACAGAAGTTGCTGGATAGTTACTCTGGTCACCCCTGAGCTGGGGATAGAGTCTAATTGTACCACCCTGGAATTTAAGCTGAGATGAGAGAAGTGCAACCAGCATGCACAAGTTTTTAAATATTTCTAAAACTTCACAATAGAAGTGCATCTTAAAAGTAAGATTTATGCGTTTTAATTGTGCATGCGTATGCATACATGTATTTTTTTTAAAAATCTTTTGAAGTATCTGATTTACTTCTATACTTCCAGGGATCATTTCTGATGAGACATGTATTCTAAAGTGCATGATCTCAATACATCAGCACACCATGCTTGTCCTTCTGTGTGTGTGTGTGTGTGTGTGTGTGTGTGAGTGAGAGAGAGAGGGAGAGAGCGAGAGTGAATGATCACTGATCTTGTGCTTTCGCTGGTCCTTATGCTCAGCTTCTGTATGATGCAATATATGATGATATCCCTGGTACATGAATCACGAAGTTAGTATGCAGGTAGAGCAAGTGATTAGGAAGGCAAATAGAATGTTGGTGTTTATTGCTAGAGGAATGGAATATAAAAGCAGGGAAGTTTTACTACAGCTGTACAGGACCTTGGTGAAACCTCATCTGGAGCACTGTGCGCAGTTTTGGTTTTCTTATTTAAAAAATAATTGCTTCAGAAGCAGTACAGAGAAGGTTCACTGGACTTATTCCTGGGGTGAAGGAGCTGTCTTATGAAGAAAGGATGAACAGGTTATGTCTATACCCATTGGAGTTTAGGAGGAGGAGAGATGATCTTATTGAAATATACAAGGTCCTAAGGCGGTCTTGATGCGGTGAATACCCAGAGGATGTTTCTTCTTGTGTGGGAGACTAAAACTAGAGGACGTAGTTTAAAAATCTCCCTTTTAAGACAGAGATGGGAGAAAAGGTCAAAGGGTCATTGGTGCATGGAATTCCCTTCCACAGAAAGTAGTGGAGGCTGGGTCTTTGAATTTATTCAAGGCAGATTTGGACTGATTTTTGTTTGGCAAGGCAGTCAAAGGTTATGGAGGGTAGACAGGAAAATGGAGCTGAGACCACAACCAGGTCAGCCATGATCTTATTGAATGGTAGAGCAGGCTCGAAGGGCCAAATGGCCTACTCCTGCTCCTATGATCATTTGAGTGATCCATGGGTCAAAGTACTAAACATACAAAAATGTCAGCAAATAAATTAGTAACGTTAAACTTGGTTAAATTACTGAACATGTCACTTTCTTTACTTCCTTTTCAAGCAATAGCTCACATTTAAATTACAATACTGAAGTACCATTATCTTTAAATACAATGCAGTAACTTCATGAGTACTCTTTTTTGACTAATGTAACTTTGTGCTTTTTTTTTTAAAAGTTCATTTTTTTCATGTCCTGTACATATCAATTGATGGGAGCCATTCTTAGCAATCATGTCTTGTGTTCTGAGTCATAACTGTTCTTATTTTAGTTAGGAAAAGTTGCATCAGTTCCTGGATAAAGTATCTTTTAACAATGGGGTATGAGAAATTGGGAAGTTAAAAGTAAACTGGTCTGGGCCCATTCTCCCCTGTTTATGTAGTGCTTTTTCTAGCTAATTAGCACAGAGTTTTAAAAATGTACCATTCTCTCTGTTGCAGGATAGTGTAAGGCAGCATTGCTATGTCATTATCAAAACACAGTTACAGCAAGTTTTTATTTGGGAGATACAATTACATTGGGGTTATTGAAATAACATTCCTTTTAATTAATAACATTTTAAAAGTAGTTTGGGAGCAAAGGAAGAAAATACATTATGTAATAGAAATCTCAATATTGTACCTGATTGCATCATGCATAGGAAAACTATTAGGATTGTCCAGCCCATGTATCAATCAAGTTAGATTTAAACTATAGATTTGTTTTCAAACAATGCTAAAGTATGAATTTTTGCTTAGCCACTTTCTGCTACAGATAACCAAGAATATTTCTTGCAGACAGCAGCAAAGGATTTTCAAACTGAGTCATTGGTCAAACTCCTACCAACGCTCAGTTAGTGCATGTTTTTAACTGATCAGATTTTTAAAAACTCTCAATGTGTGGTTAACAGCAGTAAAACGAAATCCCAACATTGATCTTCTATGGCATTGCTCACAGCAAATCAGAGGGTGACGTTATAAGGAAGTGGATGTGATGAGATATTAACTTTAACAGTTGAGAAACTCTTAACAAGAGCTGGTTATTTGATGTATAAGTTTTTCAGAGGGCTGCTGAAGTAATGAACTGAGCATTGATAAGGAATCTATAAGCAATTTTTGTGAAGGGCAATTGGTACTTGAATATAGTCGTGAAGCAGGAAGGAAAAATGGTTGGTAGTTGAGGTGGTCGAGGAAATAGTGTGGAGATACAGATTTTGTTTGTGTGAGGCAAAAAAAGATGGTAGGAAACAGGAACTGAAAATGATGATAGGAAAGAGGAATTCCAAAAGAAAAGGAATGGGACCCCAAACTTAGAATGGTGGGAAACAGGCGTTGAAAACAAAAATGCATTTGGAAACCTTACACACACTCAAACTGAAGGGAACGAAAGTAGAGGTGAGAGAAATAAATACACAAGGGAGTACATAAAAAACATTACACAATGGAGTTAAAAGGAGAGCAGGAAAATAAAGAGTACAACAAGAATATTGGGAAAAAAGTATTTGGAAAACACAAACCAGGCAACAGGCCTTGCAAAAAATGTTCAAAAAAGATTATAAAAGCAGCAAACTGTACCTACAGAGAGCTGTTGCTGCAGTTAGGCATACTGATTGCAAGGGACTGAGAGAATCAAAGCTGGTCAATCATATTATCCACTCAGCCAATCATAATGAAATAGTTTCCACCAGAACACTAACTTATAGACTTAGCCAGCAGAACTAAATCACAGATCAGTGTAAATGAAAAGTGTAACAGAAAAACAGAATAACATAGTATGATGTGATTCTCAAGAACGAAGTGAAATGGAAGTTTCAATATATAATTGATGGAGAAGTGATCTAAAATAACTTAATATTCTGTAGGTCCTATAGCACCCACCTAATAAATGCCATCTAAAGCAGAAATACTACAAAAATTACTGAATATCTAGCAGATCATGACCAACTTTGCTCTCGCAATTTATATTATCGGAATTCTCCAATTGGATTACTGCTCGTAATCTGTTGTGACACATCCAGCAACTAAAAGAATATTTCAAAGACATATTTTCAGTACAATAGAAAATTAAACTAGTCTACAATTTTCTCTTTGTAGTAGATTATCTGGACTTCAGCAGGAAATATTATACAGAATAATGCTTTAGGATTAAAACTGATTGCAAACTCATTTGCCAAAAACAATCTCTCAGCCTATAAAAAGTAACCCACTGAGCTTTAAAATATTTTCAAAGTAAAGGCCAGTCCAGTTGTTATTTTTCAGTAGTTAGTGACATGTCACATAATATCATGCTCCCCCATCATAGCCTCTTCATTCTCCTCTCCTTTTGCAAAGATCACTGTCAATTGTATCTTTCATCATTACAGCGAATTCCTCAGATTTATTTCCACATGTGGTGAGTGCTATATAAATACAAGTTGTTTTGGTAAAATTATTGCAACACTTAAATTTTACAGTTTATTTTATAAATAACGTAATTGCTCTTACCACTCTGCGTTTGGGGTGACTAAGAGAGGTGTCCATTTCATCCTCCCCTGTAATATCTAGATTGGGACTGGAACTGCAGTTCATTCGATCTTCCTCTTGCCTTTGAAGTCTATCTGCTACTGCTTGGATAGCTTCTGTCCATTCTTCCCTGATCAGACAAAACAAAAGAAGTCTTTGGTATTAATGCAAACTCATACTCCGTGGTAGATTTGTAGTAGCTCAAAACCAATAACCATGCAGATTTGTGCACTCCCACATGGCTGTTTTTCCTTTATTTTCTGAATAGAATCCAAAAATAATGGGCTGAGTGGTGAATTGTTATTCGGAGGTAAATCTATTTTTGAAAGTTTAATTGCTAATAAAATCCTTGCAAGGTCAGTTTTTCTATAACACTGCACAGCTTACCATAAACCTAACTGAATTTTGCAAACAGATTTCGCGTGCAGATATTTTACCATTATTAATGAAGTGATTAGCTGTGTAGGTATAATTTTTTTTAAACTGGTTTGTGGGTTAACAAACAAAAAAAACTAAAAAAAGTAACTGCAGAAGGGTTTCACTTATATTACGGTTGTCCATTGATTGCATAAATTAACTGTAAATCATGAGTTAATTTATTTGGTGATTAACTTTTTTTCAAAAAAACTAATCACAGAAAGTTATGCGAAGAACAACTCAAGTAACCCGCAGCTTTCAGTGCAACACACATTTCTGAATAATTCTGTGCACTCCCAGCCAGTATGTCCTTCTGAGCATTGCTTGAATGACAGTAGTGCGAGTGTAGCAGTATTGGTGTTGCTCAGCAGAGCCTGAGGCCAGCTAAAGGCATTCTTCTCCTTCAGCGTGGGCCTAAGGAGACCTGTAATTCCATGCATTCTCAATCATGCTCTGTAGATTGAGTGTTAGATCAATTCAAAGAAGATTTTGACTAATTAAAAATTTTAAATGACAAGATTTATCACAAATTTGTTTTAATTGCTTGACAGCCCCAATATAAATGTACGTCTTCTGTGTAGGTAACATGCTCCATTAAATTCCCTATGTAAAACATTTGCAATGGGAATTCCATGTTAACATGTCAACACCTACACTATTACCTATCATGCCACAAATAAATTCTCAGTAATTACTTTGAACTTGAGAAATTTCAATGTCTTAAACAAAATAAAAAATTAAAGATATTTCAATTTCTCAGTAACACTGAATTATATTTGGTGTTCTTAATATTTTCATTTGAAAGACTCAGTTTATCTTAAAAGCCTGGGTTAACTTCATAGTTTTACTCAGACTAGCAGCCCTACTAGCTGCTCTACTAACTGATTGCAGATTAAGTAACATGAGTAGATCAATTTTCAAGGATGCATTGGTATCTTTCAGTCAACTGAGCTACTGTAACATTTTTCTTCAACAGCTAGCAGATCCTGCTCAATTGTCTTTGGAGTAATTTGAGAAAACTGGAGGGCAAACTTTTTTTAAAATGTTTTAAAGTAAAAAAGAGAGGTTGGCTGTATGTGAGAGAGGAGAGGGAAATAAATGACAGACTGTAGTATTTTCCTCTCAATTCCAAAAGACATTAAGCAAATATAGATTGCCATTCTCCTAAATTGAGTTCATTTTTCAAAAACACAGAACTTTGGAGGAGAGAACACCTAATTATCACACATGAATAGTTCACAGAAAATGTAAATATAGTATTTTAATTCCTGATACCTGTGAGAAACAGACATGGAGACATAGGCAGACATTACATTCTTCAGCCTAAACCCAACTGAATTTTGAAAGCAAGCAAAGCCTCTGAGGAAACTCATGAATTAGGAGAGCGCAAAAAGGGAAACATGCTGAAGGTGAGGAATTGCCTGGTTTCTTGACTACTATGTAGTCAATGCTGATTGTCATGTTAGCCTCCCTTTCCATCTCCTCCCCCAATCACAGTTCTCATCCCTGTCCTCTATTCCTTTACATTACCATTATGCATTTCCCTTCCCAACTCCACCACATTCATTTCACTATCCATGGGGTGGGGAAACAAGCAAAAGGCAGGAAAAGAAGAAGAGACACTGGTGGATGGGATAGGTTGTATGGCAATGGTAAAGGGCCAATTTTTCTCTTTGAGGGACAGCATTGGGCCAAGGTGCAACTCTCATCTCCATCAGAGACAGCATTTTTTTTCCTCGTATCTTCTATGGCAGCACTTCATAATTCCATCCCAACATGAACTGGAAGTGATTCAGAGCTAGTAAATTCCTCACAACATTTGCTACACAATTAGTTGCAGTGCTTCTACCAGCAGCTTCATGCAGATATCAAACTCAATAAGTACTTCTCCGTAGTTCACAACTCCAGTACAAATTCATCATGGAAAGATATGTCGGGTTGAGGGAGAATTCGTACATCAGCATCCTTGGGAAAACAGGCAGGTGCTGAAACAGTAGAAATATGGCTCTAGGTGAGCTGAAGCTACGATGCCACAGAAATTTCAGATTTTCAATCTACATGGAGAGGAACAGCAATCAAGGCATAAAGCAAGTTTGCATATTATGCTTAAGTTCAAGAATCAGGAACAAAAGCTAGTTAATCTGAAATTTGCCCTCATCTGCCCAACCTTGCATGTAAAAGAAATGTGCCAAACTAGGCTGAAAACAGAACCATTATTTAATTTAGTGGCCAATTTACATGGGGAAACAACTTATATTTATACAGAACCTTTAACATAGTACAACAGAATTACAGAATTGTTACAGCGCAGAAGGAAGCCCATCCCAAGGCACTTCACAGGGCCATTAAAATTTGACATCGAGATGCAAAGGAGATATAAGGTTGAAATATGAAGAGCTATCAGGTCAAGTGAATATTACTTCATAAAAGCATTCAAGTCAATTCAATAACTGTACTACAATTAAGCAGGAAGCTTTTTGAATACTCGGCTGAGAAATGGTAATTATAAAAGTAGCATGAGGTTACGCTTCACCAAATAGTTTTGACCAGCCAGGAAGTAACAAATCCATTAAACTACCCTTTCAATTAAGCACATCATAGTTTTACCCAACATTTTGTTTCTAAATAAAACAATATGTACAAATACAACTTGCAATTATATAAAACTTCAGAGGTACAAAATCTAGCTAAGGAAACAGCTATTAGCAGGACTGGCCAAAAGCTTAGTCAAAGGTGTAAGTCTTAAGTCTGTTATCCAAGGAGGGGAATATGAAGTAGCAGAAGAGCTTTAGGAGAGAATTGCAGAGTATGAGGTCTAGTTGGCTGACAGCCACCGATGGTGGGGTGAAGGGAGGGGAAACACAAGATTAGAGTGGGAGACACAGATTTGGGGGCAGAGGTAGCGTTGGAAGACTTGTTCCAAATTTGAAGCACTAGGAACTAGTGTAGGTCAGAAAGTGCAGGGTGATGGGTGAGCAGGACTTAGTGGAGGTTGAATACAGAAAAAGAGGGGTTTTGGATTAATTGAAGTGTATGGAGGATGGAGAATGGGGAGGCCCGCCAGGAAAGCATTGGAATAGACAGGACAAATGACCTCCTTCTGTGTTGTAACCATTTTATGATTCTATAAAGGAGGTGACAAACTATGAGGAAAATCGAGGCCATTTTGAAGACCTGTCCTGGTGCTAATACTGACCAGTGGTTTCAGGGTTTGGAATTAAATGAGAATGGTCTGATTGTCACTCATCCAAGACAGCCACAATAAAATGGTGCTTAAAAATTCCCTAGCCTAAACTGCTATTGAAACTGGATATCCTAAAACTCTACACATCCAGTTAGCGAAAGTGAAGAGTCAAAGATCCTGAAACATAAGTCTTTATTAAAATTAATACAAGAGCAAAGTAATGATGTTGGAAATCTGAAACAACAAAAAATGTTAGAAACCTGCTTAGTGTTCCTGGAATTTCCAGATTTTATTAATGAAAATCATTTGCTACATAAAAAGGTGACTCAATTATCAAATTTGCTGACATTTTTATTTGATTAATCCATTTTGATATAAAACTGAGTACTCAGAAGTTGAGGTTCTTCCTTTCTAAGGATACGTTACTGTTCAAGGAAATGACGAACTAGTATCACATTCCTAGCACCACCTCTCCAAATTTCTTGATCAGAACCCATCAAATTGTGGTTAAACTGCAAAATTGAAAGAGTATTCCATTTTTCTTTGCATTTTAAATTTATACAGTAATTCAATCTAATCTATTACAGTAGATTAGATGATTATTTTGTTTTGATTTGTTTCCAATTGAACAAGCTTGTTTGCAGGGGCCTTACCCTAATTTTGAATATTACAAATATTCCACTTCACCCGTCTGAATATTGTGCCCAAAAGAGTTGGAAAGTTTGGGGGAGATGGGAGCATAATGGTAATGCTCTGGGAACAAAGGTTCCACCAGCCACTGGTGGAATTTAAATTCAATTAATAAGTCTGGAATATAAAAAGTTAGTCTCAGTAATGGTGACCATGAAACTATTGATTGTCCTAAAAACCCATCTAGTTCACTAATATCCTTTAGGGAAGGAAATCTGACATTCTTACCCAGTCTGGCCTACATGTGACTCCAGACCCACAATAATGTGATTGATTCTTAACTGCCCCTGAAATGGCCTAGCAAGCCACTCAGTTCAAGGGCACTTAGGAATGAGCAACAAATGCTGGCCTTGCCAGTAATGCCCACATCCCGTGAAGGAATAAAAGTCCTTTAAATGACATTGAGAGTAAGGGAACCTATGTTTTTCAATTACATGTTTCATGGAGCGTTACCTTGACACTAAATACCACAGCTGAGATAAGAGTTTGGAACTTACCTTTCTAGCTGAATAATCAAAGAAAAACAATTCTGTACTTATAGATTTAACCTCATCTGGCTTAAGGAGTTATTTCAAATTGAATGTTCACATTTTATATTAGTTTACTCCCACCCTTTTCCTTAGGCTCTCATGACATTATAGTTTTCCAACTAAGCAGACAAACAAGTGACATAATTCTGAAGCACTATTCAGGCAGAAGAACTTCTTGGGTACTCACTTTGTTTTCGCAGCTTACAAGTAGGGAGCTTCATTCCCTCCATACCATTTTGTCCACATAACCCAATTGAAACTGGAAACTAAATAAGTACAGAAAACGTGCAATGCATCATTTTCCAATATGTTTTGTCACCCCACGATCTGCCCATAGCGGGCCTTCATTCTGCTGTAAAACATTTAAAATTTGAGACCTTGCAATTTGAATTTCTTAAAAGCACCAGGCTGTTCACAGGTAAAAGGCCATTTACATTAATTGTCATGAACAACAGCCCCTTTTGGACATTCCTTCCTTCATCAAAGCAGTTGTGATTGCAAACACAAACATTAAATGCCAAGACTCTACAAAGTGCTTTAACTGTCAAGGGTACACAAGTATTTTCATATATTTACAAAAGCAAGTTTTTACACCAAGCATGTTGTTTGTAGAATCATTTAATAACATGCACTTCAATATTTAGAAACAAGATTACTCACCTGAAAATATACTTCCCAGCCTTTTACAATAAGTGAGATTAGAAGTACTGTATCCAGTAATTTTAGGTTGATCCTGTAGGTGTAATTTTCTCATTCTTTGAACCGTATACATAGAATATTTCACCAACTGTACAAGAGAAAATGATCTTGCAAATTCGTCACTTCAATTTTTTTGTATTTCTAACATTCCATTCAGCTATACCATTACCCTCATCTGGAACACATCCTCATTTTCTCCTGACTGGAACAGTCAGTAAAGCTTTGAGCTTTTTACTTTTTGAATTCTAAGCCACAGTAGTTCCACACAAAAAGGTCAGATGAAATATAAAGGATCAGGAAAGGAAGGAGCTTTTCATATGGTGACTGTGCTGCATAAAGAATTAAAACTACCCCTACGATGGGCAATCTCTTCTTCCTTAATCAATTCCTCATGGGAAAAATGTATACCAAAGTAATTCAACAAAATAGAAGTGGATCTTCAGGGTTCAGACCATTGTAATCCGGACAAAAAGGCCAAAATTAGCTTTGTTGGGTTGCAACAATCTTTAGTCCAGAGGTGGTGAATTTGACTCGATCTGAACCAACAATGCAAAATACCTGTCTGACCAAAACAAAAGTCCACAGAAAGCAACGTAACATATTGAGTTTTGAAACACATACATCCTCCTTAACTAAACAAAAAGAACTTCAAGCTTAAAACCTGCATTGAAACTGAACAAACAGAAAATGAATCAATCACCAAACAATTAAATTTAAGTGGTGTTGGATGAGCAATGAATAGTGCCCAGGACTCCATGAGAGCTCTCGGCTCTTCTTTGATTGCCGTAGCACAAATCTTAGCCCACCTAAGAATGATGGAAACTTAGTACTGCACAGAAGTGTCAGTCTAGATTATAATCCCAAATTCATAGTGGGTCTTGAGCCCAAAACCTCAAACTCAATGGCAAGAATGCTACTAAGTGAAATAAGCTGACATTTGTCCTACCTTGTTGAATTCGTTCTTCACAGAGCTAAAAATCATACATTTAGAATCATTCACTTTCAAATATCCCCTCACAAAGATTGGGGATGAGCGGGGTGGGGAGGTTTCTAGGCTGTTTAAGAGGGGTGCAAAGTCATGGATATTGCAAAATAAAGAGAAGAAAATTTGAGTATATACCATACAGACCCGCATGCCAAAATCAATGTAGGGCAAGTCTTAACCATAGTTGAAACTCAAGAGTTCCTCCAAAACAAGGACAAACATAAAACAGGTATTCTCCTACCCATACACTCATTATGGAGTTTCATTCTAGAAATTTGAACTGCTGCACAATCCAAAAATAATAGAGATTGTTCTGGAGAACTATCTCAGCTGGATCAATTGAGTGATGCAAAATGTGAAGGACTGTTAAATAACAAAGGGCAACACTTTACTCAGGGTGATGACCTCTGAATTAGATTCCAAATACTCCAGGATATCAGGGAAGGAAGCTACAGATATAAGGAAAACAGGAGGCTCAATTCATTAGCCCATGAAAACAGACAAAATATCCCAATGCTCGATTAGATCATCTGTTGTTAGCGATGCAGGCAGTACAATAACTTTATGCTGCATGCTCATTTGAATGACCTCTGTCCAGCCAACATTGAATGTCTTATTCATTGGCTGGGCACAGCAGCAGGGGGCCAATATTGAGAGTGGCTCATACCACTTAAAGCCAGCCTGCATTACCTCAAGGGGAGGCGCATTGTGGTTGGAGCAGGTGCTGGAAGTCGTGGTTGAAAAGAATCTGACCTGGGAAAGATTAAGGAATGGCACCAGTGGGGAGATGCAGCTCCAAGGTTTCTGGAAACTGAACTGGAGATCTCGGTAAAAGAGGTGGAAAAGAGAAGAGATTCCTGCCTCTCCAGAGCATAGGAGGCCCTCCAGACAAACGCTCGAAAGACAGTGGGAGTAGGCAGTCGTGAAGATCAGTGCCAGGAGTTGAGCCCCAGGCATCTAGGTGCAGTGTTGCAAGAAGTTCAGTGACCTTACACAAGTGGTCAAGGTCACTGAATGCATCTTCAATTATACCAGTAGACTCATCCACTGCTCAGATCGCCATACCTACATCACTCACCTACCAACAATCTCTATCAATCAGGTCTCATACCTAACATTCATGTTTCACCTCACCCTCATGCATTTAGCGCAGCTGCAAGCCTCAAACCCACCTCTCAGCCTGCACACACACTACCAGTTACTTCAATCATGACAGCCACATCTGTCAAATAGATTGCTGACACTCACCAACACTTCTCTCTCTCTTGCAGGGCAAGGTGGCAGGCAAATGGAGGCAGCAGGAGCTAACCAGAGCAGAGACGGGCATGCCTAAAGGAGATATTGCTGGCCATTAATGAGACAGTCATTGCTGAAGCCATGGTCAGTGGAAGGGCTGAAACCAAAGATAACTGTATCCTCATCCCAAATACTCCTCATTCCCCACTTAGCCCCCAGCCCTCCACAACTTGCTTCCAATTTACAGACTGCAGGTTGAGTAAGCATGTGCCTCTTACTTGTCCCACCTCCACAGATTACAACCTTACCCTTCTGAATTCCAAGAGGCTCAATTTGGCCAGACAGTGAGGAACACCAAAGAGAGGGTAATGAAGACATAGCACCATCACTAGGTCTCACACTCGCAGCCACCAGCTCAGGTACTGACAGTGCCCCTATCATGATATGGGTGCTGGTATTGCATTCGGATAAGTTTTCCAAGGACAACGCTAGCAAAAAGGAGATGACTAGGTTGCCTCCTCCCTTATTCTTCTTCCTCAGCTGCATACTACATAGTTGGTGGCAAAGGCTGTACCTTTATTCTGCTGACCAAAACGAATCTTCACACCTCCTCTGCCGAATACCGCAGGGCCCTACCAGAGCGGTCCATGGAGTGATGTTTAAACCAACAGTGTGTCCTATATGATTTGGTGTAGCAGCATTGTATGCATGTGGCGCACATGTTTAGCTGTGCAAGGTTAAAAGAGGACATTAGTGTAGTACTACATTCAAATTGATGCTGCATGCTAATGGAGGTAATGATTTACCTGCTCTACATACTTCCTACAGACATTACTGAACACATGTTAACACAGTATCTGCCCGGCACTATTTGTTCTGTAAGCCTTTCTGCGCACTGCAAATGCCATTTTGGAACTCTAAGAGCATTCATGGCACCAAAAAAACTGATGCCATTGAGCTAATTTACTCATCATAGTGTCATGCCAAGAAAGTAAGAAGAAAAAACATCTTAAATTTGTTTCTCTTCCATATTCTCCTGTTTAATTGTTTTTTAAATGGACAATTGCTGGGCTGATAAAATGGCCACAGTTGGTCACATGCCAGTATTTCTGCAAGGTTCTAAGCCGTTCCAATGGACAAAGGCTAACTCATCATCCTCCTGGAATGCGACACCCCTTTGCATTGTATGAACATTCCAGCCAAGCCAACACAAAGGATTGGTAGACGAGACATCTGCCCGAGCCAGCAGCGGACAAAGGCAGAGCTATGCATGGCTCATCTCCAATGTTGTGCTGATGGTTCAATAGTTATCTGCTCAAACTGCAATGGGTTTTAACGAGGGTCCTTAAAGTACGTAGTTAGCTGAATAGCTCAACCTGAAACCACCCTGGCACGTGACTTGAGCTGTCTGGATTGCTTTAATTATACAGCTTTTGGATTTCATCTTCAGTTGCGGTTTAACCTCAGAAAAGAAAAACCAGACTCCAGGCAAGCAGCTGACCTCCATCGCTTTCAAAGTCGGATCCCTAGAAAGAATCCTGTATTTTCCTAGAGTGAACCAATTCCCAGAATACAAGAATACTTTGCTGCATCTTTAACTGCCTCAACCGAGTTCCTAGGACAAAGACCAGGAATTCTGCCAGACAAAGCCGCCTGAAAGAACCTTCGTTGGACATCGACTTACTGGACTCTACTCGCATGAATTAACGCCAATACCTTTTTGATTTTTTTTTTTTAGTATCTTTGCAATTTGAAACTTCTTTCCCTTTCTTTCTCTGCTTTTGTGAAGAGGACATAAGGAAGCTACAAAAAGGTATAGATAGCTTAATTGAGTGGGCAAAGATCTGGCAAATGGGGTATAATGTGGGAAAATGTGAAATTGTCCATTTTGGCAGGAAGAATAAAAGAGACGCATATTATCTAAATGGTGAGAGATTGCAGAGCTCTGAGATGCAGAGGGATATAGGTTTTAGTGCATGAATCGCAAAAGGCTGGTATGCAGGTACAGCAAGTAATTAGGAAAGCTAATAGAATGTTATCATTTATTGCAAAGGGAATTGAATGCCAAAGCAGGAAGGTTATGCTTCAGTAATACAGAGCACTAGTGGGACCACATTTGGAGTACTGTGTAAAACATTGGTCACCTTATTTAAGGAAGGATGTAAACGTGTTAGAAGCAGTTCAGAGAAGGTTTACCAGGCTAATGCCTCGAATGGGCGAGTTGTCTTATGAGGACAGGCTGGACAGGCTAGGCTTGTATCCATTGGAGTTTAGAAGAGTAAGAGGCGACTTGACTGAAACATAAGATCCTTAAGGGTCTTGACAGGGTGGTTGTGGAAAGGTTGTTTCCTCTTGTGGAAGAATCTCGAACTAGAGGTCACTGTTTAAAAATAAGGTGGAGATGAGGCAAAATTTTTTCTCAGAGGGTCATGAGTCTTTGGAGCTCTCTTCCTGAAAAGGCGGTGGAAGCAGAATCTTTTTGAATATTTTTAAAGGTGAAGGTGGATAGATTCTTGGTAAGCAAGGGGATGATAGGTTATCAAGGGTAGGCAGGACGCAGATTTGAGGTTACTATCAGATCAGCACTGATCTTATTGATTGGCGGAGCAGGCTCGAGGGGCTAAATGGCCTGCTCCTGCTCCTTGTTCGTATGTTTTACCTTGTATGCTTATGAGTGTGAATGTGTGTCACGATCCAACCCTCAGGTTTTGAATGTGTTAATAAATCCTAATTTTGTTTCACCTTAAAGAATTTGCTTTGGGGTTATTTTTAACATTGGACCTCATAAACCGGAGTTTAGGTAACACACCATGGCCCACTTCAATAAGGAAAAGGATACTATGGGAAACAATTTAAATTAGAAATTAAAACTATCACTGTCACAGACAGAAGAAGGGAACAGTAATAATAATTCAATTCACCTCGCCCTCGTGTCTGTAACAATAGCTTGTACAAAGGGAGACTTTATGCTTTTAACACACTTCTCCAAACACTCAATTTTGAAGCAGCACAATTGCTTAAGGTCAGCAATTTAGAAATCAAGGCAAAAGTTGTGTCAGAGTCTACCAGCTGCCTCAGAACAATTGAAAAGAAAATAGCATTATCACATTCGAGACAATTGATCCATAGGCTAGAGTATGACAACGAGATTCACCAGGCATCTCTCCAAAACCCATGCTCAAGCACAGATTGTATTCTACTCCATCATAGGCCTATCATTATCTAAAATGAAGAACAGCCAGATTCAGCTTAGCCATAAAATATACAATATTGAGAAGTTGCCAGACATTGTCAGAGTAATTCTCACAAATTAAGTCTGGTTCATCAAATTATTCAGATGAGTTTCAAGAATTTTCATAAACATTTTGGAATAATAGAAAAGAGAAATAGGCCAGTATCAGATATACCCAGGATCATTGTCCTTTTTCAGTCAGGGTTGGAGGGATTTAAGTGTCTTTCTACATTATGGGTCAGAGCAAGCATTAGCAATTACAAAATACTTTTAAGAGTAAAAGTGCACGTGGTAAGGAAACCATCGAAGTGAGGAGTTTTGTTAAAATGAAGAGACTTTAAACTTGGAATACACCATCTATAAGATATGAACTATATGGTTTTGGATGTACCTTCCATCCAGGCATGGGACTGCTTTGGCTTTTGATTTATACAGGTCAGAATGAATTTAAACTCATAGTGGGTGCCCTCCGAACTAATGACAACTTAAGACACTTGCACCTACCCTGCCTCCTTCAAGCACATAATAATCAAGTTTATCACCATGTTTACAAAAATGTGCATTGGTAAGTCACAGCTAAGTAATAATTTTGATAATAACCTTGGATTCATTGCAGTCAAGCTTCACACAATATTAGAAATCAAAATGGAATATACCTGCGCATGAAGGGAACCAGGCTTCACTTAACTGAGACTGGCGAACTGTGGACATTTGCTGGGCAACCCAGGCAGCTGGCCAACAAAGAGGCTTTGAAACTTAGATCATTGAGTCACTGGTATCTACCCTCAGGTAAAAGCTTAAAAGGAGAATGAAAAGCAATCCAATGTGAGCAACTGAAAAGGGGGTGGGGGAGAACAAACCAGGATATTGGATATGAACATGTAAACTTCTCTTGTGGGGCCCAGTATAACCCTCATTGTCTTTCTGGCCCCACAATGGAGAACAAAAAAAAATTAAATTGAATGACCTGTTTAGCACCTGATCCTCTTCATATTTGACTTTAACTGGCAGGAAAGCAGCGGTGGTTTAACCTCTCAGGGTGTATGGTCAGCCAAATCACCAATGGATTGTCCAGAAATCTTCCACAAACACACAGGAACCGTATACACCAGTAAATTTTGGTCACTGCCCAATGACATTGTCAGAGCACAATTTGCATAAAGAAGGACCTTGCCAGACTCAATCAGGAGGTGCCAATACTACCTGCTCAGAAGAGCAAGTTAAACCTTGAACAAGGTGGGATCACAGGACATCGCCTGGTTGATTTTAAGTGCCTATCCGTTCGATTTCTGAACAGGTAAGGTTAAAAGCAACTCCTTCGTCTCATTAAGAATTAGTGTCTTCAGAAAAGACGTCTAAACCTTTGATCTCTTGCACGAAATAGAAATTAATGAAGGCTTAACAACCAAGAATCCTAAATCTCCAAAATAGTTTTTGAATATGCTTTTGTCTCAGTGAAGTCATTTGAATACCCTCATTCTACAGTGAAGAGGGTCTGGCAATTGGTAATAAATTTGACCTACATAGGCAAACATACCAAACTTCTTTTTGTGAACTATATAGAATTTGGCCGTTCTCTGCTGATACTAGTAAGCAGTTACAGGGGTTAGCTATTGCTCTAATTTCTTAATTGCATTATAAAATGGCTTAATGCTTCCAAGTGGTTTTCAGGTTTGTGATGGCCAATGTCAGATAACACCAAAGCGACTCAAGTTGGTTCATATCGCTGCATACTCCTGCGTGGTGGCGATCATCCGAGCCATTTTTCGCTTTATCTGGAGGTCAAAAATGGACTGTGTTCGCAGGGATACGATGTACTAGCCTCTAGATAAAGGGGGAAACAATGTGCCCAACATTGGCCTCATCCTGATGGCCACCTTTGTGTGTGGCTGCATCAAGCTGTGCGTAGACTCTCAGTACGCAAGCACCAAATGTTACTGCGTGCTAAGGTTCTACCTGTCCCTGGTGCTGCGAAGGATGGGTCTGGCCACGCTGCCGCAGAACACTCCAAGTAGTTGGACTGTGCTGTACCACCTATCACTCGTGAAGCAATTTATGCAGAGAAACACTTTTGACCACAAGTCCATCAGGCACTGGTCGGCATGTAACATCCTAGAGGCCCTGAGGGAAAAGGAGATGGTGGATCCTGTCGGACAGTTCTGAGCAGACTGTCAAAGTCATTTGGCAGAATGCCTCATCGCCAGAACTTTCCAACAAGCACCAAGATGTAGCTTGGCTGGTGGTGAGAAAGGCCCTCCCAGTCAGATCCTTCCTACATACCAGGAGTCTCACCCTCTCCACACGCTGCCCTCGAGGCGGCTGTGGTGGGGAAGAGACCATTGTTCACCTCCTTGTGGAATGTGCCTTTACAAAGACAGTCTGGAGAGAGATGCAGTGGTTTTTGTCGAGGTTCATCCCAAGCAGTTCTATGGCATAGGGGTCTGTGCTCTACGGGCTGTTCCCAGGGACACACAGTGAGACAAACATCAACTGCAGCTGAGGGATCATCAACTCAGTGAAAGACCGCTCTTTGGTCTGCCCGAAACTTGTTGGTCTTCCAGTGCAAAGGGTTGCCCCCAACTGAGTGTTGCAGACTGGCACATTCCAAGATCCAGGACTACGTGCTGAGGGGTGCACTAAAGCTTGGGGCAGATGCCGCAAAGGCACAATGGGGAAAGTTTGCTGTCTGAGACCTTTCTGCCACAGTGCACCGAGGGGATGGGAACTGTATAGACCCCTCGGGCTGTATGACTCAAAAGGAATGTATGCAGTGAAAACTACATGTGTCACAATTGTATTGAAGCACCCCAGAGTGCAACATGATCTATGTAGATAACTTGAATGCCACTGCACTGTCTGTAATGACCATGTTGAGATGTCTGTAATGTTCATTGCTTGTATTGAAGTACCTCATGATCTATGTGGAAAAGTTAAATCCAATTGCACTTTGTGATACAAAAACAGAATTACCTGGAAAATCTCAGCAGGTCTGGCAGCATCGGCGGAGAAGAAATCAGTTAACGTTTCGAGCCAAAGGCTCGAAACGTTAACTGATTTCTTCTCCACCGATGCTGCCAGACCTGCTGAGTTTTTCCAGGTAATTCTGTTTTTGTTTTGGATTTCCAGCATCCGCAGTAGCTTTTAGCTTTTTGTTTTTGCACTTTGTGATGGCCATTTTGAAATGCTCATAGATATTTTATGAATAAAGTATATTTTTCCAAAAAAAATCTCAGTATACTTTGAAAATTTGGTCTCCAAAGGTTAAAAAAACCATTGCTGGGACTTCCTAGAGCTTGTTTCCACTTTTCACAGGCTGAGGTTTCCTGTTTGATTTAAAATTTGATTTAAATTTCAAACAATGCTTCGCAGTTAACTGACAGCCACCATCGCTGGTACATTCTCCATGGCAATGCCACTTGCCAACCAATCAGCACTCTTTTCACATTCAGTATAAATTGTTGTTTTCCCCCTTATGTTGGTATTCCTGCGAGTGTCTTGATGAGTGCAAGACGGAAAGCTTAGACATGGTTCTTTCTTCAGCAATACCAATTTAAAATTGTTAATGCGATCAGATGGCCAGCTCTGAAAATGCAGTGTGAGAATCCTGGTACTGTTGTTTTTCCTACCGGGTCTAGACACAAAAGTGGGGGGGACTTAAACAATTTAACAACAAAATTAAACTATATATAGCTCTTTCAAAAACAAATTCAGTTTATGGAACACGTTCAAACCTTTGATCATTATTCCCATGACTATTCCTGTGCATGTCAAAAACTCAGCAGATGCTAACATTGTTAATACGTAGTCTGCAGAATCCACATATAAATACTTAAAACTAAACTGAGGCACATTTATGTTATAGCATTTCTCCATTAATCTACAAATATAGCTTAGGTCCTGATTTGTTTTGGCCCTCTATTGGTTTTAAGATAAGTTTAAATTTGAAAAATGTATTTTCGTCAACTTTTGTTTAATTACCCCGAGAAGGAACTATCATACAGAAATTGACTGGACATAAAATAGTTGCAACTTTTTGTTTGGCAGTAGGTTCAAGCATCACATCAGAATTTCACTATTCGCCTGCCAGCTCTTGACAAAAACAGCTGACACTGGGAGCAAATATGAAAGGCGTTGACTCTCTAGATAACACCCATAACATTTTGAACTAAATGGTCTGGTCTCAGAGCTGCCAATTTAATATTAACAATCTTGAACCAGGTGACCTTCCACCCAACAACTTCTATAAACCTCAGTGCATCCACAGCTGCCCATTTCTATTCCATACAAAGTTCCGCTCGCCTATCATTCCTGTTATTGTTCATCCTAATGAATCATATTTAAAATTCTCATCTGTGTTTACATTCCTCAATGGGCTCTCCTTTCCGAGTCTCCTCCTCTATTCCTGCAATGCTCCTCCCCACCTGCCCCATCACCCCACCCCCTCAAAAATCCACCGATGAAATCAATTCTAGTTTTTTTTTTTGAGAGTTCCGCCACTTCCTTCATTTCCACATTGGTGGCCAAACCTTCAGCTGCTTAGGTCTCAGGCTTTGGAATTTCTTGCCAAAACCACTGCACTACTCCAATCCCCTTTACTACTTTTAAGATCCTCCTTAAATTTCTCCTCTTTCCCCTTCTTTGGTACAACAACCATTTATTTTGAGAAAACGGTATGTGCACAAATTGTTGAAGGTCAAGTTGAGAAAGCAGTTAAAAAGACATGGAATCCTGGGTTTTATAAATAGAGGCATAGAATACAAAAGCAAGGAAGTTACGTTGAACCTTTACAAAACACTGGCTTGGCCCCAACTGGAGTGGTGTGTCTAATTCTGGGTACCATACTTTAGGATGTGAAGGCATTATAGAAAAGAATCACAAGACTGTTTCCAGGGATGAGGGATTTCAATTATATGGATAGATTGGAGAAGCTGAGGCTGTTCTTCTTAGAGAAAGTTGAGAGGAGATTTGATTGAAGTATTCAGAGTAGACAGAAAATGTTCGCATTGGCAGAAGGATCGAGAACCAGGGGACACCGATACAAGGTGAATGGTAAAAGAAGCAATGGTGACATGAGGGAAAATATTTTTACACAAGTGATTAGGATCTGGAATGTGCTGCCTGAGCATGTGTAGTGGACGCAGATTCCATCATGGCTTTCAAAAGGGAGTTTGATAAGCACCTGACAAGAAAAAAATTACAGGGCTACAGGAAAAGGGCTGGGAAGTTGGACTAGCTGATTTGCTCCAGTAGAGAGTTGACATGGACACTGCAGGCTGAATGGTGACCTCCTATGCTCTAACAATTCTATGGTTGAAGTATCTTGGGACTTTTTTTCTACATTAAAGGCATAATATAAATACAAGTTATTGCTGTTAGACAATAAAAGATTCATTTTCTAAAGCTGGATTTAAATAAAGCCCTCTTCATTATATAGTTTATTTGGTAGCCTTCCACCTCTTGAGACGATGGTTTGTGCCTTGGTGGTCAACGATGTTAAACATTGTCTGCTGTGGCTCAGGAGCCTCACCCTGACATGGCAGGCTCTGCCACATTTGCTGCAAATGAAGACAGTGGGTTGACAAAGTACAGGATTTGCTGGCCTCTGTTTTCCCTGGGCTCCCTTCTGGGCAAGCTGAGTGTTCCGTTTCACCTTGCTTCTTCCAAAAGCCCTCCAGAGGTCACATCCGTTGGCAACTGTCTCCCAGCTGTCTGCATCAATGTCCACCATCTACATCTCACTTGCAGGTGTCCTTGTAGCAGAGGCAAAGACATACAGCAGGTCGTGATCAAGTGGTCAATTCACCATATGGAAGGTCTTTGGGTATACAGCGGTCATCCAATTGATGAACATGGCCAAGCAAGCACACATGTCGTTGGCTTAGCAATGACTGTTTTCTGATGGAATTAGCACACTCCAGGACCTCCGAGTTGGTGACCTTGTCCTGCCAAAAGATGCCAAAGATACATCTGAGGCAGCAAAATGGAAAATGTTCAACTTTTTCTCCTGCTAACATATGTTTTCCAGGTCTCACTACTATAGAGGAGCACACAGACTTGATAGACTCTCAGTTTGGTGTTCTCATCAGGTTGTTGTTGTTGTTTCACACTCTTATACAACTTGGACATAATAGCTGCAGATTTTGCAATGTGTTTGTTGATTTCAGCATCAAGTAACAGATTGCTGGTGCCTGTGGAGCCTAGATATGTGAAACTATCAGTACCTCCCAGCATCACGTTACCAATGCTGACTGATGGTGAAATTGCAACATCCTGGACCATGACATGTGCCTTCCTGATGCTGATGGTCAAACCAAACCCTTTACAGGCATAAAAGAATCTGTCCATTTGCCACTGAAGGTGTTCCTCAGTATGAAATGCTAGCACGGCATCGTCGGCCTAGAACAACTCTGATGACTTAGTACACTTTTATCTTGAATCTCAAGCGGGCAAGAATGAACAATTTTCCATCAGTTCTGGTATGTAAGTCAACACCCTCTGAAGATGGACTAAAGGCATATGACAGCAGCAAAGAGAATATGCTAAAGAAGGTTGGTGCCAGAACGTAACACTGTTTGACCCCACTGCAGATCTCAGAGGGTTCTGATGTCACCCCTTCATAACAGACCTTGCCAATCATGCTGTTATGGAAAGAGGAACTCACACTTGTTACAATTATGAGGTTTAAAAGATTATTATATTTTGGGGCTGTAGCTTTAAATTTAGGGTAAACAAAGGAGTTATGTGACCTGTTCTGCAGTCTGCCTGACAGTAAGCCTCTGTGGTTTGATTGTTAGAGATCAAAGGAGGGATTAGATTGTTTTACTGAGATGATGAAATAAGGTGGAGACAATGGCAGCAGTCTCTCAGTTCACAATGAATAGACTCCGAGTCTTCCAAAGTCCGTGGAAGCTGTTATAGGTATCAGATTGTAAACAGTTGTGCTGTAAACTGGCCATTTACTTGGGAGGAAGTAGAGGTCAAGAATACCTAATCGGCATTTCTACCTTAATGCAAGGTTGATGTGTTTTTCATTGTCATGGGGAAAAAGGACAAAGTAAGCCATTTTTGAGATCAGGTTACAGGCTTCCCTACAAATTGATGAATATCTCAAACAGACAGAAGTTTGGTACGGTCAACAGAGAAAATAGGCAGCTTGGCTTTGTGAGCTACCACAGCTGGATATGAGAGGGAGGCAGTCTTTGATTGAAGAGACGCATCCTGCAGCCATGCAAGGATTCCAGGGGATTCATCCTGGCATGGCCAGGTGGAAGAATCATTGAAACAGGCTTTACTAATGGTGGTGGCTTTCAGGAACTCTCTGAAAACTGAGACAGCACCTGGAGACAGTCACTCAAAGTTACTACTTAGTGAAATGAGATACAGGAGCCCGTTGTTAGTTAGGAACAACTGTGGACTGTTTGCTAAAGGTACTGTAATTCTGTGGAGAGTGCGATGAATGGCAAGTACAAAAGGGGAATGTCACTTTCTATAGTTTAAAGTATAAGTTGCCAACAAAAAGAAAATTGTGATTTTAGTCCATGGTGCTTTTAGCCATTTATTACAGTAAAAGTTCTAAAAATGAAATCTTTTGTCATTCTTTCAGCTAGTAATTAGAAGTTTGAAACTTTTTACAAGTTTGTGTCTACAGAATTCGTAACACAGAGCAGCTTCGGCAGGCAGCCAATTATTTTCAGCAGCTTAAAAAGGCATTTCTGTTGCAGCTGCTGGACTGAGATGATCATGTCAACTGTGGATCTTCCAGTTCTAAAACCATACTGGGAGTCGGGATTAGTGCATTCAGTAAAGATCTGTGGTCTCACAGGGCAATATGGTAATTACGCCAAACCACCTGAATGCATCAAGCATGGGAAACCAGCATTTCTGCAACATCTGCATGAACTTCTCAGTCTCTGCTAGAGGAGGCAGTGCTTCAGGATACGCATGATGGAAAGATTGTGACCCTGTACAGGAACAAGGGTGTTCCCAGTCATTTGTTATATAGTTGCTCTGATTGTTATTAACCAGTAATGTTATGTTCAGGTGTGAAATGTTATGCAAGAAATTCTCCATAGTGAAGTTAAGGGTGCAATTTGAAACCTGGCTGCTTAGAACAATGTACAAGTAACCTACGGTAATATTTAATTCTGCATGAAAACACTGATAAACCAAAAAATAATGAACGAAATAGGAGGTGTTTAAAAATAAACTGAAGTGGAATATTGAATTATTCTCAGATAATGCGTTAACTTCATACCTAAACTTGATGTTTTGATCTCTCACATTTGACCACTTGATCCATCGGTGCACTTGAAATGTTCTACAACTGGTGGGCACATAGGACATGAACTCTTTAATTAACAAATTGTTATTTAAGCTTGCCAGCATGCTGTACTCAATAACATCCGGACAAGATGAGATAAAACTGTTCAACTGTCAGGTGAGGGTAAATTGAATCTTGAAGGTTTGCCAATACTTGGAAATCCCGTAAACTTCATTTGGCTCAGATATGACAAAGTTTTTTTTTTAAAAATCAACAGATATTTTTTTCAATTAATATTATTTTTGCTTTGGTTTTAGGATTAAAACCACAGTATTTTGAGGGCTAGGCTTTCCCAACTGGAGTTCCTAAGTGTAGAAATGTAATAGGCAGAGCGATTTTTGGAAAAGAATCCCATGGGAACAGTAGTTGACTATCTGTAGTCTGTCAAATCTAGCAAAAATACCATGCTATCAAGAAGGTGGTAAAGCACCTGAGTGAAAATATGCATTCTCTGGTAGGAGCTTGCAACACCATCAACGATACGAGTAGAATCCCAATACTTTCAGAGCTACAGTGATACTCCGTATATGTGAAAATAAAACAAAGAAGGCTATAAAGCCAACAATCGTTTTTCTACTTTTTGTTAAAAATATGTTAAGCAAGATTGAAAAATTCTTGGTGATTTTTCAACAAGTAACAATAAGGCAGAAGAAAAAAATTGATAATATTGAGGTTTATGTATAGGCAGCATCTCAAGGATGGGTGGGAAGCACATGTAGTAAGGTGGCACAAAAAATACTCAATCTTCTGATCAGGTGTTTAAATCTATAAAGAAGAGAGGTGATCTGTGGATGCAGGAAAGATTAAATGACAAAAAGAAATGATGGCACAAGGCAAATGGAGATGATAATGGACAATTTTAGGAACAAAGATGTGTCTAGATGAGGTGTAAATAGGAATAGCAGCACCATCATGAACAGCTGCCAACCAAAAAAGACAGGGGCAGAGGTCAAAATCTGAAATTGTTGAAACAGTCAGGAAGGCTGTAAAGTACCTAATCAAAAAATTAGATGCTGTTCCTTAAACGTATGTTGAGCTTCATTGGAACAGTGTAGGAGGCCAAGGACAGGGAGGTCAGGGTGGGAATGGTATGGAGAATTAAAATGACAGGCGAACGGAAGCTCTGGACCACACTTCCGCTAAACAGAGGTGTTCCACAAAATGGTCACCGAATCTGCGTTTGGTCCCCCATTGTACAGGGGACCACATCGCAAGTGGTAAATACAGCATACTAAATTGAAACTACAAGTCAATCTCTGTTTCACCTGAAAGAAGCGTTTGGGGTTCTTGATGTTGGGAAGAAAGGAGCTAAGAGGTAGATGTGCTTACAAAGGAAAGTGTCATGGGAGGAAGGGGAAGATGTGTTTGGTGATGGCACTATGCTGGAGGTTACAAAAATGACAAGGATCATCCACTGAATTTGGATGCTAGTAAGGTGGAAGGTGAGGTCAAGGGAAACTCTATCATGGTTTTGAAAGAGATGGTAAAGGGTGAGAGCAGAAAGTGAGTGCAGGAAGTGGATCTTGTAGAGGGGAAACCTCATTTGAGGAAAAGGTAAGACATATCACAGGGGAGTTATCCCTATTGTCTGGAGCCAATATTTATCCATAAATCAGTACCACTAAAGAGCATATTACCTGATCATTATCGTATTGTTGTTTGTGGGATCTTGCTGTGGCTGTTGCATTTCCTACATTGCAACACAAGTTCTTCATTGGCTGCAAAAGAGCACTGGATGTCCTGAACTCATAGAAGGTGCTAAAGAAATGCAAGCCTTTTGTTGTCTTTCAGATGACTAGGAGAAATGGTAACTATACTGCAGAGGATCCCCAGGTTGACAATAAAGGAATTGTCAAGAGTATTATTATCTAATACTGAAAGGTTCTAATACTTTCCTTCTGTTTTAAGGAACATAAAAGCTGTAAATTCTAATAATAATTATAATTCATCTTTTCTCAGAGACAATGTTATCTTTTGTTACCAAGTAACTAGCCTTTATCTCCCCTTTTCCGTTACCACAACAAAATCTGTTTCTGATTTTTTCATCTCCCTCACAGAACTACACGAAATATGTCAGCTGATGCAAGTCTGGTAAGACATGCATGGAGACCTGTTGAGAAACTCGAAGGGAGCTGGAACATAATGAGGCTTTAATCATTTGAGCTGTTCAGAGGTGGAGAATTTCCTCTTCTATATCCCATGACAGTGGATGAGTTGTAGCAGCCTGTAAGAGGCAGTGTTGCATATAAACCTACAGATAAGATCAAGTGCTTCAAATAAATGAAGGCATCAAAGATAGATTCAATAAAAGTAATGAAGGGAATTTTTGCAATTGATATGGTAAATGAGATCAAGGCACAAATTTTGAGAAATACCACTTTTTAAACTTATGCAGCAAACATTAAAAATGTTTGGCATATTTAAAAATGACTCCGTTGTTCCATTTGTTGGAAATTTACGTGTAGGCTGCAAAATAGTGTTCAATGACAGATTAAAAGTAAGTTATAAAAATACTGCCAAAATATACATCTGTTCCAAAAATCAGCATTTCCCTTCACCCATAGTGCTGTTCAGAAGGGAATTACAGGATTTTGACCCTGTGACGGTGAAGGAACTGCAATAAAGTTCCAAGTCAGGATGGTGTGGGTGACTTGGAGGGGAACTTGCAGGTGGCGGTGTTCCCATGCATCTACTGACCTTGTCCTTCTACGACGTTGCAAGTTTGGAAGTTGTTGTCAAAATAGCTTTGCTGAGTTACTGCAGTGCATCTCGTAGATGGTACACACTGCTGCCACTGCATGTCGGTGGTGAAGGCAGTGATTGTTGAAGATGGTGGATGGGCTGTCAATCAGGCAAGCTGCTTTGTCCTGGATGGTGTTGAGCTTGTTGAGTGCTGTTACAACAAGTAATTAGGAAAGCTAATAGAATGTTATCATTTATTGTGAGGAGAATTGATTACAAAAGTAGGGAGGTTATACTTCAGTTATATAGGGGATTGGTGAGACTACATCTGGAGTATTGTGTACAGTACTGGTCTCCTTATTTAAAGAAAGATGTAAATGCATTAGAAACAGTTCAAAGAAGTTTTAATAGACTAATACCAGGAATGGGCGGGTTGTCATACGAGGAAAGGCTGGACAGGTTAGGCTTGTATCCACTGGAATTTAGAAGAGTAAGGGGCGACTTAGTTGAAACCTTTAAGATCCTGAGGGGTCTTGACAGGGTGGATGTGGAGAGGATATTTCCTCTTGTGGGAGAATCTAGAACTAGGGGGTCACTGTTTAAAATAAGGAGTTGCCCATTTAAGACAGAGATGAGGAGAATTTTTCTCTGAGGGTAGCGAGTCTTTGGAACTCTTCCTCAAAAGGCAGTGGAAGCAGAGTTTTTGAACATTTAAGGCAGAGCTAGATAGATTCTTGATTAACAAGGGAGTGAAAGGTTATTGGGAGTAGGCAGGAATGTGGAGCTGAGGTTACATTCAGATCAGCTATGATTTTATTGAATGGCGGAGCAGGCTTGAGGGGCCGAGTGGCCTACTCCTGCTCCTAGTTGTATGTTCGTACGTTCGTTGGAGCTGCACTCATCCAGGCAAGTAGAGAGTATTCCATCACATGGTGGACAGGCTTTGGGGAGTCAGGTGGAGAGTTACTCTGTAGAATTCCCAGCCTCTAACCTGTTCTTGTAGTTACAGTATTTATATGGTTGGTCCAGCTCAGTTTCTGGTCAATGGTAACTCCCAGGATTTTGATAGTGGGAGATTCAACAATAGTAACGCTATTAAGTGTCATGGGGAGATGGTTAGATTCTCTCTTCTTGGAGATGGTCATTGCCTGCCACTTGCAAGGCACGAATGGTACATGCCACTTGTCAGCCCAAGCCTGAATATTGTCCAGGTCTTGCTGCATATGGACACAGGCTACTTCAATGTCTAAGAAATTGCAAATGGTGCTGATGATTGCACAATCAGCAGCGAACAACCCCACTTCTAATCTTATGATGAACAACTGAATATGGTGGGCCTAGGACACTATCCTGAGGAACTCCTGCAGTGATGTCCTGGAACTGAGATGAATGACCTCCAACAACCACAACCCATCTTCCTTTGTGCCAGGTATGACTCCAACCAGGGGAGGGTTTGCCCCCTGAATCCCATTGACTCGAGTTTTGCTAGGACTCCTTAATGTCACACTCAGTCAAATGCTGCCTTGATATCAAGGGCAGTCACTCTCACCTCACCTCTGGAGTTCAGCTCCTTGGTCCAAGGCTGTAATGAGGTCAGGAGCTGAGTGACCCTGGTGGAACCCAAACTGAGCATCAGTAAGCAGGTTATTGCTGAGTAAGTGCCGCTTGATAACACTGTCAACAATCCCTTGCATCACTTTGCTGATGATCAAGAGTGGACTGATGGGGCTGTAAGTGGCCGGGTTGGATTCGTCCTGCTTTTTGTGGACAGGACATATCTGGGCAATTTTCCACCTTGCTGGGTAGATACCAGTGTTGTAGCTGTACTGGAACAGCTTGGCTATGGATACAGTTCTGGAGCACAGGTTTTCGGTACTATTGCTGGAATGTTGTCAGGGCCTATAGCCTTTGCATTATCCAGTGCCTTGAGCCGTTTCTTGATATCACTGAGTGCATCGGATTGGTTGAAGACTGGCATCTGTAATGCTGGGGACCTCAGGAGGCCACATGGAGCATCCACCTGGCATTGTTTGAAGATGATCGCACATGCCTCAGCCTTGTCATTTGCACTGATGTGCTGCGCTCCCCCATCATTGAGAATAGGGATATTTGTGAATCCTCCTCCTGTTAGTTGTTTCATTGTCCGCCACCATTCATGACTGGATGTGGCAGCATTGCAGAGCTTAGCTCTGATCTTTTGGTTGTGGGATCACTTAGTCCTGTCTATTGCATGCTGCTTCCGCTATCTGGCATGCAAGTAACCCTGGTTACAGGGTTTTAGGTTTTAGGTACACCTGGTGCTGCTCCTGTCATGCCTTCCTGCACTCTTCATTCAACCAACCAACTTCGTAGCAGTTTGATACAACTGAGTGGCTTGCTAGGCCGTTTCAGGGAGCAGTTAAGAGTCAACCACATTGCTGTGCATCTGGAGTCGCAAGCAGGCCAAACCAGGTAAGGATGGCAGATTTCCTTCTCTAAAATACATTAGTGAACCAAACAGGTTTTTTACGACAATGGTTTTGTGGTCATTAAACTAGCTTCAAATTACAGGTTTTCTTAAAATTAATTTTTGAATTTAAATTTCACCAGCTGCCATGGTGGGATTTGAACTCATGTTCCCAGAACATTAGCCTGGGCTTCTTGATTACTAGTCCAGTGACATTACCACCTCCCTCTAATTGTTACATTTATGAGGTTTATAAAGACTATACTTTGGGCTTTGATCTTTAGATAGAAGTTAAAATGAAGGGGGCCATGTGACCATTCTGCATACAACCTGACGAGAAGCCTGGCTAAGTTGAGGGACTTGCTGAGAAAGAGGTGAAGTTCTCATACCTGGGAACAAAAGGCAAGGGCAGCTGCTGGCTTCAAGCTATTGGGCAGAAGAGAAGAAAGGAAAAGAACAGCAGTTGATGTGGTCAGCAGAGAGAAGAAGCTGCAGGTTCTTTGCGAGCAACCGGAGCCAGATGCAGAAGGGAGACGGGGGCCTCTAGTCAAAGAGCTAAGGAATCCGGAGATTCATCCTGGTGTAGCCAGGGGAGTAGAACGATTGGAGCAGGCTTTACGGCTCACAGTGGATTTGGGAAACTCTCGGGGAAAACTAAAGGAAATGCCTGGAGATGATTAAAGTTACAATTGTGGACTGTGCTATAAAGACTAATTTTGTGGAGTGTGATGTGTGATTAAGTAAAAACGAGGAATGTTCCTTTCTGTAGTTTAAAGTAGAATTTGCCTACAAAAACAGTGCTTAGTTCATTATTGTTTTTTATCATTTGTTACAGTAAAAATCTTATGAAACTTGCTGCATCGTCCTTTTGAGCCATTAACCGGAAGTTCAAATTTCTTTTTAGGCATTTTCAACCTCTACAGGAATTGTAATATAATGCAAATCTCTATTTTAGGTCATTATATGTAGCTATCGATAGAAGCAAACCCCAAAATTCTTCAAGCTAGCCGAGATTTTAAACAAACGTTTGTTACACTGATACACTGATTGAAATGTTGAGGTGCAGTACAGTTCTGCAGGCCTTCTCTAAGGATAGGCATTCTTGGGAAAAGTACATCAACACTTCAAAAGCCATTTTTATATTGGTATCACTATTGGGCAACAGTAGAATATCATGAGTATCACAATTTCACAGAATCATACAGCATAGAAAGTTACTTGGGCCATTGTGCCCATGTTGGCTCTTTGCCAAGAGCTACTGAATTGATCTACAACCCTGCTCTTTCCACATTGCCACACACGTTTTCTTTTCAAGGAAATATATCCAGCTCCTTTTGAAAGTTACCATCGAATGTGTTTTCACCATTCTTTCAAGCAGTACCTTCCAGATCATACCAACATTTAATCTGTAATTACATATGCCTCAAAGTATACAATGCATTGAAACCCTTCGTATTATAGTTAAGCATGGAATAAAAGTAGCCTCTGCAGGTAAGAAAGATGGGGTCACTTCAGACTCCCATAATTTTGGTGCTCAATCAGCCCAAGAAATGCTGCTCAACCTGTGACACCCAACAGGCTTGCATTCTATTTATCTAGTAATCGTTTAAAAAGAACTGTAAAATGTATGCATAGAATCCGTTTACCATGAAAACTTAAAAATCTCTCCAAAAGGTTGACAGTATTTCTTTTAAACACATTTCAACTGTGCCTGCAGTCATGGGGAAATTAAGAGTTACCTTTAGACAAAGTGCAATTGGAACACAAACACCAGTAAGTACTTCGCTTTACAATCACTGTCACATATTAGACCTGCAATGAACGTAAGACAACAGGAGATTTTAAGTATCACTCACACCTTTCTTCAGGAGTGTCCACATGAAAGGTTCTCTCTATGACAGTGGTCCATTGCAAACATCTGATAATAAACGTGTTCGGCCTTGGTCGTTCTGTTTTCATTAGTTGGCATTCTGCAAGAAAAAATGATAAGATTAACAGTTACCTTCAATTCCATTATCTTCAACTTCAGGTAGTTAACAATGCTATTTAGCTTATTGACTATCAGTATCACTACAAAAAGCTTGAATAATGAACAGTGACCCATACGTCTTCTGCATTCAATATAATGGCTCAGTAGGTACCAATAGTTAAATTTGTTGGAAATCCACACAAAGACTATGAAATAGTGTTCAATGACATAGTAAAAATAAATTATCATAGTAGAGACAATTATAAAGGAAACTTTTCTCTCAAAATTCACCTTTGTGATGCTTTGAGAACAGTGCATTTGGACAAACGGTAGAATAGAAACAGGCATGTCATACATTTCCCTAATGACTTGGACACGCCTAACAAAAATAGGAAACCACAGTTAACATTGAATGGCAGAGCAGGCTCGAGGGGCTGAATGCCCACTCCTCTCCTAGTTTGTATGTTCGTTAATAATGGTCTAAGCAAAGCCTTTCTCTTCCACATACATTGTTATAAAGTCCAATCTTTCATGGACTCTGTTCAATCCAGTTATTTTCCAGAGGAAAGCTTATTTCTTTTCCACCTTGCCCTCTGCTTTGAAAAAAATTCAGCAACATTCAGAATATTACACTCATCTTCGGTATCATTATCTGAGGCTTCAGTCTTGTGGGAGGCATAAATACGGAAAGGCAGCTCAAATTACTCTCAACTTTCTAACAAGTACAAGTAATTGTGTTAATTTATTTTAAAATATGAATACATGAATATGACCTATTCCAGAAAGTGAGTGTATGCTACTCTCATTAAAGGATAAAGGAAATGTTGATTTTTGGAACAGATGTATTTTGAGTACTCTGTATAAGAGTACTCTGCAGGCTTTTGGGATTTGAACAGATGTTAATGAGATACAACAGCATAAGTTCTTATGCTCTTAGCATAAACTTTAAAGTCTGGTTGAAGTACTAGTAACCTTGTTTTGGTTTAACCACAGTCTTACAGATGAGTGACAGTCCAGGATAATTTCTTTGATGATGTCAAGGGTACAGCATAAAAAGTAGACATTCACAACACATAAGCAATGAGCAACTTATTATGCAATTCAGAAACAGATGTCAATTTCAACATTTGAAAACTGGAAAGAGTGCAGCAGGGCATGGGACAGGATCTAGTCAGCTCATATGTAACAAGTACAGTTCAAATGTAATTAAATGTGAATTAGCATATCTTTGGCTGGAAAAAAGAAAATGGAAATGTATTCAAAATTACGAAATTCTTACCAGAATGAAGGAATGGAGAGAAAGCAAGGCACATACTTTTTAATCTTTTAGGTGGAAAAAGTCAAATGAGATTCTGAATTATACATATACCATTTAGAACATACAGCATAGTTACGGGCCATTTGGTGCAACTACTTGGTGCTAGCATTAACACTATACATGAATCTCTTCATTTCCACCTACCCTATCTCAGCTTTTCAGCACGTCTATTTTCTTCTCTCTCATGTAATCATCTAGTTTCCTTTTGAAAGCAAAGTTATTTTCCTCAACTACTTCCTGTGGTCGCGAGTTCCACAGTCTAACCACTCTGAGGAAAGAAATTTCTCCTTATTCTCCTGGATTTATTAATAACTAACTAATTATATATATGGTCCCTACTTTTGGATTGTCTCAAAAGAGGAAACATTCAGATCTACCCCATCCAATCCATTCATAATTTTAAAGAGCTCCATCACATCTCATTTAAATCTTTCCTAAAGAAAGAAGTCCCAATCTGTTCAATATTTTTAATCTCCCAGTTCTAGGACCATCCTTATAATTTTCTCTGCAGTTTCTCCAGTGCTTCTATGCCATTTTTTATAATATGGAGACTAGAATCGCATGGGGCACCCCAAGTATGACCTGACCAGCGTACTATACAAGTTTACATGCTCTTAAATTCTGTACCCCTAGAACAACAAAATACAACTGCAAGAAGATGACACTGAACTTGATTGGTTCGGCCAATATTGGAACACCACACAAGGTTTGCACTCAATGATAAGGAGGATGTTGGAATCACGGGAAAAGTACACATATCATTTTTGAAAGGACACAGGGGAACACAGACAGATTAGAAGATTTTATGTAGTAATGGCGAATCAAAATAAGTGCATGTGAAGTAGTACATCTTGAGCAAAAAAAAAAAGTTTTAGGTGAAGGGTTCACAAATCAAAGATTAGTACTAAAAACATATTAGGGGAAAAAACTAAAAAATTACAGCACTGAATATATTAATGCAAATTATTACTGAAGGAGAGACATTGAAAGCATTTAAGAATAAAAGAGAAAAAATGAAAGTGCACAGGGAAAGAGCGGGGAATATATTACTGTCATGAAGCTATTAGTGTATATAATATTTTGGAAAATATTTTTCTTTTAAAATAGAGGTTTAGTCTGCGGGTGTGTCTTAATTGGATTAAAGCCAGCTAGTCTGAGTGCTTTGATGGGTACCAGTTTTGATATGGAAGAGAGATAGTGTACATTTGCATTGTTTGAATAGAGCATTCAAGAAGTGGGGTGAAAACTTTACACCTATCTAGCAGATACCAAGCCATATGTTTATATTGCTAATAAAACTGGTACTATGAAAGGGGTTTCATTGTTAAAAGGTGAAGTTCAAAGAGGCTGGTGAGACAATGAGAATTTGAATTCAGTGGTGGTATAACTTCAGTAGTTTTCGGGTGTGCAGGGCAGAGGCAACGTGAGATCAAAAGGCAGAGCAAGCCTCCAACTGGCTCCACAGTGAAAAGAACCTCATTCTGAATTCGTACGGTGAAAATGCTTTGCCTGGTGTTTGGTTGAGTCTATGAGTTGCTGTTGCTTTAATGGAGATTAGTTTGGGAATGTGTTAAAAGTTATGATAGTAGTAATTTGTAATCATGTGTATATATTTTAACCTGTGTAAATGAATAAAATGTTTCAATTAGTTTAATGTAAAGCCTTGAGAACTAGTGGTCTGATTCCTGAATTTAGAGTCGCATCTCAAACCTAAACTTAAAATTATAGGTTATGACAGTTGTTTAAAGTTTTGCTCTGGGAAGATTAAATAACTCCGCTTTACCAACTGCATCGGTCATAACAACTACAGTGCATCTAGAAAGATGATAGATACAAGTATATGTCTCCAATGTAAAGCTGACAGTGACACAGAAAAATAGCCTCTTACTGTGAAGTCTGATTTCTTTAACATGCAATAACTTGCACCAATTTCCATCACAATAAATATAACATGACATAGTGAATGGCAACAACATTACACAATCTGTTTGATAACATGGTGGTTATGGTACTAGACTAGCAATCCAAAAGAATTAAAGGCCTGTACTACAGATTACAGGCTGCAGCATGAACACCCTCCTCAGTGGTTCAAGTCCGAAAGGTAAAATTTTGGCTGGACAGGAAGCAATTTTCTGACTAGAATAATCCATTTAGCCGTTCCTTCTGGGGACAGCATTAAAAATACCTCTGAAACTGATAATATTAATTTTGTAATGTAATATGTGTATGTCTTGATGTCATCACGCAAATGCCATGATGTCATCAAGCAAATAGATCTCAACTACTCAGATGGGGACATTCCAGCACTCCAAATTAGCTCGAGAGCCACTCAGGATTCAATCATCAGTAAATGTATGCATAATTAGACTACACAAATTCTCTGGTATGATAACATATTTTGTTTTGTTTCCCTTGATGTGTCCCAATCATTCAAGACAGCAACACAGTTTATGCAAGATGGTCTATAAACTGAAGCAATCTATTCAACCAGCTGTTCTTAATGACTTGGTTAAACAATGACAAAGCTCAGACAGCAACATAGCTGGAGAATATTTTTCAAATTATACTTGGATTTCCAGTTGTCTCCTCTTTGAACAGTGCACTGTTAAGAGAAGCAAATTACTAACACAGGGTTACCATTTTGTATACCTGCATTTAACACCTTTAAAAAAAATCATGTAACTTTTGCATACTTTGGAAGTTGACAAGGAAAGTTCAATACACTTTTGGAATTTTTAACCCCAAATCTATTAAGAGCCACAAAGAGTTCTTTTGGGAAATATGGGAAATGAGGGTCAGATAATGGCAGGAAGGGACAGAGAGAAAAAACCTAATAATGCACCAACAGTCAAGGCTCGATGTTACAAAGATAACAAAAAGGCAAAGCTAAAGGCTCTGTATCCAAAAGCACATAGCATTCATAACAAAGTAAATTAATTGATAGCACACATTGAAGTAACTAAATATGATCTGATAGCCATTACAGATACGTTGCTGCAGGATTGGGTCCTTAATATTGTGGGGCATATGGCCTTCAAGAGGAATATGAACCTAGGAAAAGGTGGAGGGGTAGCGATATTAATCAAAAATAGCATTGGTGCAATAGGGATGACCTTGGTTCAATAGGGATGACCTTGGTTCAATAGGGATGACCTTGGTTCAGGAGATCAGGATGTAGAATCGATTTGGGTGAAGATGAGGCATAGTAGGAGAAAGAAGTCACTAGTAGGGGTGGTCTATAGGCCACCTAACAGTAACCACAATGTAGGACAAAGTATACAAGAAGAAATGCTGGGTGCTTGTGATAAATGGACAGCAAAAATCACGGGTGATTTTAATCTACATACAAACTGAAAAAATCAGAATGTCAGTAGTAGCCTGGGGATAAGGAGTTCATAGAAAGCTTTTGAGATAGTTTCTTAGAGCAGCACATTCTGGAACCAACCAGAGTACAGGTTTTATTAGAATTGGTATTGTGTAATGTGACTGGATTAATCAATTACCTCAGAGTAAAGGCACCCCTAGGTAGCAGCGACCACAATATGATTGAATTTTACATCCAGCTTGAAAGGGAGAAGAGTGGGTCCAAGACTGGTGTTTTAAACTTAAATAAGGGCAACTATGTGGGCATGAAAGCTGATCTAGCTGAAGTGAACTGGGATACTAAGCTAGAGGATAGGTCAATGGAGAAGCAGTGGCAGGCATTTAAGGGGATATTTGAAAATACTCAGAATAAGTATATGCCTACTATAAAGAAAAATTCTAAGGGGAGAGCCCACCATCTGTGGTTAACCAAAGAAGATAAGGAAAGCATCAAACTTAAGGGAAAACCATCTAACTGCGCAAAGATGAGAGGCAGGTCAGATGATTGGTCAGAATATAAAGAACAACAGGGAATGACTAAAAGGTTAGTTAGGAAAAAGGAATTAGAGCATGAGAAAAAGCTGGCTAGAAATGTAAAAATGGATAGCAAGAGTTCCTACACGTATTTAAAAAAGAAAAGAGTGAGTGTCTATCCTCACGAATGTGAGAATGGGGAGTTAATAGTAGATAAGGAAATGGCGGATGAAATTACAAATATTTTGCTTCTGTCTTCACTATGGAGGATACAAAAAAACATTCCAGTAGTAGCTGTAAAATCAGGAGGTGGAAGGGAGAAAGAGATTTGATGAAATTACAATCACTAGGGAAGCGGTACTGAGCAAACTGATGGAGCTGAGGGCATCCTAGGGTCTTAAAAGAGGGGGCTAATGAGGTAGATGATGTGTTGGTGTTAATTTTCCAAAATTCCCTAGATTCTGGAAAGGTTCCATCAGACTGGAAAGTAGTAAATATAACCCCTCTATTCAAGAAGTGGGGTGGGGGGGCGGTGGAGGAGGCAGAAAACAGGAAACTATAAGCCAGTTGGCTTGACGTCTGCCGTGGAAAACATGTTAGAATTGATCATTAAGGAGGTTATAGCTGGGCACTTAGAAAAACTCGAAGTAAATCGGGAAGAGTCAACATGATTTTGCCAGAGGGGAATCATGTTTAACCAATTTATTGGAGTTCTTTGAAGGAGTAACATTCACTGTGTATAAAAGGGAGCTTGTACTTAGATTTCCAGAAGGCATTTGATAAGGTGCCACATCAAAGGTTATTGCAAAAAATAAAAGCTCATGGTGTAGGGGGTAACATACTAGCATGGATAGAAGATTGGCTGGCTGGCTGGCTGGCTGGCAGAAAAAGTATTTGTAAATGGGTCTTTTTCCGATTGGCAGGATGTGACGAGTGGAGTCCTGCAGGGGTCTGTGCTGGGGCCTCAACTTTTTGCAATTTATGTCAATGACATAGATGAGGGGAGCAAATGCATGATGGCTAAACTTGCAGATGACACAAAGATAGGTAGGAAATTATGTTGTGAAGAGAGCAAAGGAGGATATAGACAGATATAGATAGGCTAATTGAGTGGGCAAAAATCTGGCAGATGGAGTATAATGTAGGAAAATGTGAAGTTGCTCACTTTGGCAGGAAGAATAAAAAAGCAGTATTACTTAAACAGAGAATGCCCACAGAATTCCGAGGTGCAGAGTTGTTCGAGTGCATGAGTCATAAAAAGTTAGTATGCAGGTACAGCAAGTAATTAAGGCTAATGGAATGCTATCCTTTATTACAAGAGGAATTGAACATATAAGTAAGGATGTTATGTTTCAGTTATACAGGACATTGGTGACGCCACATCTCGAATACTGTGTGCAGTCTTGGTGTCCTTACTTTAGGAAAGATGTAAATGTGTTGGAGGCGGATCAGAAAACACATACTAAGTCGATATCTGGAATGAGCAGTTTGCCTTGTGAGGAAAGGTTAGGCAGACTGGGCTTGTTTCCACTGGCATTTAAAAGTGCGAGGGGCGACTTGATTGAAGTATATAAGATCCTGGACCTTATTGACTAGGTGAACATGGAAAAGATGTTTCTTCTTGTGGGTGAGACCAGAACTAGGCAGCACTGTTTTAAAATTAGGGGTTGCCCTTTTAGGACAGAGATGAAGAGAATTGTTTTCTTTCAGAGGACAGTGCAACTTTGGAACACACTGCCTCAGAAGGCAGTGGAGTCAGGATCATTGAATAATTTTAAGGTGGAGGTAAATAGGTTCTTGTTAGGCAAGAGAATCAAAGGTTATCGGAGGTACATGGGAATGTGGAATTCAAAACACAAACGGATCAGCCACGATCTTACTGAATGACGGAGCAGATTTGAGGAGCTGAATGGCCTACTTCTGCTTCTATTTCAAATGCACATATGTATGTCCGTAGTATTCTCAATTGTGAAATGCTCAATTTATTTAATGTAAAACTGTTAATAAGCCTCAATGTTTATTTTCCCTTGCTTTTTAAGGCATCTCCTTTCTTAGCTACCACAGTAGCACATATTGCCATCTTTGGGTGCTTAAGAAAAATTAAACAAGTCTTTTTATAAAGTATAATTCCCTTCTATAAGGCTGTTGAAGCAAAATAGCTTTTAATTTTTTTCTTCCCTAGAAATCATTGAGCGCATCAGTTTTTCACCATTTGTTGTAAACGACTATTTCATAATTGAAGAATCAGCAAATATATTATTTGACAGAAGTTTGATCTCAACTGAGTAAATTTAAAGAATTATATTTTCATCACAAAATTGGATAATACCTACATCAAGTAGATTTGAACTGCCAAAATTCAGTTAGGTAAGTAAGAAAGGTATCCATCCAACCAGTGGTGCACAATGCAAAAAGAAATAGCAACAAAAGATATGGCAGGGAAGAAATTTTGTTCCAGGTTCATATCATCTCGATTCATTGGACCTGATTTTGCTGTGAAAGTAAAAGTAAGGCTAATAGCTGCCACTGTTATTTATGTGCAAACTGGACAGCAACTGGCTGTTAGTTAAACTTAGTTAAATATGAAAATCAGGAAAGTGCTGTCCGAGATTCAATGTTCCTTCATAAGCCTCTCAAACAGCAGCTTGCCAAATAGGCATTACTTGTTTGCTGCTCACAGCAAAACCCAGCCCAATAATTAACACAGTAAAATACAAAATATTTCTGAAGAATGATAAGCTCTTTCACTCCCAATTAAAGAGCACTGATCAACTTTCTAGAACATTAAAAAGGCACAGATGTGGTAGTTAAACTAGAGGATAAGTTGATTCATAATAAATGTATTTACTATATTATTTAACAATAGTGGAAATGGTTACATTTTATAGACCATTTCCACCAGTTGCATTTGACATAATAAGCATAGCACATTTAAACTAATTAGTGAGTCAAGTAGTCAATTTGTCTGAGAGGGGTGTCTGAGTGAGAGGCCAAGCCACTGATTGATGTACAAATATCTTTAGGGATTTGTTCAAAAATTAGATTTGTTATTTTATTTGAAAAGCCGCTAATCATTTAAACTTGCTCAGCTCTGGTCACTTTTTAAAGGTATTAATGTCAGTCTTCTTCAAATTAGAGAATTTGTTTGAAGCCTCAAGGATAGATAATCAAGCCAGGTAGCTACGATAGATGGCAACAGAGGGAGAAGAACAGTTCTGTAAGAATACTAGTTAACTAAATTTATGTTACTACTACTATTCACTTCCTTATCTAAATATTAAATAAGAGTAGAAAAATGTAATAGTTTTGCCTTTTTGGTTACTGAAATGCCTTTTTGGTTAGTTTCTTGACTTCTTTCCTGAAAAAGGTGTACCTTATGGTCATTTTTGCTTTTTGTGTGGCATACTATGGCAACCTGGAAAGTCGAGAACTAAAGCTAATTAGCCCTTTTTGATTGTAGCGCTTGGCTCCCTTTGTACATGAATGTTTCATCCCTGAACAAATGGGACTCAGACCAGGGAAATCTTGACACAAGCCAACTTCTAAATCTCATCCAAGTCATCGAGGTTGACTATGAAAACAGGACTAATCATAGGCACAATCTACGTAGATTTATCTGTGGCATATGGCATGGTCAATCATTGGATTCTTTTACAGAAGTGATTCCATATAACCAAAGATATCAGCTCAGTCAGTCAATCTGGTAAGCAACATGCTGGCCAACAGACATTTCTTTGCTGACCCCTAAATGACAAGAGAAGCAGATAACACAGACAGAAAAATGATTTACCCCTGGTAGTGTTCTTGCACCTTGCTGTTCAATGTTTATACCAATGACCAGCCCATTCATCCACATACCTGAAGCTTCTTCTCTGCTGATAGCCTATGCATAGCATCTCAGGACCAATCTTTTGATACAGTAGAGAAGTCCCTTGATGATGCACTAGCTGAGCTAACCAACTACTTTGCGATTAATCATTTGCTGGCCAATCCTAAAAAGACACAGATCAGTTCTTTTCATCTTAAGAATAGAGATGCAAAGTGAGAACCTAACATACACCGGCATGGGAGAACAACAGTACACAACACCAGTTTACTTTGAAGCAAATTCAAAGCTTCAAAGATCATGTCAAAGTGCTGGAGAAAGTGGCAGGCAGAAATAACACCTCAAGGAAGCTGGCTAACTTTAGATGGGGAAGAATCTGAGAACATTACGAACAACTGCCCTCGTCCTGCTATTCAGCAGCTGAAGATGCCTGTCCAGCCAGGGAATGCTCTCAACACAACATGCAGAGCCATTACCGGCTGTGTGAAACCTACTGAAGTGGACAACCTATACCTGCTTGTTGGTATTACTCCATCTGTCAAAAGGAGGGAAGTTATATAAGACCAAAAACGGACAAAGCAGACCAGAAACCCTCATCACCCTCTCTTCCAGAAAGAGCCGGCAAAAAATGGCCCAAATCAAGGGCAGCTTCTTACATACTGTCCAGCCCCTAGTCTGTAACTCCCACAGCTGCCGCCCTGAAGAAGACATCTACAGACGAAGGCACATGAGTTGTCTAATGATCCGAAGGAATCTTCCCTCCTACCAGGAGTGAGCAAAATATGGATGACTTAGCTGTGCCTCAACTGTCTCAGGACCGGTGTCAGCCACTGGAAAGCCCTTATGCAGAAGTGAGTATGCAGTCAAACGAGTTCTGTCAACTATGTCTGCGGAGAAGCATCCCAAACAATGTAACATCTCCGAGAATTCCCTCTAGTACCAGAGCCATGTATCCTTGAAGATTTGGAGTTCAACTTTTGAGCCAGAGCTCACGTGGAACAATGGCAAGGGAAGTAAAAGCAAAGTGCTAGAAAAACGCAGCAGGTCTGGCAGCTTCTGTGGAGAGAGAAACCAAATTAGCTTCGAGTCCGTATGACTCTTCTTCAGAGCTAGTCATACGGACTCAAAACATTAACTCTGTTTCTCTCTCCACAGATGCTGTCAGACCTGCTGAATTTTTCCCAGCGCTTTGTTTTTATTTCAGATAACCAGCATCTGCAGTATTTTGCTTTTATTTTAATGGCAAGGGAAGGTTTAGTGACATGACAAGAGCCCTTTTTGGTAAAATGCTGATTAAAGCATCTTGATCAGTGCTAAATCATAGTAAGTATTTTGAAAACTAATTATATTGTGCTGGTGAATCATATTAAATCAAGCAATATGATAATATGCTTGGATGGCATTAAATGAAACTTTGAACCACTCTGACATTAATTTACTCCAAGGCCAATGTGAACTACAGAGGAAATATGTTGCACATATTTCACATTGATACAAAAATGAGGACTGTAACACTTTCACTTCAGTAAATTGGCTTTTATTCTGCAGTAACTTTCCACCAAATGTGATTCATTTTGGGCTTAAGAAAACAATCCATTTCGGATCCAGAGAGAGTGAGTACAAATCCAAAAAGCCAAATTTTCCTGTCTTTGGTCAAACTACAACAAATCAACTTGATTTGAGTTACTAAAAAAGAAAACAAGGAATTTATATAGTCCCTTTTATAACCTCAGACTGTCCCGAAGCACTTTAAAACCTATTAAATAATGTGAAGCGTAGTCACTGTTGTGATGTAGAAGACATGGCAACCAATTTAAGCACAGCAAAGTCTCACAAACTGCAATGTGATAATGAGCAGACTATCTGTTTCAGTGACACTGGTCACGTTGGCTTACTGAGAAGGTGGAAGATGGTCAGACCTGTAAACAATGTCAACTGGCAGCTTGCCGACTGTGGATATTGGGGGGGGGGGGAGAAAGAGAGTGAAGAGAGGGCGGGGGAAAGAGAGTGAGGGGGGGTAAAGAAAGTGAGTGAGAGAGAGAGAGAGAGAGAGAGAGAGAGAGAGAGAAAGAAAAAGGGGGAGAGGGAGAGGAAAAGGGGAAGAGAAAAAGGCGGGGGAAGAAAAATGGGAGGGAGAGAAAGAGAGAAAGAAAGAAGGAAGGAAGGAAGGGAGGGAGGGAGAGAGAGAGAGAGAGAGAGAGAGAAAGAGAGAGAGAGTGTGAGGTGGGGGGGAAGAGAGAGGGAGACATGAGACCATTCAGCTCCTCAGGCCTGCCCCACCCTTAAGATCATGGCTGATCTGTTTGTGTTTCGAATTCCACGTTCTCATCTACCCCCCAAAAACCTTTGATTTCCTTGCCTAACAAGAATCTAACTCCATCTTAAAAATATTCAATAACCTTGCCTCCTCTGCCACCTGAGGTAGGGTGTTCCAAAGTCACACAACCTTCAAAAAAAAAATTCCCCTCATCTGTCCTAAAAGAGCAACCCCGAATTTTAAAACAGTGCCCCCTAGTTCTGGACTCACCACAAGACGAAACATCCTTTCCCTGTCCACCTTATCAATACCATTCAGGATCTTATACACTCCAATCAAGTCACCCCTCACTCTTCTAAACCCTAGTGGAAACAAGCCCAGTAAGTCTAACCTTTCCTCATAAGACAACCTGCTCATTCCAGGTATCAATCTAGCAAACCTCCTCTGAACTGCCTCCAATGTACTTATATCCTTCCTTAAACAATGAGACCAAAACTGCACATGATATTCGAGATGTGGTCTCACCAATACCGTGTAACTGAAACATAACATCTTTACTTTTATGTTCAATTCCTCTCTTAATAAAGGACAGCATTCCATTAGCCTTCCTAATTACATGCTATACCTACATATTAACTTTTTGTGACTCACACATGAGAACACCTAGATCCCTCTGCAGCTCCGAATTCTGCAGCTGCACATGGGGTCCAGTCCCTGTAGTTACATCTGGATATAGATGGGTTAAGTGATGGGAAAAATTTGGCAGATGGAGTATCATGTGGGAAAATCGGAGGTTATCCACTTTGACAAAGAATAGAAAAGCAGATTATTATTTAAATGGAGACTGCAGAATGCTGCAGTACAGAGGGATCTAGGTATCCTTGTACATGAACCTTAAAAAGTTAGCATATAGTGCAGCAAGTAAAGGCGGCACTCAGAGCACATACCTCCGCCATGCAGAGTTAACTCAACTTTGTGATAATTACCCAGCTCTTCCTTAAGGCTTTTGTCTGGCTCATGCTCTAACTACAAAGCTAAAAAAAAATCTTTTTACTAAGAGCTTCCATTTCACTGAAGAGGCTTCAGGCCAATCCACATCCAACAACCTTCTCTGAAAACTCTGCTCTCATTTTGACATGGTGACAAACTGTCTCAGCTGCTGTGGTGCATTCTGCAAAATTCTAGAACAAATCAACATTCGAAATTAAAACCCACAACATTCTTTAAAAAAGTCATATCTCCCTATTGCCCAATGTTAACGGAGCCTTTGAAAAAAATTCCAGGATCCGAATCTTCACCAAAAAGCTTCAGTTCTTCCATGGGCCATGGCTATCTGCATACCTAGTTTTGTTGAAATTCGTCCATGAGTTTTAGAAATATATTGTTTAGAAACAGACTAACAAACAGGGGCAAAAACATTCCTATTATCTCCGTCCACCTTCAGTAGTAGAAATAATTAGAAAAGCAAATTGAATGTTGGCCTTAATTGCAAAGGGAGTGGAGTATAAAAGTAAGGAAGTCCTGCTACAACTGCACAGGGCATTAGTGAGATTGCATCTAGAGTACTGTATAAAGTTTTGGTCTCCTTACTCAATGAAGGACATACTTGCATTGGAAGCAGTTCAGAGAAGGTTCACTCGACTGATTCCTGGGATGAAAGAGTTGGTTTATGAGGAAAAGTTAAACAGGCTGGGCCTACACTCATTGGAGTTTGGAAGAATGAGAGGTGATCAGATTGAAATATATAAGATTCTGAGGGGCCTCGACAGGGAAGATGCTGAAAGGATATTTTCCTCTCTTTGGGGCATCTACAACTAGAGGACACAGTTTAAAAAAAGTATCTCCCATTTAAGATTGGGATGAGGAGGTATTACTTCTCTCAGGAGGGTCTTTAGTCTTTGCAATTCTCTTCCACAGAGAGTAGTGGGAGCTGGGTTATTGAATATATTCAAAGGCTGATTTAGACAGATTTTTGGCTTCCAAGGGAGTAAGAGTTATAGGAGTCAGGTAAGAAAGTGGAGTTAAGGCCACAATCAGAACAGCCATGATCTTATCAAACAGTGGTGCAGGCCTGAGGGGCTAAATCACCTACTTCTGCTCCTATTTCTTATAATCTCATTCAACAATTACAACTTGCATTCATATGGCACCTTTAACACAGTGAAACATTCCATGAAGCTCACAGGAGTAATATCAAACAATAACTACAATTAATGCCCCTAGAAAAGTCATGCTAGGAATGCCAGCCCAAACTTTAGCAATGGTAATGTAAAATATGGTATAATTTCCATCAAATAGGCGAGAAGCCAATGTGTGTAAATGGTTTCCATGGCCATTATTTCTGCCTATGGGTGGGCTGAGCACTCAGCCCACAATGTAGGACAGTATTGCTGTTTACATATTGGCAACTTGTACAAATCTTACCTGACATTGGTAAAGACCAGCAGCCAGAAAGCAAAAGTCTCAACTGAAATGCTTAAACAAGTGCAAATATTTCAGCTTACACATTTACTGCTTTCTGTACTTTTAAATCCACCCTGGAATGTAACTGGAACAGTTTGCAAGATTATGGAATTCAAATCAAGTTAGCAAGTAAATCACCATCAGTATTCGCTTAAGGGCAATAAATGCTGGCCTTGCCAGTGATGCCCACATCCCATGAACAAGTAAAAGCATTAGTTATGATACAATTTTTCACAAAAATGTATAACCAAGTTTTTACACTCTCCTTGTAACCTCCTCCAAATGCCTCAGCCAATTTAGTCAGCAATTAGCAGAGTCATACAAACTGAAAAAAATCTGTTATGTGGACTGACCTTACCCAGGTTAGAACTTGCCTCAATAACCCTGGTTCTGCTCAGTCTGCTAGACTCCTGTTCCCACTCTAGCAAAACTCTGCTGGAAGTGCCCATGTAGATGCTGGGCGAGGACATAATTGTCTCAATAATAGTATTCCCACCCTCCAAGTAAAAGAGTTCACCAGCTTTCAATATTGAGACTCAAGCATGAGCAATGGCCACTTTACTGAGGTCCTAGAGGGCACCTTGCACTTGTGAAATTATTCCATATCATGGAATCGGCACCTTCAAGGAAGGTGAAATGGAGGCAGAAATTCAACATAACACAATTATAAATTTAGCTTCTCCAGGTCAGTGAGGTTGTTTAGCAGTCATTATGAAGTGATTACACCATTAAAAACAGTACACCTAATTCAACAAGGTGTGAATTTTAAAAGCGTTTTTACAGTGAGATTAACAGCCTAAAGGTGAGAGCTCTAATCAATTTATAGATTTTTTTTTAAAAATGTATTTGCTCAAAGGGTGTTGGCATTGCTGAACCGGGCAGCATTTATTGCCCATCCCTAATTGCACTTGAGACGGTGGTGGTGAGCCACCTTCTTGAAACCGCTGCGGGGGGCAGGGGGGGGGAAGCATAGTGGTAGTGTCACTGGACTAGTAATCCAGAGGCCCAGGCTCATGCTCTGGGGAGAGAGATTCAAATCGAATCATGGTAGTTGCTGGATTTGAATTCAATTAATAAATCTGGACCATGAAACCAATGTCAATTGTCATTAAAAAAAAATCTAGTAACACTAATGCCCTTTAGGGAAGGAAATCTGCTGTCCTTACCTGGTCTGGCCTACATGTGACTCCAGATCCACAGCAATGTGGTTGATTCTTAAATGCCCTCTGAAATGGTTTAGCAAGCTACTCAGTTGTCTCAATTCATAAACACCCCATTGATTGCAGTCTGGTGGGGGGAACACCTTAACAGCACATGGTATGGAGAAGCATAGAATCACTGACAGCAGCTTCTGGATTTTTGTATTATTTTGTGCGAGTACTCCGAAATTTGATGTCAGTTTCAGTGGCATAAAGACAATGAAGACTAGCAGTTTCACCGTTACCACCATTGCAGAATTCAGGCTAATAATATTTGTGATATACAATTATATTACGCAATTAGCTGTTGTGCATAAGGTAGCAAAAAGAAAATACCTGCACATTGGTCAACTATAGCACAAGATATATTGTTCCTGGTGTTTTCTGAGCCATATGAAATAACATAATGGATAAACTAAACCACCTAATTTGTCAGCTCTCAGATGGATTTAGTGATGAGTTTTATATTTCCACTTCATGCCATTGCTTGGAACTGCTGTGCGGATGATTTAATTGCAAAGACCTCAAAGAATCTTTCATCCTATAGCATACTTATGGCTGCCATTAACCTCAAAAACTACACATAATTCTAATGGTAGAAAACTTATTTAAAATGGGCTGTGATAGAAACTGCCTAGGTGTAACAGGTAGTTTTGACTTGAGGAAAACATGTGTCACTTGCATGGACTGGTGAATCGTCACTTTTATGATGTCTTGAGGAGGAGATATTGAGATAATCAATGAAATAGTAGGTAATGTATATGCGCAGATTAAAGGAATTTGCCATTACAGACCAGCACTTTGTAAACACTTAAGTTCTGACAAAACAGCAAACAGAACAACAATCACTGATTATGGACTCCCTAACATTATGCCTCAAACACTTCCTATGTAGACATATGTCAATGTCAAGCACAAGTCCTTGGGGTTCACAATATCACAGAATTTTAATAGCACACAAGGAGGCCATTTGGCCCATTGTGTGTGCACCAGCTCTCCAAATGAGCATTATGACCTACTGCCATTGCCCCGTATCCCTGCACACATTGTTTCTATTCAAATAATCATCTATTGCCTTCTTGAATGCCTTGATTGAACCTGCCTCAACCACACTTCCAGGCAGTGCATTCCAGACCCAAACCACTTGTTGCGTGAAAGTGTTTCTCCTCACGTCACATTTGCTTCTTTTGTAAGTCACTTTAAATCTGTGCCCTCTTGTTCCCTATCAATTCCCTAAGACATACTTGTTGAATGACTTGTCATTACATCAAAAAAGTTTGTACCTTTCATTCAGGGTGCAGGAGTTCAATACCACATAGATCTAGGAACAACAAAGTACCAAAAGTACAACAAAGTACCAAAAGTTCTGTTGAAGAGTCATACGGACTCGAAATGTTAACTGTGTTCCTCTCCGCAGATGCTGTCAGACCTGCTGAGTTTTTCCAGGTATTTTTATTTTTGTTTTACTAAAAGTACAACATTGATTTATCCTGGCCTAAGCCCAAAGATGTTTTCTTATGTTCCAAGAGAACAAAAACAAAAGCTTGTTTGAGGAAGAAATGGACTTCCACAACCTTGGAAGAGATCCTGTTAAACTGAAAGGTAGCACTTAAAGGTTAGCAGTCTAAATTACTGCAAAAGAATAAAATAAAACAAGCTGTCAGGAGGTTATAATAATTCTCAATGTCATTGGAATTTATTGTAAAATAGTGATATCTGTGTCTATATGTCTGTGTGTGAGAGACTTAATTGGATTAAAGGTAACTGATCCAAAGGCTTTGATGTAAACATGGTAAACGCGGAGGAAGTTTACCAGGTTTCCTGAAGCAATACCTTTAAGGAACATTACAACAAAGCAAATTATGGAAGAGTTAACTAAATTTTTTTTTACAAGATATGGTTTACCTAAAGAAATACAATCAGATCAGGGTTCAAATTTGTGTCACTGCTGTTTAAGGAAGTAATGAACAGTTTGGGGATAAAACAATTTAAGTCAACAGCTTATCACCCTGAGTTACAAGGGGCTTTGGAAAGATGGCATTAAACTCTAAAAAAAAACTATGATAAGGGCGTATAATCAGGCTTATCCACAGGATTGGGATGGGGGAATTCCATCCTTGTTATTTGCTATCAGAGACGACTGGTTTTAGTCCTTTTGAACTAGTTTATGGTCGTGAGGTGAGAGGGCCACTGAAATTGATTCATGAGAAACTGGTGGGTCAAAATTCAGAAACTACTCTCCTGGATTATGTATCAAACTTCAGAGAAAGATTGGACAGAGCATGTGAGTTGGCTAGGAAACATTTAAAGATATCACAGCAAGTGATGAAAGTGAAAGCAGACAGGAAAGCTACAGCTCGGAATTTTGCTGCTGGGGAGAAAGTGCTAGTTCTGTTACCAGTACTGGGTGACTCATTAAAGCCAAGATTTAGTGGGCCTTACAGAATTGAAAAGAAGCTGAGTGAAGCAAATTATTTAATAAATACTCCAGATAGAAGAAAGAAGCAGGAGGTGTGTAATGTGAATATGCTTAAAAAATACTTTGACAGAGAAAAGGACTAAAAGGAGGGGGTAGTGGTGGTAGATAATGATAAAGTAGTAGAAATGCAGGATTCTGAAATTGATTTTTCTCTAATCAAATTGAATAATGAGGGGGTACTTGAAAATTTAAATGTAATATTGAATTACCTTCCAGACAAGTGCCAAAGTGATTTGGAAAAGCTATTGCAGTCACACAAAAATATTTGAGGAAATAAGCTGGGAAGGACAAATTTAGCTATACATGATATATGCACACAAGTTTCATCTTCGCTAAGGCAACATCCTTATAGATTAAATCCGGCAAAATTATCACAAGTACAGAAAGAAGTCGAATTCATGCTTCAAAATGATATCAAGTCAAGTTGCAGTAACTGGAGTTCGCCTCTTGTGCTGGTACCGAAACCAGATGGAACACAAAGACTATGTGTGGGCTATTGAAAGGTGAATGTGGTGACGAAAGCAAATTCATATCCTATACCAAGGTTGGAAGATTGCATTGAGAAAGTGGGACAATCAAAATTTCACAAGGATTGACTTGCTAAAAGGATATTGGCAAGTACTGTTATCAGAGTGAGCGAAAGAGATATCGGCTTTTATGATGCCAGATGGACTTATATCAGTTTAAAGTCATGCCATTTGAAAAATGCACCTGCAACATTTCAAAGACTGACAAAGTAATTGCAGATCTGAGCAATTGTGCTGTTTATATTGACAACTTGATAGTTTTCAGTCCTACGTGGGAGGAGCATTTACAACATCTGGAAGAATTATTTACTGTATTACAAGAAGCTAATTTGGTGATGAACTTGGCTAAAAGTGAACTTGCAAAAGCACAAGTTACCTGTCTAAGCCATACCACTGGACACGGTAAGGTGGCTCCAAGAGATGTGAAAGTCAAACCTATCATGGATTTCCCTACGCCTACAACAAAACGAGAAGTTCTGAGATTTCTGGGCATGAGAGGGTTTTATCGGAAATTTGTACCAAATTTTAAGCAGTGTGGTTGCTCCACTGACTGAACTATTAAAAAAGAACAAGTTTCAATGGACGCAGGAGTGTCAGAAAGCATGCCAGTTTGAAAACTATATTAACTACGACACCAGTTTTGGTGTCAAGCAATTACGCCAAGCAATTTAAGTTGGCCGTTGACACAAGCCATATAGGCATTGAGGTCGTACTGTTACAAAAGATGAAAATGGAACTGAAAAACCAATAGGGTATTTTTCACGGAAGTCGAATGTACAACAGAGAAGATATTCAACAATTGAAAAGGAGACTTTGGGTATGGTGTTAGTAATGCAGCATTTTGAGATTTACGTTGCAAACAATTTGTCAGCAACAATTGATTATACAGACCACAATCCTTTAAAGTTTCTGGAAAAATTTCAAAACAGAAATGCAAGGTGATTCAGTTGGAGTTTATTACTGAAACCATTTAATCTACCGATTATACATGTTGCTGGATGAGAAAATCTGATGCAGATGCTTTATCAAGAGTTTGAAGCTTAAAGGGAAAATTTGACATTTAAAAACTGGACTCTGAACTGGAATGATTTCTGTTGATATGAAGGATTTTTATATATATTATGTTAATGCATGCATCTGCTAATATAATAGTGTAAATATATAGATAAGTATAGGAGGTAGTGTAAGATGGATTAATAAGAATGAAGCAGTCTTTTTAAATTATGACGGTTCATTTTTAAATAAGGAGGGGGATATCAGGAAGATATAATAATTCTCAATGTTATTGGAATTTATTGTAAAATAGTGGTGTCTATGTGTGTATGTGCATGTGTGCACATGAGAGACACAGACTAATTGGATTACAGGCAGCTGGTCTGAAGGCTTTGAGGAGGTAGTGTAAGATGGATTAATAAGAATGAAGCAGTCTTTTTAAATTATGACGGTTCATTTTTAAATAAGGAGGGGGATATCAGGAAGATATAATAATTCTCAATGTTATTGGAATTTATTGTAAAATAGTGGTGTCTATGTGTGTATGTGCATGTGTGCACATGAGAGACACAGACTAATTGGATTACAGGCAGCTGGTCTGAAGGCTTTGATGTAAACATGGTAAACATGGGGTAAGTTTAGAATGCAAGGTGTAAAAGGACATTTGCATTTTAAAATAAATCAGACTTGACTGTATTCAAAGGAGGGTTGAAATGTGTCACCTAGCCAGGTGAAGTCCAGAAACAGTGTTTTTATTTTTCCCCAAAGATTACTGGTAAAATTAGTACTATAAATTTTTATGATCAGGAAGGTAATGTCCAAAGACACTGTGAAACAATGTGAGTTTGCATTCAAAGGGGAAAATATATATAAAGGAACGAAGGCTGTGTTGTAAGGGTAGGCAAGTGTGAAAAGCCTTCAGCATCTATGCCTCAAGCTGCTGCTTTCAAAGAACTGAAGTTTAAGAAAACTCGCTTTGGATATTGGTTCACGGTATTGTGTGTCACCTTGCTGGGTCTTTTTTTTTAAAAATCTGTGTCTTACTGTTGCCTTAACAAAAGTGTAACTGGGAGTCAGATTAAGTAGGGGATTTAGAAGTTATTATAGTAGTAATTTGTAGACATATGTGTGCACTTAAAAATCATTTTTCTTGTTAATAAACTTTTAATCTAGTTTTGTAAAAACTTATAAGGCTTGATGGTCTTATTACTGAATTCAAGGCACACATCTCAAAATGCATACAAATTGCAAAACAAGTTGTGGCGGTTGTTTCAAGTTTCCCTTTGGGATTTGAACTCAGCATTTACCATCGGCTGTGCCATAACAACTGAATGTTTAAATAAAAGCATACTCATCAGACCACATCTTGAGTAGGTTTTCCAATATCAATCACCACGATGCAAGAGATGTTCAAAGCTAGGAAGCACTGAAGAAACCACAAGTTCCAAAATTGGAGATAGAGTTAGATGGGAGAAGCAGGAGTGCTAAACTTTGAAAAGGTTACTGAGAAACCCTTGTGGAAGTATTACAAGATAATAAATGGTATAGAAAAGGTAATCTGAAAAACTATTCCAAAGTAAGCAATGACAGCAGGACAAGGCGCCACAAGGTGAATCCAACAAAAGGCAAACTTAGCACTGAGAATAAGTGATTAAATAGATGGAATGGTTATCTGCATAAGGTAGCATTAGTAAATATTTTTCAATCATTTAAAAAAAAGCTAGAACTGTGAAGGCCTAAGAGAAGCTGAAGTGATAAATTGATGAGATTCTATCCAGTCAGACATGTTATTTGAGATGAATAAGGATCTTGTAGCATCCACATAAAATCTTCAGGCAAAGGGATAGGTTGGATGTCATGAGGTATTTCAACCTCCCCCTCCTCCCACACCTGAGATTCACCCTTCTCAAAATATTATAAAAGCATGGGGTGAGCATGGATCCCCTGAGAGAGGATGGCTTTTTTTTTTAAATTCATTCATGGGATTTGGGCTTCGCTGGCTGGGCCAGCATTTATTGCCCATTGCAGCTGGTGAGCTTGTCTTGAACCTACACTTCTCCAAAGGTATTTAGAAAGTATAGATCAATGTTGCACATGGCTGCACCATACCCAGATGGGATGCATTTGATGGGCAAACAATCTTTCCCAGCTGTCTTTTTGTATGTTCGTACAGAACAGGCAGTTTAATCTCAGTCCTGGAGAATCTTCTAGAAATGATAACTCAGGACACCATTAATAGTCACTTGGGCGAATGTGGGTTAATTAACAAAAGCCAGCATTGATTTAAGGGTAAATCATGTTTAACTAACTTGGAGTTTTTTGAAGAGAGGGTTGGAGAGGGTAATGCTGTTGATGTAATGTACATGGACTTCCAGAAGGCAATTGATAAAGTTCCACATCAGACTTGTGAACAAAGTTATAATCACTGGATAAAAGGGACAGTAGCAACATGGATGCGAAATTGATTGAGTGACAAGAAACAGAATAGTGGTTTAATGGATTTTTTCAGACTGGAGAAAGATTTGCAGTTTTGTCCCCCAGGGGTTGGTGTTAGGACCCTTGCTCTTCTGATATATATTAATGACCTAGATTTTGGAGTACAGGGCACCAATTTCAAAATTTCACATGATATGAAACTTTGAAACAGTGAGGAGGGTGGTGTGGAACTTCAAAAAGGACATACACAGGTTGGTGGCAGACAAATGGCATATGAAATTTAATGCAAAGAAGTGTGAAAAATAATTAATTTTGGCAGGAAGAAAGCAGAGAAACAACATAAAATAAAAGATACAGGAGTAGAGGGACTTGAGTGCATATGTGCATAAGTCATTAAAGGTGGCAGGACAAGTTGAGAGCGCGGTTAATAAAATACACAGCATCCTAGGCTTTATTAATAGGGGCAAAGGGTACAAGGGCAAGGAGGTTATGTTAAACTTGTACAGAACACTTGTTCGGCATCAACTGGAGTATGGTGTCCATTTCTAGGTGACACACTTTAGGAAACATGTTAAGGCATTAGAGAGAGTGCAAGAAAGGTTCACAAAAATGGTCCCAGGAATGAGGAACTTAGGTACAAAGATAGATTGAAGGGGTTGGGAAGGTTTTCCTTGAAGAAGAGGAGTTGAGAGGAGCTTTGATTGAGGTATATGAGATCATGAGGAGTCTGAATAGAGTAGATGGGGAAAAACTCTTCCTATTGCTGGAAGGATTGAGAACAAGAGGGCACAGATATAAGATCACAGAATCACAGAAATACGCAGTGCAGAAGAGGCCCTTCGGCCCATCGAGTCTGCACCGACACGTGAGAAACACCTGACCTACCTACCTAACCCCATTTACCAGCATTTGGCCCATAGCCCTGAATGTTATGACGTGCCAAGTACTCATCCAGGTACTTTTTAAAGGGTGTGAGGCAACCCGCCTCCACCACCCTGCCAGGCAGTGCATTCCAGACTGTCACCGCCCTCTGGGTAAAAAAGTTTTTCCTCACATCCCCCCTAAACCTCCTGCCCCTCACCTTGAACTTGTGTCCCCTTGTGACTGACCCTTCAATTAAGGGGACCAGCTGCTCCCTATCCACCCTGTCCATGCCCCTCATAATCTTGTACACCTCGATCAGGTCGCCCCTCAGTCTTCTCTGCTCCAACGAAAACAACCCAAGTCTATCCAACCTCTCTTCATAACTTAAATGTTTCATCCCAGGCAACATCCTAGTTAATCTCCTCTGCGCCCCCTCCAGTGCAGTCACATCCTTCCTATAATGTGGTGACCAGAGCTGCACACAGTACTTCAGCTGTGGCCTCACCAAGGTTCTATACAACTCCAACATGACCTCCCTATTTTTCTAATCTATGCCTTGATTGATAAAGGCAAGTGTCCCATATGCTTTTTTCACCACCCCACTAACATGCCCCTCTGCCGATAATTGGCAAAAGCAGAAATGGAGATATGAGAAAACTATTTCATGCAGCGAGAGGTTGGGATCTGGAATGCACTGCCTCAGATTTTGGAGGAGGCAGTTTCAACTGATCCTTTAAAAGGAAGTGGATTATTATCTGAAAAGGAAGAATGTCCAGGGTGACTGGGAAAAAGCCAGGGAGTGGAACTAGGCAAAATAATTTATTGCTTTTGTGGTTTTGCTCATTATACACAATCATAAATATCTGATTAAACAGAATATACAACACAAAGTAAATGCAAAACTGATGTTGGTTTTGAAAAACTGTTTAAAAATTCTCAAATTTAGAATTTGTTTTATTGAAATTTTAGTGACAACAGGGACAAAGCTTACATCTTTAGAAAGAAAAAATCTGGCCTGCCTTTTGACATGGGTAGGAGATTTGCTGCTTGAAGCTCGAGTGATTTACCTAGCAAGATGTGCGTGACTGTTTTCAAACTTTCTGCATCCATGCTGCTTGAAGATGACTGCCTCATTATGTTGGAAAAATACTCAAGGATAAGTTTTGGCAGCAGAACTTATGTAACTGTATTTGCTCCAAACGTTTGTCTCAAGGCCATCATTTCAGGTCAATAGTTGACATTTGATTGATCTTGATGTTCTATGGTAACAGAATGTGCCTTGGGGTATACGAAAAGAAATTTGATAGTGATTTCTTCAGTTATCAACCTAAGGAGCTACATGATTTACTGAGCTTAAATCTTGCCAACCTTTGAAGTATTTAAACTGTATGACTCTGAAGTAGTCACCATCCCCAGTCTAGTCTAAATCTGGGCTGCATCATCAATATCTACGGTGCAAATAGTTAACTATTCTAGATGACTCAACCATCTTATTTGCAGCTATGTTTTGAGAAAATGATTCAACCAATGTACTTCTAACTAGATTATTTCCCTGAATGGCTCCAATGCACATTGAAATCCCTCCTTTACCTTCATCTCTCTTTCTACATGCTGGAACTAGAGCATAACAAAACTACATGCAATTAAAGATTATTCTTCCAGGAAATTTAATGTTTACTATTGGCCCTATGAACCCATCGCAAGCTGTCCAATTAAGGAAATGATGCATTGTTGACAGACAACAGAAGCATTTCTCAGGCTGTCAGTGACTGTGAAAAATCCATGACAACACAGATCTTGAAACCAGGTGTCAGCATGGACGAAATACGCCAAAGAAACATAGCCTTCAGAAGGTAATGTTCCCAGGCCCTCCTACTTCAGCATTGCTAAAGAGAGGAACAAAAAAATAAGAATGAACTTGTGTGTCTTTGTTTTTGCATGGGAAGTAAATTCAACTCAATTCAAAAGACCAACAGCTGCTTTGATTAGAGACTTAAAGCAGACAATATAATATTGTGATTTATTCAGGGCAAATGTACTTCACGAACTGTACCCTTTATAGATTCTGTGTGTTAAGCTTCATCAGAATGCTGCTTGATTTATTCCTGTTTTATCAGTGAGCTGGAAATTAAGCTTTTCTGAAAAATAACCCAGACAACCCTAAAAAGGAAGATAATCCTTTTATTTTCACATCTAAGAAAAATATTCTGTAAATGTAATTGATAAGCTAAACAAATACACTCAGCTAATTTGAAGCAGAAGCAGTCATCCTATCCTTTAGTAGGACCACATGCTGAAAATTAAATGTATGATGAAAATACACTATGGGTGTTCAGATCTAAGAAAATATCCAAGACCGGATGAGTTGTACCCAGACTAACCTACTGCACTGAACTAAAATACCCTGTCATCTCACAATTTAAACAGTTTCATCACATTTTCCAGGAGAAAAACATTATCAAAGCACCACCATTATCACAATGTTATTTTCATGGAGAAACATAGAACCTTGGAATGTGATCCTCAACATGCCAATTAAAAACCCAGAAATCTCAGGTAATAAAAATGGATTCAACTTACTTTGTAATCTTATATCAGGATCTTCATTAAAAATTTAAAACAATATGTTAATTCCCTCTGCATTAAAGTCCAATAATGATTCACTTCAAAAGCACTTCAATTCATAAAACATGTTGTTTTATGCGACAAGTGCCCTGAACAAAATTTTTTAGAAATCAACTATAAATAGAATATCAACATTCCAACTTGCACAGATTACATAGAACATATCTTACATTCAGATGTTGGCAACTGCTACGATATCATTCCAGCAACATGCAATGTTACCCAAGAACCTTGCTGCCGTGTTGTTCATTAACTCCAAACTATTGTTTTTCTATTTAAATTAGTGTTAGCACCTCAATCAATCAGTAAAGTGCACAATATCGTGTAGTAACAAACCATACAGGCCAGAAAAAACCTTATCCAGTTATGCCAACTACTGACTTAGCTAATCAAACTCATGGTAGGAGTTCTTCTGCTGATCTTAGCGTTGAGGGAGGTAAAACAGCCATAGTTCCAGATTTTGACAGTTATCCAGCAAACCCATGTGAAGGTTGGGAGAGGACACAATTAATTAGGCACTACTATGGTACAGTTTCACAGTCAAATAGTCATCAATACTCACCATCCACACTCACCAGTTAAAAAAAGCAAGTCAATTGGGTGAAACACTGCAGAGGAGTTGAGCCATAACTAAAGCATACAGCACTACTTTCAGGAAGAAAGAAAGAACAAGGGGAGAAAAAAGTAGAATGTGAAACATGCAATTGTCTGAGTATCTTTGGAAAACAATTTTGACATGTATACTCTGCTCAAATGTAGAGAATAACATTTTTTCCTAAATTACCAATAACACTAAACACTTTCAAATTAGTTTGGTGACCTTAATAAGTTTTCAATAGAAAACTGATGTTTTGATGCTCCCTAACTGGAAATTAGTGAACAAAGTGAAGAGGCCCAGTAATCCCAGTTTCCCAACACAAATTCTTGGTACATGCAATCTATGAAGAGAAGACAAATGTCTATATTCCAGTGAATTATACACAATGTACATCAATCTAATTTATGCAAACTAAATTGAACTTTCTGGGGGCACTGTTTTAAGTGCATGAAAATAACCAGAAATATTACATCCACACTTCTTCCCAGCCCACCCCCTCACCCCTCACAACCCAAAAGCATCTTTATCTCAATAAACTGTCTCTATTACACAGTGCGCAACTATTCTCTAACAATCAGTTTGTCATTTGTAAAACAAACTCTGGTTCTGGTTTATGCTAATTCTTTTATGAAGGAATTTCTGCAGTGTTCTCAAGGATTAACAACAGAATTCTCAGGAATGCCAGGTTAACAGTACAGCTTTGCAAAAGTATTAAAAATTTCTCAAGCAAATTCTTAGACTTTACAATTACTAATAGTTTTTGATGCTTACATAGGTTTACTTTAAAAATGTGATCATCTATCTTTATTATTCATGAAACACATATATTCTGAATGATTAGAGTTTAAAAGCTACTCAAAAGTAATTGCAAAAACTGCAACAAAATGAAGTCATCTCCAAACTTCAGCATTCATCCTGCAGGATAAAATTATTGGCTTTGCAGAGCCATATTGATTTAGTATTGTAAAACTACCAATAATTTTAGCGAAGATTGTTGACAATTCTCAAGCTGTAATAAAAATCTAAAAATATTGTAAATACATTCATACGCAAGTCTCAAAATAGTTTGAAGCAACATCAATTAATGGGGTTCAAAGCTGTGATGCCCTATCACTTACCAACAACAGAGACCCCAATTTTTGTAGCGGATAGTCATTTGGTAGTACAGAACTAGAGTATTGCTGAAAGAGATATTTTTGTCAAAAAATTTCATCTTTCAGGACAATTCACAAGAATACCAAATGCAAAGGGAACAACAATTTATTTTATATGAGAAGAGTGCTAATTGATCAGCAAGTGGACTCGCATCGCAAGAGAGTGTACATAGCTCCAACAGCCTGTTTCAGTACAGCATTGTCCTTTTCAATTCTTCCTCTCTCCTGCGTCAGAGGGGTTCCCTTGAAATACCTTGTTGGTTGTATATTCAGGAAGGGCTTGATTAATTCATGTCAGCTGCAGTTATTGTTTCAGAACAGGTTTTGATGTCTCATCTCAGAGTTATTTGCAAAGTCTCCGTGGTGTGAATGGTCAGGAGATGGGATCTTTCATGCTCACCAGGGGATTGATATGTCTGTCTTCATTCTCATTTTGTAGAATGCAAAATTGTGCTTTGTAGCAGCACGGCCTTTTTTAAAAATTCATTCATGGGATGCGGGCATCGCTGGCTAGGCCAGCATTTATTGTCCATCCCTAATTGCCTTTGTTCAGAGGGCACTTTTGAGAGTCAACCACATTGCTGTGGGTCTGGAGTCACATGTAGGTCAGACCAGGTAAGGGTGGCAGTGATGGGTTTTATTTTTTTTACGACATTCAGCAATGACTTCATGGTCATCAGACTTTTAATTCCAGATTTTTTATTGAATTCAAATTCCACCACCTGCCAAGGCGGGATTCAAACCCGGTTCCCCAGAGCATTACCCTGGGTCTCTGGATTACTAGCCCAGTGACAATACCGCTACGCCACCGCTTCCCCCATACAGCCCTGTAGGGCTGTTTCTTTTTAAAGATAACTAACGTCTGTATAGGGTTCTGGTTTAAAATCCAGCTAGTGTAAAAAATCAGAAATCATATCTTCAGTAAAGCACATCCTCTTAACACCTCCGTACCACACAGAATGAAATAAGATTCACTCATTTCATTACAAGACTGGGAAAGAACCAGTCGGAACACAATCGGAACTATCTGAACTTTACTATTTAAATCACATTTCATCAGACAGTTCCTATTGCAGGGCAATTGCCCATCGGAAAACTGAACTTCCCAGGTGGGGCGTCCCTAGCTCATCTTTGGAGTAACCCCAGATACACTGCCCCAGAGCTAGGAAGTTACAGGGCATTATTTTTCCCTGCAATGTGGGTAACCTTTAAGTGATATGGTTGGAGAAACAAACTCCAATAAAACTGTTTCGCATTTTCGGTTTTGAATTTCTCCACAAAGGTCAGGGGATTGCAATCCATTGAGACTGCAGTCTCTCTGTATCCATTTCAGACATATATCTCAAAGTTTGAGAGCCAGTAATAATCCTAAGGTTTCTTTCTCCACAGTGGAATATTGTTTCTGGTGTTTGTTCAATTTCTTGGAGAAATACCCGATCTGTCTCTCTGTGCCTAACTCATCCTCTTGGAGTAGGACAGCTCCTACCCAGAGGTCACCAGCATCGATGGCTACTTTAAATGCTTTGTTAAATCTGGAGCTGCTAAACATTGGTTCGTTTACTTAAATGGCTTTCAGCATCTCAAAATCTGTTTGGCATCTCTCTGTCTATGCTACCTTTGCTTTTTTTCTGTAGTAGGTCTGTTAGTGGGGCAGCCATAGTGCTGAGGTTCGAAACAAACTTGTGGTGAAAATCACACTTCTCTAAAAATCTCATTATTTCCCGTTCTGTTGTGCAGATGGGAGAATTCACTACTGCCTGTATCATCACAGCTCTAGGCAGCACTTGACAATCACATCCCCAAGCTACGTCACCTCAGCTTTAGTGAACTCACTCTTTGTGAGATTGACCACTAGGACAGCTGACCTTTGGTAGAGAGTTTTTCCAGTTATTCTAGGTTTCCCAGGTAAACTACACAATTGGGCAGGCCCACCACTACCTGGTTCATCAGCCTTTAAAATGTGGCTGGGGCATTTCGGAGTCCAAATGGTATGACTCGACACTGGAACAACCTATCTGGATTTATGAAGGTGGAAATCTTTGCTCAGGTGGTCAAAGGAACCTGCCAGTAGCCCTTTAATAAGTCTATCTTAGTCACGTAGGCTGCGTTACCTACTCTACGCAATCTTCCAGACAGGGAAGTCAGCTCTGATCACTTTTGGAAGTCAATGCAGAGCCTTGTGGAGCCATCCAGCTTAGGTTCTTACAACAATGGACACATGGTTTAATTGAGTTCAAAATTCACCATCTGCTATGGTGGGATTCACACTCAGGTCTCCGGATTACTAGTCTAGTGACAATACCACTACACCACCGCCTCCTGCCACGGGCACAACTGGGGAACTCCATCTGCTGTTGCTGGGCTCAATTAGTTTGTGCTCCAACATATATTTAATTTTCTCCCAAAGCTGTGTCAGTTTTTCTGCGTCTAGACAGTAGGGATTCTGCTTAATGGGAGGGGTCTCTCCCACATCATGTAGAGCTAAAGTGGTGCAGTCTGGCTTGTCTCTACAGATGTTGTTAACTGCAGTGAGCAGCCTTGCCAGGTCTCCTCTTCATTCTGCATTTAAATGGGTGAACATGGTGGCTAATTTCTCTAAAATTTCCGCGTTTGCTAACAGGGCAATAGGAGGTTCAATTTGAGCCTCGTCCAGGCCTCCCTCTAACTCATCCTCACCGTCCCTTTCATCCTCTAGGTGTTTGTCAGATAACAAAAGAACTGAAGTGCTGTAACCTGCAAGGCTACAGACTGGGTGCTGGAAGGGTGGGATTAGAATGGGCAGCTAGCTTTTTATTTTTTATTTTTCCACCAGCATATTCCCACTCTCCTTATACCCCTTGTCACCTTTGGAGTCCAGCAATCGATTTCCTTCTTAAATACATTCAGTGACTTGGCCTCCACAGCCTTCTATGATAGAGAATTCCACAGGTTCACCACCCTCTGAGTGAAGTAGTTTCTCCTCATCTCAGTCCTAAATGGCCTATCCTGAGTGTGACCCCTTGTTCTAGACCCCCCCGCCCCAGCCAGAGGAAACATCATCCCTGCATCCAGTCTGACCAGCCCTGTCAGAATTTTGTATGTTTCAATGAGATCCCCTCTCATTCTTCTAAACTCTAGTGAATACAGGCATAGTCCACCCAATCGCTCCTCATACGACAATTCAGCCATCCCAGGAATCAGTCTGGTGAACCTTTGCTGCACTCCCTCTGTGGCAAGTATATCCTTTCTCAGGTAAGATGACAAAAACTGCCCACACTACTCCACGTGTGGTCTCACCAAGGTCCTGTACAGCTGCAGTAAGACATCTTTGCTCCTGTACTCAGGTCCTCTCGCAATGAAGGCCTTCTTAACTGCCTGCTGAATCTGCATGCTTGCTTTCACTGATTGGTGTACAAGGACAGCCAAGCCCCTTGGTACATCAACATTTCCCAATCTATCATCATTTAAATAATATTCTGCATTCTGTTTTTCCTACCAAAGTGGATAACTTCACACTTATCCACATTGTATTGCTTCTGCCATGTATTTGCCCACTCACTCAACTTGTCTAAAACATTTTAAAGCCTCTTAACATCCTCCTCACCACTCACATTCCCACCAAGTTTCATGTCGTCAGCAAACTTGGAAACATTACATTTGGTTCCCTCATCCAAATCATTGATATATATTGTGAATGGCTGGGGCTCAAGCACTGATCCCTGCCGCAGCCCACTATTCACTGCCTGCCACACCAAAAAAGACCCATTTATTCCTGTTTCCTGTATGCAGACCAATTCTCAATCCATGCCAATTACCCCCAGTCCCATGTGCTTTAATTTTGCACACTGACCTCTTATGTGAGACTTTATCAAAAGCTTTCTGAAAATCCAATACACCACAGGTTCTCCCTCATTATTCTGCTAGTTACATCCTCAAAAAACTCCAGTAGGTTTGTCAAGCATGATTTCCCTTTCATAAATCCATGTTGACTGTCTAATCCTGTTGATACTTTCCAAATGTCCTGTTATCACATCCTTTATAATAGACTCTAGCATTTTCCCCACTACTGATGTTCGGCTAACTGGTCTGTAATTCCCCGTTTTTGCCCCTCCCACCTTTTTTAAATAGCAGGGTTACATTTGCCACCCTCCAATCTACCAAGTCTGTTCCAGAGTCTACAGAAATTTGGAAGATGACAACCAACCACTATTTCCATAGCCACCACCTTTAGTACCCTGGGATGTAGATTATCAGGCCCTGGGGATTTATGGGCTTTTAGTCCCAACAATTTCTCCAGCACTTTTTTTTCCACTAATACTAATTTCCTTCAATTCCCCCTTCTCACTAGACTCTTGGTTCCCCAGCATTTCTGGAAGTTACTTGCATCTTCCTCTGTGAAGACAGAACTAAAATAGTTGTTTAATTGCTCTGCCATTTCCTTGTTCTAAATTATGTATTCTCCTGTTTCAGACTGTAGAAAGACCCACATTTGTCTTTGCTAATCTTTATCTTTTTACATATTTATAGAAGTTTTTATGTTCCCTTTTATGTTCCTTGCAAGTTTACTCTCACTATTTTTCCCTCTTAATCAATCTCTTGGTCCTTCTTTGCTGAATTCCAAATTGCTCCCAATCCTCAGGCTTGCTATTTTTTAAACTTCTTTGGATCTAATACTATCCTTAATTTATTTTATTAGCCATGGTTGGGCCGCTTTTCCTGTTGTGTTTTTGTGACAGGAAGGAATGTATAACTGTTGCAATGCATACATTCGTTCCTTAAATATAAGCCATCACCTATCCACTGTCATGTCTTTTAATGAAGTTCCCCAATCTATCTTAGCCAACTCACACCTCATACCTTTAGTTTCCTTTGTTTAGGTTTAGGGCCCCAGTTTCGGATCAGACTACTACACTTTCCAACCTAATGACGAATTCTATCACGTTATCGTCATTGTTCCCTAAAGGGCTCAACACAAGAATATTATTAATTAACCTCTTCTCAATGCACAATACCAAATCTAGGGTGGCCTGTTTACTAGTTGGTTCCTCAATGTACTGGTCTAAAAAACCATCTCGTACATACCTCAGGAATTCATCCACCTCAGTATTATTGTTAATTCGGTTTGCCCAGACTATAGAAGAGGTGGTAACATAGTGGTACTGCCACTGAATAGTATTCCAGAGACCCAGGGTAATGCTGTGGGGACCTGGCTTCAAATCCCACCAGGTTTTTTTTATTTCAGATTTCCAGCATCTGCAGTATTTTGCTTTTATATCAGTACATCTCAAAATGTTTTACAGCCAATGAAGAACTTTTGGAGTTTAGTCATTATTGTAATGTTGGAAACACAAAAGCAAATTTGCCTCCAGCAAGGTCTGATAAACAGCATGTGTGATGGCCAGGCAGTCTGTTTCAGTGAAATTGTTCGAGGGATAAATATTGGCCAGGAGATCGAGGAGAACTCTCCTTTTTGAATAATGCCATGGGATCTTTTGCATCCACCTGAAAGGGCAGACTTTAACCCATAACTTTCTGACTCAAGGGCCAGGATTTAATGTGAGCAACGGGGATCTCACCTATCAAAGGCAATAGGGTCCCCAATGGTTTTAGAGAAGCTGAGGGAGATCAGGGAAATAACACAGCTACAGGAGAAAATCCTCGGCATTTTACCTGACTGCATAGTGACCTGATCTATGGCCAAACAAGCTCAATCAGAGGAGGCTGACTTGGTATCGCAGATGGATGATCCTATCATCTGGTTATCCAAAATCGTTTTTAGAGTCTAGAGAACTCTAAGGAAGTAGTGAGTAGGTCTTCCTTGGTTGTGGCTCAGCAAGCCTACCCAGTGTTAAAAAGTTGGTATAAAATGCCCAAACGGAAGCCGAAGCAGAGGGAGTCCCAGAGTGCTACTATTTTAAAAATTAACTGATGAGGAAGTGGAGACCTCTTCAAAGACCTGCAGACGAGAAGTGTACAGTGATCCACCAGGTAGTGGTGCTGCCAAAGTACTGTGGGGAAATATTGAGGTTAGCCCACGAAATCACAATGGCTGGGCATGTATATGAAAAACCCTAGCATGCGTAAGCCAGCATTTTTACTGACCACACCTCCACAAAGATGTGGAGAGGTTCTGCAAAACCTGCCACACCTGTCCAGTGTGGGGAAGCCTCACCTGCAATTAAACGTGCACCTATGATTCCCATACCAGCTTTTGGGGAAACATTCAGCAAGTTGCTCGTGGATGGTGTTGGAGCCCTGCTGAAAACAAGGGGCTGCCAGTATATTCTTACTATTATGGATGTGGCTACCTGGTTCCCAGAGGCTGTTCCTCTGAGAACACTCTCTGTCAAGGTAGGGGCAGAGGGATTAGCACAATTCTTTGCCCAATACGGTTGTCAAGAAAGATCCCGTTGGATCAGGGTTCATATTTTATGTCCAGAATATTCCAGGAAGTTATGGGTAACCTGGATGTAACCCAGCTGAAGTCCTCAGCATACTACTACAGTCACAAGGGGCTTTAGAATGGTACCATTAGACCCTAAAAACAATGATCAGGCCATACTGCCAGGAGTGCCCCCATGACTGGGATTTCTTCTGTTCGCCACCAGGGACTCACTCTGTGTTCACTGGTTTTACTCCTTTTTAATTAGTTTATGGACACCAAGTGAGAGGTCTTCCAAACTAATCAAGGAGACACTTTGACAACAGAAGAGGTCTCCACGTTAGACTCCATATCTGTGTTTTGTGAGCGACTCAAGAGAACCTGTGATGTGGCTTAAAAGCACCTACAAACCTCCCAATTAGCTATAAAAAAAAGCAGGCAAACGAACATGTCAAGGCCCGAACCCTTCAGGCAGGAGACTTGGTGCTCGTACTCCTACTGACACAAGGTGAAAAGACAGGTGAAAAGGAAGTGGGGTGGCATTGTTAGTTAAGGATGAAATCAGTGTAATAGTGAGAGGGGATATTGGCTCAGAAAATCTAGATGTAGAATCAGTCTAGGTGGAAAACAAGGGAAAACACTAGTTTTTACTAGGAGAACACTATAGGCCTCCAAACAGAAGTGGTAAGGTAGGGGATCGCATTAAACAGGAAACTAGACATGCATGTAACAAGGGTGCTACAATAATCATGGGTGACTTTAATATACTTTTTTTTATTATTCGTTCATGGCTAGGCCAGCATTTATTGCCCATCCCTAATTCAGAGGGCATTTAAGAGTCAAGCACATTGCTGCGGGTCTGGAGTCACAGTAGACCAGACCAGGTAAGGATGGCAGATTTCCTTCCCGAAAGGACATTAGTGAACCAGATGGGTTTTTACGATAATCAGCAACAGACATTTAATTCCATGATGTAATTTCATCACATTTTTACTTCTCTTTAGCTCTGAAGAAGAGGCACACGGACTCGAAACCTTAACTCTCTTTTTTCTCTCCACAGATGCTGTTAGGCTTGCTGAGTTTTTCCAGCATTTTCTGTTTTTGTTTGAGATCTACAAAGGTTTTTAAAAGGTGCTATATAAATAATTTATTTAGAGAAAAAAATTCAATCTAGTAATACGTGGGTGAGCAACAGAGAAATAACCACAAAAATTGCCATATTGTCATAAAAACCCCACTGTTTCACTAATATGTTACAAGGAAGGGAAACTTCCACCCCTTCCTACCCTACAAGGGATTCCAAACCAAACTACATGGTTCATACTTAATGTAGTCAGAGCAACCACAAGTAAATAATAAATGTAGTCTTACTGGTATCCCACACATGCAAAGAAGAAATTATTTTTAAAAATCTACTGATGTCAGGAAGCATTGCATGTTCATTAATTTGCAACAATGCATGAAAACAGATTGGATTCATATAAAAAAAATGAATCCAATCTTGATTGTGGTTCTTTATGTTCCCTTTACACAAAGAAAGCAGTTTACTGATTTCTGTTGAGCCTCATCTAACAAAGTGCCTGCTCGGTTTCATTCAGAAATTGAAGCATTTATGTCAGGCACAAATATGCAGTCCAGATCAGAGAGCATTGGTACATTCATATCACTGGATTATACCAATGTGCAAGGGGATGTAGGACAGGGTGAGTGAAATCCCCTAAAAGCAAGACACAGAAATCACTTCCAAGAGCAAGTGACATAATTGAACCCAGAAGATATATACAGCAAACCCAAATTTATAACAGCTCTATTAGTGGATGTTTTACAAGGACAAGGGATAAATTACCAACTACTGTCATCAGTGGCATATAACAATAAATGCTGTTAAGTAGAAGTACTCAATTCCTGGGTAGACTCTGACGTCTCACTTGCAAGTCCAGACCTCAGCTATCTGGCAAGGTGATGCTGACCTTGCTTGTATCCAGTATGCTCAAATAAAGCACTGCCAAAATGATTGGAACCAAATTATTAGAATTACTTCTGTCTGGTGTGAAAGTGGTTTCTGCAGCATTTTTGAGCTTCAAAGAAATGGGAGGAAAATAGGCAGGCACATCATCCATAAGAGGGGAAGCCTCTAATTTCCAAGTAAATACATTGCTCATCTTGTAAGAAAGAGGGGGAGCTGATAACTATATGCAAATAGCTCCAAACCCAAACTTCAATCAATCCAATGTCGCAAAGATAATTCAGAGAATCTAACATCCATGAGGATAAACAGTCATATGATTGGAAGTATCTGCTGTTTTACTGTTCAATCCAGCTTAGAAAGAAATCTAATTATGCACCAATGTGTCAGTTGCACATCATCCTGATGAAGTTTATGAGATTAAGTATCGCCTCATTATTGACATAACAGACTGCCTATAATATCTAGCTCTCTGCTCAAATGTACACTTGTATATTGGCTTCTTGATAGCTGGTGAGGCTGATCTGATTTTTGTTTTACCTGGTCTGTGCCTTTAGGGCTACTGGGTGTGGCTGAACCCCTGATGTGGTGGATAGGCTATTGAATAGTTACACCTTGAAGCAAATTAATTGACCATTTTCTATTGCCTGCCACTGCTTATCCAGAATAACCCAGGGCAGATAAGATAAGTCCCCCACTTCTTTGAGTACCAAAGAACCACATGCATTGATAAAGCCCCAGTTTATGTCCCAAAGAACATCACAGGAGCATTATCAAAAAAAATTTGACCCCAAGCCAAAAGGGGAGGTATTAGGGCAGATGATCTTGGTCAAAGAGATAGGTTTCAAAACCTGAGTGGAAGAGAGGATCAGGGAGGTCATTCCAGAGCTTAGCACCCAGGCAGCTGAAGGAACATCTGACAATGGTGGAACTAAAATTTGGGGTATGAATTGTATGAGTGCACAGATCTCAGAGGGTTAAAGAGCTGAAGGAGGTTACAGAGATGGGCAAGGGAGGGGCTATGGAGGGATTTGAAAACAACGGTGTGAATTTTAAAACTGTGGAGTTGCTAGACTTGGAGCCAATGTCAGTCAGTAAACAGTGGGGTAACGGGTGAGATGTGAGTTAGGATACAGGCAGAGTTTTAATGAGCTCAATTTTATATAGGGTGGGAGGCCACCAGGAAGGACAGCAGTCAGTCTATGTCACTCTTAGTGCTGTAAATTGATGGTTACCTGTACATCCTCAGCTTTTCCCATTGGGGAGAGGTCAGGTGCATTATGGTCAGTAGAAGCCTGCAAGCAATGATTGATTTATTAGGTGTTTATTAGGTGGTTTAAATCTACTATTTTGCTAGTTGTATGATAGGGTGTTTGGCTTGGCAAGTTTGTCAAGAATACGTTAAGAAACACAAATTAGTTCATTCTCAAATCTATCCGCAAAAGCACTGACTGCTGCACATGTTAGAATGTTTGATCATGGATGCATTAACATAGTTTACCCTATACTTTCCTGTAACTGCAGATCCAGGATCACTATAAGTAAGCCAGTGCATCTTCTGCAGCATTGCTAGTAGGGAGCCAGTCAATACACTTTTATGTAATGTACAAGCAGCACCAGGAACAGCTGGAGGAGACATTGTTTTGTGCTATGTACAGAAAATATATCAGATTCATTCATTGATAGTGACTAAGGAAGTCACACTGCATTGTTATTGTAGGAGAGTTTGTGGTATTTTCTGGCTCCAAATCTTGGATTATGTGTATGCTCATGTGAAAACTTTAGATCAGTGGCCCTGATCACGTTTAAAAGTTTAACTGTGTAAAAATTCTCTTACCTATTTTTGAAGCTCTAGATGTTAGGAAGATTTTACAAGTTGCAGGTAGGAAAGACGACAAAAGGCTGGATGCAATTGCAATTTGCATGCTGGGATGCTTGAGAGGCTGAGTTAATAGTGATTCTGGGATATAGGTGCATGAGTAAGGATGTAGGAGCATTGGGAGTGGTGGTAACAGTTCTGGAAAAACTAAATGATGTGGCTATCATGTTTGGAAATACTGTAAACAGGACAGCGTCTAGTAGGAGTGAAATCTCTAAAAAGGTTTCCCTAACAGGAACTGAGAAAATCTGTATGATTTAAAATAAATACTGCCGGACATTTCTTCAACCAGACTGCACCTTTAAGATGATGGAAACTGCATTTTTGCAGGCAGAAGTTGAATGAATAGGGAAGAACCTAGCTGATATGACGGAAGTGCAATGGTCAAAACATAAGCAAGTTACAATCACTGGGCATCAAAGATAGCATACAATATATAAAATTTTATGGAGAAACCTCAGCAGCAACCAGTGATGTTGGAGAGGTCTCTCAGCACCACTTTAGTTATGGATATTCCTTCTGGAAAAGGATGACGTGTTATTAAGCCAGTCAAACAAACCTAGATCTGAAATTGTAACTTTTAACTATTGCACCAAACAAACTATTGCACCAATGAGTCAAAGCTTACAGCTAGATACTGAATATTTCAAAAATATAAAACCTTCTAGAAGCCATGACAATCCATTACTGAAGGGAAAATTGAAGTAAATGGCAGTCCACCTGTAGGAGGAGGTCATTCTAAGCCATAAGGTCTAATCATTAGAATGTAGGAAGAAGAGATGATTCATTTTTTCTAAAGAACAATAAATCAAGGCTTATTGTACAGGTATGTCCTACAAAGTTGTGAGAAGAAATTGAGAAAAGAAATCCTGCCCTTGTAAATTTTCATAACACACAGGGCATGTTATTTGGTTGAAAAACGTGACCCATGTTTTTCAGATCAGCTGGAAGCTGCTCCAGATGTTCAGTATATGATGACTCTGTTGAAGCCTAACCCAATTAAAATGATCACGACCACAGTTACAATGGAACTCTGTTCCAAAACAAGGGAGAATACAACAAAGACTGTTGCTGAGAGATTGAGCCCTGGAGACTGATTTTAAGTCTGCCAAAAGGTAGGTAGTTCTGTCCTGATTTAGCTTCGTGGAATTTCCTTTAATTCAGTCTCAATGAAGAGAGTTTTTAAAAATAACCACATGTAAAAGGCCATATCTCTAGCCGAAACCAATACAAATGTCACAAGGAGAGTCTGGCTTGATCCTTCTGAAATAGTACAGCTGATTAGATAGTTTAATATCTTCTCTAAGGGACAGCACCTCCAATAACTAGTAAAGATGCTTAAGTTTTCCTTTCAGATGAAGGTTTCTCAAAGGGAATCAGAAGCATAAGATACCATTTAAGGTAATTTTTTCCCCCCACTTTCCTTGTTAAACCCAGAGGACCCTAGCCTAAATCAATACAAATGTTGCAAGGAGTCCGATCTGATCCACCTGAACTAGAACAGGCAGATCAGATGTCAATTTATTTCGCTAGAGAAAGAGCATCAGAACTGCATGACGAAATTCAGCGCAAGTTTTTTTTAAAAAAAAAACTTTCCTTTGTGGAGCTCAAGGGACAAATGCTTCTCCAGGCTCTTCAAGGAAAGTTTAGGCCTCACCCCCAATTCCCTTTTCTATCATCAGATGCTACAGGAATCTCCATCCCCATACTTGATGAGTGGCCAAGCCAGCTATCATTTTCAACTCTCATTCTACCCATTCAAAAAGTCAGCTAGTGGCATGTTAATGAGGCCCCAAAGTTTAAATAGTCATGGTTTCATTCTGCTACATACAGGCAGAAAATTAACTCACGTTGCGCAGTTTCCACTGTTTCTGAAAAAGAAAGCATAGTACAGGGCTTCCCAAACTGTGGGCCATGATTCCCCAATTGGGTCACGGGACAAGATTTTGTGGTTGCGGGCTCAGAGGCAGCAATGGCAGCTTTGCAACCCTGATTTCCAACAGCTGTGAGGTCCCTTTAAATCATCACTTTTGTTTGTTGGTGGGTGCGACCTAATGGACTGATCTGAGGCCCAACTGCTGCTGTAAAAAAAGGTTTTTTTTGTAGAAAGCTTGCCTTTTCATCAATTCCCCCCATGCTCAATTCCTATTCCCTTCCCCCAACACAAAAGCTGAAGCCCCCCCCAACCCCAGCCCCTCACTCAATAGCTGAAGCCACCCACCACCTTTTCCACCCACTCAAGAACTCTTGTTCCCAACGCAGCCCCAAATTTTCACTCTGGGGTCACACAAAGTCTGATGCATTAAAATGGGGTCACATCAGGAAGTGGCTTGGGAAGCTCTGGAACAGTACAAAGGTAAATCTTAAGTCTATACACAATGTTTGTTTTGCACAAATTTAAAGCACTAGACTGGAATTTCCACTTTGGGCACAGTGATCCAATACACTAGTTTTGAAAAGCTCCCCCCCACCCCCAAAATCATTTGCACATCATTAAACAAAATCTGCTATGAACCAGCACAATCAAGCAGTGTTTTAAAAGGTAATCTTTGTTTTAAAAAAAATCCTTGATATTCAGGTGAGATACTCTGGAAGAAAAACAGTGCAACCTAGCAGAAATATCAGGTCAATAAGTGACACAACTTGATTGCAATCTAGTGTAGAAATAATTTGAGATTAGGAAAAAAATTGTTGCAACATTTTCACAGCTAAGATTAAAAATATCCATTTGTACTGAAAGTACATATGGATAAAGTAGTTTCTGTGGGGTGGAAATCTAATTTTACTCGCAACCTCAAAGTAACATTAAATATTACAAATAATTCTAGTTTTACATACACAAGATTACAAGACCTTTCAAATTACATCTACTTGTCATTTGAAGTTCAAAACTATATTGCACTTTCAATAACAAAGTTTCACTGATATCGCCATTAAAACAAAAAATAAACAACAGTTTTTACAACAGAGGATAGGGTGGAGTAGCCTGTCAGAACAATGCCACTACACCTCTGGGGCACCAAGGTATAAATGCAGTCCAATTGGACTTTGGGCATTTGGTTTAAAAATGAATAATTGTAATTTTAAATGTAATTATGATAAAGGTAAAAAGTGACAGCTTCTACAAATTACTCATCTATACAAAAATGTTGACCCCTCCCAGTAAAAAAAAATCAACTTGCATGCAATAGCTCATCTCTGCCACAGAATGCCACTAAACCATCATGATATGAAGCAAGAAGGCTGCCTCTATCTTACTGAAAACAACCAAGCAAGAAATTTGAAAACAACTAAAAATTTGAAAACAAAACAATTGTTTATTGTGTTATTATTTGGATTTTTTGTTGTTAACTAAAGCAGGGGCAGGAACTTTCTTGCAAAAAAGTCAAGCCAGACATTTTTTAAAATTTTATGACAGCAAATTTTTCAAAGCAGCTCCAAACTGCCAAGTCTGTTTCTACCTCAAATTAAATTCAAGTTCCCAACATCCAGCACAATATGTTGAACATATCAAAAGCTTTGGAGTAAGTCCAGGGCAATTTAATTTAACCTGCAGTAAAACAAGAGACATCCACTTGTTTCTCTTTAAACCTTTTGCAATCTACTTTTTCCCCCCAATAGTTTTCAACCTACTGGTCAAAGGATCCCAAGAGAGCAACACAACTCTCTACAGTTTGCTATTGAAGGCCAGAAGCCTATGCTTCCCCCCCAAATAAATTCCCACTCACATGAGAAATCAGAGAGGGGACAAGAGGAATTGAAGTAATGTATATCCATTCATGACTTCAAGAAATGCCAAAGCACTTTATAGCAAAGATTTTTTTGAAGTGTTGCAACTGTTCTAACATAGGAAACACAGCAGCCAATTTGTACACAGGAAAGTGCTAACAACCAGTTAATCTGTTTAACGATGTTGGCTGAGGAAGTGGACTGGAGCACTGCATTGTCAGTCTAGATTTCTTGTTCAAGTAACTGGAGTGGAACATGATCCCACAACCTTCTAATTCAAGGGAGAAGAGGGAATGAGGACAAACTGCTCCAAAGCGAATGCACTACAGGAGTAGGGTTCAAAACTGAGGTGTGACCTGGTGTTAAGAACCACAACAGCACCACAGCAATTTTGGTGTTTTGGGCAGGTTCAATACGTCAACGGACTCATCCAAAAATGTTGTACATTAGCATTATGTAGAGGAAAACCTATCAGTTAATTAACATACCTGTAGGGAAAGTTTATTCACTTAAAACATATGTTCAACACTGAACAGCTGTGAGCTTTAAAAGGCATTTATTAAGATGCTTATTAAACACAATCTGCATTAGAAGCAATATGCAGATTCATTGCTTAGAAAAACAAAACAGCTTTTCAAAAAGTGAACTATTATATAAATGTAAAACTGATGAGTTAAATTCAGAGATCACCATGCATTTTTTCTAGCTTTACATTAAAATATCAGTACCTTTCTGGAAGGTTTGGTGTTGCTCTAAGATTTTAGACTAAATGGCATGATTAGTAAGCCCTAGGAAATACATTTCAAAACAAACACACATTGCAATTAAAGTTCAATCCACATAGTACTGCACATATACTTTAAATCTTGCAATCATATAACAGCTGTCAAAATATTGCACACCAGGACAATACGAGTGAGATATCACTATCTTGCTCTCTAACCCAATTCCATTACTGGTGACACAACCTTCACCCACCATGTCCCTGCACTTTGGCATTCTAACTTCAAGAACAGATGAGATTCTGGAGTAGAAAAAGCAGATTTATTACAGCTTTTTAAAAATTAATTTATCTCTGAAGTCACCAAATTTGTACCTTCAGTTCTCTCCTCTGCTGCCTCATGGCAAAATCATCCAACATGGAAGGGATCAATTTCTGCACACTGAAAACATCTAGCTCTACCTCTCCACCATCTCTCTTGACCCCACCACTACATCTCTTATCGAATGCTCAAATCCAATATCCAATTGTATACATGTCACAATTTACAACAGTTAAACATTAGCAAGTCTGAAGCCTTCATTTGCAGCCCCCACCACAAACTCAATATGCTTGCTACTGATCCACCCCCTCCAAGGGCATGGCCTTAGGTCTTTTTTGCAATCTCGGCATTCTGTTCAAGCCCCATCTGACAAAGAGCTGGCACAGGCAGAATGGACCAAGTTTCCTCCTTCAGCGCTGTAAACTTGTATGGCTTATTGTAAAGTGCATAGAACAATTTCCATAATGAGTGAAGAGCTATATAAATCAAGTACTATTTTGTTCTCTCAAACTGAACCCACTGATACTGGAACCTTTGTGCCCTGATAGCAATTTCAAGCCGAGTTTCAGAGCCACATTTAATCAAGATTACTCACTTATTTACTCCCCTACCTTAACAAAATCATGACTGAAATATTTATCAACAGCCTTGCTAGTTTCTGTGCGCCCTGCAAAATGCCAACAAAGCCTTCATCCAATTTCAAATAAAGGAGCAAATATTCATCACCCAGTGCTCTGAGCCCTCCCAATACACAGCACACCAACTTCCAAATTTTCATCGCCATCTTCAACTTCCTTCATGGCTTTACTTTAGCCTAACTCTGCAATTTCTTTAGGCTCTACACAATTTCCATTGGTGGCACAGATTTCACCCACCACATCTTTATTCCAGAATTCAAAGATTCAATGACTCATACGACACACCAAAGTAGGCCATTTGGTTCATTGTATCTGTGCAGGCTGCTTGAAAGAGCTATCTAATTATCTTCACTCCTCTGTTCTTTCCCCATAGCTCTGCAATTTTTTCCTTTTCAAGTTTATAAACAATGTCCTTTTGAAAGTTACAATTGCATTCCAGATCATAACACTAAAAAAAAACTCTCATTTTCACTAGTTCTTTTGCCAATTATCTTAAATCAGTGTCCTCTGTTTACTGACCTTCTTGGCAGTGAAAACAATTACTCCCTACTTACTCTCAATTTAAACACCTCAATTAAATCTTCCCTTAACCTTCTTTGCTTTGAGAACAGTTCCAGTTTCTCCATGTAACTTAAGTCCCTCACTCCTGGTTGCATTCTAGTAAATTTCTCTGTGCTCTCTCCATGCCCTTGACATCCTTCCTAAGTGAGGTGTCCAGAAATGGGCACAAAGCTCCAGCTGAAGCCAACCTGCGATTTACAAAGCTTTAGAATATCTTCTTTGCTTTTGTACTCTGTGCTCAATTTATAAAATCCATGATCCCAAATGTTCTCTTTTAAAGCAGCCTCTTCAACTTGTCCAGCTACCTTCAAAGGTTTGTTTACGTGAACCTCCTGGTCTTTCTTAAATTATACTATTTAATTTAAATTACTAATTTTTCCTACTAAAATGTATCACTTCACTCTTCTCTGCATTAAATTCAATCCACCATTTCTCTGTTCATTTCATTGTTCTTTGTCCTCTTGAAATCTGCTACTACTACATTTCCAAGTTTTGTATCATTTGTGTCCTCAATTCCAATCTTAAAATCCTCACCTCAGCTTCAAAAAGCTGCTCAATAATTACATTTAACTTTTCTCACACTTGCAGTCAGTGAGGTATTACTTCTGTAAAACATGTTGGGACACTTTGAAAGGTCCTGTATAAATGTATTTGTTCTTTCTACTAAAGAGAACAAAGATGATGTGGCCCCAATCAGGTTTCCGCCCGTCACAGCACTGAAACAGCTCCTATCAAGGTCACACACAGTATTCCATGGGACTGCAACTCTGGTGCACTACTGCTCTGTGGTCACAGCTGATTACATAACGACTCCTCCAACATCTCTCCTCCGTTGTCCAGCTAAGTGGGATTGCCTAACCTGGCTCAAGTCTTACTTATCCATGTTGTAGCCAGAGACCTCTTCCAGCCCCCACACAATTATATTTGGAGTTCCCCAAGAATCTTTCCCCATTCCACCATCCCCACTTCTCATCTGCAGGCAGCACCTCTAAGAAACCACTGAAAAACATCACATCAAGTTCCACATTTAAGCTGACAATATCCTGCTCTATCTCACCAACATGTCTCGATTGCTCCTGCCTCAGTATTGTCAGGCTATATCCAAAATCCAGTTCTGGATGAGCCAACGCTTCCTCCAATTAAATAAACACTGGGAAGACTGAAGCTATTGTCTTTGTCCATTGCGACTAACTCTGTTCCCCAGCCACTGATTTCAAGTTCCCCCTACCCTGGTCATTGTCTTGGGTTGAATCGAACTATCCACAATCTCAATGTCCCATTTGACCTTGAACTGAGTTTGTATCCTCTGCATCAAAGACATCCTACATTCACATCCATAATTACACTCGTCTCTTTCGTGTCAATCCATCTGCTGCTGAAACCTTCATCCATGCTTTTAAAAAAATCTCCAAATGCAACAATTACAATGCTCTTCTAGCCAGCCTTACAGCTTCCATCCTCCATAAACTTAAGTTCATCAAAAACTCTGCTGCCCATATTCTATTTTGCACAAAGCCCCATTCACCCATCACTCCTGTGCCACTCCTGGCCCAACAGCCACATCCATAGAACCATAGGAAAGTTGCAGCACAGAAGGAGGCCATTTGGCCCATCTTGTCCATACCAGCCCAAGGACACACAGGTGCCCTTTCTAATCCCACCTTCCTGCACCCGGCCCATAGCCCTGCAGCTTACATCACTTAAGGTGCAGATACAGGTACTTTTTAAAAGAGTTTAGAGTTTCTGCCTCTACCACCAACTTGGGCAGCAAATTCCAGACACCCACTACCCTCTGCGTAAAAATGTTCTTCCTCATGTCCCCCCTACACCTTCTGCCACTTATCTTGAATCTATGTCCCCTGGTTCTAGAATTCTCCACCAAGGGAAACAATGTTATCCTGTCCACTCTATCTATTCCCCTCATAATTTTGTACACCTCAATCAAGTCACCTTTCAGCCTTCTTTGTTCTAAGGAAAATAACCCCAACTTATCCAATCTCTCCTTGTAGCCACACTTTTCTAACCCTGGCAACATTCTTGTAAACCTCCTCTGCACTCTCTCCAGAGCTATTACGTCCTTCCTGTAATATGGTGACCAGAACTGCACACAATACTCCAGTTGTGGCCTCACCATTGTTTTATACAATTCCAACATTATATCCTTACTTTTATATTCTATATCTCTGCCAATGAAGGAGAGCATTCCATATGCCTTCTTTACAACCTTGTCTACTTGAACTGCTGCCTTCAGGGACCTGTGTACTTGTACGCCAAGATCTCTCACTTCATCTACCCCTCTTAGCATATTCCCGATTTCAAACTTCTCGTACTCATGTTCAAGTGTGTTCACAGCCTATCTAATCCATTTCTCTAACTTTCCTTTATGAACTGTGTACCTTCGCCCCACTGTTGCCAGCTGTGCCATCAGCCATCTAGGTCCTAAACTCTGGAATTCCTATCTCCTTAACAACAACCTCTTTGACTAAGCTTTTGGTCACCTATCCTAAAGTCTCCTTTGTTGGCTTGGAGTCAATTTTTGGCTAATTATGCTCCTGTAAAGCATCTTGGGTGGTTTTACTAAATTAAACTTACTTAGACTTGTCCCCATGCGGGACAAGGGGCAGTAAGACTCCGCCACTGGCTCCAGTCCATCAGAATCTCTTCTTTCCAGCCCAGGTGGTATCTCGCTCTTGGGAGGTCCCCCTTAAATATATTGTACCAGGTTTTCTTTGGCAGGCCCCATCTTCTTCTTTCATCTGTTGGTGTCCATTCTGCCACTCTGGTAGGGCTTACACCCAGGGGGCAAAATACATCTCCTGCCAGCATCAGTTGTCTCTCCATCACAATGTCCCGCAGGCACCTCTGATCAGTTATCTGTAGCACCTTTTCATTTTTGATGCTCTCTATATGATTCCCAGGATCTTACATAGACAGTGCTGGTAAAAGACATCCAACTTACATCACACCTCCGCTGTTCTTTTCTGTGTTTCACTGGCAGTGATTGCAGTTGGTAATACTATGGACACAGAGTAGCAGCTTCATAGCCGTGCTGGAACCCCAGACCCTGTGGAGCCATTGGAAAACTGATGCTGCTTTGCTGAATCTTGCATGGGCGTCAATCTCTACATCACCTTTCCTGGGATGTTGCTTCCTAGGTAGGGGAAGGGGTCAATGCCCTTGATGTTCTGTTGTCGATGATGATGGGAGAGCCTTGTTGCTGTCCAGTCATTATTGCCTTAGTCTTTTCACAGCTGATGCGTAGACCAACCTTGGCACCGCTACTCTAAAGGCTGGTGGTCATATCTTAAAGCGTGCATACTAAGTTAAAAGTTAAATGCAAACTGTTGTTGTGCCAGCCTGGATTACATGCTCAAGGGAATGTGTTAGGGTATTAGGGCTTCAACCCAAAACAAGATACATGTTAAGAGACATATCCAAAGACCAGATGGAATTATAGGGTATGTGACAACAGGGGTAGAGAGTTCCTTGGATGACAGAAAGCAAAGGTAAGGGTAAAATAAGGTTGCTTGAAATGGAAAGGTATAGTGTTAATGTACAACAGGGTCAGTGTTGGGATCTCTCTACTTTACATATACATCTGGACTTGGGAATTAAGGAACAATATGATGTGTGTTGATGGTACATAATGGACAATAGTGAAATTTTAAGATCAGTAGGGGGGGGCATGAATAGGCTAGCAAGATGTGCAGGTGGGTAGCGCATGCAATGTAATGAAAATATATGTATATTTTTAAGAGAATGAGCAGAGAATGGAAATAGCTCCTGTGTAGTAAAATTCTTAATGAGGTAGACAAAGATCAGCGGGGGGCGCAGACATACAGTTAAAAGCGGGTTTTTGCAAGCGGAACAGGAAACCTGAATCGTATATATATATATATAGGGGCATAGAATACAAAACAAGATGAGAAATAATCTGTTAGATATTGGTTAGGTCACAGTAGAACAGAGGTTGTTCGCTTTGGTGGGAAGACTGGAAGAGCAGATTATTATTTAAATAGAGCGAGTTTGCAGAATGCTGCAGTAGAAAGGGATCTGGGTGTCCTTGTACATGGATCACAAACAGTTAACAGGCAAGTGCAGAAAGTAATTAGGAAGTAAAACAGAATGCTGGTCTTTACTGTAAAGGGGATGGAGTATAAAAGTAGGGCAGTCTTGTTACAACTGTACAGGGATTGGTGAGACCACATATAGAATACTGTGCATAGTTTTGATATCCTTGTTTAAGGAGGGATACACTTGTTTGGGGGCAGTTCAGAGAAGGTTCACCAGGTTGATTCCTGAGATGACGGGGTCGCCTTATGAGGAAAGGTTAAGCAGGTTGGGCCTATACTCATCGGAGTTTAGAAGAATGAGAGGCGATCTTACTGAAACAAAGATGCTGAAGGAGCTTGACAGGGTAGATGCTGGAAGGCGTTTCTCCTCATGGGGGACTCAAAAACTAGGGAGCACAGTTTCAAAATAAGGGGTCACCCATTTAAGATGGAGATAAGGAATTTCTTTTGAGGATAGTTAATCTCAGGAATTCTTTGCCCCAGAAGGAAGTGTACTCAAGGTTGAGTTAGACAGATTTTGATCCACAAAGGAGTTGAGTGTTTTGGGGGGGAGGCAGGGAACTGGAGTTACGGCCACAGTTAGAATAGCCACCATCTTTAATTGAATGGTACAGCAGGCTCTAGGTGTCAAATGTCCTACTCTTGCTATTTCCTATGTTCTTATATAAAAACTATATTCAGTTTTGGGCATATTTTATTTATATTATTTGTTTTCAAATTCCTCCATAGTCTCACCCCTATCTCTGTAACCTCCAGCAGCCTTACAACCCTCTGAGATTGTTATGCTCCCCCAAATGTTCACTTGCATATCCTCAATTCTGATTGCTCCACCACTGGCAGCCATGCCTGCAGCTGCCCAGGCCCCATGTTCTGGATTTCCTTCCTAAAGAACATATGAAATAGGAATGAACCATAATGCCCCTCGATCCTGCTCCTCCACTCAATTCGATCATGGCTTATCTTCCACCTCAACTCCATTTCATGTCCACTCCTTTGATTCACTAAGAGAATCAAATCTAATAACATAAACCTCTACATCCCTCCATCCTCCTCAACAAAAACAGTGTTACCTGGAAAAACTCAGCAGGTCTGGCAGCATCGGCGGAGAAGGAGTTGACGTTTCGAGTCCTCATGACCCTTCCGAGGACTCGAATCATCAACTCCTTTCTTCTCCGCCGATGCTGCCAGACCTGCTGAGTTTTTCCAGGTAATTCTGTTTTTGTTTTGGATTTCCAGCCTCCGCAGTTTTTTGTTTTTACCTCCATCCTCCTTCTGCACTCCTTAAAATCAACCTCTTTCCTGCCCTATCATCACTAATGTGGTTCAGTCACATCTCATTTAATATTGCTCCTGTGAAGCACTTCAGGGCCTTTTACTACTTCAAAGATGCTATATAAATGCAAGGTGCTGTTTATGTAGGAGGCTCATGTGCAGTATAAACACCTGAATAAACCATTTCAGTTATATGGTCTGTTTCTGTGCTGTCTATTATCTCTATATTTCAAATATTGTGTCAGTGACCCCAGTATTTCTATATAGTATGCAGCTATATGAAAAGAACGTGGAATAATGTGTTGTGTTTCACATATAGGAGCATGTATATTAACTGCAAAATAGCTACTACATACCAACATATGAATTAAGAGGAGTAGGCCATTTGGCCATTCGAGGCTGCTCCTCTATTCAATAAGATCATGGTTAATCCGATTGTGGTATTAATTTCACATTCCCTACTTCTGGTAACCTTTGACTCCCCTTTTAGTCAAGAATCTATCCACCTCCACCTTAAAATATCCAATGACCCTGCCTTCACCACTCTCTGGGGAAGAGCGTTCCAAAGACACACAGCCCTCAAAAAATTTCTCATCTCCATCTTAAATGGGAGAATCCTTATTTTCAAACTGTGTCCCTTAGTTCTAGTCTCTCCCACAAGGAAATTTCAAGAAACTATTTCAAGTCCATTATTTTAGTTGGAAATAAACAAGACAACTATCATTCACAATACACCATTACAACAGTGGCAAATAAAACCTCTTCAGATAACTAACATGCATAAGCAATATAAAGTCTCAATCTTACACAGCCCTTCCACTATGCTATACAGCCTGAACCTTTTGCATAAGAGAGCTTGATAACCTATTCAAAAGACTTACTGAAGTATGAGCTCTACGTTTACAGTAAAAGACATATTTTAGTTGAGGTCAAGTTCAATTTCCACTTTCTTTTGTCTGTTAATGGTACCAGCTGCTCATAGATAATGAAATTATCCATACCAAACCTTTTTCCTTTCTAACTATCACATCACAAGCAGTGGGCTTGCTCTGACTGGCTACCACCACAATGGGTAAAAATACATTTTTATTTGGCTAATGAACTGATTTTGAAAGAAGACAGGATAATAATCCTCTGTTTAATAGATTCCTAAGTACACATGAAACCCAAAATTTCTATTTTCTTTAATAACTAAGACATATACCACGGAATTCATTACAAAACTGTTATTCTTGGAATATGCATAAAGGGTACTAAAAGCACAAAATGTACTCAGGGTGGGAGACTTGACTGTTCATCACCAACAGTGGCTTGGTAGTACCACTACTGACCTGATCCTGAAGAACATAACTGCCAGATTGGCAGTTGGGTGGTGTGAACACCAATTTGAGAAAGAAACTTACAGTTCTAACGAATCTAACCAGCCTAAATGCAACTATCTATAAGGGTATTAGATGGAATGGCCATCGCATAGATTATGAAAGCAAAGTCCTGTCTTCACACTGAGGACATCCTCAATCCAACGTTGTGTGCCACTACCACCAGGCTGAACAGGATAGATTCAGGAAAAATCTAGCATCTCAAAACTGGGTACCCATGAGTCACTAGGGCCCATCAGCAGCAGCAGAATTGTAATCCACCATAATCTAGTCTCATGGCCTCCATGCCCCTCACTCTATCATCATCAACACAGATCACTAATCCTGGTTCAATGAGGAGTGTAGGATAGCAATGCAGAGCAGCACCAAGTATACCTGAAATTAAAACCTGGTGAAGCTACAATACTACTATCTGCATGCTAAACTGCAGAAATAGCATAGTTAGAGTCAAAGCCAAGTAATCCCAAAAGCAACAGATCAGATCAAACCCACCCCGCAGATCAGATCAAAGCTGTGCAGTCCTGCCATATCCAGCTGTGAGTGGTAGTGAACAATTAAGCAACTCATGAGAGGAAGCAGCCCCATCCTCAAAAATTACTGCAAAGTAATGGAAGCTGTATGTTATCAAATGGCAATTGATCTGCTCACCAGTGCTCAGTTTTGGTTCCTGGCTCTTCAAAGTCTTTCAACCATCTACAAAGCACCAGTCAGGAATATGCTGTAATCCCTTCCACTTGCCTTATTGAATGCAGGTTCAACAACACTTAAAAAGCTTGACACCATCCAAGGCAAAGCAGCCTGCTTGGTCAGCACCCCATCTACCACCTTCAACATTCACTCCCTGTGCCACCAGTGCAATATGGCTGTAGTGTGCACCATCTACAAGATGCACTGCAGCACCATGCCATGCCTTCAACAGCTTCTCTCAAATGTTCATAAGTAAATCTATCATTTCTACCATCTAGAAGGACAATGGCTGCAGACGCTTGGGGATATCACCACCTCTAAGTCACACACCATTTTGGCTTGGACATGCACTGCTCTTTCTTAATCATCACCAAGTCAAAATCTTGGAACTCCCCACAGTGTGAACTCCTTCACCACAGACTACAGCAGTTCATAGCAGCAGTTTACCACCACCTCCTCAAATTTAATTAGGGATGGACAACAATTGCTGGCCTTGCAACAACACCCACATCCCTTGAATGAAAAAAACTGTGGAATCCATGATAATGGGAGGCAAGACAAAGCCAAGTACCATCAGCAAGTGTTCACCCCATGTTTCCTGATCATGTAATAAGGGGCAACATATGGATTAGAAATATGACTAGCACAAAGACAGAATTTTGGAGGACACCCGAGAGCATTGGCGGAAATGGCATTTCAGGTGGTGTAGTGGCCACAGCTAGGTTGATAAGAAAGGAACCAAGCGATGGCAGTGCCATGGAGGATCAAGGACAAGACACTCTGGAGGAACCTGGTATAGTTACTCCTGTCAAATTCTACAGAGATTAAAGAGAGTTTTAATAACTCCATAATCATAGTCACCTAGACCATTATTAGTGACTTGATTGAGCAGGAAGAAAAACCAAAAGGAGTAGTGCATATGGAGATATTTAGTTGTGGCATGTTTCAGTACCTTGGAAAGAAAGGTAAAAAAGATGATGGGATGTCAGTTGAAAAGCACGAGGGGGCAAGGGTAGCCTCTTTATAAAAATGTATATATATAATGCATTGGAACATGGTTTGAAGGAAACTGTACATGAGAAAGGGAGTACTACACCATTAAGCAATAGCTGAGCAGCCATGAGCAGAGTCCAAGAAGATCAAATGAGCATAAAATGGAGTTTTACATGAAATGAGATTTGTGACAGAGAGACAGAGATAAACTGAAATCAAACAATGTTGTGACATTGGAACAGGGGCAGACAGTGCACCAACCTACATATACGGTTAAAGTGAAAGAAATGTCTCGTGATTGTAATTTTTGTTCATATCACTGTAGAAGAAGCTGATAGCCTCACTTACAATTTTTAAAAATCAATTCTATTGTCAATAGAAGAAATGTGTGATGGTGTCTCCTACAAAAACAAAGATATTTGCCCTTTAGACTTTCCTTTCCCTTTAGTACATGTTGGTGCACAAAGGATAATAGTGGAAATGCTATGTCCGGTAAAAGCACCTCCAGCAATTTGAGTAGCAAACCTATTAACTCAATACAAATTAAAGGATATGGTAAAACATAAGAGTGCAGTGCATTTGACAGTCACTGAAAATCACATTGAAATAATATCAGGAAAACTAAATATGATTGGGCAAAGACTTACTTGCTACTGAGAAGTTATTTAAAGGGTATGGTAGATCTGCATCTTGAGGCTTCTCCTTATATCCTATGAAGGATCCATCTGTCTTCAATAGAAAGTACCTTGGTCTCCAGTTTTTGATATATTCCCCTACCAGGAAAAAAAAAGTAAAAGATGCTAAGCAACTTTTCTGAATAAATAAACCACTAGAAGTAGATTAAAGCCACTGTCCAATTTCAGAAATAAAAATTTAGAAAGACATTGCCAAACTAGAAATTTCAGTAAATGGACCACCATAGATATTCAAGCTGGGCTAGATCGTTGTTAGAGAAAATGAGTAGTACAGGAGGCCATTCTGTACATTGACACTCTGCCAACCGCAAAAGAACTATCCAGCCTAATCCCACTTTCCAGGTCTTGGTCTACAGCCATGTAGGCTACAAGTGCATATCCAAGTACTTTTTAAATGCAGTGAGGTTTTCTGCCTCTATCACCCTTTTTAGGCAACAGGTTGCAAAATCACTACCACCTTCCAGGTGAAAAAAAAAATCACCAACTTCCCTCCAATCCTTCTGCCAATTACCTTAAATCTATGCTCCTGGTTACTGATCTCTCTTCTAAGGGAAATAGGCCCTTCCACTCTATCCAGGACCCTCATATTTTGACTAAAAACTGACCAATTTCCAAGTTGACTTATACAACACATATTCCAACTGATATAAGAGGTAACTGTTTTTGAATTCCCTATTCTAAAGAAATAAGTGCTGTGGTACTGATAACTCAATTCCCAATATGTCCTTAGTTAGCTGATCACAGCCAGTGGAAGGCTCACAACTAGTCTGAACATGTGGAAACGGAACCGAAAAACCAGGGTCCCACACACTATCCCAATAGAGTGCTCCTACTGAAAAACACATTGCTGATGATGTCAGAACTGGGCTTGGTTGTCATGTCCCCTTCCTCCCACTACCTACCTGTTTGCCAGCACTTCGAATTTACATATGAATAGTAAAGACAACTACAATGAGGTGGAAAAACATTGGAAGATAATGGATAGTTGAAGTTCCATCAGTTTACGTTTATAAGTTAGGTTAGTAAGAAAGCAGTCTAGTTCAAAACCAGCAAGTCTTACATCAGAAATAAAAACAGTGTTGGAAAAACTCAGCAGGTCTGGCAGCACCTGTGGAGAGAGAAACAGAGTTAACATTTCGAGTCCAACGTGACTCTCCCAGAACTTTGTTTTTATTTCAGATCGCCAGCATCCAGTCTTTTGCTTTTATTTAAGTTTTTACATCAGTGTTGTCAATCACACTATGGCAGCGTCCTTTTAGTCACATACATTAATTTTTTGTGGAAAATCCCTCAACTCAAAATTGGCACTTCACTTGTATTTCTAATAAACATCTACCCATCAGTGCAAAATATGTCTCACCAAAGTTTGGAATGGAATGAATTTATCTGACAGCACATCTTTGCGCAGTTTCTGGGTTTTGTTCAACATTTTGGGCTCTAATTTTAAATCAGTGATTGCTGAGATTGTTGACTCTTACAACAAGATACACTAGACCCACTCCAGCTCTCTATCCAGAACACAGTTGGATGTTGTCTACCCTTTGCCATGACATGCCTTGTTGGAACTTCTAGTTATTGCTTGTGCTTACAGCATTAACTAGTTGAGCTGACCAATTGTTACGACCGGGATGGGAGGAGTGCGCTGTCTCTAATCCCACCACACCACGGGTCACAACATATATTTAAATAATGTTTCCAGCTAGCTATTTGGCCAAATGTGTGCTTTCCATATTAAATCGCAGAATAGCCACCCAATGACCAAGTTTCTTCAATAAACAACAATTAGTTTATTAGAAAATTAACCTTGTCAAACAGAAAGACAAAGCTTAACATACAGTATTAAATGTGAAAGTATACTAATTGCTCTTTCGAAATACCCTAATTCTCTCACACACCAAAAATAAATAAAAATAGAGGAATTCTGTCAAAAGTTAAAAGACAATGGTTCAAGAGAAAAGGATAGATGGTGGAGTCCTTGAAATGGTGCCCGGCTTATATGGTTGGTCTCTCAGCACCGATCTGCAAAACGATCGATGACTCTTGCGCAGCTTTCCAGGTGGACTCAAGGAACACTTGAAAGTACTCAATTCCGGCACATAGAGCAATTTAGGAGCAGCTTACATTCACATCAGGTTGTGGACTGGCTCTGGACTACAAAAAGGCTGCTCTCTTCTTTTCATAAGCAGTTGGTCCTTTTTTAAAGCAAAACCAAAACTAACCTTTAAACAGTTTTCCCAAATATGTTTTATTTTTCAGGGCCATAAACTACCATGTGAACCCCCTTTGTACATAGTCCACCACCAGGGTCAAGAGGTTTCCAGCTTCTACTATGCAAACCTGAGTCTGAGATCAAATATCTAATAACGGTGCCTGTTCCTTATTATTTAATCAGAAGTGCGATATTCCATATCTGGATTCTCAATTAGCTACATGTGGCCAATATATCAAACAACTCTTCTACATGGGTGTAACTTTTGCACACATAGGTATGGTTACATATCTTGAAAATGGATTCAAAATTGCCTTTATGGATTAATGTGTTATGGAGAAAAATTAGCCAATCAGACATTCTATCAAGTCAAAAGAATATAGGTTCAACTATCTAGAAATTAACACTTCCTCAGCATAACATCACTGTGTATTGTATTGGAACATTCAAATCTTATTTACTTATACCTTCAGTCACTTAAAAATCGATAAAAGATTGATAATGTAAAACACCACACTATATGACAACTAGGTTAACTTTTAGACTGCTCAATACAAGTTCTTGGGCACAATAAATCAGAATCTACTGATATATTCCTTCACTGTTGCTGGGTCAAAATCCTGGAACTCCCTCCCGAATAGCACTATGGTTGTACCTACACCACATGGACGGCAGCAGTCCATGAAGGCAGCTCACCACCACCTTCTCAAGGGCAATTAGGGATGAGCAATAAACGCTGGCCTAGCCAGCGACATCCACATCCCATGAATGTAATGCATTTTAAAAATTAGATACATCAAAGTCACAAACTTAAAAACATGTGGAAAAGACAACATATTAAGTTTACTTGTATGGAAAATATCGCTACTGTTACGGCTCTCACCACTAAATGTTATAAGACTGATGACATTGCATGCAATGGAAACATCATTGTGCAGGAGAATATTGGACTTTAAAATGTACATTTAAAAGTAAACATTCTTGAGGGCAAAGTGAATCTCTAATTCATTAGGAGAGTGAGGCCAAACCTGGGTCATTTGAAGACTACATTGCAACATCATGTTAGACTGTTATACCATAAGGATGAAATGGCAGCTATTGTGGTGCTGTAACACTGAATTGGGCCATCATAGCATCAGCTGCAGGAATAACAGACTGCTATTACATATGATTTTTCACTGAAATTAGAACCAATGTACCAAATTTAATATAAATAGGTACTGTGCAAAGAAGTGCAAACTATGCAAACTTAAGTATTTCATCTCAAGTGCTTGATGTCCAAGTTTTATTAAAACGTTCTTGGTTGCTCAAGTTTTATTGGACCTTAAATTTTAAATTCATACTACTTGCATTTCCTTAAAAAAAAGTCTTTGAAACATGCATTTCTGAACATTACAGCCTGAATTACAGTCAGCAATGCAACAATGCTGCTTGCCAGTCACCTTGAAGAAAGCTGCCCACAAAGGACTAGCAATCACTGTGCTGTGGATTTTCCCTTTCCCCATGTCAGTTTGAATCTGGTGCCAAGTCAAGGGGATCTCCAGGTTCCCAAGAATGGTGACGTTATCAATCAGTTTAAGCAGCCAATTACATTGAAGCATTTTCAAAGGTACCAAACCAGAAAGTAAAAGTGAATTGTTCCCTTTTGATTAAAATTTTAGAGCAAAAGGTATGAACGAGATGTACACATGGGATTAGGGTAGTTTACACATCAAATCTTTTAAAGTCTTTAAAAAATTTTTAAATGTGCAATTTTATAAAAGGAAACTTGACATTACACAATTTTTTTCTTTCACAGGATGTGGGTGTTGCTGGCTAGACCAGCATTCGTTGCCCATCCCTAACTGCCCTTGAGAAGGTGGTGGTGAGCTTTTTTTTTTCAGTCATTTGTGGGATGTGGGCTTCGCTGGCTGGGCCAGCATTTATTGCCCATCCCTAGTTGCCCTTGAGAAGATGGTGCTGAGCTGCCTTCTTGAATTGCTGCAGTTCTATAAAATTAGTTGTTCAGTGACAGGAAGGCTGTTCAGCAGTAACTATGAAAGTATGTCATAAAAACACAGTTACACATCATTCAAAAGGGTAGCTTTTCAAGGGCTTTATAGTGAGATTAATAATGCCCACGGGTAATTCTTATCAGCTCACTGATTTCTACTTGATTGCAGTATTGGGGGGCTTCACAGCATTCCTTGCAAGAAAGCATGGAATCACTGGCAACAACTTGGTAGAATTCAGTGGCTCAGCAGAGGTGCCTGTCACTGTAAACTTCCAGGGTCAGTCTGAGCAGCACGGCGATCTGGGAACAGGATATTAGTAGACAGGATCAATTATTTCAGAAGCCTCACAACAGCCAGATCTAGTGTTAAAGGGTGTAGGTTCTTATTTACGAGTTACTTCTCAGAAGGATAGGGTTCAAAGCATTTATTGCTGATGTTACAAATGTGAGGTTTATATGATTATGTTTCAGAACAATATCTTTTGGTTTGTAGGAGTGTTACAGTTTGGGACTAGAACTTTAAATTTCAGGTAAAAGAAAAGGGTCATGCGAGATGTGCTGAAGTTTGCCTGACAGTAAACCTGGGTGAAATGGAAACAAAATGCTGGAAAACTCAGCAGGTCCAGCAGCATCTGCAAAGACACAAACAGGGTCATATGGACTCAAAATGTTAACTGCGTTTCTCTCTCCACAGATGCTGCCAGACCTGAACTTTTCCAGCATATTCTGTTTTTATTTCAGTGTCTTCAAGTAAGGTCTATTGCACCTAGTAAAGTGTGTTAATTATTCAGATTTATCAGTACTATTAAGGTTTATCAAGAGTTTTAAGGTTTATCAAGTTAGGGCCAAGTAAAATAAAGTTAATATAAGTAAACCAAAGTAAAATAAAGTTAACATAAGTGAAGTAAAGGCAAGGCATGGTAGGGCAGCTCGGTCTTGTGGAATGCATGGCCTGTCGTATTTGGGAAGTCATGGATGCTACCGGTGATCTAGACGACCACGTTCAGGGAGTGTCACCAGCTGCAGAAACTTGAGCTCCAGGTTTCGGAGCTGGCACGGTGGGTGGAGTCGCTGTGGTGCATCTGCAAGGCTGAGTGCTACGTGGATAGCATGGTCAGAGAGGTGGTCACACACAGGTTAGGAGCATGGAGGCAGAAAGGGAAGGGGTGACCACCAGGCAGTCCAAGAGAACCAGGCAGGTAGTGCAGGAGTCCCCCAAGGTCCCACTCGCTAATCGGTTTTCCATTTTTGATGCTGATGAGGGCATTGGTTCCACAGGGGAGAGCAGTCAGGGCCAAATTCTTGGCACCACAGGTGGCTCAGCTGTGCAGGAGGGGAGGAAGAAGAGGGGGAAAAGCAGTAGTAATAGGGGATTTGTCAGTTGGAGGAACAGACAGGCACTTCTGTGGCCACAGACATGACTCCAGGGTGCTACGTTGCCTCCCTGGTGCCAGGGTCAAGGATGTCACGGAGCGGCTGTAGGACACTCTTCTGGGGGTGATGGACAGCCAGAGGTCGTGGTCCATGGCAGTATCAATGACTTAGGTAGGAAAAGGGGTGATATCCTGAAAGCAGATTTCAGGGAGCTAGGAAGGAGATTTAAAAGCAGGACCTCCAAAGCAGTAATCTCAGGATTGCTTTCAGTCCCAGTGAACACAGAAATAGGAGAATTGAGATATTGAACACATGGTTGGAGAGCTAGTGTATGAGGGAGGGCATCAGATTTCTGAGGCATTGGGACCGGTTATGGGGCAGGTGGGACCCGTACAAGGTGGACAGGCTGCATCTTGGCAGGACCGGGACTGAAATCCTCGCAAGGAGATTCACTAGTGCTGTTTGGGAGGGTTGAAACTAGATTGGCAGGGTCATGGGAACCTGAGAGGGAGCTCAGAGTTGTGGAAAGCAAAACTGTTCAAAGGGAAGTAGAAAATAAGAAAGCCAAAATAAAAGACAGATGAAGCATAGGCCATAAGACCATAAGACATAGGAGCAAAAATTAGGCCATTCAGCCCATCGAGTCTGCTCCACCATTCAATCATGGCTGATAAGGCAAGCATCAAACAGCATCAAAGTGGAGAATAAAAATTTTTTTTAAAAGAGTTAAAGGCACTCTGAATGCACATAGCATTTGCAAAAAACTTGATGATTTGAATGCATAAATTGAGGCAAATGGGTACAATTTAACTGTCATTACGGAGACATGGCAAAAGGGTGACCAGGATTGGGAACTGAATGTCCAAGAATATTTGGCATTTAGGAGGGATAGGTAAAAAGGAAAAGGAGGTGAGGTAGCACTCTTAATAAGGGACAAGATCAGTACATTGGTAAGACAGGATCTTAGATCGAAGGATCAGGATGTAGAATCAGTTTGCGTGGATCAAAAACAGCAAGGGGCAGCAGACATTGGTGGGAGTTGTTTATAGGTCACCAAACTGTAGTGGTAATGTTGGGCACAGTATAAATCAGAAAATTAGAGATGCATGTAACATGGGTAATATGGTAATAATGGGCGACTTCAATTTGCACACTGACTGGGTTAACCAAATCAGCACTAATGCTGTAGAGGTTAAAATCCTGGAGTGTCTATGAGATGGGTTTCTGGAGCAATACATTGAGGAACCAAGCTATTTTGGATTTAGTGTTGTGTAATGAGAAAGGGTAATAAATAACCTTTCTGTAAAGGAGCCTTTGGGAAAGACTGACCATAACATGTTAGAGTTTCGCATTAAGTTTGAATGCGATATAGTTCATTCTGAAACTGGGGTCTTAAATCTGACGATAGGAAATTATGAAGGCAAAAGGGGCACATTGGCTATAGTGGATTGGTAAAATACACTAGAAGATTTGAGAGTAGACAGGCAATGGCTAGTATTTTTTTAAAAATACTACAGTCTACAACAGATATACATTCCTTTAAGGCACAAACACCCAAAGGGAAAGGTAAATCAACTGTGGTTAACAGAAGTAGTTAATGGCTGCATTAAGTCAAAGGAAGCAGCTTATAAGGATGCCAGAAGAAGTTGTAAGCCTGAGGATTGGAAGCAATTTAGGATCCAGCAAAGGAGAACCGAGAAACTGATTAAGAAAGGGAAAAGAGAATATGAATGCAAACTAGCAAGGAGCATAAAGACAGACTATAAAAGCTTCTTTTGGTATGTGAAAAGGAAAAGATTAGCTAGGACAAATGTGGGCCCATTGTAGGTGGGAACAGGAGAATTTATAGTAGAGAACTGGAAAATGGCAGAGAAACTAAACAGTTACTTTGTGTTTGCCTTCGTGGAAGAAGATACAGAAAAACTCCCAGAAATACTAGGCAACCAGTGGACTTATGAAACTGAGGCACTAAAAGAAATTAGTTTTTGTAAAGAGCTAGTACTTGAAAAGTTAATTGGGTTGAAGGTTGATAAATCCACTGGACCAAATGAGCTTCATCTCGGTGTCGAGAAAGGTGGCTAGGGAGATAGTGGATGCTTTGGTAGTTATCATTCAAAATTCTATAGATTCTGGAAATGTTCCTGCAGACTGGAAAGTAGCAAATGTAACCCCACTATTCAAGGAGGGAGGAAGAGAGGGAATGGAGAACGACAGACTTGTTAGTTTGATGTCAGTGGTCAGGAAAATGTTAGAATCTATTATAAAGAATGTGATAACTGGACATTCAGAAAAGAATGGGTAAAATTGGGCAGAGTCAACATGGAGTTATGAAAGGGAAATCATGTTCAACAAACTTGTTGGGTTTTTTTTTGAGGATGTTACTTGTAGCACAGATAAAGGAGAACCAGTGGATGTGGTGTATTTGGATTTTCAGAAAGCTTTTGATAAGGTCCCACACAGGAGGTTAGTAAATAAAATTAGAGCATATGGGATTGGGGGAAACATACTAGTTTGAATTGAGAATTGATTAGCAGACAGATAGCAGAGAGTAGGAATAAACAGGTCATTCTCAGGTTGGCAGGCTGTTACTAATGGGATACCCCAAAGATCAGTGTTAGGTCCACAGTTGTTCACAATTTATATAAATGATTTAGATGTGGAGACCAATTGTTACATTTCCAAATTTGCTGATGATATCAAACTGGGTGGGAACACAAGTTGAGGAGGCTTCAAGAGGATTTGAACAGGTTAAGTGAATGGGCTACAACAAAGCAGATGGAATTTTACGTGAAAACTGCGAAGTTATGCACTTTGGCAGAAAAAGCAGAAAGGCAGAATATTTCTTAAATGGTGAGAGGTTGGCAAGTGCTGTGTCCAAAGGACTTGGTGTCCTTGTTTATGAATCACTGAAAGCTAGAATGCAGGTGCAGCAAGCAATTAGGAAGGCAAATCGTATGTTGGCCTTCATTGTAAGGGGATTTGAGAACAGGAGTAAAGATGTTTTGCTGCAGTTATATAGAGCCTTGGTGAAATGTCACCTGGAGTACTGTGCACAGTGTTAGTCTCCTTATCTATGGAAGGATATACTTGCCATAGAGGGAGTGCAACGGAGGTTCACCAGATCAATCCCTGTGGTGGTAGGGTTGTCGTATGAGGAGAGACTGAGGAGACTGGGTATGTATTCCCTAGAACTTTGAAGAATGAGGGGTGACCTTATTGAAACTTATAAAATTCTTATGGGGCGTGACAGGGTGGATGTACATGAGATGTTTCCCCTGGCAGGCAAGTCTAAAACTAGGGGACATAATCTCAGGATAAGGGGTAGGCCATTTAAGACTGAGAGGAGGAGAAATTTCTTCATTCAGAGGGTGATGAACCTTTAGAACTCTCTGCCCCTGAGGGCTGTGGAAGTTCAATCATTGAGCACATTCAAGACAGAAATCGATAGATTTATGGAGACTAATGACACCAAGGAATATGGAGATATTGCGGGAAAGTGGCATTGAGACAGATGATCAGCCATGATCCAATTGAATGGCAAAGCCATTCAGCCAGTAGGCTGAATGGCCTACTCCTGTTCCTATGTGACCTTCTTTCAGCTAATAACTGGAAGTTTGATTTCTCTTCAAAAGTTATCGGTCTCTGCAGAGGCCATGATACTGACCTTCGCAGATTTAATAATTATTCTTCACAATAATTACACGCAAGACCTAACAGCGGTTATACCAAGATCTTGCAAGTTTGCCGGGAAATTTAAAACACCTCACTGGTTAGCAGAAATCCAGTCACAGATTTAAATTTACAATCGATCAAGCATCAATTGCCATTTAGGAAAGAGCTAAAACAGTGACCATAACATGGAAGAATTTAGAATTCTGTTTGAGTGTGAGAAATTTGGGTTAGAAACAATTGTGCTAAACTTAGATAAGGATAATTACAAAGAAACAAGGGCAGAGTTGGCTGGAGTGCACTGGGAAAGGAGCTTAGCAGAAAAGACAGTTGATGAACAATGGCAGACGTTTAAGAAAATAGTTCATGACTCACAACAAAGATAAATCCCAGTGAGGAAGGAGGATTCTAGGAAGGGGCTAAACCAACCATGGTTAACCAAGGAAGTTAAGGATAGTATCAAATTGAAAGAAAAAACAATGTGGCAAAGATTAGTGGTAAGCCAGAGGATTGGGAAAGTTTTAAAAGTCAATTAAAGATGACCAAAAAAGTAATAAAGAGGGAGAAAATAAACTTTGAGGGTAAACTAGCAAGAAATATAAAAACAGACAGTAAGAACTTCTTTAAATATATAAAAAGGAAGAGAGAGGCCAAAGTGAACATAGGCCTCTTACAGAATGAGGCTGGGAAAACAATAATGGGGAACCAGGAAATAGCAGAGGAGTTCAATAAATACTTTGCATCAGTCTTCACGGTAGAAGACACGAACAGTATTCCAAAAATACTAAATAATCAAAGGGCAAAAGTGGGGGGAGGAAATAAATACAATAATTATCACTAGAGTAAAAGTACCATGGAAACTAATGGGACTAAAAACGATAAGTCCCCTGGGCCTCATGGGTTGCATCTGAGGATGTTAAGGGAAGTAGCTGCAGAGTAACTGGATGCACATGTAGTAATCTTCCAAGAATCCGTGGATTTTTGAAAAGTTCCAGAGGATTGGAAAACTGCCAATCTAACACCTTATTCAAAAAGAGGGAGACAAAAAACAGTTAACTACAGGCCAGTTAGCTTAACGTCAGTTATTGGGAAAATGTTAGGATCTATTATAAAGGATGTAATAGCAAAGCTGGGGAAATAGGCTAAGAGGAAGGTCAGTGGATGAGCAGTGGCAGACATTCAAGCAGATATTTCATAATGCTCAGCAAAAGGTTATCCCGGTCAAAAAGAAGGACTCGATGAGAAGGATGAGCCACCCATGGTTAATTAAGGCAGTCAAGGAGAGTATCCAATCAAAAAGTAAGGCATACAAAGCGACGGAAACGAGTGGTAGGCCAGAGGATTGGGAATTTTTTTTTAGGAACCAGCAGGGGATGACTAAAAAACTAATGAAGAGGGAGAAAACTGATGAAAGTAAATTGGCAAGAAATATAAAAACAAACAGCAAGAGCTTCTATGGGTATATAAAAAGAGTAGCTAAAGTGAATGTGGGACCCTTGGAGGATACACCTGGAGAATTGATAACAGGGAACAGGGAAATGGCAGATAATTTAAACGAATATTTTGCATCAGTCTTCACGGTGGAGGACATTATAAACATTCCAAAGGTATCAGGTAAGCAAGGAGGAAAGATCTTGTAACAGTCTCTATCACGAGGGACAAAGTATTTGAGAAACTAATGGGACTAAAGGTAGACAAGTCATCAAGACCTGATGGCCTGCATCCAAGGGTTTTAAAGGAGATGGCTGCAAAGATAGTGGAGGCATTGGTCAAAATATTCCAGAACTCACTGGATTCTGGGAGGTTCCCAGCAGATTGGAAGACCGCTAATATGACGCCCCTGTTCAAGAAGGGAGGGAGACAAAAAGCTGGAAACAATAGGCCAGTCAGCTTAACATCTGTTATTGGGAAAATGCTAGAGTCCATTATTAAGGAAGAAATAGCAGGACATTTACAAAAGCTTAACGCAATCAAACAGAGTCAACAAGGTTTTGTGAAAGGGAAATCATGTTTGACAAATTTTCTAGAGTTCTCTGAGGATATAACAAACAGAGTTGATAAAGGAGAACCGATAGATATAGTGTATTTGGATTTCCAGAAGGCACTCAATAAGGTGCCACATAAAAGATTATTGCACAAGATAAGAGCTCATGTTATTGGGGATAATGTATTAGCATGGATTAAGGATTGGTTAACACACAGAAGACAGAGTCAGGATTAATGGGTCTTTTTCAAGTTAGAAAGACGTAACTAGTGGAGTACCACAAGGATCAGTCCTAGGGCCTTAATTATTTGCTATCTATATTAATGACTTGGAGGAAGGGGCAGAGTATAATGCATCCAAATTTGCTGACGATACAAAAATAGGTGGGAGGGCATGTTGTGATGAGGACATAAGGAATCTGCTAGGGGATATAGGCCAGTTGAGTGAGTGAGCAAAAACTTGGCAGATGGAATTTAATGTAGGAAAGTGAGAGGTCATGCACTTTGGTAAGAAAATCAAAAGGCAGACTCTTATTTAAATGGAGAGAGACTCCAAAAAAAAGTGCAGCACAGAGATCTGGGTATTCTTGTGCATGAAACACAAAGAGTTAGCATGCAGGTGTAGCTAGTAATTAAGAAGGCAAAAGGAATTTTGGTCTGTATTGCTAGGGGGTTGGAGTTTAAAAATAGGGAAGTCTTGTTACAGCTGTACAGGGTGTTGGTGAGGGCACATCTGGATAGCTGTATAAAGTTTTGGTCCCCATATTTAAGAAAGGATATACTGGCATTGGAGGCAGTTCAAAAGAGATTCACTAGGCTGATTCCTGGGATGAAAGGGTTGACTTATCAAGAATGGCTAAACAGGTTAGGCCTTTATTCATTAGAGTTTAGAGGAATGAGGGGTGATCTTATTGAAGCGTACAATATTCTGAGGGGGCTTGACAGGGCAGATGTTGAGAAGATGTTTCCACTAGTGGAGGAATCTCGAACTAGGGAACATAGTTACAGAATAAGGGGGCACTCATTTAAAACTGAGATGCGAAGAAATTTCTTCTCTCAGAGGGTGGTGAATGTCTGGGATTCTCTACCTCAGAGTTGTGGAGGCTAGGTCACAAAGTAGTTAAAAAGGAGGTAGGTGGATTTTTGAAATATTGGGGAGTTGAGGGCTATGAGGAGTTGGCACGAAAGAGGAGTTGAAGCCTGGAACAGATCAGCTGTGATCTTATTGAATGATGGGGCAGGCTTGAGGGGCCGAATGGCCTACTCCTGCTCCTATTTCTTATGTAAATGCATAATATAATCAAGCAGAGTCAGCATGGCTTCATGAAGGGAAACTCATGCCTGAAAAATTTATTAGAATTCTTTGAGGGAGTAACAAGCAGGATAGATAAAGAGGAACCAGTAGATGTAATGTATTTGGATTTCCAAAAGGCGTTTGATAAGGTACCGCCCATAAGGCCACTTAATAAGATAAGAGCCCATGATGTTAGAGGTAGTACACAAGCATGGATAGAGGATTGGCTAACTAATAGGAGACAGAGAGCTGGGATAAGGGGGCCATTTTCAGGATGGCAACCTGTAACTATTGGAGTACCACATGGATCAGTGCTGGGGCCAAAATTATTTACAATATACATTAATGACTTGGATGAGGGAAGTGAATGTACTATCACCAAGTTTGCAGATGACACAAAAATAGGTGGGAAGGCAAATGGTGAGGATGACACAAAGAGACTACAGAGGGATATAGTCAAGTTAAGTGAGCGGGCGAAAACTTGGCAGATGGAATATAATGTGGGAAAATGAGAGGTTATGCACTTTGGCAGGGAAAATAGAGGAACTGAATATTATTTAAATGGAGAAAGGCTGCAGAAAGCTGCAGCATGGAGGGATTTGGAGGTCCTTGTGCACGAATCACAAGAAGCTAGCATCCAAGTTCAGCAGGTAATAGGAAAGGCAAATGGAATGTTCGCTTTTATTTCAAAGGAAAGAGAGTAAAAAAATAGGGAAGTCTTGCTAAAACAATGCAAGGCACTAGTTGGATCACACCTAGAATATTGTGAACAGTTTTGGTCCCCTTGTCTAAGGAAAGATACACTGGCATTAGAGGCAGTCCAGAGAAAGTTCGCTAGATTGATCCCGGATATGGAGGGATTTTCTTATGAGGAGAGGTTGAGTAAGTTGGGCCCGTACTCATCGGAGTTTAGAAGAATGAGAGGCAACCTTATTGAAACATAAGATTCCTAGGGGGCTTGACAGGGTAGGTGCTGAGAGGTTGTTTCCCCTTGTGAGAGAGTCTAGGACCAGAGGGCATAACCTCAGAGTAAGGGGTCACCCATTTAAGACAGAGACGAAGAGAAATTTCTTCTCGGAGGATAGTGAATCTGTGCAATTCTTAACCGTAGAGGCTGGGTTGTTAAGTATATTCAAGTCTGATATAGACAGATTTTTAACCAGTAAGGGAATCTAGGTTTATGGGGAAAAGGCAGGAAAGTGAAGCTGAGAATTATCAGATCAGCCATGATCTCATTGAATGGTGGAGCAGAGTCAATGGGCCAAATGGCCTACTTCTACTCCTACGTCTTATGGCCTTATAGCTACAAACTTCTGCCACCATTTGCAAGTAGAAGTGTTTCTACATTTGACTCTCGAAAGGGTCCAATTGTTAGTCACTGCCCCCTAGTACTGGACTCACCAAACAGCAGAAATAGTTTCTCTCCATCTACCCAGTTTCCCTCCACAGCTTGAAACCTTTGATTAAATCACCCCTCAACCTTCTAAATTCTAAGAAATACAACCTTTGTTTAATCTCACCTCATTTTTTTTATTCATTCCTTCATGGGATACAGTCGCTGCTGGTTAGACCAGCATTTCTTGCCCATCCCATTGAGAAGGTGGTGAGCTTTGTTCTGAAACTGCTGCAATCCACATATTGTAGGAACACACACACAAACACACTGTTGTTAGGAAGGGAGTTCCAGGATTTTGACCCAGCCACAGCGAAGGAAAAGCGATATCGTTCCACATAAGGATGGTGTGTTAGCTACACTCATCCAGGCAAGTGGAGAGTATTCCATTACACTCCTGACTTGTGCCTTGTAGATGTTGGACAGGCTTTGGGGAGTCAGGAGGCGAGTTACTCGCTGCAGAATTGCCAACCTCTGACCTGCTCTTGCAACCACAGTACTTATGTAGCTGGTCCAGCTCAGTTTTAGGTCAATGATAACCCCCAGGATGTTGATAGTGGGGGATTCAACGATGGCAATGCCCCAACCACTACCATCTAGAAGGACAAGGGCAGCAGATACATGGGAACACCACCACCTGCAAGTTCCCCTCCAAGCCACTCACCATCCTGACTTGAAAATAGATCACCGTGCTTTCACTGTCACTGGGTCAAAATCCTGCAACTCTCTCCCTAACAGCACTGTGGGTGTATCTACACCACAGGGACTACAGCGGTTCAAGGCGGCAGTTCACCACCACCTTCTCAAAACCAAATTAGGGATGGGTAACAAATGTTGGCCTAGCCAGCGATGCCCACGTCCCATAAATTAATAAAAAGAATGTTAAGGAGAAATGGTTAGATTCCCCTGTTGGAGATGGTCATTGCCTGACATTTGCGTGGTGTAAATGTTACTTGCCACTTGTCAGCCCAAGCCTGAATGTTGTCCAGTTCTTGCTGCAGATGGACACTGACTGCACAATGTTCAGCACCATTCATGACTCCCTCAAATACTGAAGCAATCAGCGGGCATCCCCATTTCCAACCTTATGATGAAAGGAAGGTCATTGATGAAGCAGTTGAAGATGGCTGGGCCTAGGACACTACCCTGAGGATCTCCTGCAACGATATCCCAGGGCTGAGATGATTGGCCTCCAACAACCACAGTTATCTTCCTTTGTGCTAGGTATGATCCCAACCAGCGGAGAGATTTCCATGATTTCCATTGACTCTAGTTTTGCTAGGGCTTCTTGATGCCACACTCGTTCAAAATGCTGCCTTGATGTCAAGGGCGGTCACTCTCACCTCGAGTTCAGCTCTTTTGTCCATTTGGATGAAGGCTATAATGAGATCATGAGCTGAGTGTCCCTGGTGGAACTCAAACTGAGTGCCAGTGAGGTTATGGCTTTGCAGGTGCCATTTGATAACCCTATCGATGACACCTTTCATCACTATGTTGATGATAGATAGTAGACTGATGGGGTGGTATTTGGCCGGGTTGGATTGGTCCTGCTTTAGAGGACAGGACATAACCAGGCAATATTCCACATTGCCGGGTAGGTGTCAGTATTGTATTTGGACTGGAACAGTTTGGCTAGGGGCACAGCTAATTCTGGAGCACAAGTACTATTGCTGGAATGTTGTCTGGGCCCTTTTGCAGTATCCAGTACCTTCAGCCATTTCTTGATATCATGTCGAGTGAATCGACTTGACTGAAAACTGGCATCTGTGATTCTGGGGCTGAGAAGGATCATCCACCCGGCACTTCTGGCTACATATGCTTCAGCCTTGTCTTTTTCACTTATCACTGAGGATGGGGGATTTGTGGACCCTCCTATTAGTTGTTTAATTGTCCACCACCATTTACGTCTGGGTGTAACAGGACTGTAAAGCTTAGATCTGATCTGGTGCTTGTGGGGTCGCTTAGCTCTATCATATGCTGCTTCCACTGTTTGGCATTCAAGTAGGCCTGTGTTGTAGATTAGATTCACCAGGTTGACACATTTTTAGGTATGCCTGGTGCTGCTCCTGGCATGCTCTCCTGCACTCTTCATTGAACCAGGGTTCAATCCCCTGGACTGATGGTAATGGTAGAATGAGGGATAAGCCAGGCCATGAGGTTACAGATTGTGGTCAAATACAATTCTGCTGTTGTTGATAGCCCATGGGTGCCCAGTTTTGAGATGCTAGATATGTTTGAAATCTATCCCATGTAGCATAGTGGTAGTACCACACAACTCGATGGAGGATATCCTCAATGTGAAGATGGTACGTCATCTCTTCAAGGATTGTGAGGTGGTCACTCCTACCATTACAGTCATGGGCAAATGCATCTGACAGGTAGACTGGTGAGGACGAGGTCAAGTGGGTTTTTCCCTCTTGTTGATTCCCACACCACCTGCCAAAGACAAAATCTAGCAGCTATGTCCTTTAGAGCTTGGTCAGAATTGGTGCTACCGTGTCACAGTTGGTGATGGACATTGAAATCCTCCGCCCAGAGTACATTCTGTGCCCATCCCACCCTCAGTGTTTCCTCCAATTGATGTTCAACATGGAGAAGAACCGATTCATCAGCTAGGTGGTAACCAGCAGGAGGTTTCGTTGTCCATGTCTGACCTGAAGCCATGAAAATTCTTGGGGTCTGGAGTCAATGCTGAAAACCCCCAGGGCAACTTCGCACCTCCCGCCCCACCGACCGCATACCACTGTGCCTCCACCTCTGGTGGATCTGTCCTGTTGGTGGGACAGGGCAGGACACCCAGGGATGATGATGGTGGTGTCTGGGGGGACATTGTAAGGTACGATTCAGTGAGTATGACTATGTCAGGCTGTTGCTCAACTAGTCTGGAGGGCAGCTCTCTGAATTTTAGCACAAGCCCCTAGATGTTAATAAGGGAGGATGTTGCAGGATCGACAGGGCAGTTTGCCATTGTCATTTTTGGTACGTAGGTCAATGCCAGGTAGTCCATCTGGTTTAATTCCTTTTAGGCTTCGCAGTGGTTTGATACAATTGAGTGGCTTGCTAGGCCATTTCAGAGGGCATTTAAAAGGGCATTTAAGAGTCAATCTAATTGCTGTGAAGTCACATGTAGGCCAGACCAGGTAAGGATGGCAGATCTCCTTCCCTGAAGGACATTCATGAATCAGATGGGTTTTTACAACAATCGTTTCATGGTCATCATTATTGAGACTAGCTTTTTTAATTCCAAAATTTATTAATTCAATTAAAATTCCAGCAGCTGCCATGTTGGATTTGAACCTGTGCCCCCAGAGTATTAGCCTGGGCCTCTGGATTACTAGTCCACTGACATTACCACTATACCAGCACCTCCCCAATAACCCTTGGAATCCAAGTTCAATTCTAGTAAATCTGTGTTGCACTCCCTCCAAGGCCAATATATCCTTCCTAAGGTCTATGCAGAACACAACACATACCCCTAGGTGTGGTTTTTTAGCAGGGTTTTGTATAGCTGAAGTATGACTTTTATCGTAGACCAAGATATAAAGACAGGAATTCCATTAGTCTTTTTGATTATCTTCTGTACCACTTCATAACATTTTGATGATTTCTCATGAAAAAGGCCAATGGGTGACCTAACAGTGGTATTTAAAATTACCAAAGGTTTTGATTAAGCAAATACTTGTGCAGAAGAGCTTAACAAGAGGCCATCAATATAAGATAGTCACCAAAAAATCCAACTGGGTATTCAGTAGAAACCTCTATATCCAAAGAATGCTGAGAATGTGAAACTCACTACCACAGGGAGTGGTTAAAACAAACAGTATAGATGCATTTGAGGAGAAGCTAGATAAGCATATGAGGGGGAAGAGAATAGAGGGTTACAATGGTATATTTAGATGGGGAAAGATAAGAGGAGGGTTGAATGAAGCATAAACAGAGACATGGTCTATTTGGCCTGAATAGTCTGCTTGCGGTATATGTCCTATGTAATCCAATGTAAACTGCTGGATTTACGCCTTTAATTGCAGACTCCAGAAGTAGTTGTTAGCTTTAGGGGGGGGCAACAATGGCGAACTCTGACAGTTTCTACTGCAAAATTTGGGTTCTCTGTAAATATCGAAAAATTGTGAGGTTACAATTGCATGAATAAATCTGGTTAGCTATGCTACTGCATGTTTCCTTGTCCTTCTGATCTATTAACTCTCTGCATGTGCATATAAACACATGATCCCTTGCCAATGGTGCCAGCATTTAGGTATAGAGTAAGGGAATTGAAGCTCAACCGAACCAATTTGTGTGAATAAGCACTTTGCACCCAATGAACCATGTTGAAACAGTCTCAGTTGTATAGATCAACTTGGCTGCCAACTTGCACACAGCAAGGTTTCACAAAACAATGAGATAAATGATCAGTTAATCTTTTCGAGTGTTGGTTGAAGGGAAGAGGGTGGCCGGGTCAACCAAAATCCACAATCATCTTCAAATTGTGCCATGGGATCATGTGCAACAGCATGCATTTATAACAACTTACATTTATATAGCACCTTAACGTGGTAAAACGTTCCAAGACATTTCATAGGGTCATTATTATACAGAATTTGACATCGAGCCACATGGAGCTACTAGGGCAAATTATCAAAAGTTTAGTGAGGTGATTAAAATCAAGGGTACACAAAAGGCAAGAATTGGAGCATCTCGGAAGATTGTAGGGCTGGCAGAGGTTAGTGATGGGAAGAGAATGGAGCAATTTAAAAATGAGCATGATAATTTTAAAATCAAGGCATTGCTGGACCAGGAGCAAATTTAGGTCAGCAAGCACGGGGGTGATTGGTGAATGGGACTTGGTACAAGATAAGATCAGCCAAGCTGTGGATGAGTTCAAGATTACAGAGTGCAATGTGGGAGGCTGGAAAGGAGACCATATAGAATTGTCAAATTTATAGTGTAGGACCGCCTACACAGACAGATGGGCCCCGTATCTCAGGAAGGATGTTCTAGCCCTGGAGAGGGACCAGAGGTTCACAAGAACGATCCCAGGAATGAAAGGCTTAACATATGAGGAACATTTGAGGACTCTGGGTCTATACTTGATGGAGTTTAGAAGAATATGGGGGGATCTGATTGAAACTTACAGAATACTGAAAGGCCTGGATAGAGCGGACATGGGGAAGATGTTTCCATTAGGAGAGACTACAGCCTCAGAGTAAAGGGAAGACCTTTTAGAACAGAGATGAGGAGAAACTTCTTCAGCCAGAGAGTGGTGAATGTATGGAATTCATTGCCACAGAAGGCTGTGGAGGCCAGGTCATTGAGTGTATTTAAGACCAAGATAGATAGGTTCTTGATTGGTAAGGGGATCAAAGGTTACGGGGAGAAGGCGGGAGAATGGGGTTGAGAAACTTATCAGCCATGATTGAATGGCGGAGCAGACTTGATGGGCCAAAGGGCCTAATTTCTGCTCCTATGTCTTATGGTCTTATGGAAATGGGTAATCAAAGGCCAAAACAGCTACAATACAAATCAAACTCCAAGCAAATGCTATAGGTACGCTTTTTGAGAGGAACATTACGCAATAGGACTCATGGGTTTTTACAGAAAATCTCTTCAAAATATGACACCTCTGACAATGCAAACAGTAATGCACTAAAGCATTAGCCTAGATTCAATGTTGAAATCCTGGATTTGAGCTTAAACCGCAAACTTCTACCTTACAAGCAAGAGAGCTGCCATTGAGCCACAATGGCATATACTTTAGTAGTTTTACGGTTGTATGGAAAAATTACAGAATTGGAATTATAAAATCTGCCATGGCTAACAAAATAATGACGGCTGAACGCTGCCTGTTTCTATATGGTCCACCATCTAAGTAGACCTGCTGGATTGGTTACTTAGTCTTTGACTTTGTCATGAGACAAAACTATAGGAAATATATAACTGACTCTATTCGCAACTTGCTTCATTTAAGATTCCATGGAAATTTTGGGTTCAACAAGCATCGATATACTGTCAACCACCGTCATTCGCAAACCCCTGTATTGTAAATTTGTTTATCTACGCGAATGTGCATGCACACCAAATTGCAGTTCGCTGCCCCAAAACTTCGCTCAGAGATTTCGAATGTTAAACTCTCATCTTTCCCATGACTTTCCCACGTAGAAAGCACGCACTGCGCAAGTTCACTGTTCACGATTTCACCCTTCACGAGATTTTGCGGGACCAGAACATTCGCGAACGACGGGAGTTGACTGTATTAAAAATGGTGCTCCACTCTCGGTGTGATATTGGATGAAAATGTGACAATTTCTAGACCCAAATGAAACAGGCATTCGATACAGTGCTGCACAACAGACTTGAGAGAAAAGTAATAGCTCATGGAATTAAAGTGACAGTAGCAACATGGATACAAAATTGGCTGAGTAATAAGAAACAGCAAGTAATGGTTAATGGACATTTTTCAGGCTGGAGGAAAGTTGGTAGCAGAATTCCCCAGGTGTCAATATTGGGACCCTTGCTTTCCTGATATATATTAGTGATCTAGACTTTGGCGTGCAGAGGGCAACTGGAAAGTTGTAGTACGAAAAGGTAGTACAAAACTTGGAAGCATTGTAACAGTGAGGAGGACAGTGTAGAACTTCAAAAGGACTTAGGCAAGTTGGTGGAGTAGACAGATGGGTGGCAGATGAAGTTCAATGCAGAGAAGTGGGAGATGGTTCATCTTGGTAGGAAGAGCATGGAGACACAACATAAAATAACAGATACAACTGTAGAGGGTATGCAGAAGCAGAGGAACCTGGGTGTATATGTGCATAAGTCATTAAAGGTGGCAGGACAGGTGGAGAGCAGTTAATAAAGCATATCGTATCCTAGGCTTTATTAATAGAGGAATAGAGTAAAGAGCAAGGAGGTTATGCTGAACTTGTATATAACAGCTGAGATCTAACTGCTAGAGTATTGTGTACAGGTCTGGGCACCACACTTTAGGAAGGATGTAAACGCATTGGAGTGCAGAAGAGGTTTACAACAATGGTTCCAGGGACGAGAAATTTCAGTTATGAACATAGATTGGAGAAGTTGGGGCTGTTCTCCTTGGAGAGGAGAAGGCTAAGAGGAGATTTGATAGAGGCATTCAAAATCATGAGGGGGCTGGACAGGGTAGATAGGGGGAAACTGTTCCTGCTCGTAAAAGGATCGAGAATGAGGGGGCACCGGTTTAAAGTGATTTGCAAAAGAAGCAAATGCAATGCGAGAAAAAACTTTTTCACACAGTGAGTGGTTCGGGTCTGGAATGCACGGCCTGGAAGTGTGGTGGAGGCAAGTTCAATTGAGGCATTCAATAAGGCATTAGATGATTATTTGAATAGAAACAATGTGCAAGGTTACAAGGAAAAGACAGGAGAATGGCACTGAGTCATAATGCTCATTTGAAAAACTAGTGCAGACACGATGGGCTGAAACGCCGCCTCCTGTACCGTAACGATTCTGTGAGCAACAGCCTCCAGACGACCTTAAAGACTCACCCAATCAGAACACAAAATCAAATGCAGTTTATAAACAGAGGTCTGCAATTCACCATTGCTGTGTGGCAAAACAAATCAACAGTTTTACATGCAAAAAAACACCCAAAATCACATGATTGCAAATGTTCAAACTGTAGCTCCATTCACTTAAGAACTAAATTAAGGTTCCAACTAGAAATAAATGAAAGCCTACAGGGGCAAAGCTTCCAAATAGTTTGCATAAAACTAACCACTGGTCCTTGTTGAGCCAAACATAAATGGATTGTAAAAGACTGAAACAGCTCCAATAGAACTTACAGGCTACAAAAAAGGCTGCAGACACACTTGATTGTGAGGGCAACACACAATAGGCCTGAGTTTTAAAGAACATAGCACAAACTCTTCACATTTAGTATCGACAGCCATATTAGACACTCTACGCAAACTGACCATGTATCCAGCACGAAAGGTAGATCATTGTTCTAAAAGCAAAAAACTGCGGATGCTGGAAATCCAAAACAAAAACAGAAACAGAAATACCTGGAAAAACTCAGCAGGTCTGGCAGCATCGGCGGAGAAGAACACAGTTGACGTTTCGAGTCCTCATGACCCTTCAACAGAACTAAGTAAAAATAGGAAAGGGGTGAAATATAAGCTGGTTTAAGGGGGGGGGGTGTTGTTGGGACAAGCAGCCAGTAATAGGTGGAGATAACCAAAAGCTGTCACAGACAAAAGAACAAAGAGGTGTTGAAGGTGGTGATATTATCTATAGGAATGTGCTAATTAAGAGTAGAAGACAGGACAGATATGGTACAGATAGCTCTAGTGGGGGTGGGGGAATACTAAAAGCTAGAGATAAACAATGGGTGGAAATACATTTAAAAATAATGGAAATAGGTGGGAAAAGAAAAATCTATATAAATTATTGGAAAAAACAAAAAGGAGGGGGAAGAAACAGGAAGGGGGTGAGGATGGAGGAGAGAGTTCAAGATCTAAAATTGTTGAACTCAATATTCAGTCCAGAAGGCTGTAAAGTGCCGAGTCGGAAGATGAGGTGCTGTTCCTCCAGTTTGCGTTGAGCTTCAGTGGAACAATGCAGCAAGCCAAGGACAGACATGTGGGCAAGAGAGCAGGGTGGAGTGTTGAAATGGCAAGCGACAGGGAAGTCTGGGTAATGCTTGCGGACAGACCGAAGGTGTTCTGCAAAACAGTCACCCAGTCTGCGTTTGGTCTCTCCAATGTAGAGGAAACCATATTGGGAGCAACGAATGCAGTAGACTAAGTTGAGGGAAGTGCAAGTGAAAAGCTGCTTCACTTGAAAGGAATGTTTGGGCTCTTTGATGGTGAGGAGAGAGGAAGTCAAGGGGCGGGTGTTGCATCTTCTGCAGACGCATGGGAAGGTGCCATGGGAGGGGGTTGAGGAGTAGGGGATGATGGAGGAGTGGACCAGGGTGTCCCGGAGGGAACGATCCCTGCGGAATGCCGCCGGGGGGGGTGAAGGGAAGATGTGTTTGGTGGTGACATCCATGATTCCTCTGACATCTTACATCACATTAACAATTTCCAGTTCCCTGGCCCCAACCGCCTCCTCTTAGTTCTGTTGAAGGGTCATGAGGACTCGAAACGTCTACTGTGCTCTCCTCCGCCGATGCTGCCAGACCTGCTGAGTTTTTCCAGGTCATTGTTCTAGCAGTGTTAAGAGAGAGAGATAGTTTAAGTAAGTTACATTGGTATTTGTGGGTGTTAGGAATGAGTTTTAGCTTTAATGTTTAAGTTTGATTTATATTTCTGTATCTGTATTAAGTAAAGGTCAGGTTGAGTTTTAGTTTCACTTTAAAAGGTGCCTGCATTTGTGATGAGAGTTTATGATTTTAAGTTAAGCAAACACAAGAGTAGAATAACTGGGCTGTTGCCGAGCAACAGGGGTCCAGAGAGGCAGGTCCCAGCCACAGACATTCACAGAAGAAACTAGAAAGAGCAGTTTTGACTTGGCAAGTTGTTTTGAGTTCAGTTGGTTTTGAAAGTAGCTGCGAGGAGAGACGGGAGCAAAGGGGACAGATAGCCAGTCCCAAGCTAAAAAAAGGACCCCAAAATCCAGGGGAGTGGAACAGGACAAAGTCCCAAGACCACCTTCTAGTCAAAAGGAAGGACAAGAACCTGGAAAAGCTCCTATTAAATGAAGTTAAGATTGAGAGGCAGGAAGAAGGGCTCCAAGCATCAGATTTAGAGACAAAGGCTGCAGAAAGCAGATTTAAAGCGAGAACAACTTGCAAGAGGCAAGAAGGTCCAAAGAGACAGCTGAAGGTCTGTAACTCTTTGCTGTGGGCATGTGAAGTAGTGGTGTACTGTTGACAGCTGAGTCAGAGTGTGTGGAAGACTACTTGAATGTACGTGGTGATCCAGGGGAGAGAAACCCTGGAAGTGAACCCTTGCAGAAGGCGTCTGAGAGAAAGCGTTGGTTTGGGAGAAGATTCAAAGGCGAGTTCTTGGAAAATGGAGATCAGAAACCCTAGTGTGAAAGACAGAGTTCAGTGAGACTGGTTGGCTCACGGTGTAACAAGCCTCTGGTGGTTGTGTGTGTGTGTGTGTGTGTGTGTGTGTGTGGTGGGGGGGGGGGCGTTGAGGAGGGATCCATCTGGTTGAGGTGGCATCTGTCACTTGGTTTTAGAGTGTTGTGTGTCTGACCACAGGGTGCATATTGGTACGTGGACTGTATACAGACTGTGGACATTAAAGTATAAGTTAGCTTTTGGAGCTTGTGTTATCCTTACAAATCTTTATATATCCGTAATGGTATAGTTGTGGGTGAAGAATTGTAATATAGTTCATCTTTTCTTGTCGAATAAATGTTTTACTCGTGTTAAAAGTTCATCAGCTGATTCCTGTGACTCTGTTCAGTAGCTACTCTCCACGTATCAAAACAAACAAATAAAAGTTAGGATCTATCAGGGGATCAGGTTGTCCAGGGGTAGCCTCAGCTGGGGGTCATATTCCTCAATTCACTTAGTGTCCAACAGTATGTAGATCTCAGCCTCTAATATACAAACAAGCATGCACATCGGGTACAGAATTCCAAAGTATTAACCCTTTTGCGTGAAGAAATTTCTCTTCCTGTCTTAAATGGCTGACCACTTTTTGAATTTTTTTTAATTCTTTCATGGGATGAACACCTCTCTGACAATGCCATCATTTATTGCCCATCCTTAGTTTCCCTTGAGAAAGTGGTAATGAACTGCTGCAATCCATCTGTTGTAGGTACACCCACACAACGGTTAGGGAGGGAGTCCCAGGGTTTTGACCCAGCAACAGTGAAGAAACAGTGATATAGTTCCATGTCAGGATGGTGTGAGACTTTGCTGCATGACCACTGACTGCTTTAGTATCTGAGGAGTTATGAATGATACTGAACACACTGCAATCAACAGCAAACATCCCCATTTCTGACCTTATGATGGAGGGTAAGCCACTGATGAAGCAGAAGATGGTTGGCCTAGGACACCACCTGAGGAACTCCTGCAGCAAATGTCCTGGGGCTGAGATGAGTGGGTTCCAACAACCACAACCAACTTATGTGCTAGCTATGACTCCAACCACTGAACAGTTTTCCTCAGATTCCCACTGACTTCAATTTAACTTGGGCTCCTTGATGGCACATTCGATCAAATGCTGCTTTGATTTTGAGAGCAGACAGTCACCCCTCATGTCCAGCTCTTTTGTCCATGTTTGGACCAAGGCTATAATGATGTCAGGAGCCAAGTTGCCCTGGTGGAATCCAAACTAGGCATTGGTGATCAGGTTATTGTTGTGTGAAGTACATGATAGCATTGTCAACACATTCCATTACTTTTATAACGCCTTGTTCTCGACTTTCCAGCCAGGAAAACAACCTCTCAGCACCTAGATAAAAGCAAAAAACTGCGGATGCTGGAAATACAAAACAAAAACAAAAATACCTGGAAAAACCCAGCAGGTCTGGCAGCATCTGCGGAGAGGAACACAGTTAACGTTTCGAGTCCGAATGACCCTTCAGTGTTCCTCTCCGCAGATGCTGCCAGACCTGCTGAGTTTTTCCAGGTATTTTTGTTTTTGTTTTGTAAGCTCTCAGCACCTGCCTTGGCAAGCCCTCTGAACATTTTATACGTTTCATTGGGATCAATCTTCATTCTAAATTCCACAAAACATAGCCCCATTCTACTCAATCTCACCTCATAAGACAGCCGTCTCTTCCCACAAATTAACAGTGAATCCCCCCACCCACCCTCACCACAGCAAGTATATCCTTCCTTAGGTACAGCCACCAAAACTGTACACAATACTATGATGTGCTCTCATCAAAACCCTATATGATTTCTGTGACTTCTTTACTGATACTCCAACCTCCTTACAATAAAAGCTAATATATGATTTTCCTACCTAATTGCTTGCATGTTAACTTTGATTCATATGCAAGGACCACGAAATGCCTCTAACATTTACTAGACTCACACTTATTAAAAAGAGGCCATTATGTAATTTTCCCGTGAAAAATTCTCAGCTTGATTTCAAAATCCTTCATGGCCTTGCCCTACCCTCCGGCACTGCAACCCTCCGAGATACCCGTACTCCTCCAATTCTGGCCTCGTCAGCATTCTACTCCAGTTCCTGCTTTCACCTTATGATAACAATCTATTAATCTCAACAGACAATATAATTATCATAAGAAATCCTCCTTAAACAATCTGAAAAAGTAATCCATTGGTTCTGAAGAACTTTAGGATGTCCTGAAGGTATAAAATGCACTATATAAACACAACTTCTTTCATCCTTAAAATGGCAAGTTCCTCAAACCTGTTCACTATAAAAAAGCCTTTCTAAAGTGTTGCTCCAATTGCAACTGGGATGAGTGCAACACTAAGCATAGCCACATCATTCCACCCCTATTGAATTTTTTCTAACTACTTATCAAACTTCCTTGTACCCAGACACTACCAGGAATACGGTGACATGTGGAAATATCAAAGAAGCAATCTTATTCCTCCTAAATACATTGGCTATCAGAATTTTTGCTAGTAAATGGGATCCAGTCAAAAGTAGTTTTTTTGATCATCCTCACATTAAAGACATTCTTCAAAAACTAGTCTGTGTAAGAGCTATAATCTGCTGGAATGGTCCCTCACCTTTTCAAGCACCAACAGCTTGTAACAATGGATGCTGCACTGGCTACTGCTGGACACAGGCATCCATAATCTTGTCTCCAGAGGCCTGGCTGCTCTTCCTTATTATCCAGTCCTATAAAAACAGAATCACAGAATCACACAGTGCAGAAGAGGCCCTTTGGCCCATCGAGTCTGCACCGACATGTGAGAAACATCTGACCTACATACCTAATCCCATTTAACCAGCACTTGGCCCATAGCCTTCAATGTTATGACGTGCCAAGTGCTCATCCAGGTACTTTTTAAAGGATGTGAGGCAACCCGCCTTCATCACCCTCCCAGGCAGTGCATTCCAGACCATCACCACCCTCTGGGTAAAAAATTTTTTCCTCACATGCCCCCTAAACCTCTTGCCCCTCAACTGGAACTTATGTCCCCTCGTGACTGACCCTTCAACTAAGGGGAACAGCTGCTCCCTATCCACCCTGTCCATGCCCCTCATAATCTTGTACACTTCGATCAGGTTGCCCCTCAGTCTTCTCTGCTCCAACGAAAACAACCCAAGTCTATCCAACCTCTCTTCATAACTTAAATGTTTCATCCCAGGAAATATCCTGGTGAATCTCCTCTGCATCCCCTCCAGTGCAATCACATCCTTCTTACAATGCGGCAACCAGAACTGCACACAGGACTCCAGCTGTGGCCTCACCAAGGTTCTATACAACTCCAACATGATCTCCCTACTTTTGTAATCTATGCCTCGACTGATAAAGGCAAGTGTCCCATATGCCTTTTTCACCACCCCACTAACGTGCCCCTCTGCCTTCAGAGATCTATGGACACACACGCCAAGGTCCCTTTGTTCCTCAGCACTTCCTAGTGTAATGTCATTTATTGATTACTTCCTTGTCAAACTACTCCTCCCAAAGTGTATCACCTCACACTTTTCAGGGTTAAATTCCATCTGCCACTTATCTGTCCATTTGACCATTCTGTCTATATCTTCCTGTAGCCCAAGACACTCAACCTCACTGTTAACCACCCGGCCAATCTTTGTGTCATCCGCAAACTTACTAATCCTACCCCCCACATAGTCATCTATGTCGTTTATCAAAGCAACCTAAACTTCTCTTTGAACTTCAATATAGCATTAGAAATCGTCAATGGGGATTCATGCCCTCACCAACGTGGATAGAGACTTTTGATGCAATTGCAAGACTACTGTGTAATATCAAGCAAGGGAAAGGGAAAATTCATTATCAGAGCACCACACTTATTCACCCATTTGTAATGCATTTGAGTGAGGTGGGAAATAGGAAGGAAATTTTCATTAATTCAGCCACAAGGAGTAGATTCTCCAGCTACAAGTGCACACATGGAAAGGATAGTGGAATGCTGAGAGGACAGCATGGTCCATGGCAACTTTCTCCAAATCATCTAGTAGTGAAAATTCGGAGAAAGTGACAAAAGACAAAGTGCTATCTTCTACCCCAACACCAGAACAGTCTCTCTCCATAGTTGCTGTCAAGCCTGTTGAGTTTTTCCAGCATTTTCCGTTTTTGTTTCAGATTTCCAGCATCTGCAGTATTTTGCTTTTGCCAGAACAGTATCTTTTTCTTTAGCTCTATACTGATTTTAAGTTAGCTTTTTTTTAAAAAGAGATTTGTATGTTCTAGTCACAACTTCCAGGCAGATTGATATCACTGAATAACTACCTCAACTGAATTGCCACGGTGATTAAAATGGTAGTTACCTGTGAGAATGTTTACTACTTCTCCTCTCATTAAGCATTGACCAATGTTTTCATGGGCATAACCAAACCTACCTCCTCCAATACTTTACCTAATTGGCTGTTTTTCCATGTGGGATCTAGGTGAAAAAATTGGAAGGGGGAAAAATTGCCCAATAGGGCCCCTCTTGGCTACTGATGGTATATGCCATGTGGACTGTGAACTGGAGAGGTAGTGCTGCCCTAATAACAAACTGCTCCATTACAGATAATGCGTAAGCCAGTTTTGCATATATCTAAACTTAAAACATTTTGAAGTCATTACATTACAATAGCACTTCAAAAATGAATTGCCACTGATCGCTTGATATAAAGTAATCATGACAAAAGATGAAACTTCAATATAGGATGCAAAAGAATTCACGTTTTTTCCCCAGTAACCTGCTTCATGGCATAAGTAAAATAATTGGGTTGTTTTCAGTGCCCCAAATGGAAAGGACATATGGTATGCAGTGATTCAGTTCCTGAACCCTGTGGTTATTGTTAGTTTGAGCATGACTCTGAGCTAAATGAGACTCTGGGATCCTAACATGGTGTTAAAAACCCTGCAGCTGGGAGTCTTATAGTTACTGTTGATTTCTAACAAACCTCCAGGTCAATCTGATTGGTACAACAGCATTTTTTTTGCCATCGTTAAAATGTAAGCAAGCTACCACCAAGCTTGATTCAGTGGGGAAAAACATTAATTTGATACGAATTTTGTAAAATAACTGCTTAGAATGATAAGGAAGATACACACACACACCCCTACCTCATGGTGTTGTTCATGTAAAGGATCTGAGGGGTACAGAACTGCAAGGATAACCTTAAAATCAGAGCTGGGCCATTCAGGTGTGATGTCAGGAGGCACTTCTCACAATAGGTACTAAAAGATTTGCATTTCTGTAGCACCTTTCACAATTTCTATGTCTCAAACTGCTCTACAGAAACCACAACAGCCAATTTGCGCAGTGCAAGTTCCCACAAAAGCAATATGATCATGAGCAGCTAATCTGTTTACAATGAATGAGGAATAAATGAGACACAGGAAAACAGAAATAATTCCCCTGCTCTTGTCACAGGATCTTTTACAACCACCTGAGAGAGCATACGGGGCAATGTCTCATTCTTCAGTACTGTACTGGAGTGTCAGCCTAGCATTTTGTGCTCAGGCCTCCAGAATGGGGCTTGAGCCCACACCATTCAATCTCGACGTTCCTACATTACTACAGGGACTGTACTTCAAAAGTGCTTCATTGGCTGTAAAGCACGATATCCGGTGGTCATGAAAAGCACTATATAAATGCAAGTCTTTTTTTTAAACTCTTTCACGGGATGTGGGCATCGCTGGCAAGGCCAGCATTTGTCACCCATCCTTAATTGCCCTTTCTCTTTCAAGAAGCGAGTGTGCTACCTAATGAGTCACCGGATTAGAGTCAGTTTTACCAAAAAGGCAGTGGAAATTTGTAACTCTCTGACTCAAAGTTATTGAGGCTAGGTCAATTAAAAATTTCAAATCAGAGACTGTTAGATTATGAGGCAGGACATTAAGTAATATGGAACCAAGGCAGATAAATGGAGGCAAGATGCAGATCAGCCACAATCTTACTAAATGGTCTACAGTACTCTTGTTCCTATGTAGGAAGATCGAAGCCTGTAACTTCTTGATCACTCCGAGTAGTGGCAAAGATGAATTTGGCCAGTGCTGTCCAATAGAAATTGCTGACTATCCATTAGCATGGCTATAGTGCTGTTTTTAGCCACGTGGTAATTATCTAATTTTAGTGAAAAACGCTTTACATACAATAGAGGTAAATGTATTTCCTACGTGTATTTACTAACAATGACTATTCAATCTTTCTTTCACCAAAGTTTGAAATTGTTATGAATTACAGCACAGTTTAGCTTCGATATTTTTGCCCAGCAGTCACAAATAATACTTGGATTTCAATGTGATTTCCCAGGAGGTTGACTTCAGTGCTCACTAGAATGTTGACTTACATAATGAATGTATGACCCACCCTTGCTCTCCATCCAAAATGCTGCTGGATGGTCCTTGTCCTTTGTCATGGCTTGCCCTGACGGAACTGCACATTATTTGTCTTGACCTGGAACAATTATATTGGCTGAGCTGACCAATGACAGATCCGCTCTCCATGCAATGTTACTGATGTTTCCATTGGGCTGTAGTTTTTAAACTGTGTTACACATACTTTTAGCAAATAACCAATGAGCAGTAGCTGAGGAAGTAAAACAAACGTAATGATCAAAAAACATTCACAATCTCTGCATTTTATTTTACCAACAAATGCACACAAAGATTAAAGTGTGCAGCCTGGAATTTCTACTCAATTGCGATTCTGACACAATTTCCCCCAATATCGGCGTAATCCCACAAAAGATCGCAGAGTGTTAAGTGAAAGTTGAGTTTCTGACATCTTTTGTGGTAGTGTTAAAAACATAGTGCTGGACTCTGCCCAACAAAGTGTCCACACCGCTAAGGTGAATTAACCAGCATTGGGAGTTTTCATGAATTGTGATCCTCTCAAGGCTGTCAAGGAGGCTCCAAAAATTAAATTGGAACTTTTGAGCACAAGGACACTAATAGGTACCTTCTGCAAGATTTTGAATAAATTTTCTCTTTCCTAAGGTATTGTACCCCATTGTAACTAGAAAATAGCTTTGGATTTTTAAAAATAAGTAATTTTCAGTAATTTAAAGTCACATTACTCATAGGTGGTAAATTGACATGGGTTTAAAATGCTTATTTTTCTTTGCTCAACCAATTATTAGCTGTATTAATCAAGCTTTATTGCATTACCATGCTGAAATATATCAAGAGTTTTTTTAAAATGAAAAATTATTTATTTTTAAAATACAACCCAATGGCACTGGTTCGTGAAAGAACTTGCGTTTAGTGATATACAAATGAGTTTCAGCAGAAACTCTGGGGCAGGCGGGGGTGGGGTGGAGGGTGGAAGAACACTTCAAAACAAGCGCAATTTGCGCTGGAGTCGCTAATTAAATGCGCCCGTGGCGGAAACCATATCCATACACATATGTTACGGGACATATTGAACATTGAGAGCATGCACCCAATGATGGGTGTCTATTACTTACTTTAATTTAATCAGAAATGTAATTCCCCACATCTGGATTCCCATTTGGTCACATAACTAACATACTGAACAACACTAAATCAGGTGTTAATAAAAATATTCTTCTGAAAAAGCTTTATTTTAAATATCTGCCTGCCTCCTGTAAACACTCATGAGCAAAAGTCCACATAAAAAAGGTTTTCACGAGGAAAAGTTTTAAATTGGAGACAAACAGATAAAATGGTAATGGTTGGGTTTCTTTTATCCTCTGAATCAAACTATTCAGCAGTATAAACAAAGCAGTAGGGAGAAATCCTCAATCTGTAGCATAAACAAATAGTCTTCTCAAATCTCATATCTGCACTCCCTCCAGCAGCATGCATCACATCAATCTTGATCAAGTGACTACCTAGACAATGCAAATTATATAACATGTATACAGTTGCCTGCTGTTCATCTGGAGTCTGGGACTACCCAAGTTTCATTCCACTTAAGGCAAGGAGGGGGACTGGAAAGAAGAATCTTATCCTATGTTTTAACTTGATACAAGGTACAAGCATAGCATTGTAATAGGTACTTTTACACAAATGGAAATACAGCCGTATAATCAATTTCCTTCATCAGTTGCACAAAGTGGAAGCACGAATAGCACAACAGACCCGGAAAATGAGTCTATAATTCTACCACAAGGACCGGGGAGCTGATTTTATAGACATAAACAAAAGGAGCCAGTAAACTCATGTTTCTTGTCTATGAGGCTCCATACAAAAGACAAACATAACATGGAAATGGAAACTAACTTTCCACTCCAAAAGAAAAATATGGACAATGATGAGAGATGTTGCTCTCCCAAAATTGTACCCACTCATGCATGTAAATAAAAGCACCTTAAATGTGACTGAATGGCATTCCCAACTGGCATCAAGTTTTTGTTTGGCAACTGTAGCATTTATGAAGCTCCTCCATTCAGTTTTGCTGGCTGAGTTTTGTAATTATTCTTAAATAAGCTGCCAGGTACCATATAATGCAAGGAAACTCAAATAATAACCTGGTTATATGATACAATTGCTGCCAGTCAACACCACTGATTTTAGAGACCAGGGGTTTGGCTTTAACAACAATGTCATTTGGAAGACATGGTCTCAATATTACCCAATATTTTAGCATGTGCAAGTCAATTTTTCAAGATTGTTCAAAAAGAATGTCATTCTTGATGAACGTAGCTGCACATGTATATATGCTTCTGAGCTCTGCTTCCCTTGACTAACATTAAATGCAAATAGGCAATAAAATTACAGGTGCCTGCTGGCACCATACTTAATGTTCCCATTATCCAACCTCTTAGTGTTGTATAACTAGGGCTTCAGTTTGAAGCTTGCAGTTAATCTTCAGTGGTTTAAATTAATCACCATTAGGAAGAAAAAGGTTATAGAATTGTTCAATTGTATGCAATATTTCTCAAAAGCAGGGGAGCTGTTTATGCATTAACTCAAAAGTGCAGATCAACCTACGTTTTTTGGCTCACCCACGATAATCGGGTAGCTTTACTGTAATATTTCCCCAACCAGGGGATGCCTTTACAAACAAAAAAAGGATGTCTTTATAAAAAAAGGGCAAAACTATAAAGCACCTACAAAGAGACTATGACAGAAAATGAGAAACAATGAGCAGGGTGTAGAAGATTAAAGCACATATGTTAATCTTTAAAATGACCTAAATTCATTTTTAAGGAACAAGCCACAAATTGTAAATTTGGCCAAATAATTTTGGCAAAATTGCCACTGATGTACCCTGCCACACATGTGAAACAATATTTGATGTTCAATGTAACATGAAACAATACTTGATGTTCAATGTAAAAGAATTATAGCACAAATACCAAAAGTTGTTGGATGAAATAGATATATTGCCAGAAGACACAGAATTATAGAGCATTTTGAACTCTTGTCAGTATGCTGTTTGACATCTGCACATGTTTATGCGTCTCTCCAATAAGCTCTTGAACACCCTGCTGGAGCTGTCATTTTTTATTCTTCCTATCTGGCAGATGGCAAGTCAACAATCGACATCAACAGCAGCAATGCCTCACCGCAGAATTGCCTGCTCCTTGCGTCACAGACACAATAATAAACTCTTTGTTGTTGCCCCACAATACAGCTGCTTAAACCACTTTGGTATGAAGCCGGTCTGTTGAAAACACAAACTCCCTTCTGTCAGGGGTTTGTTTAAAAAAAACGGCAAAATGTTAAACAACCAAAGCCACAACACAGCTGCAAACAACCAGATACTTCAAAAGCTCCTCCCTAACAAAGACCCTGAAAAGGGGCTTGTCTGTAGCTTATGGAGCAATTAAGAAGTATGACAGCTCGTTTTGTGCTTACAACAACTGGACAGACAAATTAACTGCAGAATGTAAAATATGAACCAGCCATTTCCAGATTTGATAACTTTTAAAAAATCTATGTACAATTTCTACAGTGAGTATAGTGAACACAAAATAAACAAACAATAATAAAACTGTAATATCAAAAGTCCATGTTCAAACTTGAACATTTTGTTAACATTTTTCTCCCATAAAGCAATCCCAATGCCACTTCAAGTAGTTATTTCTGACCATGGCCTTGGGGTCAGTCAACTGGACAAAATTAACTTGGCTCACTAACCAAGCAGATTCCATCGATCTATCCTTTCATAAAGCTTGAAAAAAAAAGTGTACAATTTCTAATCATCACCATTTGTATCAAACTACAGTAACCACTACGAGTAAGGTATTATATCAACTGCTAGACACATCGTCTATCAGTACTGCACTGAAAGCTGAGACTTAATCTGTGACCTGTTTATCCACTTTCCCAGATAGAGGAGGATTACATGGAGGTCAGCAGCTGTGAAAAGGAAGAGGAGATCAGTTAAATAAGCTAGACAGGGCCATAGTGAGACTTGTCTCTGTTAAGCACATTTATATTGCGTTTCTGATTCCCTCAATGTCTCTGTAATTCCACTGGACTACAGTTTTTTTGCTTTACTACTGCATGCAACCTTCATTATGCTCCTTACGTGCCAAAAACAAATTAATTAAAATCAACATTAGTTGACCTCCCAGGGTGTTGCACTTGATCAAAAACATAGTACCTTAGCCTGGGTTTGTATAGAAAAGTGTGGCTTGGTCAAGCTCTGTCGAAATAAAGGGGTCCTGACCCAACCAAAGACAATTTAACTCACTACTTTCATTTCATATCTAAAGCTCCAAGCTACACTCCAAAAACAGAGACCATATCCAAGTTAAGACTCCTGTACAGTCCTGAGGGAGTGCTACATTGTTGGAGGCGCTACCTTTCAGATGAGGTGTTAAACCATGGGATCTTGTTTCAGGAAGGATCCCTTTCAGCTTTGAATAATGTGTTGATACACTAACCACATGATAATTGGGAATCCTCCCTCTTCTTAGGCAGTCCCTCTGGATCAAGGATGACTTGCTTCCACTCAGGTTCAGCAAATCCTGAGATGGCTGGTAAGTCAAATGCACAATCTGCATACTTTGCTACATGTGGGGCAGGTGATGCTTGAAAGGTTGGGTAGATGAGCTATCTGGAGGTTTGTGCGCTCCCTCGAACCTCAACTGCACTTCTGCACATTCCCAAAAAAGTCTCTCAATGCCTTCCCAGATAAGCCTTCTTCATTTTGGTTGTTCACGAGTCAGGAACTTCCATGAGTCAGCAGGAATGTTTGATCTCTTCAGGTATGCTTTGAGGACATCCTTAAAGTATTTCCACCATCCTCCTGGGATTCTCCTGCCGCAAGTAAGTTCCAAGTAGAGCAAATGTTTTAGGAGTCTGGTGTCAGGAATACAAGCTACATATCCTGCTCAGCAGAACTGTTTCGAGTGATTAGCGCATCGATGCTGGGCAAGTTGGCTTGGGGAGGATGCTGTTGTTGCTTTCTTGCCACTGGATTTGGAGGATCTTGTGAAGGCACCGCTGGTGGTACTTCTCCAGTACTTTGAGTTGCCTGCTGTATGTTGTCCAAAGCATTTAGCAGTGCAGGGATCACTGCTGACCAGTAAACACACTCTTAGTCTTGAGTTTGAATCCTGGTCCTTAAATACTCTTTCCCTCAGTAGGCCTGAGCTAGCATAGTGGAGGCGGTGTGAATTTCGTCATCTATTTCTGCCTTCGTTGAGAGGAGCTCCATAGGCATGGAACATGGTCCACTTTTTCAAGGATCGCGCCATTGATCTTAAATCAGTGGGGGAGGTATGGTACTGTGGGAGCTGGTTGGGAGAAGACTTTAGTTTGCCAGGTGTTTACAGAAAGGCCTGTTTTCACACATGCTTTGGAGAAGAAGTTGACAATGACCTGGAGCTCAGTTTCTGAGTAAGCGCGCACACAAGTGTCATCTACATACTGAAGCTCTACGACGGAGGCTGAAGTGGTTTTGGATTGAAAGCTAAAATTAATACATGTGCTTTAAACAACATCACCATAGCTACATTTGTGGCCAGTCACCAAAATCTATTGGATAACAATGGGATATTGCCCTGGGGAGCATGGGGTAATTTTTAAAAAATTAACAGGAAAAGAAAATATGAAATGCAGCGGCAGCTATTTTACTAAACTTTAAACTAAAAAAGTGACAAGTATGGCAGCTGGTGTTGGTTTCAAGGAGGGAATAGACAGGATCTTGTCATTGGATGGGATCCATTACTAGAAATGCAGATGAATACCATGGATAGGTGGACTAGACGGACCTACAGCATTTTCCTGCCTGAGACAGTTAGTATATTATGCTTCTCCTTTAATCATCATCACAATAGATTAACTGGTGATTCAGCTCATTTGCTGCTTATGGAATCTTGCTGTGCAAATTAACTGCCATATTCAACTATGTAAGGGACTAACTATATTTCAAAAAAGTTATTCATTGGACATAATATACAAAAGTTCTTCTTTTCCAAAAAATGGGTTGCTGCTTATCTACCATTCTTCAAGTATCCCAGTTTATGCCTTTTTGATTGCTCACTGTAGGTGTCTGACACACATATCATTATTGCTTCTAACTATTTGTCTCCACCCATCTCCTCTCCATATGTCTGCCCTTCACTCTTCTTTCAATAGGTTCTGCCTATATTGTTGCACTTACTGTAATTCATGGCAGGTGCTACAGTTTTCAGATGTTTGAGATGCACTAAATCTAAATATTTATGTTTTTGTCACCTATAGTCTCGATGTGCTAATCACTCATGTTCCTTAAACAAGGACCTGTTAGAGGTGCTATCTTTCTATGAGACAGTAAACTGTGATATCTGCCCTTTCAGGTGTATGCAAAAGATTCCAAGGCATTTATTAAAGAGCAGGAAGTTCTCCAGGTATCCTGGCCAGGATTTATCACTCAATCAAGTCATTTATTTCATTGCAGTTTGTCACACTTTGATGCATCCTGGCTGTCATGTTTGTCTACATTGCAACGATTACATTTCATTGTAGAATTTCATTAAGGTGATTTTGATTCTACTGATGTTGCCGTGAAAGATGCTACATTAATGACAGACTTTAGCTTGCTAAGGTGTTGTCGTCACCACCCTTCCATATGGCAGTGAGACATGGGTCACCTACCAAAGGCACTTCAAGTCACTGGAGAATTTCCACCAGTATGTCTCTGCAGGATACTCAAATTCAAGTGGGAAAGCAGGCAAACAAACTTCAGTATCTTCACCGAGCCAATTCCTCCAGCGTCGCAACCATGATCATGTGAAATCAGCTCTGCTGGTCTGGACATTGCATCTGCAGGCCAAATAATCAGCTTCCGAAGCAGATCCTTTTTTCACAACTTAAGGATTGCACTCAATTTTAAGGGAGACAGAAAACGTTTTAAAGGCACTCTGAAGGCTCCATTGAAAAGGGTACAACTTGACATTGGTGCATGGGAGGAACTTGCCGTTAATTGTGCCATGTGGTGACGTCTCATCAATGAAGATGCAACACATTCAGAAGCTGACAGCAAACTCAGCTGTGAAGCAGCAACAAAAGCAAGAGACGACAGAGCAGAACCCTGGCTCAAGAACACCACCCCCCCCACCCCCTCTCCTCCAGGCAACTCTTGACCTCCCTAACCAAAGACCTGTGGCTCCAGAATTGGCCTACTGGCCTGCTGAGTCACCTGAGTGCACTCAACTCACGAATCCTGGCAGACATCATTCTCATTTCAAGTGACTGACTATGATGACGACAACATAAATACAAATTCTTTACAAGGTCTGAAACTAGAGGCTTGACTTGCAACCCTGCAACATATGAGTGGCAGTGAAGGGAATGGGAAAACAGGTACTAAAGCACAGAGGCCAGTGGATTCAAAGTTGGTTCTGAGAATAAAGCACACTGGACTGAAGGAGTAGAGCTACCATAAGTAGACCCAAGCAAAAGAGGCTGATGCTGCACAAGAGAGTGGTAGTGTTAAGCAGGAAGACGGACAGAATCACTGTGCCAAGACTAGGTGGGATGATCTCTCAAGTGCTAAACATGCAGTGGCTAAGTGACTCATGACACCATTCCTACCATTTTTCTTCTTGTCCGTCTCCTCCCTTCGGAGGATCTCTCCCCTGCTAGCTCAACAAAATCTTATCACTGTCGAACACCTACCCCCACCCCCAAAAAGGATATCTTTCTGCCCATATCACTCCCCCCCCCGCCACCCCCGGATCATTATGATGCATCTCTTTTCTCCTAGTCTAACCAGGGTCTCTTCTCAACAGAATCACTCATGTTTTCTCCTCCCTTAATAGGATTTCTTTCACTCTATCATGATATCTCTCTCTCTCATGTCCCTCTCCCTTCAATATGTTCATTCCTTGTCCTCAGGTCTCCCTCACCACTCTTAACATGATGTCTCTCCATATACCCCCTCAATGGGGGATTTCTCTTTTTCCTACCACCCTCTGGATCCAAACATTAGGCCTTTCATCTCCCCTCAGAATATGCATCATCTTCTCTTCCTCTCCCTATCCGCCTCCCACAATCTTCCTGTCTCATCCATGGAGAGTTATGCTTAGCAACAGGAATAGGCCATTTAACCCCAGTCTATCCCTCAATTCATTAAGAACATGGCTATTCTGTGACCTAACTCCACATACCTGTCTTTTCCCCATATCACTTCAAACTTGCTTAACAAAAAAAAATATTTAAAATTAGCCATTGATCTAGCATCAATTGCCATTTGTGGAAGAGAGTTCCAAACTTTAACCTCCCTTAGTGCTTCCTAATTTTACTCCTTAAAGACCTGGTTCTAATTTTTAGACAATGCTCCCAAATCCTAGGCTCCCCAACCAGCATAAATAGCTTCTCTTTATCTACCTTCTGTTCCCCTTAATATCTTGAAAACTTTAATTAAATTATGCCTTAACCATCTAAATTCCAGGAAACACAACATCTCTTCATAACATTTCGAATCCATTCTGGTAAATCTATACTGCATTCCCTTCAAAGCCAATATGTCGTACCTAATGTGCGCTGCCCAGAACTCGTCAGATCTGGGCTTGCCAGACCATTGCATAGCTTTAATACAAGATCTACTCTTTGTGTTCTAGCCCTCTAAATGTAAAGGCTAGCATTCCATTAGCCTTTTCGATTATATTCTGTACCTGTTCATGACATTTTAATAAGCTATGGACCTGGAGTCCCCAAGTCGCATTGAACTTCGAATGTTTCAACCTTTTCACCACTTAGAAAGCATTCTCTTCAATTATTTTTTTGGTCCAAAATGGATGACCTCACATTTGCCACATATATATCTATTTATTTAATAATTTATTAACGTCACTTTGTAATTTCATGCATCCATCTACACTGCTTACAATGCCGCCAATCCTTGTGTCATAGCAAACTTGGGTATGTGGCTTTCAATCCCATCGTCTATTGCCATCATTTTCCTCTACTTTAAATACTGATGCAAACTAATTATTCAACATGCCCACCATTCTACCTTCATTGATAATATTAGTTAAGGCATTCTTCTTGACACAGCGAGTGGTTCGCATCTGGAACACACTGTCTGTGTGTGTAGTGGAGGCAAATTTAATTAGGGAATTTAAGAGAACTGGATCATTGTCTGAAAAGGAAAAATTTGCAGGGCTATTGGGAAAAGACAGGAGAATGGAAGCAGGTGAATTGTTCTTGCAGAGAGCTGGTATTGACATGGCAGGGCAAACAGTCTCCGCATGTACTGTAACTATTCTATGATCCTAGGAGTCTTACAGCTCCTGACCACCTTAGTTTTTCTAAAAACAAAAAACTACTGTGGATGCTGGAAATCCAAAACAAAAACAGAATTACCTGGAAAAACTCAGCAGGTCTGGCAGCAACGGCGGAGAAGAAAAGAGTTGACGTTTCGAGTCCTCGTGACCCTTCAACAGAACTGTTGAAGTTCTATTGAAGGGTCACGAGGACTCGAAACGTCAACTCTTTTCTTCTCCGCCGATGCTGCCAGACCTGCTGAGTTTTTCCAGGTAATTCTGTTTTTGTTTTAGTTTTTCTAATATAAGTTTGTAAAATGGTGATGATTTTGATATCCATTACAAGTTTCTTTTCATAATCCCTTTCTGTAGCCTTACTATCTGTTTTGTTTTCAGGACAATTGAGTTCATAGAGTGATTTCAGGATAATTTCTTAAAGCAGCATACTCTGGAGCCAACCAGAGTGCAGGCTATTCTAGCATTATGCAATGAGACAGGATTTATTAATGACCTCACGTCAAAGGATCCGCTAGGCAGCAGTGACCATAACATGCTCAAATTTTGCATTCAGTTGGAGGGTGAGAAGTGGGGGCCTAAGACTAGTGTTTTAAATTTAAATAAAGACAATTACAAGGTTACGGAGACAGAGTTGACTAAAGTGAACTTGGAAATTAGGTTAAAAGGGTAACACAGTAGAGTTGCGGTGACAGACATTTCAGGAGATATTTCATAACACTCAACAAAGATACATTCCAGTGAGAAAGATAGACTTTAGGAAAATGATGTACCATCCATGGCTAACTATGGAAATTAAATTAGTATCAAATTGAAAGAAAAGGTGCACAATTCTGCAAAGATTAATGATAGGCCAGAAGATTGCTGGTTTTTAAGTTCTGTCCAAAGAACAGCAAAAAAAAAGGGAGAAATTGGAGGGCAAGATTGCTAGCAAAAAATATAAAACATATTAATAGTTTCTACAAGTATTTAAAAAGGAAAATAATAATTTAAGTCATCATTGGTCCTCCAGAGAAAATGTCTAGGAAATTAATGAAATAGGAAATGGCGGAAGCATCAAACGGATATTTTGTGTCTGCCTTCGCTGCAGAAGACACTAATAACATCCAGAAATACTTGTAAATCAAGAGGTGAAAGGGAGGGAGAAACTTAAAACAATTACATTCACCAGGGAGATGATGTTAATAAAACTATTAGAACTAAAGGCTTACAAGTCCCCAGGATCTGATGGCCTGCATCCTAGGGCCTTAAAAACAGTGGCTACTGAGATAGTAGATGTATTGGTTGTAATTTTCCAAAATTCTCTAGATTCTGGAGAGGTCCATTCAGATTGGAAATAGCAAAAGTAACTCCTCTATTCAAGAAAGGAGAAAGACAAAGCAGGAAACTGTTTGGCCAGTTAACCTAACATCTGTCTTAAGTAAAATACTGGAATTTATTATTTAGGAGGTTATAGCAGGCCACTTAGAAAACTTAATGTAATCAGGCAGAGTCAACATTGTTTTGAGAAAGGGAAATTATGTTTGACTAATTTATTAGACTTATTTGAGGAAGCAACAAGCAACACAGATAAGGGGGAACCAGTAGCTATGGTGTACTTGGGTTTCCAAAAGGCATTTGATAAGGTGCCTCAAAAGGTTACTACAGAAAATAAGAGCTCATGTTTTAAACCTCTGGGAAAGTATGTGTTAATAAATAATCTTCATTTTTCAAATTCACAAAAAAACGTGCTGCTGGCAATTATTTAAACAGGACAAACCGCTCTGAGGGTACTAAAACACACTGACCTCACACAAAAATACTTTGATCATGGATGACAATAAAACACAAACTCTGTCCGTGACACCATTAACAGATTTGCCCAGTTTACCTTATAGCACTGGAAGTCAGGCTTAGCTAAATCTAAAAACTCCTCAGTAGCCATTCTGCATTTCTCGCTTTCACACACTAAACTGAACTCTATTACAATATGATCATTAATAGATAAATGTTCACTCATTATTAAGGATGTCAAGTAAATCTGGCTCATTATTCATTACTAAATCTAATATGACATGCCCATTGTTGGTTGTAGGATATGCTATTCCGAACAAATGCAATAAATTTATTCTCCTTCTGACATGAGCTAGGTTGCTTATCCCAAGCGATCCAAACAAGACAACTTATCCACTCTAAGCATTGGCAGCATTTCCAGTGTCCCCTCCCTCTCGATTTTCAACCCATTGATGACCTCTACCATCTCCACTTCTACTGATATTTTAATCAACATGCTCACTCGTAGCAAGGGCCAATTCAAAGTACTCATTCAAGTATTCTAACCTTGTCTTGCACCTCTAAGCATATATCACCCTTTTTGTACCTAATAGGGTCCACTCTGCCTCTTACTATCTGCTTAGTATTTACATGCCAGTAGAAAATTTTTGGGTTCTCTTTTTGTTGACTACCATTCTATTTTCATACTCACTTCACCAACCTTCTCAACCTATTGTATTGATCTTGACTCTCACTTGAAGAATTCGCCTGACAGGCAGCATAGAGTCTTTTTTGTTTCATCATATTCTCTATCGTCCTCATCATCCAAGGAGCCCTGGTTTTGGTTCTCCTACCTTTCACCCTCGTTGGAATATACCAAGCCTATATCGGAAGTAATTTTTCTTTAAAAGATCACCCAGTGTTCCGTTACAGTTTCTCCCATCAGTCTTTGGTTCATTTTACCCTGGCCAAATTCGCCCTCTTCCAGTAAAAATTCACCCTCTTCCAGTGAAGACGTTTCTTCTGCATAATTAATATAAATCTTATGTTACAATGATCACTCTTAATTGTTTCCCCCACAGACACGTGGTCGATTTGGTTCACCTCATTTCCCACCACCAGATCCAGCAATGCTTCATTTCTGGTTGGGCAAAGAACATTACTGATCAAGGAAGTTCTGAACACATTTCAGAAATTTCTCCCCCTCCTTATCCTTTGCCCCATCCTAATTGATATTTAGGTAATTAAAGTCACCCAATATCACCATATATAAATATTGGGAAGACTATAGTTATTACAACTTGCCTGTGATTTCCTGCAGATTCGCTCCTCTATCTCTCTCACTATTTGGAGGCCGATAGAATACCCAAAGTAGCGCAATAATACCCTTTTTATTTCTCAACACTAACCAAATGGATTCTGTCCTAGTCGTCTCAAGAACATTCCCTTTTGCCAACACAATGTCTTCGCTGATCAGTACTGCCACTCCCCATCCCGTCTCTTTTCTAAACACTTCTAAGCACCCTGGCCTCGCCATTTTTCAGCCATGTTTCCATTATTACCACTACATCATATTCTCGCATGGCTACTTGTGCTTCCAGCTTACCAATCTTCTTCACAACACTTTGTGCATCTGCATACATGCATTGTACATACATACAAACATACAAATTAGGGGCAGTAGGCCATTCAGCCCCTCGAGCCTGCTCTGCCATTCAGTAAGATCATGGCTGATCTGATTGCGGCCTAAACTCCACATTCCGCCGAGCCCCAATAACCTTCGACTCCCTTTTCAGTCAAGAATCTATCTACCTCTGCCTTCAAAATATTCACTGACCCTGCCTCCACCCCTCTCTAGGGAAGTGAGTGCCAAAGATTCACAACCCTCAAAAAAAAATTCTTCCCATCTCCATCTTAAATGGGAGGCCCCTTATTTTTAACATGTGTCCTCTAATTCTAGTCTCTCCCACCAGGGGAAGCATTCTTTCAGCATCCACTCAATCAAGTCCCCTTAGGATCTTTTATGTTTCAATAAGATCACCTCTCAATCTTCTAAGCGCCAATGGATACAGGCCCAGTCTGTCCAACATTTCCTCATAAAATAACAACCCCCCCGTCCCCCTGCCATCCCAGGTATCAGTTGAGTGAACCTCCACTGAACTGCTTCTAACACATGTGTTAGAAGCAGTTAATAAAGAAACCAAAACTGTACACAGTATTCTAGATGTGGTCTCACCAATGCCCTGTACAACTGTAGCATCCTGTGTTTGCAATCCTCATAATTCTTCTGTCTGCTCCTGTCTAACATGGAAACACTTCCTTCTCTAGGAATATCCAACATTCACTTTATGCACCTTATTCCCCTTATCTACTTCCAAATGTTGGTGCCTACTCCCCCTGCCAATTTAGCTTAAACCCTCCTCAATATAATCTCACTCAACCCCAACATATAGAACCTTTAAAGAAATATAACATCCCTTGGCGCTTCTCAGGGGTATAATAAAACAAAGTATGAGGACCACGCCACACCACACAAGACATTCAGTCAGATGACCAAAAGCTTGGTCAAAGAGGTAAGTTTTAAAAATTGCCTCAAAAAGGGGTGCAAGGTAAAAAGGCAGAGAAGAATAGGGAATCTTCATTTAAAGTTGTCACTGCATTCCTAAAAGTCGTCACTTTAAGTGAATCATAGGTTCCCACAGGAATCAGTTAGGTTCCTTTGGGCATTTCTTGCCCGGAAAAAAAATGTACAAGTTGAAATAAATAACATATAAATAGCATTCCTGATTGAAATAACTTGCAAAATAAAATGCATCACTAAACATAAAAGAAATGCACTATACAATATAAAATGTTTAAGAATTACAGTACACTCACCTACATAACACTTAGATTTAGCAGGCTCCATCTATTGGCAGAAGTTGGTCAGTGCTGGCAGCAGCTGGAGTCCTAATCACCAGCTTCTACCACTAGATAGAGCACAGGGCTTCAGTGCAAGATTGGGGGTGGGTGCCCAGGAAGGGGGGGGCAGGGGCAGGGGTAAGAGCAGAAGCACTGCAGGAAAGGTCATGAGGCAAACTACGTTAAATTGAAACTAGCAACATTAAATGGGTATAGTTACACTAGTTTATTAACAACGTTAAAGTGAAGCAATGTTAAGCAAGGGCTTCCAGGACTTGGGACCAATGCAATTGAAGGCACAGACACTAATGGTAGAGCAATTAAAATGAAGGATGCTGAAGAGGCCAGAAGGAGGAGCGCAAATAACTGAGGGTTTGGAAGCCATAGGAGATTAGAGATGGAGAGGAGCAAGGCAATGGAGGGATTTAAAAACAAGGATGAGAATTTTAAAAATCAATAACCACACACACCCCTCCTCTGCTTTACAGCACCTTCCTTTAAAATCTCGTTCTCATCCACAATTTCTTTTTTCTCCCCTCAACAGCAACTCTCTCAAACTCCTATTAAAATTTCTCTTCCCCTCCCCTCAGGTTTTTTTCCACCCAAGAGAATCTCTATTTTTTCACTGTTCACGACAATGGAGTTCTGATCAATGAGCTTGGTTCCCCACGCCCCGCCCCGAAAAGGCCTTCTCATTCCCGGCTCCACCCCCAGAAACTGTTCCACACCCCAATCTCCCCTCAACATGGTGCCTCATTCTCACTGCCTTTCTCCTCTGAACTATATTTCTTCAACCGTTTTACAGGTACTCCTCTCCCCTCTCCCCCATCACCTCCTCTTAAAGCACTTGATACCTAATTCAAAACAAACATAGGAACTACTTGAAATAGGACTCCTTACTGTTTTTATAGTCGAAGATTGTAAGTAGTTCCCAAAAGGGATAAGAAAGCCAAAGCTCTAATACTTCTCAATATTACTGAACAAATACCAAGCAGGATTGTCTTTTTAAAAAGATTGTGCATATAATTAAACATCATTTCTTTTTGTTGTTTCAGATCAACTATACATCATACAGCATAGAAAATAATTTGAATCAGGACTCTTCCCAAAAGATGCAATTGTTTAACAGATATTGATGTGTAGTCACTGACAGTTTTAAGTATTAATGACTTCGTAACGTCAGAGATACAGACCCCATTTTTAAAAATACAGCCGATGTAAATGGTTTGAAACAACACTTAAAACAGGTCCTTTTTTTTGGCAGATGTTGACATTCAGCTCCCAAAATGGCAGACACAGGATATACTTAGACCTCTGATTAAAAACCCTTTTCAATTATCAAAAATATTTACAGAAGTCTATGAACAACCAGTACCAAACAAGGAAGTTTTTTTTATTTAAAGCAGTCTTTGTAGAAAGTCCATAATTTTTCATGGATCAAATCGTTTGCCTGGCAAATTTAAGAGACTCAAAAGACTTCACAGCTGTTTCAAACAGTTATACAAAAGATACACTACATACAGATCTATGCTTTATAGATCTACCGCTCCACCCCAAGAAAATGTACTCTCACCTCCTTCTCACCGCACCAGGAATTTCCCCCCCACCTCGAATTATATTTCTTCATCTGTTTTACAGATGCTTCTTCCCAATCCCTTAAAAAGATATCCATCACAGCCTCTTAAAATGACTCGATACCTGATTTAAAAGAAACGCAGGAACACTGCTTGAAATAGGACACCTGGCTTGGAAATGATAAATAGCTCCAAAAGGGATGAGAAAGCCAAGGCATAGGCAAAATACCTGAAGCCAGTTAAGTTAGCAGACAGGACATTAAGTACCTGATAATAAAAAGGTCCCCATTTAAAATACCAAAGCCATTGTTATCTGGAAAACAGTAAACATGTACATTCAAAAATAACCCCAAAGAGTTCTTCATTCTTGAAATGATAAACAACTTTCACATGTTGTACAAATATAGCACAACTTTCACAGGTTCTGGGGAAACAACATTCATTAAAATGTCTTCAAGGTGTTGCAGATAGGTAGTGCTCCTATGTTATATAAATCTCTTGGACTTGCACTACTGTGCCAGCTTGTAATGCTAAACTAACAATTTACTTATGTCTTGTAGTGATACAGGGCAGTAATTTATCTTTATTCCACATCTCTCTCACAACAACAAAGAAAGACAACTTTTTCGTGCATGTGTTGCTAGGTGTAGTAAGACAGGGGAAAATGACAGTCCTTTAACTCCCAACTGGAGCTGCCAGAACCCATCTGCTAAAAGGCATTATCCTGTGCTGAAATTACATCGAGAGTCATGTTTAGTGAATGTGCAAAAATTGCTCTATATTGCAACCCTTACATACTATGAATTGGAACCCTCTGTGGGTGATGCCATAAAGGAACTACGAAAGAGGTGAAATGACTCACCCAGGGCTTCTTCCCTGCAAGATGAGGTTTTTTTAATCTAATTGGAACTGGAAAGCAACTTTGGGTAAAATGCTAGCATTTTAAGGACTGCCTTGTCAGAATGTCAAATTAAATACAGCTGATCTGTAATAAAATCTGGCAATTTATTAACGGTGAGCTGAAGCTAACACTAAGTGTTGTTTTTCCATGCCAACAATTTAAACATTCACATTCAAAGATTTTTGAACGAGGTTACTTAATTTGCAAAGAACCAAATTAAGGTCTCAATTAGGAAACAATGAGGATCTAATTCTCAATTTCTATTGAATTTGCAGAAAATAGGACACAGGCAATCCCCTAATGGTTCAAACAGAAGTGGGTCATGAAAGACTGAAATAGGCACTAGTTCAAGCAAAAGGAGGTACCTGTTGCCTATAACTTAGCTCCTGCAAACTGAACCACAGGAATGCTTGCCAGTGTTGAAATGCTTGTCAGTCAGTGTTCTTGGCTAGCATTAAAGTACACATCTTCCAGATCTACAGTAACAACTGATACAAGGACATCTTGACCACTTCCTTTCATCTTCAAATATACTACTTCTGCCCCTAACTCACCCTCATGCCTTAATGATCTCCAGCTTAAGTTTTTCCATTTTTTTTTTTACTGACCTTCTGATTTCCCCCCTATATACCACAACCCATGCAAAATTTCATTATCCACATGCTTTCCCACATTAAATTCAATATGTTGGGGGACAGAAAGTTCTAAACTATACATCCCACTATGTCTTCATCCCACACCATCTGCAATTGTTGTCAGCATCATGTCACCACTCACTTGCTCCAAGTTTTTGGCCTTTCGTGTAAACCCTCTTTCTTGTGCTCCACCAATGGCAGAAGATTCTTTATGGTCCTATTCTTTGGAGTCCCCTCTTTAATCTATCCACTTACCTTTTTCTCAGTCTTTCAAAGCATTCTCTTTAACCAAGCTTTTGGCTAACTAACTCTCCCATTAAGGATTGGTATCTGTTTCCTCTGTGAAAGACCTAGTGATACTCTACGAAAGACACTACGTAAATAAGTGCTGTTTAATAGAAATTCTTCCCCCTTCCACCACCACTATTCCAAACGCACACCACACCCATTCGCCACATGAAGCTGAAACCTCTTATTCTGAGGGGGTGGACTCCGATATTAATAGCTTGCCCGCTTCAAATTACACTCAATTGCTCTATAGAAAGATGGGTGCAATTGTGCTAACATGGAATGCAGTGTCAACAATCACTTGGTACCAGTCAATCCTTGGCATCAATGGACTTTAAAAAGGTTTGAGACGCCATTACAGTCTCCACATCAACTCAAGTCTGAGTCATCGGCACAATTCTGTACTAGAATCTGCTTGCTCCGCCAATTGATATATCTGCGTGTTCAGACAATCTGATTCAGCGTGCGTACATTTCTTAGCTTACTTTCCTCATCTTGTTCTGAATAAGCAACAAAATATGAGCTACCTTGAACAGAGCAAAAATGTTTCAAGTAATTCACAGATGAAAGGGAGTGAAAACAGAATAGAAATGGAGAGCAGCTGGAATGTGGTAACAGGTGGTTTTGAGGACACTTTTGAAAGTAGGGTGGGATGAAACCAGGTGCCAAGGGTTAGAGTGAATGCAGAGTGCATTGTAGTGACGCTAAAGTCTTTGCCACCAGTAGTGGAGTTGGATCAAGCAAAAGGAAAACACAGGACTGTAAGAAATTGCAGAGGGCAGTTGAAAAGATTTGTAGACAAGGTGAGTAGTAGCCCTGGATAAGTTGAAGTTTGCATTCTTTGTAATCAAGAATGCTGAATGAGGAGAAAGTCTTGAGAAATTGAGCCTAAAGGTGAAAAAGCTCAGAACTAATCTTCCAACAATACAGTGGAAATGAGATAGAAGAAAGACAGGCAGAGGTGGAAATAGGTGTTCTAACAGAACATGATGTAGGGTTTGAAGCTCAGCTTAAGGTTAAATAAACCCTAAAAAAGCAGGCAAAGAGGAGAATGAAACAGAGGAAGCTATAAAAGATTTCTGGCAAGAACCAAACAGGATGGTTTTGGTCTTGCTGGTGCTTAGCTGTAGGATGTTCTAATTAATTACTATCAGCAATGAATGAGCAGTCAGTCAACACAGCTGCAAGTATTTGGGAGCACAGGAAAAAAGAGTGGGAGACTAGCATACAAGAGGGGCAAATAGATCTGAGGATGTGTAGCCAGTGGGGCAAATGGTAAGGTCAGAGAATTGGAAGAAAGTTCTCTCTTGGAAGGAGTTCTGCAATGCAGCGCTGATTGGTCTGAAAGAAGAGGTAGAAGCTCCTGAGTGTTAAGTAGTCATCAAGGTAAGCAGCCCAACTTTCCAAAGATGGTGCAGTGGAAAACAGAGTCACCATGCCACCTAACTTGGAGACAGAGCTGCAAGATCTCAGGGAGGTAAATAATTAACAGGTTAGGTTAGGCATGGGGAATTGGTGTGGCAGACTGGATGAAATGTTTATTTAGTGTAGCAATTATTTGCTGGACATTTTAATCCTAAATGAATGGAGAGGTTTTGCTGAGACCTTAAGATCTACACAGTATAACTTTTCTAATGTAGACCTCTACTGAAAAGGATAGCCTAGCTTTTTTTTTGAAGAGGTTCTTCTCTTCCCACCCCTATTCCCCCAACACCCCATCACAGTGCCAACATTGAACTTCTGAGTAACCTGAAAATAAAACAAATAGCCTGACTGGCTGATGCAGACAGCAGAATACTGGTTCCTCTGGGCAATACAGCCCAATACAAAAAAGAGCCTAGAGATTTTATTCCAAACTTTGGCAATCAGATGTATGATGCAAATAGCTCACAGCTTTAGATAGGGAAGAATGAAGTAACACAGTGGCAAACATCCTGAGGATTTATATGACGCAAGCATTGGGCAATACAATCTCTCAGGTTTTAGGGAATCTTCTTGCTAAAATACATATCAAGCTAGGCTAATCTCCCGTGGCATCTTATTTGACCCAAGCCAAGCTTCTGTCCCCATTATCCTCTCCATTACTAAGACTGCCCACTTCCAACTCCAAAACATCACCCTCCTCCACCATTCCTTCAGTCCAGCAGCAGCTGAAACCTTCATTCCTGCCTTTGTTACCTCCACACTCAAATATTCCAATAATTCCCTGGGCACCTCCCATCTCCTTCATTGGCTCTGTCAATTTTTGTCTGATTATATTTCTTTGAAGTGTTTTGAGATGTCAAAAGATACCATATAAAACAAACAGGTAGCTGAAAGATCTGATAGGACATTGCTGAAGCTATATATCCAACTTTTGAACTCATTTCTCAAAAGACAAAAGTAAATAAGCAGTTTGCAGTCTGTCTCAATACAGGAAGTAAAATTCCTCATGGCCATGGTTTCCCAGAACTCATTCTGGTCGACTTTAGGGCTCATAGAAGAATTTTTCCAGAATTTTCTTTCCCCCAAATTGCTTTAGGATTTGTCTCTGCCAGGACATTACATGGATGCTGGTGGGTGGAAGCCTGGGGACAGGCATTACAATGCTTACTTGCAGAACTATATGGAACATACTTGATGGACCAGCTGTCATACCCCATTTGTCATTTTCATATGGCCTTAAATCAATAAACACCTCACATTCGTTATCTTGGATTCCTAAGTTCTCAGCAGGAATTATCTGTCATAAGCCCTCCCCTGAAGCTATAAGAAATAAAAAATAAAAATAAATCAGACAGAAATGCTCACTGACAGTCAAGTTTTTAAAATAGAAAGCTAAAGGCTTTCAGAAGATTAGAATGCAGGTGTTGGTTGGAAGTCATTTTCCTTAAATCAAGCAAAACTAGCTGTTCACGTATGGAAGCATGGCACATTCATTATTTTGTATTATTACACAAAGATAGATTTCAGTGATTGTACTAGATGTGTTCAATCCTAAATCCTGCTCAGTTTGTTTACTTGCTATATGAAGCTGCTCATGACTTTGCTTTTGCAGTCCTCCTTTAAAAGATTGCAGAGGCTCAAAGTGAGCCACTTGTAAAATATATGAATAGCTACTTCAAATCAGACGGTTGTACTCTTGTAACACTAGGTTATGCTGTTAGATATTGGAAAATACAGACATTCCCCCAAATGCAAGTCATTCGGGACGCTTACAGGAGTGACTTGCATTGGTGTCTGGAAAAGGATATCGAAGGCAACATTCAAAATTGTAACACAACAACACGGAATGATACGACATGGATCCATGCCAGTAGTGACCTGATATCAACTGCATCATGGCGAGGAGTTGCTGAGTGACCCTTTCACTTGCATTATAAAAGTGACTTGTCAATTTTTCCTGTTGGAAATAAAACTGAATCTGAGCTCCAGCAATATTCCATGGTGTTATGATCTGGCTAAGACCAGTAATGTGTTTAGTTTTATTTAAGAATCCAAAACCCCAGGCATTCACTGAAAAGAATGAAGCCACAAAAGTACACGGTTTAAAACAAAATAATTTTACCACACCAAAATCAAAGAACATGAATCCTAACAACTACATTATTTTAAATAGTCAGTTACATTAAAGATTTTAAATGTACAGTGAACTCAGTTACTTATAATCTAAACTAATCTGCTTAAATCCACTTTCCTTCTACGCCAATTAGACTTGCACCCCAAAACTCAAGTCAGTTGATAACTTGGTCCGAGTACTGCTTTGAAGGTTTGTATTAGGCATGAGATTTCTTGAACTTCTGCTTACTTCTGGCAAAGGCTGCCCCTTCAAATCTCCCCATTTAACACAAGCGTCACTAGCGTCTTAAGCATAGCCACCTTGGGTCAGAACTCTCATGGTTCTAATATTCTTTAACTCTTGATTTGTATCTAAAACACTGGCTCTTAGTGTAGCTATACCCAAAGTTCAACTCATTATTGGAAGTCCTTCAGTTAAAAAGAGTTTTGCTCTCTTTTAGCCAACACAAAATTTCAACTTAACTTTACTTGAGAGAGATGTTTTCTTTTTCCCGCAGTCAGCTTGGTCAAAAAAAAATTAAACTGCTTAAACACAGAACCACCCCCTATAATCAACTTATGTTGAACTATTTTTTTCTATTGTTTTATCTCCCAGGTAACCTGGTCACATGATCATTTACTGGACATCAGGTGCTTTACCATAAATCAGATCCTAGAGAACCTAGTTCTTAAAGGGATCACCATCCCATATATAGGTTTCCACCCCCAAAAAACACAGACCCATCACAATAGCCAGAAGAGCAGTGAATGAAGACCGAGTAAACAAACAGCTGGTCTTTTAGGAGTCACGGGTGAGGGAAACTCTTTCGAGTTATCAACAGTCACAGATTGCAACTCTTTCGAGTACAATCACAGTTCTTGGTTTCGGGGAGTGGGACATGAACCCACAACCCTCTGATTCAAAGGCGAGGGTGCTATGAACTGAGCCACAGCTGACACCTCACGGGTGAGGGAAGGGGCTTAAGCTGTAAGTGGTCCTTAACTGTATTGGCAGTACACTAAAAGATCACATATTGAATTAAAAAGTAAAGGTGCCAATTGCTGCAGAATTGAAGTGTTCCAGTCTATTCTAGATCATCAGTCAGACCTCAACTAGCATTGCAAGTGGATGCTCTAACCGGACTCTGCTCCATTGCTTTGAAATGCAAGGAGAGCTGGCTAAGGTTCATGCTCCCAGTTGTTATTCTGGATCCTTAGTTGAAATGCATGTGTAGATGTGGGAAAATAAACTTGAGTTTGAATGAAACAGCCACTATAGTCAAACAACCTCTTCCAAGTTAACAGATGAAGAACAAAATTTAAATAGTTATTGAACGAGTTACTCTACTCTTTAATAGGGCTAAAGAAAACTCCAGAATAAGGCTATGATGAAAAATTAAATTAAATTATGTTCCAAGGAAGAAAATGTTCTTTCGTCCAAGAATGTTATTAGAAGACATCTTGCTGTAAAATTCCTCTGTTCATTCAATCAAAATCAATTATAGAAAGGTTCAAAACGTTCTACTATTTTGAACAACTATTCCTAGTACAGGAAGTGCCAGCAGCAGGAACGTTTTGTTCACCGTTATATCATCCCTAAAATGAGGTAAACTAGTGAATCCACAGTAGTTCTCAGAAACTTATAACTGATGCCAGTACGATTATTCAGTTGGACAGCAAGTACCAACAAACACTGGAATAGCACCATGAATATATTAACACTGATACATATGCATGTACAAACTATATATCTTTATTTTTATTATATACATTGGTGTGTGTATGAAAACTGTTGGTACAGCAAGAACTAATCTGACTTTGGAAAGAAAATGAGTACAAAAGCGCACATGCTTATCCAGATACAGTTAATTTCACTGCTAATGTCAAAAGTTCCTCCTTTATAATTATGATAGCAAAGCCAAATATTCCATGCTCCCCAATATCTTTAAAATCCTTATCTATCTTTCCTTTTAAATTCCTCTGTAGCCTCACACTTGCCCAAAACGATAAAACCTCAAGCCTTACAACCACCACTCTCCCACTTCCACCAAATCCTACGTGGCCACCACCACCCCCCACAGCATGCTTTCAGTTACCCAGGCCCCACACTTTGGAACTCTCTTGTTGAAATCACTCTCGATCTTCCTCTCCTCCTTTTAAGCCTTAAAATTTGCCTCTTGGACCAAATTTGAGCTCAGCCCAAGATCAACATCTTTGACTCAGCATACATATCTTTTCCATAGCACAGTGAAGTGCCTTGAGATTTTTTTCCTATACTAAAGACGCTATACAAATGTAAATTTGATGGTGAAATTGACTGGCGTTATAAACAAGGATGACATGAAATCAATTATATATCGAAATAAATTGATAGAACCCAAATTTTATTTGAAAACTTAACATTTCCTATCCCTAAAAATAATTATTTCCCCGTTCTTGATTGGATTTTAGAATCAAGACTTTAAAATCAAACCCCAAGATTTTAAAACCCAACCTTCAATACAAAATTCCCATGTTCTCTGAATTGGAGTTAAAATTTCCATCTAAGTTTAACAGTCTATCAACATATTACCATTTTATATTCCAGCTATAATTAAAAAGATACAAGACAACCCTCAAGAAAAACATCAATTTTCCACAGAAATATCCCAAATAATGTATATTACTGTGCTTCCTGTATTCATTTCTATTGACAAAAGGTAGGAAAAATAGCCGATTAGCTGTTAAAATTTACAACCTTAATTCAAACTGTAATACAGCCCCTCTGCAATTATTACTTTTTAAATTATAACTAAGTTTTTTTTAAAAACCAACTCATATTCTGATAAATAATACATCAACGGAAAAGAAGATAAGCTCCTACAGGGTCCAAACTTTGACCACTTTGCGTCATCATGGCCAGGATTCTGACAGGCCAATGAGGCCTCGCCCACTGGTGAGAGAATCAGCAGGAAACCCCCATCAGTTCTGTGGGGGGGACCCAACGGAATCAAGTGTCCTTTAAACACTAAGTGCCCACTAGCATGCCTTCCCAGCAATTGAGGTCCCCAACAGTGAAAGTCCCATCTGAGAGCTGCCAGCCAGAGACCAGCAGCTCATCACTGCCACCAGTGCCAGGGTAAGCAGTGCTGCTGGCAGCACTGCATCCACCAGAGGCCCAGGATCATAGTGGTATCCAAAGTGTTATGGCACAGCCAATGGTAAATGCTGAGTTGTTTAAATCCCAAAGGGAAACTTGAGACAACTACCACAACTTGCTTTGCAATTTCTATAAATTTTTAGGTGCATGCCCTGAATTCAGTAGGAATAAGACCACTAAGTCTTTTAAGTTTTTACAAAACTAGAATATTAATTTTTAGAAGAAATTACTTTAAATACATAGAGATCTACAAGTTACTACTACAATAATTTCTAAATCCCCCAATCAATCTAACTCCCAGTTACACTTTTTTAAAGGCAAGACACAGGTTGCAAAAGACCTAGGCAAAGAAACACGATACCCTGAACAAGTCAACTTCCAAGTGAGTTTTCTTAACTTCAGTCCTTTGAAGACAGCAGCTTGAGGTATAGATGCTGAAGGCTTTTTCACACACTTGTAAAATCTTAAAAATGCCTTCTCTTACACACAGTCCCTGTTCCTTCTTTATACATATCTTTCTCTTTAAATGCAAATGCCCATTGTTTCACTATGTCTTTGGACTTTATCTCCCCGATAATAAAAGCCCCTCAGAGCACTAAGCTTTACTAGTAATCATTGGGAAAAATAAACACACCATTTCTAAACTTCAGCTGGCTAGGTGACACATTTCAACCCTCCTTTGTAAATAATCCAGTCTGGTTTATTTCAAAATGCAAATGTATCCTTGACACCTATGTTTCTAAACTTCCCCATGTTTATCTAATTAACATTTCAAACCTAACCTCTTCTTAGATCAAAGCACCCAGACTAGCTGCCTCTAATTCAATTAAATCTCACGCACACACGCCCAGACACATACACATCCCATTATTACTCTATTTTATAATAAATTCCAATTACATTGAGAATTATTATATCTTCTTGATATCCCCCTCTGTATTGAAAGATGAACTGCCATAATTTAAAAAGATAGCTTCATTTTTATTAACCCTTCTTATACTATCTCCTATATTTATCTATATACTTATACTATTACATTACCAGATGCATGCATTAACATAATATATATACAAAAATCCTTTGTGTCAACAGAAATCATTTCAGTTCAGAGTCCAGGTTTCTAAATGTCCAATTTTCCTTTTAAGCTTCAAAATCTTGATAAAGCATCTACAATCAGATTCTCCCCATCCAGCAACCTGTATAATGTCGATTAAATGGTTTCACTAATAAACTCCATCTAAATAGCTTTGCACTTCTGTCTCGATATTTGTCCAGAAACATTAAAGGATTGTCGTCTGTATAAACAATTGTTTCTGATTAATTGTTTGCCACATATGCTGCAATGCTAACACCAAACCCAAAGTCTCCTTTTCGATCATTGAATATCTTCTCTGTTGCGCACTTAACTTCCGTGAAAAATACCCTATTGGTTTTTCAATTCCAGTGTCGTCATCTTGTAATAGTGCGGCCCCAATGCCGATATCACTTGTGTCAACAGCCAACTTAAATTGCTTGGCGTAATTGGGTACTGTCAAAACTGGTGTCATAGTTAATACAGTTTTCAAACTGTCAAATGCCTTCTGACACTCCTGCATCCATTGAAACTTCTTGTTCTTTTTTAATAGTTCAGTCAGTGGAGCAACCACACTGCTAAAATTTGGTACAAATTTCCGATAAAACCCTCTCATGCCCAGAGATCTCAAAACTTCTCATTTTGTTGTCGACACTGGGAAATCCATGATAGCTTTGACTTTCACATCTCTCGGAGCCACATTACTTCTACAGACACATCATGTATAGCTAAATCTGACCTCCCCAACTTATTTCCACAAATAGCTTTGTGTGACTACAATAGCTTTTCCAAATCACTTTTAACACTTGTCTGGAAGGTAAATCTATATTACATTTAAATTTAAGTACCCCCTCATTATCCAATTTGATTAGAGGAATCAATTTCAGAATCCTGCATTTCTACTTCTTTCTCGTTATCCACTACTGCCTCCTTTTGGTCCTCTTCCCTGTCAAAATATTTTTTAAGCATATTTGCATGACACACCCTCTGCTTCTTTCTTCTATCTGGAGTATTTATTAAATAATTGACTTCACTCAATTTCTTTTCACTCCTGTAAGGTCCACTAAATCTTGCCTTTAATGAGTCACCTAGTACTGGTAACAGAACTAGCACTTTCTCCCCAGCAACAAAATTCCGAGCTGTAGCCTCCCTATCTGCTTTCACTTTCATCATTTGCTGTGATATCTTTAAATGTTCCCTGACCAACTCACATGCTCTGTCTAATCTCTCTTTGAAGTTTGATACATAATCGAGGAGAGTAGTTTCTCAATTCTGATATACCAATTTCTCATAAATCAATTTCAGTGGTCCCCTTATCTCATGACCATAGACTAGTTCAAAAGGACTGAAACAGTCAATGGAGCATCCCTAATAGCAAATAACAAGAATGAAATTCCCCTATACGAATCTTGTGGATAATCCTGACTATAAGCCCTCATCATTGATGCCATCTTTCCAAAGCCCCTTGTGACTCGGAATGATAAACTGTTGACTTAAATTGTTTTATCCCCAAACTGTTCATTACTTCTTTAAACAGCTGCAACATAAAATTTGAACCATGATCTGATTGTATTTCCTTAGGTGAACCATATCTTGTAAAAAATGTAGTTAACTCTTCCACAATCTTCTTTGATGTAATGTTTCTCAAAGTATTTCTCAGGAAATCTGGTAGACATCCATTATTGTCAGTAAATACTGATTTCCACTTTCAGTCTTAGGGAGAGGTCCTACACAATCAATCATGGCCCTAGTAAAAGGCTCTTCAGATGCTGGAATTGGAATTAAAGGTCCCAGCTTAATCACTGCTTGTGGTTTCCCTATCACCTGACATGAGAGATATGTTCTACAGAATTTGACTACATCCCTATGCAATCCAGGGCAATAAAAATGTTTCTGTATCTTCGCCTGTGTCTAATTCCTAAATGCCCCCAACACCCCCCCCCCCCCCCCCCCCGCAAACTGGAATTTCATGAGCTATCCTCTGAATCTCATTTCTATACCTAAATGGGATAACGATCTGGTGTGCCTCCCTCCAGCTTTCATTTGCTGGAACATAAGGCCTCCATTTTTTTATTAAAATATTACCCTGAATAACATTCTGGAATTCATGTTGCCTCTGTTTCTGATATAAATGTTGTATTTGCAAATCTTTTTTTCTGTAACTCCACTAACTGCCTTGAGTTAAACTCTTCAACTGAATTGTCCTTTAGTCTTTCTTCTTGAACAATGTTATCAAGCAGTGTCAGCTAATTGGAATTCAACACCTTCTTCCTGCCTTTGAACTTCCTGTCCTCCCTTTTTTCTTGTTTTAACCTATGAGACTGTGATCGTGTTATCACAATCTGGAAACAATCCAGGATGCTCTCTCTGTAACACTTCTGTTGAAGACACCTCTACAGGCTGTTCAACTACCATAGGCATCCCCCATATTTGTGATCCAGCTATATTACCCAGAATAAATTGAACCCCTGCAATGGATAATTTTTCCACCACTCCAACAGTCACTTAGCCTGCTTTCCACTTACTCTTTAAATTTACCTTCCACAATGGAATAGGTTTAGCATCTCCATAAACCCCTGTTCCTGCAATACCTCCTTTGAACAACAAATATCACTATCCCAAAACATTAAAGGATTGACAAGCCCATGTCTCAAAATTTTAAGATCTTTACCTACTTCACTCTGTACACAGAAAGACTTTCCTTTCACATACAAAATCTTTAAACATTTCTGCAACCTGCTCTTCAGAATTCTCTTGGATAATGTGAACACATTCCCACTTCTTAATCTATCACTGATTCTTCCTGTTTATCTGTACACAAACCTCTGGTTTCTCCTCTGCCTGAACCTCAGAACCCACAGTACTCTTACTTCCAGTACTTTTCTGCACCCTTTTAATTCCAACAGATTTTCCCTACAATTTCCAGCACACTGACTTTGTGTGCCCAGCTTTATTACTATGAAAACACCTCAATTTTCAAATGTCACTTCTACCCTCAGCACCTTCCTTTCTATTGAGAAAAAACTTACTGGGCATTTCCACCATTCCTTCCCTGACTACCCACCTTCCTTTTACCTTCCCACTTTCTATCCTCTTCCGACTTGAAAGAGTGACGAAAAAAAGGTTTAGTTCTATGAACTAACTCAATCATCAGCTATCTCTGCTGCTGATCTTACCATTTGAACCCTCTGTTCCTCTACATGAGCTCTCACTACCAAAGGCATTGAATCTTTAAATTCTTCCAAAAGAATTACTTCTCTAAGAATTGCTTATGTTGTCTATTTTTAATGCCTGTATAAACCAGTCAAAATTACTTTGTTTTACTCTTTCAAACTCAATATAAGTGCCCAGGCTGTTATCCCATATTCCTAAGTTTCTACCTGTATGCCTCAGGAACCAACTCATATGCACTCAAAATAGTCTTTTTTTTAACCACATCATAATTCACCGACATTTCTTCTGACAGCGAAGCATATACCTCATGTGCTCTACCCACCAACCTGGATTGCATCAACAATGTCCAGTTTTCCTGTGGCCATTTCATCTGTTTAGCTATCTTCTCAAATGAAATTAAGAATACTTCAACATTTTTTTCCTCAAACTTGGGAAGAGCTTGTACAAATTTACACATCTCCCCACTGGGTTTTAAGGTAAAGGTTTTTCATCATCAGAACTTTCCTCAGAATCTGAGGTCGCTTTTTTAACTTCCAGCCTTTTAAGCCGATATTCTCTGTCTCTTTCCTTAATTTTCTCCTCCATTGCTAACTTTTCCCTCTGGAGACCAAGTTTTCACATTTCAATTTCTTTTTGAAATAATCATCTTCCCTTTTTTCTGCTGCCTCTAGTTCCAGTTTTTTTCATTTCCAATTCTTTCCCTTTTCGTTTGCCTCCAATTCAAGTTTTCTCAGTTCCTTTGCTTGTTCAAATAGAAGTCTCTTCATTTCTATCTGAAGTCGCACTACCTTCAGCTGTGACTCACTAATGTCGGGTATCACTTCCAACTTTAAATGCTGTGCCATGCCTTCAGTTGCTTTCCTAATCCCCACAGGTAACCCCAATTGTAATTTATCCGCTAATTCCAGTAACAACTTTAGTTACCTTTTGCAAACCAGCCAAAGTTATAACTTCAACTCCCAAACCAGTCTGAGCAATTGCCTAAGCCATATTGTAGTCTCACCACTACAAAAAACCTCACCTCAACTCCCGAATTCAACGTGCTTCTCATACTCGTCACCTTAAGACTCATCAACTCCAACCTAATCGAGGAATTTCAAATGTATCATGCAAAGAGGCCTCAACCATGTATGACACAGCCAATGGTAAATGATGAGTTGTTCAAATCCCAAAGGGAAACTTGAAACAACTTGTTTTACAATTTGTATAAATTTTGATATGTGTGCCCTGAATTCAGTAGTAGTAAGAACACCAAGTCTTTTAGGTTTTCACAAAACTAGATTAAACATTTTTTAATAGAAGAAATGACTTTAAATACATATATAGATCTACAAGTTACTACTACAATAATTTCTAAGTCCCCCAATCAATCTAACTCCCAGTTACACTTTTGACACAGATTGTAAAAGACCTAGGCAAAGAAACATGATACAAAGAAACCTGATCAAGTCAATTTCCAAGTGAATTTTCTTAACTTCAGTCCTTTGAAGACAGCAGCTTGAAGCATAGATGCTGAAGGCTTTTTCACATGCTTGTAAGATCTTAAAAATGCCTTCCCTTACACACAGCCCGTTCCTTCTTTATACATATATTTCTCTTTAAATGCAAATACCCATTGTTTTACTATGTCTTTGGACTTTATCTCCCTGATAATGAAAGCACCTCAGAGCACTAAGCTTTACTAATAATCTTTGGGAAAAATAAACACACCGTTTCTAAACTTCAGCTGGCTAGGTGACAAATTTTAGTGCTCCTTCAAAAACAATTGAGTCTGGTTTATTTCAAAATGCAAATGTTCCCTTGACACCTATATTTCTAAACTTCCCCATGTTTATCTATTAACATTTCAAACCTAACCTTTCGTCTTAGATCCAAGCACCCAGACTAGCTGCCTCTAATTCAATTAAGACACACACACACACACACACACACACACACACACACATATATATATAGACACATCCCACTATTACTCTATTTTACAATAAATTCCAATAACATTATGAGAATATTATATCAACTTGACAGAAGCCAAAAGATGAGCAAGCGTAGGATGGGAATCAGAGGCAAGGGGTGGCTTTCAGTGGCCAACACCCTACACGGTGCTGGGTCCCTTGATTGGCACATGGTGCTCGACCACAAGGAGCAGCCACCCCCTCATCCCCTAATGCAGCCTTTCAAGGACGTGGGAAAGCCGTGCAGCCCTCATTTAATTCCTGAGACACCAATAAAATGCAGTGGGCTCTGGGATAATGGGAATCAGTTGTTTCATTAATGACCCTAATTGATATCCCACCACTGCTGGCCAGCAATCCCGCATCAGCCCCCTCTGCCCTCCCACTAAATTGGGAGAGGATTTGCTGCTGCCAGATGGCTGATGCGGGGCCGTCACTCGCAATTAAGCACGCCCGCCCACCAAGCTTCCTGTCGTGACAGGCTGCATTAAATCCTGCCCTGTATCTGCTTCAACTGACAATACAGTTGTAAAGCCACCTAACAAGCGACTTATTCTCTGGGCAAGCGCTGCACCACAGAAGTTTTTATGAGCAAGTAAAACTGATCAACATGGGAGGTCAGCTAAAAATGGAATTCTGCTCACATGACCTATTTGAATGAAAGCAGTAGGTTTGCATAATCACATCCCCTCCTTCAAAATATTTCACTTCTTTACAAGAAAAAAGGACCTTTAAAACGCACATTTTCCCTGACATCTGCATTTTTAATTCTACAATGCAACCATGATCAAATTTTAATCAGTACCCAAGGAAAAGAACCAAGACATAGGAAGATGAAAAAGTTTAGTGTAAGTTCACTAAAATGTTACCAGAGATGAAGGGTTACAGTTATGAAAGGATATTTGAGAAGTTAAAACTTTTCATTAGAGTTGAAGGCTTAATGGCAGTTTGACAAATAGCGATGCACTGGTTTCAATGGCTGGCAAAGTTGTTATAAAAAGGTAAACCTCTGGGTCACTAATCCAGTACTATTCACCACTAAACTACCATAATCTTTGTCCTGAAAAAGAACCTGTGCACTATGACAGGAACTAAAGAATCTAGCTCAAAGAAAAGAACTTCATCCTTCAATTAGACATTTTACAGCCTTTCAGAATCAATATTGAGTTCAATAATTTCACATTATAACCACTGCTCCCATTTTTGGACAGCAGCTATTGGTAATGATTCTGCTATTCACATTTATACCCCCTCTGGAAACATTTTTGTTCCTTCACTGTCTCATTACCATCACCTTCTAAATTGCCCCATCATGCCTTTTGTCATTTAAGCTCTCCTGTCTTCTGCCTTATCACAACCTCTTTTTTGTTCTTTCTCTCCTTCCCCCATCTCTGTACTTACTTCCCCCACCTCTGTACTTTCTTAAAACTGGTTACATCTCTAATTTTTTTTCCAATTCTGATGAAAGGTTATTGATCTGAAACATTAACTCTGCTTCCCTCTCCACAGGTGCTGCCTGATTTGCTGATTTTTTTTCAGCATTTTCTGCTTTCATTCTGAGCAATAAAGCAAAATGTGTGGTGGGGAGTGCTTTAAGGTCATTTGCTTTGCTTCCTTCATTGCTTGCTAAAATGGTGAGCAACACTGAAGAAGAACAGCAGCCTTCAGCATCATGGCAACAACCTATGAAAGGGGAGTTGTCATGGTCAGCTCAAGCATTAATGAGGGGAGCTGTCATGGTCAGCTCAGGGCAAAAGAAAGCAAGTCAGTCCAGTAATAAGCATCTCCAATAGGAAACATCCTGTCAAAGGGTAAGCAGCAATTAACCATATTATGAATATAAAGAGCAGAGCAGGTCTGGTATGGCTTGATGTGCAAGTCAACATTCTCAGCAAATCACTATGAAATCAGAATAATACTCGCAACTGCTGGGCAGGAACCCAGAAATTGCACTGAGATGTGCTGGTCCTGCTAAATTCATTCTATTCCAAACTTTGATGAAAGAGCAAGAATAGAACTTGCTTTTGTTTAATTTCTGATTTTCTGCTGTAGAGGTAGATTTCATCATCTTTCTTCTCAATGCACTATCAAGTTTCTTGCATTCTTACAATCTCCTAATACTGCCAAGTTGTTTTCTCCACTCTATACATGCTATACCCTTCTGACTTTGAAGTTCTTTTGTCCATTGCGCTGGGATGGGTTTGCAGGCCAATATTTCATAGGTACAACTGCTTTTCCAGGCTTATAACTGCTTATAGAGTGCAGCAGACTGCATGCAACTTGTTAAAGTACTAAGACATCTGTGCCATCGCCATCACCGCCACCACTTATGAGATGGTGCAGTTACAACAGAGACAGTCTTGAAATATGCATGCTTAGAGAAATACAGACTCTTAGCACAGGCAAATTTCAAATGATTATAATTTATACCACAGGAAAAAAAGGTGCTGATTTGTTGGCAAGTTGGCTCTAATTGCTTTCTCCATTACAAAACCAATACGGAGCTTTAGGCTCCCATGCTTCTGGGTATTTCAATAAAGGCTCAAGGCCTGAACATATTCCTTTTGTTTACAGAAGGCAGGCCCCTGCATATAAATGTATGTCGCTTCTAGAAAGCATAAATGAGCCTCAATGCAAGCTTGACTGATTATCTTAAATTGGTTAGTGTAGTTATTAGCATTCTCAGGATTGTTCAACAAGTGCTGCCCAATTGCGGAATCACATCTAATAGTAGACAACTTATTTCGGGTTTTGCATGCGCAGGCTGGTTCAGTATGGTCTGTACCAAATTAAGATAAATCAGTAGAGCTCATAGTGTTGCTCATTCTTGCATTTGTCCTGATGAGTGCATGATGAAAAGCTTCGACAACATTTCTCCCTTTTCAGGAATACACAGACACAAGTTCCTTTGCCAAAATGCATGTTTAAAAAGTGTTTCTCAACAATATTCAATTGAATAAAGGTTTCAAATGATGTGAGCGAAAGATGATAACATTCTTAATCTTAATTCACGAGGGCCTTTACGTGACATTTTTGTTTTTTTTTATGTTTTTCCCCCCCACTTCTCTTCTGCTTCCCAAATTTCTCCCCAGACTGATTTGGAATCAACCACTTTCCATAAAACCAGCTGAGCTTAATGTGACAGTTCCCATGGAGGCCAATAAGGTGAAAGAACCAAACTTCCTAAACAACGCCAATGGAAGAAACCAATGGACAAGATTTCACTTTTCAAAACTTTAACCCTAAAAATAATAATATACTGCAACCCAAAATCAACATAAATTAAACATGAATTAACAGGAAAATTGGATTCAGTAGAAATTATTACACTTTAAGTAGCCAATACAACAAAGACAGATTTCAATTTCCCAATTAGCTTCCATTTACCCAGCAACCTAAGCCACAGCTGATTTCTGATGTCTAATGTCACAGCCAGGAATTCCAATTAAGAACCCCCTCCCAAAAACCTATTTATGTTTCAGTGAGGGACTGTCTCAAAAGAACACAGGCTCTGAAACCACAGTCACTGCAAACAACGGCTTGCCAACTACTGACTTCATCACACTTGTCTATCTGAGAAAGTACATCCACTCAAGCAGAACTTGAAATACAGTGAAAATTTCTGTGGAATATATTCTTTAGTTAAAATGAAACATGGGTGACTTACAACTACAAGGAAAAGCAGCTCAATAATTTCCATCTTCGCTGCTGGCGGCTCATTATGGCTATATCCTGGAAGGAAGACGAAATTACAAATGCGGTAGTATCTCAAAGGCAAAACTCCCATTTGTATTTGGCATTAATCAAACAGAAGCGGCTTTGATGGGTTGGGCAAGTCCACAGGATGGTTGACTGTCATGTACCCAAGGAGCTTCTGTATGGTGAGGTAACCAGAGCCAGACAACTAGTGGGGCACCTAAGGCTTTGCACCAAGGATGCTTGCAAGTATGGCATAAATTCCCTAAACATCGACTATCTCACTAGCTGGCGAAAAAGGGAATGGCGACATGTCCTGTGGGCTGGCGTGCACTACCATGACTACCATAAGTTACAGCAGCTTGGCAACAGGCACCAATGCTGAAAACAACAACCTGCAATATCACCTGTTAGCTTCATGTGTGGCAGAGTCTGCTTCTGAAGAATTGGCCTTCACAGCCATCAAAGGTGCACCAAATGAAGAAACGCCACCTAAATGAATTGTTTGTTGCATGTCCGTCATTGGAGCACTACATTGATCCCTGGTTCTTAGATGTAGGCAAGAAAAGCAGTGCCAAGTTCACATTTGCTCTTTCACTGCACCCAGACAATATCATCCGAAAGCAGAGCATTAGTATTCACGTATATGCCAACACCACCCAATTCTACCTCACCTCTACCTCCTCAACCCCTCCACTGTTGCTAGATTAACAGACTACTTATCCAACATCCAGTACTGGATGAGCAGAAATAATTCTCCAAATAAATATTGGGAAACCGAATCCACTGTTTTCAGTCTCCACTCCAAACACTGTTCCCTTGCGACCACCTCCATCCCTGGCAACTTGGTGTCACATTTGTCATATCATAGGTTAGCTTCTGACGATATATTCATGACAATGCTAAGATAACTTATTTTCATCTCCAAATAGTCGTACTGCCTCAGTTCATCCGCCACTGAAACCCTCATTCATGCCTGTGACACCTCCAGACTTCACTATTCCAATGCACTTCTGGCTGATCTTCCACATTCTATCCTCTGTAAATTTGAGGTCATCTCTGCTGCCCATGTCAACTCTCACTAAGCCCCGTTCGCCTATCACCCCTGTGCTCACTGACGTATAGTGGCACCCGGTCAAGCAAAATCTTAATTTTAAAGTTCTCTTCATTGTTTTCAAATCCTTCCATGGTCTCGCTACTCCCCAACCCTCTGAGATATTACTCTAATTCTGGTCTCTTGAGCATCTCTGATTTTAATTACACCATTGATGGCCACACTTTCCATTGCTTAGACCCCAAGCTCTGGAATTCCCTCCTTACACCTCTCTGCCTTTCAACCTTACTTTTCTCCTTTAAGACACTTGTTAAAACTTTTGACCAAGCTTTTGGTCATCTGACTCAATATTTCCTTATGCGGCTCTGTCATTTTGTTTCGTAATGCTCCCGTGAAGTGTCCTGGGACAACTAATTACACCGAACGTAATAGTAGTAGTTGCTGATGGACCACGGGAGAAATTTTGAAATAGCCACCAGTTTGTTTACATTGACAACAGTGCTGCATGATTACTCAATTTTGCTATTCATTTCAGGTTTCTCTGTTTAACTACAAATAGGCTATATGATATTATTGCAGGACTCAAAAACCTACACTACCTTAAATTTGCTATGTGCAAGAATAACTTCTCTCTGTTGAGGTGGTCAATTCTCTCAGCACATACTGCAACACAGGGGCAAAGGACTGCATAATTTGCTTAGTGTTGTGTTTTCAGGTTAACTTTTGTTGATATGGTTTTGCAGCTTTATTGAAACTAAATAGCATAAATACCTGTTTTCTCACACTTTATGCTCAATTTTGTTTTAAAACAGTACAAAGGATTTTTTTTTTGCTTTAAGTCTACATCAGGAGGAAGGAGTCCCAATACTATTTCATGGTACTATTCTTGCAAAAAAAACAATATCTCAGTCTCCATAGATGTTTTTAACATTAAACTTCTATTTTTCTTTCCAAATACATTTCCTCCCCTTCTGAGGGTATTTATTCCTTGCTGGTATATGGATCCAGACACCAGGTACCCTCTTTTGCCTCACCCAAGTAACCATACAACAAGCCTTGACAATGAGCATTAGGTGTCAGCTGTGGCTCAGTTCATAGCACCCTCGCCTTTGAATCAGAGGGTTGTGGGTTCATGTCCCACTCCCGGAAACCAAGAACTGTGATTGTACTCAAAAGAGTTGAACTACTGCAGTCCATGCATTACTTGTGCCATGACTTAATCAAGCTGTTCTATCAGGTCAACAGAATACAAGCCCAATTCTCTCCTCTCCAATGAATTCTATTTGAAAGTAATGAGGAGTGGGAATTCAAAAGTTTCTCCTCCTTGAAGCAGTGCTGCTAAGCAATTGCACTGCATCTATCCAAGATCTAATCTAGTACTCACTGGGCTATCAAGGGAGCTACTAAAGCTCCAACTTCAAGAACCTTTTATGCCATCACATGAGCATTTACAATTTGACAAATGCAACAGGCTTTTAAGTTATGTTCTGGCAACAAAGGAATCACAATCTAAGGTGCCACTGATAAAGCATTGTTTGTCTGTGAGTAGTTCATAACTTTGTTAACTTAGGAACATCATTCATAAAGTGTCAATCCTTGGTTAAAAATAAGAATTCAGTTTCCATTCTGTTTAAAAGTCTTTCAGAAGAGCAGAGAAACATATAAATCTTTATAGGATATGGGGAGAATTGCATGCTGATACACAGATTGCATTCCAGATAATTTTGCTCAAAGTGCACAAATGTGGTTGAAATCACTGCAACTGCTGAGAGGTAAAGATATCCATCAAAAACAGGCTTTTGAGGTAAGCCCCAGCCTCAAAGTAAAAACTTTAATGAAGATTTTAAAAGACAAAGATAATTAACTGGTAAAATTTTCATCAAGATATAATAAAAAATAAAATCTTTGTTAAGGATTAAATGAGAAACTTTAAAAACAAACTTTTTGCGAAGTCCATAGAGTTCCACCGAGCCTGCTGCACATTTATTTCTTAAAATTAATTAGCAACCGAAGGAAGCCATAAAACATATTTTAAATTCATACACTTCTGTGGATTACAAGAGGTTCACATTGACCATAGAAAGTAAAGTTATTCCTGTGCTAGTCTAAAGGCCATAGAAAATCATCTGAGCTGAGCCAAACTGAGAAGGTTCAGAATTGGAGCTCTAATGTCTTAGGCCAAAACTGCTAACTCAGTATAAAAATTACACCATCTTTTGAAGCTACTGCATGTATTTTCTCAGGAACACACGAACAGATGTAGCTATTCATCCCCTCAAGCCTGTTCCACTTTTCAATTATGTCATGATTGTTCTGTACATCAGGAGCTGGGGGACCCAATATCATTCATTCACAGTACTGACATTCTCACAAAAATACTATTACAGTTGTCTTAGATGTTTTAAACACTAAACTTTTAATTTTTCTTGCCAAATAGCTTTCGTCTCTCAAGATATTCATTCCTTGCTGGTATATGGATACAGATGCCAGACATCCTCTTTTATTTCACCCAAGTGACCATATTCCAAGTTTTCAGTGAACATCATCAAGCAGTTCTATCCAGTCAGCACAATGCAAGCCCAATGTTCTCCTCACTCAAGCTCTGATGCACACTCATGCATGCGCACAGACACCTTTTCAGGAGAGAGAATTCTAGATTCCCATCACCCTTTTGTGTGAAAGAGGCTTCCTAACTTCACTCAAGAAAACCTCTAATTTTAAGATAGTGACCATTGTTTTGAATTCACCACCAATGGAAATAGCTTCTCTGCATCAACCTTATCAAATTCTTTAATCAATTGCAGCACCTCAATTAAATCACCCCTCAGTCATCTGAGGCCAGCCCACAAGTGATGTCACCATTTTCCTCTGTCATCAGCGAATGTCTCCCAGGTTCAAAAAAATCAATGTTTAGGTCCTTCATGTCATGCTTTCAAGTATCCTTGAAGCAGAGCTTTGGGCATCCTACTGGTCCTCTGGCTCCAGTTACCTCACCAGACAGAAAATCCTTAGGAATGCAACCGTCTTCCATCCTATGGACATGCCCCGCCCAGCGAAGTCACTTCTGTTTGATGAGCGCCAACGTACTTGGGAGATTTGCCTTTGAGGGAACTGCTACATTTGTAATTCTGTCCTTCCATAAGATGCCCATTCCACACCTCAAACAGTGAAGATGAAACTTGAGTTTCCTTTTTTGAAAGCTCCAAGGCCAATATATCCCTTCTTCAGTTGCACTGTCCAAAACAAATGCATTCCATCAGATGGGGTTTGAGCAAGACCCTGTATAACCAGAGAACCATTTCCTTTTTGATTAAAAAAGTTAGTGCACCGGTACAAAAGTAATGATTGTGTACCTGGACACCCAAATTTATTTCTTCCTCAGTTCCCAATCTTCCTTGGATTCAAAGTGGATGATCTCACACTTCCCACAATGAACTCTGGGTCACAATTTTGCCATTCATTTAATCAATCTACATTCCTTTATAACTTACTGCTTCCATCTACACAATTTATTCTGCCTTTAAGCAGGAGGTGGTAGCATAGTGAGATTGTCACTGGTATGGTAATCCAGAGACCCAGGGTAATACTCTGGAGACCATGGCAGATGGTGGAACTTGAATTCATGAAAAAAAATTCTGGGATTAAAAGTCCAACGATCACCATGAAACCTTTGCCAATTGTCTGGTTCACTAATGTCCTTTTAGGAAGGATATCTGCCGTCTTTACTTGGTCTGGCCTACATGTGACTCCAGACCCACAGCTATGGGTCTTAAATCCCCTCTGAACAAGGGCAATTAGGGATGGGCAATAAATGCTGGCCTAGCCAGCGACGCCCACATCCCAGGAACGAATATAGAAAAGAACTTAGTGTCGACTGCAAGTATTGAAAAAAATGGTGAAAGGCTGAGGCTGCAGTACAAATCCCAGGGGCATACCACTCATCGCATCAAATCAAAACTTTACCCTAAAGTGTCCTACCTCCCAAAAATTTCCAAACTATGTTACAAGTCTTCCCTAACTCAGATTTTTTTTTAGTCGTTCATGGAATGTGGGCGTCACTGGCTAGGCCAGCATTTATTACCAATCCCTAATTTGAGGTGGTGGTGGTGTGCTGCCTTCTTGAACCACTTCGTCCATGTGGTGTAGAACACCCACACCGTGTTGTTAGGGAGTTCCAGGATTCCAACACAGCAACAGTGAAGGAATGGTGATATAGTTCCAAGTCAGGATAGTATGTGGCTTGGAGGGGAACTTACAGGTGGTGGCGTTCCCATGCATCTGCTGCCCTTGTCCTTCCACGTGGTAGAGGGCATACTTTTGGGAAGGTGCTGTCAAAGGAGCTTTATTGAGTTGCTGCAGTGCATCTTGTAGATGATACAACCATCTGCCACTGTGCATCAATGATGGAGGGAGTAAATGTGGTGCATGGGGTCCCAATCAAGCAGGCTACTTTGTCCTAGGTGGTGTTAGCTTCTTGAGTGTTGTTGGAGTTGCACTCATCCATGCCAGTGTAGAGTATTCCATCATACTTGTGGGTGGTGGACAGGCTTTGAGGGAGTCAGGAGGCGAGTTACTTTCCGCACAATTCCCAGCCTCTGACCTGCTCTTGTAGTCACAGTAGTTATATGGCTGGTCCAGTTCAGTTTCTGGTCAACAGTGACCCCCAGGAGATTGACAGTGGGGGATTCGGCAATGGTAATGCCATTGAATGTCAAGGGGAGATGGTTAGAGTCTCTCTTGTTGGAGATGGTCATTGCCTAGCACTTGAGTAACAAGTAACATTCGCACCACACGTCAGCCCAAGCCTGAATATTGTCCAGGTCCTGCTGCACATGGACACGAACTGCTTCCGTATCTGAGGATTTGCGAATGGTGAACATTGGTGGAAGGTTACACAACATCCCCACTTCTGACCTTATGATGGAGGGAAGGTCATTGATGAAACAGCTGAAGATGGTTGAGCCTAGGACACTACCTTGAATAAATGCGGCAGCGATGTCCCAGGACTGAGATGATTGGCCTCCAACAACCATCTTCCTTTGTGCTAGCTAATAGTCCAATCAGTGGAGAGTCTCCCTCCGCCCCAACCCCATTCCCACTGACTCCAGTTTTGCTATGGTTCCTTGATGTCACACTCAGTCAAATGCTGCCTTGATGTCAAAAGTCAATCTCACCTCATCCCTGAAGTTCAGCTTTTTTATCCATGTTTAGACCAAAGCTGTAATGAGGTCAGGAGCTGAGTAGCCCGGCAGAACTCAAACTGAGCGTCAGTAAGCAGATTATTGCTGAGTAATTGTCCATTGATAGTACCATCAATGACAGTTTCCATCACTTTGCTGATGATCAAGGGTATACTAATAGGGCAGTAACTGGCCGGGTTGGATTTGTCCTTTTTTTGTGGCAGGACATGCCTGGGCAACGTTCCACATTGCCGGGTAGATGCCAGTGTTGTTGCTTTTGTTTGATCCAAAAGATCTGACAAGGGGATCCACAACAAAAATTCAAAAGATTAAAGTTTTATTTTACAAAAAAAAAACCCATAGTTTTCTTTGTTTAGAAAAAACTTATGTTTACCACAAAGTTTAAAAAAGGTTTGTCTGTAGGCCAAAGAGGTATCTGAAAAATTAGCATTTCTACAGAACAAGAAGAATAGCTTAGCAACATAACATTTAAAAGACAGCTAAAGAGATCAACCAAATATGCAACAAAGGTTCAAATGGTGGATAAATATAAAATAGCAAAAAATATAAATTACTTCTTCCAAGCTTTCAAAAGGGAAGTACAAGCAATATGATCAACATAACCAGCAACTCTCCAAGATATTGACTGACATAAATGAAATGAAAGTCTTAGACTAAAAAAGTTCAAAACAAGTGGAACTCCATGGATGAATGGTACAACAGGATGAGATCTATAAAATAGTCATTTTATAAAGATGTCGCAGAATCACAGTGCAGAAGAGGCCCTTCAGCCCATCAAGTCTGCACCATCACGTGAGAAACACCTGACCGACCTACTTAATCCCATTTACCAGCACTTGGCCCATAGCCTTCAATGTTATGTGCCAAGTGCTCATCCAGGTACTTTTTAAAGGATGTGAGGCAACCCGCCTCCACCACCCTCCCAGGAAGTGCATTCCAGACCATCACCACCCTCTAGGTAAAAAAGATTTCCTCACATCCCCCCCTAAACCTCCTGCCCCTCACCTTGAACTTATGTCCCCTTGTGACTGACCCTTCAACTAAGGGGAACAGCTGCTCCCTATCCACCCTGTCCATGCCCCTCATAAACTTGTACACCTCCATCAGGTCACCCCTCAGTCTTCTCTGCTCCAACGAAAACAACCCAAGTCCATTTACTCTGGTAAAGTTCCACTACAACTGAAACAACACAGAATTAGGCAACTATAGACACAGCAGTGACTCGTCAATAGAAGTAATATACGGTCTAATGCACTTATGTCCACTTTCTTTTTTAATTCTTTTATGGGATATGACACCGTTGGCATTGCCAGCATTTGTTGTCCATCCCTAATTGCCCTCGAGAAGGTGGCAGCAAGCCACCTTTTTGAAGTGCTGCAGTCTATGTTAAAAACCATTCTGATTTTGTCAACATTTCAGATTAATTTTGATTCATGGGGCACTGGCACCAGTACTGGGGAAGGAGGAAGCTATTCCATTGGAATGAGCTCCACTTAAACCAGGCTGCAATCAATGCCCTAGTGAATCGTATATCTTGGGCTATGGATAGGGCTTTAAACTCAAGTTTGTTGGGGGAGCGGTCAAGTGAAGGAAGATTTAGAAATTTACAAAGTCAAAGCAATGGGAAACACAGAAGAATAAGAGCAGCAGTAGACCAAATGGCCTGTCAAGCCTGTTCTGATTCAACACAATCATGGCTTATCTTGGACTTCAACTCCACTTCCCAGTCTACTCACCTTATCCCTTGAGACATTAAAATTCTGTCTATTCCAGCCTTAAATATATTCAACGATTGGGCATCCACAACCCTCTGGGGCAGAGAATTCCAAAGATTCACAACCCTTTGACCGAAGTAATTTCTCATCTCAGTCCTAAACGATCGGCCCCGTATCCTGAGACTGTGCCCCAGGGGCACAGGTCGTTATCCCAACCAGCTGAAACAATCTCTCAGCATCTACCCTATCAAGCTCCTTCAGAATCTTGTATGTCTCAATGAGATGAATGTAGCTATTTAGATAAAGACATTTATGGGGCATTTAGCACAGAGATGAAAAGAAATTTCTTCACTCAGAAATTGTGAATCTTTGGAATAACCTACCCCAGAAGGTTGTGAATGCTCCATCCTGGAGTATATGTAAGGTCGAGACAGGTGGATTAATTTTTGGTTTCTCAGAAAATCAAGGCATACAAGGAGCTGGAGAGAAAGTGGAGTTAAGGCAAATGATCAGCTATGATCCTAATGAAATGGTGCAACAGGTTCAAGGGGCCAAATGATCTTTTCCTGCTCCCAACTCTTATGCCCTTATCCTGTTTGTTAATATCAAAGAGTACAAACCTGATTGAAGGAATTCAAACCTGGAGTTCTAGGAAAGGAGGTTACAAATCTGGGAGGTGACAAGGACTTTGGAGGGGAAAGGGGGGGTTGGAGATGGGGTGGTAGTATGCAAGAGCAGAGGGATCATAGGTTATTTTTGAAGAGCGGGTGATAATGCCAGATCTGAAGTAGAGAACAGCATTATAATGTCAGTTAACATGGGAGTCAGGAAGGGACATTGGGTAGTCAGTAGTTTAGTGGGAATAGTGTCAAGGGAGCATGAAGTGTGTCTCATGGGCAAGATGAGCTCAGAGGGAATGAGGAACAAAGGGGATTATAGAGAAGAGAAAACAGAAATATAACAGATTGAGGAATTAAAAAGGGAAAGGAGACAACAATGACAGAAAAGAGAGAAGAGAAGAAATGGTGAGAAGGAAACAGCCAAGACAAAGTATGCAAGGTCAGAGGAGAGAGGGCACAGAGGCAAGAATGAAACAGCATGAGAAAATGCATGAGGGCACATGCAAGAACAGGAATAAAGGAGGAGTAAGAAATACATACAGGACATTCCTAATGACTGCAGGAAATGAATGAGAGAAAGGCATGTCCTGTTGAGCATGGGGGTTAATGGGTAAAAGAGTTTGGTGACAGGAGCAGCAGCTGCTGGGAAATAGGAGGTTACCCTCAGACTTTGGACCTATATTACAAACAAACTAACTTCAAATGCAGCAGAAGCAATGCTAACGAGATTTGGTATCAATGGGAAAAGTTGCAGTTGTAATTATGTATAATTACAAACCAATAGAAATGGGACAATATGAGATAAATGTTTCTAGGGAAGTGAATAAACATTGATGTATTATAATCCGACTTATAACTGAATGAAAAAAGGTGTAGTGACAATTTTAAATTGCACTTCAGCTACATTATTCATTTTTTCCCTCTTGGTGATGACAGCCTGGTTTGGGGTGCGTGCAAACTCCAGGCACCAGATCATCACTCGTTTTGTATCCATGAAGTAATTATTAAGCATTTGCATCTTCAAACATCAGCAGGATACTCACATTTATCATTTCGATACTATTGATTTGTCCTTTAGGGAAGTAGTAACGTAAACAGATCTAACCCACATGTAATTTCTTTAACAATTATCCACATTAGTACACGCCACACAAACAGGTGTTTCATTTCACAAGCAGAGCTAGGATTGTGCATTCAAGCAAGGAAATCGCGAATTGTGATGGGAGGTACAAATATGGCACCAACTGGAAGTTTGTTGCAAAAAATTGGACTTTTGCTTGTTTTAATATTGTACTTCAACCTTTGAGTAGAAAGGCATGATGAAAACAGTAAAAGGAAAAGACATATTTACAAAATTTACAGATCTATATATTAAAATAAATGTGTAGGTCAGTCATACAACATTTTGAAAATTTGAAAATAAACATATCCTACAAAAATTCCAGTGCTAACATTTCCCTCAACCCCTTTCGGAGATCTAGCTCGAACAGAATTACCTGTGTTAATCTGACCACTGACATATAATGATCCCCCGTTAACACCATCACATGGTGCTTTTTTAATCATTAGTATGGTCAATCTAAACTGAATTGGTGTATTTGGTGACCGCTTTCATGCCTTCGGAGATGACGTTTAGCCAGTTCCCCCAGCAGCATGAGGCAGACGCGTTCTGGATCTCCTTGGCCAAGATAGTATGGCGCTTCTTGTAGTGAGAGGTACGAGGGCTCAGAGGCGATGCACTCAAAAACATCGACAATGATGGAGTTCATGACACTCATGGCCTTGGATGAGATCCCGGTGGAAGGGTGGACCTGGGTCAGCCCCTGTACACGCAAATGGAGTAGCTCAGCTTGCGAGATTTCCTCCACTTCTTGGGTGGCTTCTTAGTGACTTTTGTCAGCAACTGCTTCAATGCCTTGCAGGATGCACCACCCTTAGCCACAGCCACTACCTCAGGCATTCCACTCAATTTGGATCAACACAAATCCAGTACTTTAACCCACAAATCATTCCAAAAATAATTTGTTCACCTTCATCCACTACCACATCCTCCACTCAGTTTCTGCGATTAAAAGTCTAAGACTAAGTTCTTTCAAAATCTATATTCCACAACATGATTAAATGTATTATTTGTATTGTCTCATGTTAACCATGGCTCAGTTGGTAGCACTTTGGAAGTCACAAGATTCCAGGTTCAAGTCCCACTCTAGTGCTTGAGCACAAAAATCAAGGTTGACACTCCAGTGCATCACTGAGGGAGCATTACACTGTCGGAGGTGCCATCCCTTGGTTGAACTAAGGCCCCATCTGCCTGCTTAGGTGGATGTAAGATGGCACTATTTTGAAGTGGTGCAGGGGAGTTACCCCTAGAATCCTGGCCAATATTTATCCCTCAATCAACATAACGCAAAAAAAAAATTCTGGTCATTATCACATTGCTGTTTGTGGGAGTTTGCTGTGCACAAGATTGGCTGCTGCATTTCCTACTTTATAACAATAACTACACTTCAAAAGTATTTCATTAGCTGTAAAGCTATTAGAGGTGTTTTGTGGTCATGTAAACTGCTACATAAATGCAAGTCTTTCTTTTTAGACAATTACAGATTCATGTCTCAGCCTTTCCCAAAAGCTTGGATTTTGTCTTGGTGTTTTTGCTCAGAGTTGTGATTCTGTTAGTTGAATGCAGATTATGCAGTCTGAATATGTACAGTACACGTAATATTCCTGGTCACATTCAGTATAATTCAATCAGGTCTACAGACAGAATATTTTTCTTTAGTTTCTAATGAGCTGTTTTTCAAATTTGCTTTAAAAAGCTGCAGACAAGTTTTAAAAGCTATTATTTTAATGCCATTAAGGGTAAAATGCGACAAGAGATTAACTGATACATTTTTTTTCAAGTCTTGATCTGCGCATAATTACTGCTGTCACACTTCTGTATCATGTTTGTGAAATTTTCCAATGTCCAGGTGTCACACTTCGTATCATCTGATTAACATTTGCAATTCAGTTTCTGCATAGCTTTCCACTGGCCTTCCCGCTAACCAGTTTTGCATGTGACCCTTGTTCTCCCAGCTCCCTTATAAAGGTAACACTGATATTTCCGGCACCGCTGTCAACTGCCTGACTATGGCATGAGGCTTACTTTAAATTTGCTACTCTACCCAGTTCTTTCTTTGCCAAACCAGCTCCTTTAGCCTGTCACTATTTTCAACCTCTTCTACTGAGCACCTGACTTGACTGACAAAAATATGGCATAAAACTTGAATGAACAATTAAATCTGTTTTTCTAGGCACCGAGTGTTAGCCAAGACGTAAAGGCAAACTCTGCTCTTTTACATTACCAAAGCAGGAAGACAAAGCCATGGTTAAGTCTCATCCAAAGGATGAAACTTATGTACCTTGTACCTATAATGTACCTTCCTTTGCCAGACATGCTGAGTGTTTCCAGTGTTTTCTGTTTTTGTTTCAGGCTTCCAGCAACTGCAGCATTTGTTTCTAAATTAAATTTAATTTAAATCGAGATAAGCATGAGGGAGAAAAATAATAGGTTATGTTGATAGGGTTCAATGAGGAGGGTGGAAGAGTCTCATATGGAGTACAAACCCAAACCCATTTGGGCTGAATGACCTGTTTTTGTACCTTACATTCTAAACAATGAGAATGAATCAGCAGCCTCCACAATGGAAGAGGCTTCAGCAAGAAACTAACCAGTGACCTTAGGATGGCACTAGATAATAAAAACATTGATTGGGGAGTGAGCAACATTGAGCTGCTCAAAGAAAAGTCAACAGCTAACAGTGAAACCTGGAACCTTGTGGACAGCCATCTGTCAAAGCCACAGACTGCGGTATATAAGTTGATCTTTGCAGCCTCAGAAACTCCTTCCAAAAACATTTGTCGACTTACATCCCAAGTATAAAATGTGAGCCGCCAGTGTTCCTGTAAGTGGTCACCATTTTGAAATGTTAAAAAAACATAACACTGGTAATACAAATTAAATCAATCTGACATGTTTTATCGAATGAATAAATTCTACAAGCACACATTTAACCATAAAAACATTTTGAAAACCGTGAAATTTATAGTCTTCGACACCTAACCCAAACAGTTCAAAGTAATTTGAGTCACTTAAAAACATGAGAGAGGAGCAGGAGTAGGCCATTTGGCCTCTCAAGCCTGCCCCGCCATTCAATAAGATTATGGATGATCTGCCCCAGGCCTCAACTCTTCTTTCATGCCAGCTCCTCATAGCCCTCAATTCCCTGATATTTCAAAAATCTACCTACCTCCTCCTTAAATACTTTCAGTGATCTAGCCTCCACAACACTCTGGGTTAGAGAATTCCAGACATTCAATACCTTGAGAGAGGAAATTCCTTCGCATCTCAGTTTTACACGTGTCCCCTTATTCTGTAACTATGTCCCCTAGTTTGAGATTTCCCCGCTAGTGGAAACATCTTCTCGACATCCACCCAATCAAGCCCCCTCAGAATCTTGTATGTTTTAATAAGCTCACCCCTCATTCTTCTGAACTGCAATTAATAAAGGCCTAACCTGTTTAGCCGTTCCTGATAAGTCAACCCCTTCATCTCAGGAATCAGCCCAGTGAATCTCTTTTGAACGGCTTCCAATGCCAGTATATCCTCTCAAATACGGGGACCAAAACTGTATACAGTACTCCAGGTGTGGCCTCACCAACACCCTGTACAATTGTAACAAGATTCCCTATTTTTAAACTCCAACCTCCTAGCAATACAGGCCAAAATTCCACGTGCCTTCTTAATTACTTGCTGCACTTGCATACTAACTTTGTGTTTCATGCACAAGAACACCCAGATCCCTGTGATCTGCACTCTTTTCAACTCTCGCTCCACTTAAATAATAGTCAACCTTTTAATTCTTTCTACCAAAGTGCATGACCTCACACATACCTACATTAAATTCCATCTGCCAAGTTTTTGCCCACTCACTCAACCTATCTATAGTCCCCTGCAGGTTCCTTATATCATCACAACATGCCCTTCCACCTATTTTTGTATGGTCAGCAAATTTGGATACATTACACTCTGCCCCTGCCTCTAAGTCATCAGTGTAGATAGTAAATAATTGAGGCCCTAGGACTGATCCTTGTGGCACTCCACTAGTTATGTCTTTCCAATCTGAAAAAGACCCATTAATCCCAACTTTGTGTTCTGTACGTTTACCAATGCTCAATCCATGCTAATACATTATCCTCAATACTGTGAGCTCCTGTCTTGTGCAATAACCTTTTATGTGGCACCTTATCGAATGCCTTTTGGAAATAGGCTCTGTCATCAAGCGTGTCCCACTTTAGAGCAGATTTGGCACGTTCGGTTTCAGAATCATCCTTTCACTACAAATCATCTTCCTCTCCATCCACTGAATTGTATGTTCTGTATTTGTTTGAATAATCTGATGACAGTCTGTGCATTAATAGCATCCCATGATTTGATGAAATCACAAGACATCAAGTGGGACAGCATGCAAATTTCCATTCATTGTGAGGGCTTTTCCTCAATCAACTATTCACCTATTCCATTCAGTGTGAACGTGATCCTCGAATGGCTTGTTGGGGCACAGATCCAAAGGTTGAACTACAGACATAAGCCATTTGGAAATGAATCTTTTCTAATTAATCACAAAATTTCTAAATGACAACTGAGTGACATACTTCTGTGACTGTAATCCACAAGGGGGACATGTTTTATTTCTTTAATTGCACATATGACATTTAAATTTTTTTTAAATTTTAATTTGTGGACAATGCTGTGGGGTTTCCACTAGTAGGGAGAATTTGAGAGAAAATTTTCTTAAGGGTGGTATTTAAGGCGATTCACTTTACTGTGATGAAGATCCCGTTGGATTATATTTGCTGCAAGGCAGAAATTATATAGAGTACACATTTTTGGTTAAACTCAAGATTCCCCTCAAGATTAACAATGTTTCAGCTACAGTTTTGCTATTTTAGTGACAGGAATCCAATTTGATATGCCCATGACATAATTGCTTTGAAGTTGATAGTTCTCTTGCGTCTTATAACAGGAAAATTGGATTTTGCAACAGTTATTATAGAGCACCTTACATCAACCTATTTTAGCAGGGAAACTCAAACTGCTTTGGATATGTATGGTTTTACAAACAGTATTATGAAAGAAGATAATCTTTACTGTTTTGCAAAATAACCTGCAGCAATCAGATTTGAATTTTTCTCATCATGCCTCAAAGTAACAGTTGTAAGTTGGTATGGTTTCTGCCAGACTATTTGGAAGTTACTTTCCTTTACTGCAACTTTGTTCAATGTACTGTGGACTTGGTTCCTCCAATCTCTGATTTTTGACAAGGATTGAAACTCGGACAGCAATTTATGGATATTCACTGCGCAGCTCCTCGCCTGCAGCTGCCATAACATTTCTAGAAATAACAGGAAGCAGCTACGTTATAGTTGACAAATTCTAGCCCCAACTATTTCATAACAGATAATTCCAAGTCCCCAATATACTAAAAAGACTAGAGATTACAGTTAACAGGTCTAAAAGAGGTCTATGTATTTTCATAGCACTTTATCACATTCTCAGGACATTCCAAAACAACTCAAAACAAATGAATTACTTCTGAAGCAGAGTCAACTTTATGTAGATTCCAACCTATGATTCTACACGTTTTCAGAGCTACAGAGAAAGGACAGGGGAAGTGAGATTAGCTGAGTTGCTCTTACAGAGAGCCAGCACAGACACATTAGGCTGGATTGCCACCTTCTGTGCTGTAATCGTTCTATAATGCGATGGGTTAATTTATTTTGTATTTGGCAAGGTCGTACAAAATTCAGTAAGATGGATAACTACAATTTTTTTTGGTGTTGGTTGATGGACAAATGTTAGCCTGAACAGCAAGAGAACTCCTCGAGCTTCTTCAAAATTAGTACTATGGAATGTTTTATATTTATTTGAGTAGACAGAACCTTAGTTAACATCTCATCCCTAAGGCAGTACCAACAATAGAGTAGGTCTTAATCAGAGTATTGAATTGTCAACCTAGATTAGGTCCTGCAGTGGAACTGAACCTACAACCTTCTGACTCAAACAAGAGTGCCACCAGAACAAATTTGACACTTTAGAGCTAGCAACCCTCAATCTAAGAAATTAGAGTCTCTTTTAAAATCCAACTGCCCTCCCCCCACAAAGTAAATGTGTGTTATTAAAATTAGTTATTGCTAGGTGGTTCAACCCATTCCTTCACAATACATGAAATAAATACCTCAAGAAAAGATTTGAAGGCTATATAGGAGTTAAATAAAGATGTAGGTTTACAAGGATTGGGATCACTGGCGCAGCATCGCTGTGGAAAGAAAATAATGAAGTCCAAATGAGTATTTTAATGTCAGATTGAGATTTTGGGCTTTTTACTCAAATACTTAGTGTTCAGTGTCTTTTTCACAACTTCTTCTAGGTGGTGTTGGGTTCCTACAACATAAGAACTCCAACGCGGTATGCTCAAAATTTTATCCTTATTGCTATTTTTAAAAATTGACTTTTTGCTGAACCAAAAAGATGGCAGCTACAAGACACCTGACCACAAGGTTGGCCATTTGTCTGAGAACCACCACTAGGAGTCAAGAACAAAATCATTATTTTCTCAGCTTCTGAAATCTCACGCCTCATTGTACAGACCCCTTGTAATCACAAAGGCCAGGAGGCTTGCACATTCAATTTGGTATGCCTAGAGGACTGCTAACAGACTCAAATCATACCTGGGACTACCAAGACCCACTTCAAAAGTAATCACAGGGACGTCATTTACATCTGATAAGCTCAGATGCTAGCGGAGTCAGTGGGTCTGCTTAAACAATGGTTTCCCAAACACCAGTCTCATCATAGATTTTAACTCTTTCAACAACTAATGACTGGGCCATTATCAACCCTGAAATCAAAGCCAATTCCAGACATTGGATAAACATCCCTTTTTGAAGTTGTGGAGAAGGAATGTCACATGACTCCAGTGACCATTTCAAAGTCCCTATATGCCTTTGAGAACTGAGAGATTGCCAGTCTACTGTAACATCCATTTGGCGAGCCACCAAGAAGCATACCCCTCCAGAAAGAACAACAGCCTGTACCTCGAAACCTGTCTTGTTGGAAGATTTCGTACCATCACCTACAGAACCGACCCAGTCATTGCGTACCTACTTCCTCTTGTGGTCAGCACCAACTGAAAAAAGAATACAACTCTGGTCTTCAGCCAGCTGAACTCAAACGCCTACATAACAAAATTCTTCGTTGAATTCTGACTTTGGACTCTGGAAATCACGTGAACTAATATTCATTTCAGTGGTTCTTGTACTGTAAAACTCCTCTTCTCTATCCCCTTTACTGTGTGCGCACGTGCACCCATGCTACGAGCATTTCTTCCGGAGTTAATCCTAACTCTAATTTGCTGTGGATTATTAGTAAAGTTGGTTCACAAAAACCAAGGGATTGGGAAAACATGCCGCCTCTTATTTTTAAAAGCTAATTCAAAACACCTTCTGCTTACAGACAGGTGGTAAGACGAAATCAGTGCAGTATGTCGGTTTCTCTCCTGTCCATAATAGAAGCTTTACTTATCATTCCTCATCCCTTAGGAAACTAAACAAGTTGGAAAATTCAGAACGGTGCACATGATGTTTGTTCCATTGAGAGAAACCAATTGCATGGCTTTTGTTGTTGCTGCATACATTCTTTAGGCATCTACAACTCCTTCAGAACTATTCTGAACCACTGGCTGTATAAAACTAAAGTGCTTACTACAAGAGGCCTACCATCAAAATAACAGTTTGATGTAAACTGCACCATTTAGATGAAGCAACTTTTTATTGCATGCATCAGTGACGGAGCTTTTTCATCATTATTTCCAAAACTGCATCAGTCAACATTTGAACCAGTATTCAAAATTAATACAGTATTCAAATAAGAATCTATCATAGAAGAATTATAAAGGCTCACATAGAGGAAAAACATTTTCACACAAAAAACTGAGAATGTGAAACAATGTCCCAGAAAGCTATAGTTTCAAAGTCAATTGAAGAGTTTCCAAGTAAATATTATTTATACTGTAAAGAAAAAAGGTATGAAATGGAGATTTAAAAGATATAACTATCAGCATTAACAAAAAGTAACAAAGCAGACCAATTGAGCAAATGGCCCATTCCTATCCCAACTGTTCTATTTGTGATAACTGGTGCACAAATATTCTGAAAACTGGTCTTAAAAGTCAAATGGTAAAATATTTAATGAATCAGTGTCAACTACTGATATAGATCCATTATGATCCCTCATTTACTTTAATTGGTATGAGTAAACTTGGAGTATTATTTCTTCTCATAGGCATGTAAAAATACCTTGATCAGGGAATTTCCCAAATAAATTGCCCATACTTTCTTATACTAGGTGCAATCAGAAACTTTACAATAATGTAAGCAATTCTCAAAGTCATGCCACCTCAGTGAATACCAAAAAGAACAGTTGTGTCCAGAGTCTGGAAAAACACAAACTCAGGCCTTGGCGATTTAAAAGCACTTCAGGAAACAGAAACCCATGCCCAGGCGGGTGCTTTGAAACCATATATTTTTCTAATTAAAGAACAAATGTCTTTCCACAAATCACTAGATTAACTCAACCAAGTCAGACACTGAAGTGAAGTTGCTTTTCCAATAGAAATGACAAGAAAACAAAAGAAAAAAAACAAAAAAAGACAAGACTCATTTCGATCTTGCCTTCCCAGTAGCTTAGATCCACCCACAGGGGCATAAAATTGACACTGTAGCCTGAGAACACATCACATTATCTTAAATAGGACACTTCCCTCACATATTGTCTCCATTGGCTATTGAGTAATTCTTTGTTCCAGGATTGTTATTCAAAGAAACTGAAATTACAGCTGAAAAAAAAAATTGATCTTTCACATATTTCTACAATTTTATATTACAGAAAAGACCTTTACCCATTTTAGTTACTTTTGATCTGAATTATGAAGCCATATTATTCATGGTAAATCTCAGAACACAAAGCAATCGCAGATGAAGACCTAAACTGTTCTCTCCCCTTCTAAGATGAGACCCTAGCTAATTGCTTGCTCTATCTAGAACAGCCTACATCTAGTCAAGCCGTGCATCCCACAAAGCAGGGGAACGTTCTCTACCTAAACCTACAGGAGACGTACTCTAGCAGCGACAACGGTCAATCTGAAATATTAATTCTAACTTCTCTCTTCATAGATGCTGAACATTTCTGGCATATTGCTCTTATTTCAGATTTCCAGCATATGCAGCATTTTGGTTTTTTGCTCCAGGACAGGCCACTTCTTCCTGAAGAAAATTCCATTTGCCTTGTTATACATTATGACATAACGCAAATATCTACATCCCAGTTACCCTACAGCTCACAGAAGTTAACCTTTCACACAGCCCTGGAAGCCTGTTTTCCACGGTAACCCAGAGCTCCTATTCTTAAGGGTTAATCTACATAATACAAAATTAACTAAGGATCCCATACCTCTCCCACATCATCATCGAAAAATGGTAGCCTTCCTGTCTTGTCAAACAATTGTACCATGGTGTCGTGGCTCAGGAGCCCCATTCTGGCATGGCAGTCTCTGCCACATTTGTTTCACATGAAGACAGTAGGTGCACGATTTGCTGGCCTCTTTTCTCTGGGCCCTCTTCTTGGCCAGTTGAGCTTTTCTTTTCTGGTCTCCTCCAATATCCTTACAAACAGTTTGCCTCCAGAGGTCACAGCCATCAATAACCAACTCCCAGCTGCCAGTGTCAATGTCTGCCATCTTCATATTATAGTTGCAGTTGTCTTTGTAGTGGAGGTACGGATCCAATGGCCAATTCACCGTACAGAAGGTCTTTGGGTATACGGTCATCAGCCACCTGATGAACATGGCCGAGCCAGTGCAGACGTCATTGGCTTAGTAATGAGTTTGTGCTGATGGAATTAGCACGCTCCAGGACCAAGTTGGTGACCTTGTCCTGCCAAGAGATAGAGGCTACGTCGGAGATGAAGGTGGAAACTGTTCAGCCTTTTCTCCTGCTGAGCATATATTGTCCAGGTCGCACCACTGTAGAGGAATGTGCTGAGAATGTAGGCTTGGTGGAGGCACAGTTTGGTGTTCTTGGTCAGGTTGCCCCTGTTCCACATTCTTACTCAGCTTGGATCCAATATGCATCACAAAAGTTGCATCTGTTGATTTCAGCATCAAGTGACAGATTGCTGGTGATTGTGGAGCCCAGAAATATGAAGCTAACAACCTTCAGCATCACATCGTCAATAGTGATAGATGATAGTATGGCAACATCCTAGACCGTGATATTGTCTTCCTGATGCTAATGGTCAAACCAAAGTTCTTTAAAGGCGTGAGAGAGTCGGCCCATTTGCCGGTATTCCTCAGTATGGAATGTTAGTGTAGCACTGTCAATGTTGACCAACTCTCTGATGGGTACTTGGCGCACCTTTGTCTTGGATCATAGGTGATGCTTTCCATCAGTTCTGGTATGTCAGTGTCATCAACTATCCCTTGATTCGAGGATGTCTATTCAGTCGGAAGTTTCCATCATGGGCACATGCGGCAGGACATCCACGAAGTGGTGGGATCCAGAGTGCAGGATTTGCTTCTATTTCTTTTCTTCTCTGGCATCGCTCTGCCTCATCATTAAGGTATTTGGAGTCAAAGCATGATGCAGTTTGATGCCATTTAGAAAGACTGGTAGCAAGCTCATCCCAGTTATTGATGTCAAATCTACCATCCAAAGAAAGCTTCAGAGTGTCTTTGTTCTCTCCAGAACACTGGTGATTTGAGTGTGAGAAAACGGGGAAAGGTGGTGGTGGTGGGGGGGGGGGGGTGCGCTTTTCGGGCATCCAGGTACAGTGTCCAGTCCATCATAGTTGATTTTGCACGAGAATTCATGAGATCAAGAATGACTGGCAACCCTGGTGCAGAGTGGGCAACAACACTGCAGTTGTCCGGAAACAGTAGATCATTTATGTCTATGGTGGTCAGTTTAATTTTGGCAGGGGGGCAACTGAGGTTAGAGTTTTCCATCTAGACTATTTAATACTCAGCAGAGGGCAGTTGACCTTTGATGAAGTAAATAGCCACTATCAGGTAGGTTGTAAATAATGAGGCTATCACACAGCCTTGCTTAACACCGGTCCAGGTTTTGAAGGGGTCTGTTTAAAACTTCCCACTCAAGACAGCTGCAGTCACATCATCAAGAAGCAGTTACAGGATTGCAAAGTTTCTTTGACATCCAAATCTTTGGAGCGCAATCCACAGAGCCTCATGATTTACTGAACAAATGCTTTGGTCAGATTGATGAATACAATGAAGAGTTCCTGGTGTGGTTCTCGGCATTTTTCTTGGATTTGTCCAGCAACAAAGACCATGTCAAAGATTCCTCTGAAAGGTCTAAAGCAATGTGCCTCTGGGAGGATTTCCTCAGCCACATGAAGTAGACAATTGGGGAGAACACATATCAGGGTTTTCCATATTATGGGCAAGGAGGAAATACTTCAATATATCCCACAACATGATTTATCTTCCAGACAGTTACATTTGTCACATTCTTGAAATGTGAAAGGGGGGGGGGGTGCAAAACAGCATGGAACATGGTTCATTTTCCCTCAAATCCATAGGATGAGTGCATAGAACCTTGATGTGATCAAAAGCCCACCTGTTTTGAAGATACCATCTTTGCAGGCTTTGTTTTTCATACATTTGATTCCTTGTCGTAGCTCTCCTATTGATGGTGGTTCACCCATTGGTTCTACCACAGGATACTGGGGATAGCCTGAGAGTATCAGCTGCTACTTTAGATTCACGATTGAGGTGCTGTTGAAAATTTCTTTTCACTGTTGACAGATGGTATAGTCATCCTCAAAAAGAGGCACACAATCCTGTGAAAGAAGGGGATTTTGTCAATTTGACCTTGGTCTAGAGATGGCCCTGGTGGCTTCAAAAAAGTTTTTCACGTCACAGCATACTGTTGAATCTCTTGTGCTTTCTCTACCCACCACTTGTCCTTTATCTTTCAAATTTGTCTTTAGGTGTCAGCCTTGAGCTGTTGGAACGCTGCCTTGCAACCTTGGATTGTTCTGCCAGGCAATGAAGGCTCCTCATTTTTGTTCCAGGAAGTCATATATCCTATATGCTCGAGTAATGGTCGATCTTGTGTAAAAATCGACCACCTATTTTTGGCCAAAAATTCCAAACTCTTGCTACTTATCCCCCACTCGCCACCAAAGTCAAACTCACCTTGGTGCAAACCTGCTTATTCATAGAATAATAGCATGCTATCAAAAGCAGCTGTTCAGTTCCTTGCATCTGTACACTAACATGTGTTGTCAAGGTTACCACTTCACTGGTGAGAACTACATTCCCACCAATCCAGCCCTCAAATATGATAATATGGCATCAAAAAGGAACAGCCGACACACAGCCCAGTTCAAACTTAAAGTCGTTGAGATTGCAAATAATTGTGCAGCAGCTAGAGAATTCAAAATATCAGAGAAGAACGTTAGGGATTGGAGAAAGCTCTCTACACAGCTTAGGCAGATACCCAAGAATAAGTGTGCAAACAGAGGAAAGCTTAGCATGTGGCCGCAGTTGGAAAATGAAGTTGCAAAACGTCAATGAAAAATATCACCAGAATGAACTCCAGTTTCTCACAGGTCTATCCGAATCTTTACCCTGAAACAAGCCAAAAAAAATTAGTCATTGCAGATTTCCAAGCCAGCCATGGATGTTGTACCAGGTTTAGAGAAACAACACAAAACAACAAAAAGTGCTGGAAAAACTCAGCAGGTCTGACAGCATCTGTGGAGAGCGAAACAGAGTTAACGTTTCGAGTCCATATGACTTCTTCAGAACCGCTGACTCGAAACGTCAACTCTGTCTTTCTCTCCACAGATGCTATCAGGCCTGAGCTTTTCCCAGCACTTTTTGTTTTGTTTCAGGTTTCCAGCATCCGCAGTATTTTGCCTTTACCTTAGATAAGTAACAACCAGGTTTAGAAGAGAGAAAAAAACTTTGTACTGCAACAGAAGATCAAGATTTCAAAATTTTTTAAAAATTCAATACTAAAAATACTTTTTGGATCCTTTTGTGCTACTTTTAGGGACGGGATTAGCAGGAACACAGTCTCCCACCTTGCAACTCTGTGATAGCAGGATGATGGGACAGGATGGATTTCAAAACCTCAAAAATATTGCTTATGTAAAAGTTGACACAACCCCTACTTTTTGGCTAAACATTTACTGACTTTTACACAAGTACATACAGCATTTCAGCATAGTTTCATCGAACCATTCCTGGTGACAACATTGCTCAAACTCAATGGTCTGGACAGAGGAGTGTAGTACAGCTGACTTTATTTGATCCCACTGTTATGAAATAAAGTTGGATGGGCGACAATGTTCCAGATTGGTTGCAAGTTTCACTTGGGACTTCTACTCCCTATTGGGCTGCTTTAGGGCCGAGACATCAATCTTCTTCCTCGTGGACTTTTGGTTCTTGGGATGTCTTGGTGCTAGGTGGATGTCCATCATCAAACAGGTCAATGATCAGTCCAGCAGGCAGCAGTCCCCCACATGGATCAAGTGATACCAACAACACTTAGATCTTTGGCTTGAACAATGACATAATCCAGGAGATGCTAGTGCTTTGAACTAGGATGCCTCCATGTGGTTTTGTATTTGCCCTTCTGGGAGAAGAAGCATTGTTATAATGAGGCTATGCTGAGCACACTTTGCCAGCAAAACACCACTTGCATTGGCTTTTCCCACCTTGTTTTTCCCCAATGACTCCTCTCCAGACATCGGAGTCACAGCCAACCCGAACCCTGGGGGAACAAAGCTCCTCAGAAGGATGATCTTTCCTTCTATGAGATGGCAGTGAGGACATCAAGGTCAGAATAGAACGTTTCCTTTACATCTTCATCGGAGTCAAGGGTCAGAGCATAAGTGCCAATTTTGTTTTTTTTTAAATTTATGCCTATGTTAGTCACAGACCCAAGCAATAGCCTCGTCATTGGCTAAATGGAGTTCTTTAACCTTGGCTTCAAGTTTAGTCAGCAGACACTCTTCAACAATGAGTCATTATTTGGACTGCACCACAGCTGCAGTCTGGATGGTCTTGGCAACCACAATGATGTTGGGTGGCTGCACAGAGGCCTCAGCCAGTCCTGAAATGGTTTAAAAGAGTCCACTGTTGCCATGCTGGCAAGAGCAGAGGTCCTTAGGGTCTTGGCCTGTGGTCCCCATGAGACACCCGCCAGTTTACTGAGGAGGGTATTGTGGGTTTTAATTTTTTTCTCCTGTCTTGATGAGGTGCCATCTGTACACGAGGGGTCTATCAAAAGTGATGCCTAGATAAACAGGACGAGGATCTTGCTTCGGTCTCTGGCCATCCAGGGTGATATTCAGTTCCCTCTTAGCACTGGCATTGTGAAGGTCGAATGTGCTAGAGACAGTTTTATTGGTGGTCAATTGTAGGTACCATGTCTTGTAGTAATCAGCTAGCTTTGTAACGTCATTGTTTAGCATAGTTTCCAGCTCAGGGAAAGTCTGAGCCTGTATGCTGCAGTAGATGGTAAACTTCCAGTACCGGGTATGGCTGAACTGTAGGTGAAGGGACATGAGCCTTTCATTTATACAGTTGGTGTGTTCTGGCAGTGTATCCAAGATCCTACTCTGGGTGGCAAAACCAACACCACTGTCAGGAAGGTTGCTGTCAGCCTTTCCTTTCCAGTAGGTGGTGGTATCCCCCTACTTGTTTGTTCAGGAGTCCCCTCCCCAGGAAGGTGGGTCTCACTGAGGGCAGTGATGCTAATCTGGAGTCTAGTTCACGTGATATGATTGTAGTTCTTCTTTCTGGACTGCCACACTTGCGATTATCCATTAGTGCTCTAACATTCCAAGTTGCAAAACTTGAAGTTTTTTTTTTGACCACAAATATGTTGATCCTGCAGGGTGTGCTTCCGCAGCCAGGAGAAAGTGGGACAGCCTATTTTTACAGCAGCTTTTATAGCTCCTTCCCCATTTGGGTTGAGCAGAAAAGATATCCTGACGACTCCTTAGTCACAGATGCTGCTGCTCAAAGATACCTGTCCCAACACAGGTTGAAGCATTTGCTACCATCTTCAGCCAGAAGTGCCAGTTGGATGATCCATCTCAGGCTCCTCAGAGGTCCCCAGCATCACAGATGTCAGTCTTCAGGCAAATCAATTCACTCCACGTGATATAAAAATTTGGCTCAAGGCACTGGATAATGCAAAGGCTATGGGCCCTGACAACATTCCGGCAATGGTGCTGAAAAATGTGTGCTCCAGAACTAGGCACGCCCCTAGCCAAGCTGTTCCAGTACAGCTACAACACTGGCATCTACTTGATAATGTGGACAATTGTCCAATTAAGTTGTGTCCACAAAAAGCAGGACAAATTCACCTCAGCCAATATCTGCCCCATCAGTCTACTCTTGATCATCAGCAAAATAGTGGATATTGTCGTCTACAGCGCTACCAAGCAGCACTCACTCAGCAATAAGTTTTTCCACTGTGGGTCTGATATCCAGCTTTGCCATGACAAATAAGCTATCTACAGCATCCTCGATGATAGTGTTCTCCCTAGAGCACAAGGTAGTGTCCCACCCATCTCTCCAGCTAATTATTTCGGTCAGTGATGACTTGCCATGCCTTAGTTTTCAATGGAGCCATTTTCTTTGCTGATAGGCCCATTACCTTTTTGATCCCTCCATACATGTCCCTGATATTCCCTGTGATGAAGGACATCCAGATATTCTGGCAGAGTTGCAATCAGTCATTGGTGCACCACCTAGCAGTTTGTTGGACTTCACTTCAAACAACTCAGTGCATTCAGAGTCTTCTCATTTGGATCTCAACTGTAATCAATAGCGGACTGCTTGGCTTCAATGACAGGTTCCATCACAATAATGCTAGTCTCAAACTAGTCAGCGTTGTTCCGCTCTTGCTTTCCATATGTTCAGAGTGCAGTATTGTAGATGGTGTCTTGTGGTATGTTCCATTTCACTTCTACACTATGGGGGAATGCCAGACAGCACCTGCTCAATCAAGTTGTAGAACTACTGGTTTACATCTGGGTTGGCAATATGGCTGATCTGGGACAGCATTTCTATTTTGAATGAAACAAGCCTCATCCTTGTGCACATCAGGGAATGATCTGTATTAAGTCAGTGCTGTGGTAGCTGCATGTGTAAGAATGCCGTTCAGTATCATGTATGGTGATGATCTAATCCAGTTGGCGTCAATGCCCTGATCTTGGATGTCTCCAGGACACCCTGTGGCATGGTTTGTTCTGAAAGAAGGTGTTAGTTACACTAAACTCATGGTAGCCAAGCTTAAGTCTTCTTTGTCTGATCTCATTTATCTTTCCCCATCCATGATGTCCAAGGCAGGAGGGTCATGCCTCACTGTCTGCACCCACTCGTGTTGAAATCCCCCAATAGGTAAAGACTTAGGGATTCTGCTGATAGCAGTGTCAAGCTCCTCATAGAATTGGTCTTTTGCCTCTGTAGTGGAGCACAGCATTGAAGCACAGGTACTCATGAGGTTAACCGGCCCTGTTTGAGTTGAGAGGGGGATGGAGAGAACACGTTCTGAACGACTTGTAGAGGGTTCTGTCATAGAGAGTAATGAGTTCTTGTAGCACAGCCTACACCTTGCTTACATGTTTCTTCTGAACTCTTCCACTGCCAGATGAATGTGTAATGCTTTTGTGATCCTAGTCTCTTCTATGAGATGCTATGTCAACGTTCAGCCTATCAAGTTCCATGTTGATCACAGGTGTTGTCTTGCACGTATTACCAACCAGCTGCAAGTCATCTGTCAGTCCTGTGCACGTTTCTGACATTCCAGCTTGTCAATCAAGAGCTGGCATCTTGTTTGTTTGTTTGCCTGGTGCAATGGATTCTGTCCACTTGTTAGCAGAGACTCAAAGCTCCAAGCACCCTTTGAAGCAGATGGGCCAAAGCAGAGCAGCACTTTACTAGTTGGGAGCTGCCCAATTTGGGGTGGGCAGTGGCTGATCAGTGGGACACTGTGGTCCCTCCCACCAGAGAGAGCCCGTAACACCTGTTCTCTATGCAAATAGAGTTGGGCTTATCATTCATAACTGCTGTCCCCCATGTTTTGTTAATGCTCAGCAGTGAAACTGGAGTGTCCTCTCCAGGGCACAAGCCTGGGCAAAATTTAAGGAGATCCTGGTCTGCTCAAACATCAGGGTCCTCCTCTCGAACTCCCTGGTTGAGTCCAGAGGAATGCAAATCACGACGTTGGACACTGGCTTGGTTGGAGTTGCCGGAAGGATGATATACTGAGACATCAATACGCCTTTGGGCTCCACTCCAGATTTTGTGTCAGGGTTTACTCCCTTAACCTTCAAATCTCCCAAGGTATCCACAAGGCAGTGAGGCTACTTGTCCATATCTGGGAGTTTGGTTTATGAGTGCCAGGGCATGTCCAAATGCAGGCAGGCCTGCACGCTGCATGTCTCAGAGCCAATCTCCTCAAGAGTTCCTCTGAAACTTTACCCTGGGGTTGCAAGGGACCCAGTAGTCAGCCATCGCTTAGCTGGTAAAACTCTCACCTCGGAGTCACAAGGTTCCAGCTTCAAATGCCACTCGAGGGCCTGAACATGAAAATCAAAGCTGACACTCCAGTGCAGTACTGAGGAAGGCTGCACTGTTGAAGGTGCCACCTTGTGTATCCAACAGGTCCATGTGATGTGTCTAGTGTGTGGGTAAAGAGAGTTAGCATGCTTTCCACTTGTGTGCTAGTTTGCTCATTTTCAGCCCACACTGCTGGCTAGCAGCAATGCTGAAGAGAGCCAAATGTGTCTCTCCCTGTCAGTGCACAGCCTCTCCATTGCAAGTCCTCAGCTCTGCCTCCACATGGTAACACACTATCCAAGATTATTAAGGTTACCTTGAGTTAAGTCATCACCATTACCTTGGTTTCAGTTTGGGAAAAAGGGACAAAGTAACTGCTGTGTTAAAAGCTACACTAATTGTGTGTCAAAATATAAACATCAATCTACAAAACTGTAGCTGAATTTCAACACTGATGTTAGAGTGTTTCAGTTTTCCAGTGCTGAAAGTACAACTATTAATATCTTTAGTAATTATTTTTGTAATAAACTTGTTCTGAAATGTTTCACAGAAACACAGTCCTATTGTACATGCGCCTGTGATCTGTTTTCGTGAATGCAACCTCATCAGGGAAAGAAAACTATGCCATGGTCCAAAAACAAAATGTTTGTTTTTGACAGGTTAGTGCCACTATTTGCATCCGAATAGTGGCACTTTCTTCACCAATTATATAGCCTGCTTTTGGAAACTGCCAATTTTATGAGCACTTGTATTTTCAACAGTCCTTTGCTTTGTTTAATCCTAATGCATTGCTTGAGCTTTACACTACTCACAGTAGCTAGCCATGATTTGAATGCCAATTAGCATACTTCTACAGGCACCAGACAACCCTATGACTAAAAGGGCATTCTAGGGTCAAACAACTGTCTGGACCACAGTATTTAACAACCCAGGACAGATCTGCAGCCAACAGCCATCCATACACGGTACTTTATTGAAACAGCAATTCATTCACTAGGTTGATTTTAAAATCTGGCTGCCATTGAAAGAATTGTTGCTAGGTTCCTTGTGACTTTCCACCTAAACGTCAAAAACTAAATATTCCACAAATGTATTCAGGAGAACTACGGAAGGAAAATAGTGGAGATGGGGGTGGCAGCATTGATCAAAGGCACTGTCACCGCCCTGGAAAGGGATGATACTCGAGGGTTCAAAGATCAAATCTGCAAATAAACTTCAGACAAATCTGAAAATAGAATATGATAATTATCTGAACATTGATAGACAGAAACAATAGTGTCAGGGCAAGTAGGGTGAGGAATTCCAGAAATGAGTGCATTTGTTGACTATTTCCAGCCCAATGAGGAAACCAGAAATGTACATATGCCCTTTGCCTGATTGGCAGAATGTGTCAAGTGGAGTCCCACAGGGGTCTGTGCTGGGACCTCAACTTTTTACAATTTACATCAATGACTTAGATGACAGGAGCGAAGGCATGGTAACTAAATTTGCAGATGACACAAAGATAGGTAGGAAAGTATGTTGTGAAGAAGACATTAGGAGTTTGCAGATGGATATAGATAAGTTGACTGAGTGGGCAAAAACCTGACAAATGGAGTATAATATCAGAAAATGTGAAGCTGTTCACTTTGGTAGGAAGAATAAAAAAGCAGCGTATTACTTAAATGGAGAATAACTGTAGAATTCCAAGGTACAGAGGGTTCTGGATGTCCACCTGCATGAATCACAAAAGGTTAGTATGCAAGTACAGCATGTAATCAAGGCGGCTAATGGAATGCTATCCTTTATTATGTGAGGAATTGAACATAAAAGGATGTTATGCTTCAGTTATATAAGGCATTGGTGAGACTGCATCTCGAATACTGTGCAGTTTTGGTCTCCTTATTCAAGGAAGGATGTAAATGTGTTGGAGGCGGTTCAGAGGAGGTTTACCAACTTGATACCTGGAATAAGTGGGTTGTTTTATAAGGATAGGTTGGACATGCTGGGCTCATTTCCACTGGAGTTTAGAAGAGTGAGGGGTGATTTGATTGAAGTACATAAGATCCGGAATGGTCTTGACAAGGTGGATGTGGAAAGGATGTTTCGTCTTAAGTGAGTCCAGAACTAGGGGTTGTCCTTTTAAGACAGGGATGAGGAAAAATTTCTTCTAAGGGTTATGCGACTTTGGAACTCAGCCTCAGAAAGCAGTGGAAGCAGGGTCACTGAATATTTTTAAGACAGAGGTAGAGAAATTCGTGTTAGGTAAGGGAATCAAAGGTTATCAGTGGTAGATGGAAATGTAGAACTCAAAACAAACAGATCAGCCATGATCTTACTGAACAGCAGAGAAGGATCGAGGGGCCGAATGGTCTACTTCTGCTCCTATTTTGTATATTGTCCATATGTTCATATAAACAAAAAAAATGCTGTAAATACTCAACTGAACAGTGTAAATGAGTTAACATTTCAGGTCATTGGCTTTTCAGTGCTTTGATGAAAGGTCACCAACCTGAAACATTAACTCGGTTCCTCCCTCTACAGATTCTGCCAGGCTTCCTAAGGATTTCCAGTATTTTCTGCTTGTATTTCAGATTTCCAGCATCTGCATTATTTTGCTTTTGTATGAGGAAAGCAGCAGCCCTGGGTTTAGTTCTAGGGAATACTGAGCATATTTCAATGAGACACCATTTGGGAAACAATGGTCACAAGATCATTAAGTTTAAACAAGGAACAATGAAAAGACGAAATACCGAAGTGGAAAACCACTGGCAAAGCAAGCATTTGTTATCCATTCCTAATTGCCCTTGAGAAGGGGGTGGCGAACTGCCCAGTCCAAGAAGTGTAGGTACACCGACAGTGCTGTTAGGAATGGAGCAAAGCAGCAGAAATAGTTTGAGCTCAGGATGGTGAAAGACTTGGAAGAGAATTTGCAGGTGCTGTGTTCCCATGTGCCTGTTTCATTCTTCTAGATGGTAGAGGTCGTGGGTTTGGAAGGTGCCGTCAAAGGAGCCTTGGCAAATTACTGCAGTGCATCTTCTAGGTGTTACACTCTGCTGCCAGTGTGCGCTGGTGATGCCAAGGGAGTGAATGTTTAAGGTGGCATTGCAGCTTTACCAGGTTGGCATCTGATTTTTAGGTTATGCTGAGTTCTGCTCCTGGCATGATCACGTGCACTCATCACTGAACCAGGATTAGTCCCCCTGTCATAATGATAATAGTAGGTGGGGGAAATATGCTAAGCAATGTGGTTATGGATAGTGATCAACTACAATTCTGCTGCTACTGATGGCCCACAGCACCATGTGGTTGCCCTATTTTGAGCTGCTAGGTCTCTTCTCAATTTATTCCATTTTAGCATGGTGGTAGTGCCACACAACAGAATGCAGCGTGCCCTCAGTATGATGATAGGACTTTATCTCCACAAAAGACTGTGCAGTAGTCAAGCTAGAAATCTATTACCCTTAAAGAGTTGGGGCCAAGTTGATTTAAGGGATTAACAGCTAGAAGAGATAGAGATATAAAACAGTAGGTGGGCTTACTTTGCTAAAGTCATACGCTGCATCCCATCTGGACCAGGTAACTCCTCTACTTTGAACGTTCTCAATCTGTCTACAATGGTTGCAAAGAAGTGCATTTCAGAGAGATGTTTTTGTTTTGGGAGTTATAACTAAATTAGTTTAAAAGCATTCAGTAAACCTTGAGAGGCTGTAAAACACATTTACTTCATCAGATCAAAGAAATTGTAAATAAGGGATAGTTAACCTAAAGGTCGATTTTAGGACATCCTAAAGCAGGCTATGTCATCATGGAGATGGGTGGAACTTAGGAAGGTTCTTTGGTTTCAATTTGTCGGGGTGTTTGCAGAGAGTTAATTGCATTTTGGACCATATGTGGTTTGCAACTCACAGAGAAGAGATAAGCAAAGTAAATTACAGTTAGATAGATCTGCAATGTGAGCAGAAGAATTAACATTGTTGACTGTGCGAGTGAGGCTTAATCTCAGTTTGAATCTTGAGGGAACAGAAGCTAGAAGATTACCTAGTCTGAAGCTAATGGAAGAATCGACTTTGGGCCTCAGTTTCTTATTGCAAAAGGAAGTAATCAGCTGAATTAGCTTGAAGGTATTGCAAAAGCAACCAGAACAAGGGATAAGGCATCCACAGTCAAGGGATGAAGCCAAGGAGAATTCTCTAGAGGGCTGTTGCATAATTTTGGGTGGTCCCAACAGAAGTAAATAAATTTAAGATTGACGTGCTTTATAAGAGAATTCTTGGGGGAAGTAAGAAGTAAACCTGAGTGCATAACAATATATGTTTTATAACTATGCATGTTAAGTTACTAATGCTTGTTTTAATTCTTTAATATACAATAAAGTTTGCGTTTTGTTTAAAAGGAGTGAACTTTTGCAGTGCAGTTCTATTGGTTAAAACAAGGTGTTTGGATTTCTCTTTAAATGTTAACAGTCCCTAACCGGAACGTAACAGGTTGACAATGTTCAAAGTAGAAGAGTTACCTGGTCCTGATGAGATGCATCGTATGGTGCTATGAGAGGTAAGGATAGAAAACTACAAACCTGCAATACATATTAGATACGAAATTGGTGCCAAAGAACTGGAGGGTGTAAATGTTGCATCATTCCAGTCGTGAATGGTGGTGGACAATTAAGCAACTCACTGGAGAGAGGCTCCACAAATATCCCCAACCTCAATGATGAAGGAGCCCAGCACATCAGAGCAAAAGACAAGGCTAAGGCATGCGCAACAATCTTCAGCCAGAAGTGCCTACTGGATGATCATCAAGGCCTCCTCCGGAGGTCCCCAGCAATCACAAATGCCAGTCATCAGCCAATTCGATTCATTCCACATGATATCAAGAAATGGCTGAAGGCACTGGACACTGCAAAAGCTATGAGCCCTGCCAATATTCTGGCAATAATACTGAAGACTTGTGCTCCAGAACTTGCCACGCCCCTAGCCAAGCTGTTCCAGTACAGCTACAATACTGTCATCTACCCAGCATATGTGGAGCATTGCCCAGATATGTCCTGTACACAAAAAGCAGGACAAATCCAACCTGGCCAATTACTGCCCCATCAGTCTATTTTCGATCAGCAAAGTGATGGAAGGGGTCCTGGACAGTGCTATCAAGCAGCAATAACCTGCTCACTGATGCTCAGTTTGGGTTCCACCAGGGTCACTCAGCTTCTGACCACATTACAGCCTTGGTTCAAATATGGAGAAAAGAGCTGAATTCCAGAGGTGAGGCGAGTGTGACTGCCCTTGACAGCAAGGCAGCATTTGGTCAAGGGTGGCGTCAAGGAGCCCTTGCAAAACTGGAGTCATTGAGAATCAGGGGGCTCTCTCTCCGCTGGTTGGAGTCCTACCTAGCACAAAGGAAGATGGTTGTTGTTGTTGTTGGAAGTCATTCATCTCAGTTCCAGGACATTACCGCAGGAGTTCCTCAGGGTAGTGTCCTAGGCCCAACCATCTTCAGCTGCTTCATTAATGACCTTCCTTCCATCATAAGGTCAGAAGTGGGGGTGTTCACTAACGATTGCACAATGTTCAGTACCAAGTAACCCACCTCCCAACTCCCTAAAGCCTGTCCACCCCTATAGGGCATAAGTCAGGAGTGGTGGAATACTCTCCACTTACCTGGATGAGTGCAGCTCCAACAACACAAGAAGCTTGACACCATCCAGGACAAAGCAGCTCGCTTGATTGGCACCCCTTCAACAAACATTCACTCCCTCCACCACCGATGAACAGTGGCAGCAGTGTGTACCATCTACAAGGTGCACTGCAGAAACTCACCAAGGCTTCTTAGGCAGCACCTTCCAAACCCACGACCACTACCATCTAGATGGTCAAGGACATGGGAACACCACCACCTGGAAGTTCCCCTCGAAACCACTCACCATCCTGACTTGGAAATATGTCGCCATTCCTTCACTGTCACTGGGTTTAAATCCTGGAACACCCTCCCTAATAGCACTGTGGGTGTACCTATACCCCTGGGACTGCAGCGGTTCAAGAAGACAGTTCACCACCACCTTCTCAAGGGCAACTATGGATGAGAAAAAAATGCCGACCTAGCCAGCCGTAAATGAATAATAAAAAATCAAAAAAGGGGGGATAAACCAGGGAAACTGGATAGGGAAGTTTTTAGAGTGTAAAATCCAGGGCAAAGTTAATTGTTATTAGAATAAGAAACAATATAAACTAAATTGCACAATGTTACATGTGGTGCTGAAACAGAGACATGGGAGTTCGTAAACACATTCTGAACATGGCAGGAATGTTCATGCAGCTGTTAAAAAAAACTTGGGCGTTATAAATATAAAGACAGAGTACAAAAGCAAGAAAGTTATGCTAAGTCTTTGTAAATCACCAGTTAGGCCTCAGCTCAAGTATTGTGCCTAATTCAAGGAGAATGTGAAAGCCTTGGAGTGCAGAGGAGAGATAATAGAATGGTAACAGGCGTGAGGGACTTCAGTTTTGTGGAGACACCAAAGAAGCTGGAATTGTTCTCCTTTGAGCAGAGAAGATTAAGGGTGATTTAATCAAGGTGCTCAAAATTATGAAGCGTTTTGATTGAATAAATAAGAACAAACAGTTCCCAATGCATGAGAGTCATTAACTAGAAGACACAGGAGTTAAGGTAATGGCAAAAGAACTTAGAGACACAAGGATAAACTATTTTATGGAGCAAGTTGTTATAATCTAAAATGCTCTGCCTAAGAAAAGGTGTTGAAAGTAGGTTCAATACTAACTTTCAAAAGGCAACTGTGTGTATACGCCAAAAGAAATAAAATTGTAGGGCTAGAAGGAGAGGAGCAGAGAGAACAAGACTAATTGGATAGCTCTTTCAAAGAGTTGGCACAGCTACGATGGGTTAAATGGCAACCTTCTATGCTGTATAATGCTATGGTTCTATAAAGATAGAAGCAATGAAGGGATCAAGAGGCATTGTGGATAGGTAGAGCTCAGTATCATGCAGATGTGGAAAAGGAAAGGCCAAGGAGAAAAAGAAAGAGGTCCTGTGAAACTCCAGAAATATGATACAGGATAAAAAGAGGAACTGTTGCTATAAGAGTTCTGCCTATAGTTAAATACATAAGATTGCAAGCAAACAAGGACAGTCCGACTGAACAGTACATGAGATGTTAAAAGGAAGGTAGCGTAGGCAACTGTGTCAATGACCGAGAGGAATGAGACAGAATAGTGCACCACACGGAGTTATAGAGAAGGCAATGTGACTTTGATTAGGGCCAATTCCATGCTACGCTGTGGCAGGGGCAGAAACCCAATTAGAGGTTCAAACGTGAACATACAGGAAAGATGAGTATGGATGCAAGGACTATGGAGAGGAAAGGGAGATTGGAGATGGGGTAGTACAACGTAAAACTTTAAAAGAAAGCCTGAAAATCAGACAAGTTGCTGGTGATCAGATTCTTGGCTTACACAAGAGAAAATACACATTTCCTTAATATTTTCAAAGGAAGGTCAAGGGCAACTCCAACTATGAATTCTGGCAGCATTGCAAAAACTGTTTCCTACACTTGGGAATTCCTAACTGTTCTACGCAAAATGGCAAATTAAGTCATATTTGCATTGCAGAGTCAGATAACGTGGCCACCATGGAATTCAGGTTCTTTTAAAGAACTTGTTTAGTATCCATTGTAGTGTTTGCCTAACAGGTAATTTTCACATTAAGCACAGGAATATATAAGTTATTTAGAAATGTGTTACCTCAAAGAATACGCTTCTAATTTCATAATTTAACCATCAACCATCACAAGACTGAATAGCTATATTTGCAATTACATATCCTGTACAGAGCAAAGTAATTTTAAGTTCATAATGCATTCACATAGAAGTGCATTATTTTATGTAGTTTTTGACCACCATACTTCCCCACCCACTTGAAACAATGAGGCAATATTAGTAATTGTTTATCCTTGTATTGTTCTTAACACTAGCAGATTTCCCTTGGATTTTCTCATGGTGAGTCAGAAATTACACTGTTGCACATGAGTGAGGACACTGGAATGTGGAAGGAATGGAAGAAATTAGATAGGACGTCTCTTACAAACTACCACATATTTATTTTTCAGGAATCATTCAAGAAACATTGGTGCCGATATTTATGGGGAGGTGGAGAGGGTGCAGATGAGGCTAGGAGCGGCCGAGGAACACAGAACGGACAGGAAGTCAGAGGTCCTGCCAAATTTAAGGGCAGGGCCTTTATCATTTTCTTCGTGTTTCCCATCCAGCAGCCAGCCAAATTGATAGCGGTGATAAAACCTGCCTTTGCAGCAGGGGTGGGGGTGGCACAAGGCAGCAAGGGGTTCCTTGAGGGGCTAGAATGTGCAAGACCTGTTAGTCCTGGTCCACAACGAGCATGATTAAAAAGCACTTGTGTTGTAGAGGGGGTAGCTCCCACCTCCCTTTCATTACTAGATTTCCCAGAGGTTGGTTTGTGGCCAAAAAGCCTTTCAAAAAAAAGTGCAGCATTTTTTAAAAATTAAATATGTTATAACTGCCCATTTTTAATTCATATCTTTGGAGCCTCATGTTTGGAGATTTGATTCCTGCTTGTTCAGCTATGATTCATTGCTGTTTTATAAATTAAATGTGAGATAATCAGATGCCATTATGACAGAAATTTCCAGATAGCTCGACTCACCCAAAAGATAGAATGTGCCCTAGACGTACCATGAAAACAATGCTTGGGACTTTGTCCCTACCAAACAGACTGGGAAGTCTTAGCATGAAAGCAAAATACTGCAGATGCTGCTGAAATAAAAACAGAAAATGCTGGAAAAACTCAGCAGGTCTGAAGAGTCATACAGACTCGAAACGTTAACTCTGCTTCTCTCTCCACAGATGCTACCAGACTTGAGTTTTCCAGCATTTTCTGTTTTTAGTAGGAAATCTTAGTACTTATTAGATGTAGAATACTGCACTAAAAATTACAATTGTAACTGCTTATTTCATTAAGAACATTCATTGCTAGGTTACATTCCATGAAAATGGTTAGCTGGACTTAAGAATTTTGTTTTTGAAGTTGTCAACTGAAAATATACAAATGGTGGGTCACAGCAACAAATTATGGAAGCTTACATGATCACACCAGCAAAATTATTATTTATACCCAAGCAATTATTTCATACAGATCTGGAAAGTTTGCAGTATTTTCATTTCAAAGAAGCTCTGGCATCTGTATTTGTAGAATCATTTTTTTTAAAATGAGTTTTCCCAGGCAAAATTAGGCACATTGATTATCTTCCCACATGTAACATTGCCATCTGACATGCACAATTTAACAAGGTTAGAATTTGTACAATAAGTGCCACAGAAACTCAAATGTCACAATGGGCCTTAGAAAGTTTTCAGGCTGCACAGATTCTACAAAGCTTAATGAACTGCTCCACTTCCTTATGGCTTAAAACACCTGTGTGCTGAAAACAGGTTTTCCATTGAAACTTTTGCCACTGAAAACCCATGTGCAGATTGATCAAGGCAAGGGAAAAATCCAAGTGGAAGGATAGAAGAATTTCATTTAACAACTTCCACTGAGCTATAGTAATTTCTTGTGCGGGGAAACAACCCACCTTATTTTTAAGTTTCCCAATTCTTGGATTGTATTGCCAAATTAACCACAAACTTATCCATCTGATGGGATTTTATCAGTCAAATCAAGATGATTTAACCTTGGTTTATATAAACACACCGACTACCAGAAGATGCTGTTAATGTGGTGTTTTCAGCAAGTGTAAATCACACTCATAGGACTTTTTCTCCCAGAATTGAAGATACATGCCATGATGGGAAGCCAGGAAAAGTTGAGACTCAAAAGCTGGCAACTCAAAACAACCCATGGATATAGCTTATGGCATGTAGTTACACTGAAGGTGCAGTGGTGAATGGGCTTGTCATAACACAAGTTGCAGATATATAGAGGCATAGGAATTTAAAAGAGTGGGACTGGCTGCATTTTTTTTCAACCAAAGTCTCTCAGTGTCAGAAATTGCAGTTATGCTCCCTCATTTTTTGTGTAGAAAGTGTAGGCTATTGAGTATATGTATTCATTCTCAATTTTGCAAAAGAGTCCTTAAATTGTTTTTAAGTAATTTACAGTATATGGCTTTCACAATGATTAAGGTACTAGCCTTCTCCTTCAAGAGCAGAGAGGCTTTTCCTCACCCCTTCAAACCTCAATTCATTCTGGCACAATTCTCCCTCTCTAACCACTCAGGTGACACCGATAACCACCCTCCACCTCCCATTCAGATTACAATGCTATTCTTCTTCACCCTAAGCCGAGATTGGTACTCTTCTTCCTGCAGTTCAAGCAGTCTCCTTGCCTCTCCCTACCCCTGCCCCCACTTTCACATTCAATTCCCAACTTCTTGACCTACCCATTAATTCTTCACCTCACTCCCATTGACCCCTGTCTTCGGCCTCCTACACTATTCTGAAGAGGTTCAAGGCAAGCTCAAGGAACAGTACCTCACTTTACAATTTCTGAAGTCAAGACAGAGTTCAGGAATTTCAGATCATAACCTTGGCCCCATTGTTTTTCCTTTGTATTTCTCATTTTTAGATAGCAGCTGTGGATGAATTAGCCATGCACAATAACACCTCTTCTAGACCCATCGTCTGTTTATTTCTCCATTACTGTCCCCTTTTGCCTTGCACCACCATCCCTTTTAATCCCTCCTGCCCTCCACTTTATCATGGTCCTCCCCTTTTGTTCTCTTCCTTTCCTGCTGTTGTACTTAATTAAAACCTGTTAACATCTAACTTCTTCCAGATCTGATGGAATGTCAAACTCTGTTCCTCTCTCCACTCATGCTGCCTTACCTGATATTTTTAGCAATTTATCTTTATCTTTTTAGTTCCTTTACCTCAGTACTGTTGTTTTAGAGGGCTGAACAGTGCTGCTGACTGAAATTCCCAATCTTGTGACAGCCCCACTTGCAATGGGATCGTTATTTAACTCCTTGAATATCAGCAAGTGAGGGGGGTACTGCATGTGGTGAGGGGGAGGAGCCCAGAGTGACTTTATTATTCATCCTCTAACAAATAACGGGATACTGCCATGAAAACATCAACTGTCCACATGAAACAATTGACTTGTGCACAGCAATAAACCACTGTCAGACAAGTTGCTGGTAAATGATACTTGCCATATCGAATACACAACATAAGGTTACAAATATTAATTGCTACAATGAAGCAAAGTTCCACAGCAAGCTTCTTGTACAAGAATGCAAATCATGCCTCTCAAATACTACAAAGGAATTTTGGAGCCTTGAGATCATCAACCAACATTTATTGGAATGCATCTAATTAAATACAAAATAATTATAGCAGTCAAAAAGGTGAACCAGAGATAATGCTGCTGCCTAATATAATTTAGCATATTGAGAAGTGCTTTCCTTTGTTAAACATTTATTACAGCTTTTCACAGTCATCCAAAGACAGTATCAAATAAAGTTTTCAGCTAATCAAATGCAATTAATTAATCTTCCAAATACCCCGAAATTTTGTTCACGTAAACAAAAAAACTTTTTACATTGAAGGATAATGTTGACGTGTTTAGTACTCTAACCATTGATAACATTCAGTATGATAGACTGTTCTAATGGAAGGCCATTTTCATGAGACTTATGAGACGCTATTGGCTTTTCATTTAACTGTAAATGCACCATTGGATTTTATTGCTTTGCAGACCTGCAACTAGTCTACATTGAGAAACTTGGCTTCACCAAGGGCATGACTGGTCACAAAGTTCTGATTTATAATATTCTTTTAGGAGATGTTGAAAGCAGAAAGAGGGCATGTGGCACTTCATAATAAGGAAGAGGTTTCAGCACCAGAGAAAAAAGATATTGCAAGTATATTGACAAAATCTCTGTTAGTTTAATAAAAAAAGGAAATGCTACAATTCTTTCAAGTCACCAAGTTGTTTGAAACAAATGTGTGAGAGAAACATGTAGAGTTTAGAGAGATGTATAGAAATAGTAGGGCAATAATAACGAGACCTTAATTATCCAGAGATGGCTTGGGAGAACACATGAGTGATTAAATGGAGAGGAGCTTACAAAACCGCACAGTAAAATATGCACTATTGGACCTTGGTTCTGGTTAATGAAGTCACAGACATGATAAAAATTAGGGGATGTGCGATCGTAACATCATGAGATTAAAAGGTTAAAGCAGAAGGGGCAAAAATAAAATCAAAAAAGGTTGACTAATATGAAGACCAAACTATAAAATGATAAAAATGTGAACTTGGGAGGGAAAATTAACTGCTTAAATATTGATGCACATGTCACAATGATGTAACTTGTGCATGAGTGCTATTAATCTGTAATTTCACCCATTGGCTAAACACATACTGAGCTGTTTAAGGAGTTTTTAAAAACAAGACACTGACTGGCTGCCACAAATCTTCTGACATCTGGTATTGCAAGCTGACCAGCTTCTGGAGAATTCCACTGTGAATTGCAATTCAGACATGCACAGGCGCCCTTCGTGGAATTTCACACCTGAGGATGTCAAGAACTACTTCAAGGAGATTTACTGAAAAATGTACCAGACCTAATATTTATATTTCTATAAGACGACGTCTCCAGCAGAGACAGAAAATCTACTAGGACAATGGTTATATGGACACATGTCTTCTATCTCATCAAGATGGGTAATGACTCATTCAGGGGGTTAATGGCTGAGATACTACAGAGTCTACTCACCACCCCAACCCCCAGCCATGAAACAAAAGCAACCATCAATTCATACATCAGATAAACAAACCCCTTCTGAAAATATTATGGGGTCATGTGACTGAAATAGCCATTTTGAAATCTCTTTAATATAAACTAAAGACAGAAGCTGTGAGTAGTCTTGAGAAGCTGCCAATGAAGCAGTAGGGAGGTCCCTTCTCTTCTCTCCCAAGTTAAGACCCTATCGCTTAGTTTAAAAATCCAGCACAAAGATAAGGAATTTTCCATCGAAAGAAACCTCAGGTGTAAAACTCATTGACTTCTGGAAGAGACAGACTATGGAATAAAAAGTAGTCGTCCACGGTAATTGTAGCTACATGAGCTTTAACTCAACTCTTGGAATCTAAAGGAACTTAGAAAAATTTCTGCCGCAGCCACAATGACCAGCCAAACACTCAAACCGTGAACTCAAGTTCTTTATCTTTCCACATTGAACTGTAATTTGGCGAAGAAAGTGACTACCTACAGTAAAGCTTGCAAATTTTGCATGCTTGCGAGAGAGAGAATGTGGGTTGCAAAATTTCGAGAAGGGTTTACCTTTTTAACTATTTTGCTATCGTTACCTGGATGACTTTTTAACTCAAAAACTAATCCATTTTTGTTTTAAACCTCTAGAAAGCCTAACAGATTTCTTTCTTTGCAATGAGTAGTAGATAGTTTAATACCAACATGGAGTAAAATTCCTTCATCCTTTTGAATTCACAAAAAATCTGTTACAGTCAGACCTGGACAGGGGTGTCATTTTCGTGGCCATAACACAAATATGGAAAATATTTAAGTATGGTGATTGGTACAGCACAGTCTAAGAACCCTGTAATGTGGGGGGAAAAAAGGGCTGCATCTAGGAGCCATGGCTCTATGGAATAGTTAAGATTAGAATGAACCTAATGGCTACCAAAGCTACAGCTAGAATGAAAAGTCAAAAAAAAACTAAAGATGCAACTAGAGCTAACAGGGGATTAAAAATTGCAACAGAAGTAAAAGAGAATTACCAAATGTTATATAATAAAAACATTAGGCAAAAGCAAAACATGAATGAGGCGAGGGAAGCAGAATGGGTATAGCTGGGCAAACAAATTGAACCATTGCATACTTTCAGAAGGAAATCAGAAGTTTTTTTTATTCATTGATGGGAAGCATTTATTGACAATCCCTAATTGCCCTCAAGTGGTGGTGAGCTGCCTTCTTAAACTGCTGCAGTCCATGTGGTGTAGGTACAGCCTGTGCTATTAGGGAGGGAGTTCCAGGATTTTGACTCAGCGACAGTGAAGGACCTGCGACATACTTCCAAGTCAGGATAGTGAGTGGCTTGGAGGGGAACTTCTAAATGATGTTCCTATCTGTCTGCTGCCCTTGCCCTTCTAAATGCTAGCAGTCATGGGTTTAGAAGTTGCTGACTAAGGAGCCTTGATTAGTCGGTGCAGACTCGATGGGCCTCTTCTGCACTGTGAGATTCTGTGATTCTGAGTTCCTGCAGTACTTCTTTTAGAGAGAGTACACACTACTGCCACAGTGCATCAGTGGTGGAGGGAGTGCCAAACAGCATGCTTTGTCTTGGATGGTGTCAAACTTCTTGAGTGTTGCTGGAGCTGCACTCATTCAGGCAAGTGGAGTGTATTCCATCACATTCCTGACTTGTACCGGCTAAATGGTGGACAGGCTTTGGGGAGTCAGCAGGTGAGTTATTTGCCACAGGATTCCTAGCCTCTAACCTGCTCTCGTAGCCACAGTATTTACATGGCTAGTTCAGTTCCATTTCTGATCAACAGTAACCCTCAGAATGTTGATATTGGGGCATTCAGCGATGGTAATGCCATTGAATGTCAAGGGGTGATGGTTAGATTCTCTTGTTGGAGATGGTCATTGCCTGACACTTGTATGGCGGGACTATTACTTGCCACTTGTCAACCCACGCCTGGATATTATCCAGGTCCTGCTGCATATAGACATGGACTGCTTCAGTATCTGAAGAGTCACAAATGGTCAACATTGTGCAATCATCAGCGAACATCCCCACTTCTGACCTTACGAGGGAAGGAAGGTCATTAATGGTTGGGCCTAGGACACTACCCTGATGAACTCCTGCAGTGATGTCCTGGAGCTGAGATACTTGGCCTCCAACAACCACCTTCATCTGTGCTAGGTATAACTCCAACCAGCGGAGCGCTTCCCCCGATTCCCATTGACTCGAGTTTTGCCAGAGTTCCCTAATGTCACACTTGGTCAAATGCTGCCTTGGTGTTAAGGGCAGCCACCCTCATCTCATCTCTGGATGATTCTCCATGATTGAACCAAGGCTGTAAAGAGGTCAGGAGCTGAGTAACCCCATCAGAACCCAAACTGAGCCTCAGCAAGCAGGTTATTGCTAAGCAAACACTGTTTGATAGCGCTATCGATGACCCCTTCCATCATTTTACTGATGATCGAGAGTAGACTGGTGGGGCGGTAATTGGCTGGATTGGATTTGTCCTGCTTTTTGTGGACAGGACATACCTGGGCAATTGTCCAAATTGCCAGGCAGAAACCAGTGTTGTAGCTGTACTGGAACATCTTGGCTAGGGGTGCAGTTAGTTCTGCAGCGTACCAGGAAATAAGGAGAAGTAGGCCATTCGGCCCCTCGAGCTTGATCCACCATTCAACAAGAGTATGGCTGATCTGATTGTGGCCTTCGATTCCCTTGTTAGTCAAGAATTTATTTACATTTTATATTATTTGTTTTTTTTACAATTCCAAGGAAAATAAAATATTGAATCGTACGTATATATTAAACTACACTGAACTTAAGATATGAAGGGTAAATAAGTTTTATTATACCAGACTAGAAATAGCGGCAAACTATCAGAAAGAATGCTGAAGACTAAAGGAGGGCATGAATAGATCAGAGAATGGGCAATAAAGTGACAAATACAGTTTAATGCAGAAAAAGAGAATGCATTTTGGGAACAAAATTAAAGAATGGAAATATACCATTAATTGCAACTTTATCAATGCAGAGAAGAGCATAGGGGTCTAGGTATAAAGAAGCCGATCCTTAAAAAGCACCATATAGGTTTTAAAACTATTTTAAAAAGCAAAGGTTTACGGGGGGTTGTATTGAAAAGGAACTGAATACAAACGATTAACAATGACTACACAAAATGATAGGATAAATCTGGAATATTACATACAATTTTGGGTTCCTCCATATAAGAAATGCACACTGACTTTGCAAAAAGACACCAGCACAGAGAGGTCTACGTTACGAGGATAAACCTGATCAAACCGAGAAGGTTCATAGGCTGGGGTGAAATTCAATGGGGATATTTAAAATGACAAAATAAAACAACAAATCAAAAGGATTACGATCAAGATAAGCATTATACATCTAAAGGGGAGGATTTTTAAAAGTTCACAGAATTGTTATGTGGAATGCTTTGCAACAAGTGGCAATGTTAACTCAACTTAAATGTTCAAATAAAGGTAATTACTTATTATAGAAGATAAGGAGAAAACAGGAAAATGGACTTTATTTGAACAGAAATCAGGAAAATCAGACTGTGTAAAATCCATCCACAAGAAGAGTCCACATTTAACACCGGCAAAAGAACTGAATGGGTGCCTCCTATGCTAAAATTATGTTTTCTAAAATACCACACTATTTTTACTTAGATTTTCAAATTATTACAAAAATAGACTGGGTTTTGGTTAACCATATCTTAATTGAATATGGGAGTGTGTAATTATCAATAGTTTGACTTAGTTTTCAATTCTTATTCATTATTGCTTAAACTAATCCAGCAAGAATTGTCAAGATTGGGCTGTAGAATCCCAATCAGACTAAAATTTAGTTGTTTCTGCCCATAGTGCACAAATTAAGTTGCTTGCAATATAATAGTTCAAGAAAGTGAAAAATCAGGCAAAATTGTTATGTTTCAGGATCTTTTGATTTTTTTTCCACAGTAATGATTTGGAAAGAGGTTAAATGTGCTTTTAAGTATAATATATTCACACTTTTTAAAAAAAAACAGGTCTAAGGTGGTTATTGTTGCTAAACAGGTCTAAGGTGGTTATTGTTGCTTATTTAGAGTCTGTGGGGAAGCAATCTGTTAACCTTGACTCAAATTGAAAAATTACTTTATGCCCAGGTAGTGGAAAGTCCTTAATCCAACTTTCTGATGGAACTGCAAGAGATGTAAGGGTTAGACACTGACAGGTAGGGGTTTTGAAAAAGGAAACCTCTGAAAGCAGTTAAATTTGCTAAGGGTTAAAGGCTAGTTAGAAGGTTAGTTTGGAGGATAGTTAGAAATCATCCTGTCCATGTCACGTAAGGCAACCTAATGACATGGGGTAGCATGGCAAATTCTTAATTATGCTAGAGTATATTGTACATTAAGTGAGAGATTTTAACATCTATTCTGTACATTCACATTACTGTGAACTAAAGCAGCTTAGTAATTTGTATCTGGCCTTACCTCAACATGCATTAACTCAGCCCATCTTTGGAGAGAGTGAAGCAGCATTCATGTAAAAGATCTGAATAGAGTTCAAATAAACAAGTTGATGCTGTTGTTACATTTTATCTTATGCAAGTACATTAGGGCACTGTCAATGAATTTCAATAAAAGACCCTCAGCCAGCAAATAGATTTGGTTAACATTACAGAACCTAAAGTATCTACAGCAAACTCTAATGTTCTTATGTTGGTGTTGTTAATGGCTGCTGTTGGAGGAGATAGGGCTTAACATCGACTTTATGCAAAACAAAGAATAACTACATCTAGAATGAGACTTCATCCTTGCCAAGAGGTTGCAAAAAAGATGATAGTCATGTGATCTTACATCACATCCCCATGATGTGAGCAGTCTCATTTACATATTCACATTAGTCCTTTACACAACACAAACCAAAATTAGTAACAACCATATTCATATCTACACATTTTCCAACTTCATGTACCCGGCGTTAAATTCAGCCATTTCCAGCTGATTTGTTACAGTACTAAGATAAAGTAACTGTAAGGACTAGATTAGAATTGTCCAAAAGAATTTCACATAAGAGCCATAAAAACATCAAAAAGAGGAGATTTTCTCTCATCAGTTTGAGGTGGATTTCAACCTTGGCCCCAGAGGTGTGACACAACTCAACAGGCTGACAAACATTCAACATGTCACCAAGGCATAACAATATTATTTTTCTGGCTTTGGGTCTCCTGGTCAAAATATTACTCAATCACTTTACAGACATTTGTTACCTAAATTCACAAAAATTAGTTTTAAAAACACCATTTCCAAATATTAACACAAAATATGTAACTTGAAAAATTACTTTATGATTTTGCAACCAAAAAGTTTCTAATGTGAATTTATTGAGTGTCTCTGCTTTTGGATACTATGAATTAGTGCCTATACTGTATTATATTATGCATATCACGGCAACTATTAAACTTCTGATGGATTCAAACTCTTTCCACTGTGTCTAGATGATTGCAGAAAAAAAGGTTTCTATTATTCCAATTTAAAATTCAATGCACCATGACAAAAGATACTTTAAAACCTACTTAGATGTTAAAAGACTCAATTTCATTCTGCATTGAGTTGTTCAGCCAATTATTAAAACAGACTAGAAGAAAGAATGTTCTAATAGCAACAGTTAGGTCATATTCACCACTCCCAGAACCTATTCAATAGATAGCTGAACAGTATGAGGAAAACAGGCTTGTAAAGAAACAGAAGCAAAGACTGGAGAATATGAATCATTTAGTGTAACTTTAAACATCAGTCATGCTTTCCAGCCAATGCAAGCAGCCCAAATTCCAAAATAATAAAGTAGATTTCTTATTTTATTGCAAATACAATAGTAAACCAAAACCACAGGATGGATGGAATGTAAATGGTAAGTCACAGCCCTATCACTGCACATCTCATTCAAATAAGTATTAAACTATAATATTAGAATAAATTGCATTTAATAGAGATGACAGGAACAGTGCAAAACTATTACAGGTATCACAAACTGTACCTAAGCAAATTCACAGGGTAAGGTTACTCAATTTCACCAACCCTAGATTCTTTAGAAAAAAATGTTTTACTCTATGCTGCACATTTTTAAGATGTCAAAAAACTTCCATTTCCTAATATAAATTCTGAAAACAACTGCAATGGTTAACTACCAATTATACATTTAAACCATCTTTTATGTTATGCAAAAAAATGCAACTTAAATGTCCAAACTCAATCTAATGGTGCAACTAACATTCTAAAGATGGTTCTCACTATTAATCATGTTTGTCCCTATGTTTTCAGTATAAATTTATCATATACATAATAATTTGAAACATTAGCACTTTTCATGCAACAGATAAATCACTTGCAAGTTTTTTTTCCCCTCCCAATAACTTTGCTGATTTTTCTCTTCTCTCCACATCTTCCAAACATGTTGACTGTTCACTGGAATTCAGTCTTTCCCAGTTCAAAATTGCTTAATTCAATTTATCCCAAAGTTTCAAATGTTTTGCATAAATTCCTACATTATGTTAATCACAGTGCCTAACTTTAATTACTGAATCATTCAAATTTTTGAAATGCAATTAAGAACTTTGAATTATCAGAGTAAACTGACTGTATAGTTTAACAGAAACAGACATCCTCCAGTTCTGCAACCTCTAATAAATCCACAGTATATTTTCATCATCTGGACGTAACATCACTCCAGATACTAGAACACTTCAGAAAATAGCAAGAAAAATCTGGAGCGGACTACTCACTTAACTTCCTGTAGGCCACGGCGTACAAGACGACCCCATTTTCTCGGCGCCAAAGTTCATGTTTGGGCCTATACTTGGCATAAGTCGACCTCCACCCCTGCCTTTCCGTGATGTACCCACATTAGAAATTAGCCTCAATGTTTCACCCCAGAAACACATGTTTTACTCACCTTGAGTTGACAAATGGGAACAAACAGACAATACGATCAATGTTGCTGCGATGATGCATGGAAGTTTAAGACACCCATGCAGAGCAGACGCGTGTGGTAAACAGCCAATGACAAAATGGGTACTCGGGCAAAATGAATTAGGTACAAAGCCAGTTTCAAGCTAAAAGTATTAAGATTTGCCAACAGTGAAAAACTGTGCAAGAATGGAAGGAGGAGGAATCCACCCTGAAGACAACGCCCAAAACCAAATGCACCACAAAAACAGGGACCAGTCACTGGCCTGATTTTGAGAAGCATGTCCTCGAAAATCGTCAGAATGATTACATCATCACTAGAAATGTAATGTGTATATACCCACTTAAGTGGGTCAAATCAAAAACACTGAGTCCAGCAAAGATTTCAGATCGACAGCTAATTGGTGCAGCTTCTTTATGGAACAAAAATGTCTCCTGTTGTGGCATATGGCCACGGTTGCTCAGAGACTACCAAAGGACCTCAATACCAAAACTACCAGTTTCCAGCGATTCATCATATTACAGCAGCAAAAATGCAAGTACTAATTATGCCACATGGTCAACATGGATGAAATGCCTGTGAATTTCAAGATGCCCAGCAACTGAGCTGTGGACTGGAAAGATTCAAACAGTTCTGGTGAAAACCACAGCTCATGAGAAGACAAGATTTATGGTGGTACTAGCCTACATGGCCAACAGAACGAAATTGATGTCTATGACAATTTTCAAACGTAAATCTATGCCAAAAATCAAGTTCCCTGCAAGAGTTTTTGTGCAAGTGCATGACAACGGTTGGATGGATGAGGATGGAGCGAAGTTGTGAATGTGTGTGTGGAATAGGAGTTTGGTTGTTAATTGGATCCCAGGCCAGATGAAACTAGACATAAATCCTTGATAACCTGTTTACTTACAGAATGCTGCATTACACATGTCTGCCTTCTACCCCAGTTTCCCAGCCATCTCTCTTTATAAGTGTTTTGGGTGCTCGTATGTCCCCAAAATATTAAAGAAATCATAAACTATGTAAATCAAACTTGATTCTTTTTTGCTTATTTAAAAATGAACTTTGCTGAAACAAAATATAGCCACTGCAAATTACCTGATGTCTGGAATTGTAAAGTGACCACTAAGGCACATATGGATTGCACTGCAGACATTCCCTGACATATTTGCACATGGAATCTCACACCTGGGACTGTCAAGGTCCATTTCAAAATGAAACTATTGAAAGAAAATGGACGTCATTTGTATCTTTATAAGCTTACTCCTCTAGTGGAGTCTGAGGGTCTACCAAGACAATAGCTACCCGGACGGAACAGGTTCATCAATATGGAAGATGACTCTTTCAGAGGCTAATGGCTGGGACGTTATAAGCCACAAAACAAAAGCCAGATCCATACACCGGATAAATATCCCTTTGTGGAGGAAGGAGACTAGAGTGACCATTTTGAAATCTCTATATACAGTTGAGAACTCAGAAGCAAACCAATCTGATTTATCTCCAACCTGCAAACATCTGACAGGGTTCCAGACTAACCAAGCAGCCTGCAACAAGCCCTCCTCAAAGCCAGTTTATCTGGAAACCACTGGTCACCTCCTGCCAAGCAGACCAAGTCTCCAAATATCAACCTCATATCATTGCAGTGCCATCACCTTTAAGGAATTCAGCACTTCTGCCTTCTTCCATTTATCCACCTGAACTGGAACTTCTATAAGGGAATCCCCTCTGGATTTGGGCTTTCTGGACTCTGGAAAACATGTGAATGGATATCCATTTCTGTGGTTCTTTTTACTGTTAAGTTATTCATAGTTATAAAACCACTCTTTCCTATCCCCTTACTGGAAACCTGTGTGTATGAAGTTGTGATCATTATCCGTCCCCAGGTTTGAATTTGTGAATAAACCAAACTTCAGATTTAATCCTAAGAGTTTGCTGCAAGTCACTTTAAAAATTGACTACACAAAGAGTTTTTGGAATAAGTGCTACAGCCTATTTTTAAAAACAAAAAAACACCTCTGCTTACAGACAGAAGGTTAGAAGATAAAGGAGTTCAGTTTTGCCGTCTTCTCCTCTGTGTAACAGTGCTTAATTATACAATGCTCTTCACCTGTGTATCTTAATACAACTAACACACCATTAACAGACTCCCCTTTCTTTCAACAAAAAACTTTATAACAATCACAAAATGAATCAAAAAAAGCTGACCTTTCCATATTTCATATAACTCATCATAATACAAGAAGTCCCTCTTCGAGGACCTCCAAAAATTTCTTCGGACAGGTATTCCTTTTCGTAAAGCAGTCCAATAATTGGTGACTTGCGTCCACCCATTTTAGTTTACAGATCGCTTTTCTTTCTAGCATTTATTTTATACTAGCAAGGTCAATCATTAACTCAATTCTTTTCTCAATCACACTCTGTCAAACGTACATTATCCTATAGGGAACAGTTATCCAAACATCAATGGGTAAACTTTTCTCAGAATGCCCCTTGAATAGGATTTCCCTCAAAACGTTTGTTAAATATAATTCCATATTTATTACTAGAGATTACATATCACACCTGAGCCAATGCTTCTGCAGCTGGGGTGCTTTTTTTTGTTTTCTTGGCTCCCCAGACCAAGGGACAACAATTTCCATTTTCACCCACCAAGAATACTACAACAGTTGTACTCAAATGCCCATCCGGAAGACTGCCATGTGAAATGTCACTAAAAAGGAATGATTTCATGTCTTTTGAATCACTTAAGGCTGGAAACTTGAGTACACATTTCTCAGAATTTAATTTCTTTAATGTTTTACTTGTCCTCAAAACCACTTCATTATAGTACTAAGTTCAATATGGCATAACTGACATCGGGTCTTGTTCAAGTAAATAGCCAAATTTAATTGTCTAATCAAGCTTCTTGACTGCTCTGTTTCTTCTCTGGATGTAAGATCATGTTTCTGTGATGACCTAGCCCAATTTGTCAGGATACGATTAACTTAAATTTCTAGGTATGATTGTTGATTCAAGATTACTCCAGACCTATGATTAGTGCCTAAGCCTGTGTGTTTAAAGGCCCCTCAAAGCCCGACTTCCAACCTTAAATTCCCCTTTGATCTTATCAATAACAAATTACTGAAATTCCCCAGAACCTGCCCATAGAAAATCATTGACATGCATCATGCAAAAAATAAAAGCTCATGGTGTAGAGGATAACATATTGGCATGGGTATAAGATTGTTTCCTGTTAGCTAGCCAAAGTAGGCATAATCAGGTCATTTTCTGGTTGGCAGGATATAATGAGTGGTCTGCCACAGCAATCAGTGCTGGGGCCTCAAGTTTTTACAGTTTATATAAATGACTTGGATGAAGGAAACTGAAGGTATGGTTGCTAAATTTGCCAATGGCACAAAGATAGGTAGGAAAGTAAGTTGTGAAGAGGAGACAAGGAGGCTACAAAGGGATATAGATAGGTTAAGTGAGTGGGCAAAGATCTGGCAAATGGAGTATGACAAGGGAAAATGTTGAAATTGTCCATTTTGGCCGGAAAAAAATAAATCATTATCTAAATGGTAAGAGATTGCAGAGCTCTGAGATGCAGAGGGATCTAGGTGTCCCAGTGAATGAACTGCAAAAGGTTAGTATGTGGGTACAGCATGTAAATAGGAAAACTATTAGAATGTTATTGTTTATTGCGAGGGGAGTTCAATAAAAAAGTAGAAGCTCATGCTTCAGTTTTACAGGGCATTGGTGAGACCACTTCTGTAGTAGTGTGCACAGTATTGGTCTCCTTATTTAAGGAAGGATGTAAATGCATTGGCAGTTCAGATAAGGTTTATCAGACTAATATCTGGAATGTGCGGGTCACCTTATGAGGAAGGGTTGGACAGACTTGGCTTGTATCCGCTCGAGTTTAGATTTGATTGAAACAGAAGATCCTGAAGGGTGTTGACAAGGTGGATGTAAAGAGGATGTCTCCTCTTGTGGGAGAATTTAGAACTAGGGGTCACTGTTTAAAAATAAGGCATTGCCCATGAAAGAGAGGAGATGAGGAGAAGTTCTCTCTCTTATTGAGGGTCGTTAATCTTTGGAATTCTTCCTCAAAAGAGTGGAAGCAGAGTCTTTGAATATTTTAAGGCAGAGGTAGATAGGTTCTAGGGGTAGGTGGGAATGTGGAGTTGGGGTTGCAATCATATCAGCCATGATCTTATTAAATGGCAGAGCAGGCTTAGGGGATCATGTGGCCCACTCCTGCTTGTAATTCCAATGTTTGTATAAAGATGCCAAGAGTTTCTCCTTGTGAGACCAGTAGAAAATTACTGAATCGGCTTTTTGTTGAGTACAGTCCTTCAACCAGACAGACCTAACCAAGAAATACCGTTCCCTTGACGTATCATTCAATCCATAAACAAATCTTCTGTCTTAAAAAAAAATCTTAATTTCCAATCTTCACCTTTAGGCAACCATCCTCTGTTACCATGTTAATTGGATCCCAAGCCAGATGGTAAAGTATGAAACTAGACGCAAATCCTTTTCTTGATTATCGGTTTATTTACTGAATGCAGCATCACATATGCCTGCCTTCAACTCCAATGTCCAGCCGTCCCTCTATATAGTGTTCTGAGCATTGAAATTAACCAGACTAAACAAATCAAATTAACTGAATTAATCAAGCTGACAGCCCCTTAAAGGGGCACTGTAACAAAGGGGTAAATATTTAAAGGAAATTGAGCAAACTAAATCAAAATGTTGTTTTGGGGGCCAATGGTGCACTCCAGCCCCTACAGTGTCCACCGGTCACAAAAGGCTTGAAGCGTGCCGGTGGACACTGCATGCTCCCTCGCCAAGGACACCTGGCTGTAAACCTAGCCACAGAAGAGGGGCAGTAGGGCCAGACGACCCCCTGGACTACCTGTTACCCGCACCTATTTATGGCCAACTTGGCCAGGCCCAGGAGCAGGTTTACAAAGAGGTCCTCCTCCCTGCCTGCCCTTCTCCGCACCCATCACTCTTTATATTTTTATGAATATAACAAATTAACAGAAAATAAGTTAACAATTCAGAAACAAATTAACGGAGCAGCCCTTAAAAGGAATACTGCAACAAAAAAGACAAATCACAAGGGAAACTTACAAAAATGTAATTGTGGGAGTCAATAACATGTCCCATCCCAGCGGTGCCCACCGGTTCATGGAAGGCCTCCAGCATGCCAGTAGACACCACTTGCTCCTGCTCTAAGGGCACCGAATGAAATAGATGGATGGTTGACAGAGAGAAAAGTCTTCACAAAGAGCAGAAACATGCACGCTGCCCTGCTTGATGTTTTGTGTGGTTTCGTCATCAAGTCAAGGGGAGTTCAATACAAAAGTAGAAGCTCATGCTTCAGTTTTACAGGGCATTGGTGAGACCACTTCTGCAGTAGTGTGCACAGTATTGGTCCCCTTATTTAAGGAAGGATATAAATGCATTGGCAGTTCAGAGAAGGTTTATCAGACTAATAACTGGAATGTGCAGGTCACCTTATGAGGAAGGGTTGGCCAGACTTGGCTTGTATCCGCTCGAGTTTAGATTTGATTGAAACATAAGATCCTGAGGGGTCTTGACATGGAGAGGATGTCTCCCCTTGTAGGAGAATATAGAACTAGGGGTCACTGTTTAAAAATAAGGCATCACCCATGTAAGACAGGAGATGAGGAGAAATTCTCTCTCTTATTGAGGGTCGTTAATCTTTGGAATTCTTCCTCAAAAGGAGTGGAAGCAGAGTCTTTGAATATTTTAAGGCAGAGGTAGATAGGTTCTAGGGGTAGGTGGGAATGTGGAGTTGAGGTTGCAATCATATCAGCCATGATCTTACTAAATGGCAGAGCAGGCTTGGGGGACCATGTGGCCTACTCCTGCTTGTAATTCCGATGTTTGTATAAAGATGCCAAGAGTTTCTCCTTGTGAGACCAGTGGAATAGGGACCAGGATGCTATTGATGCACAAATTATCAGATTGTTCAAAAAAAATGTGGAATATCCAATTCAATGGATGAAGAGGATGATGATTTGTTGTGAAGGAATGATTCGGAAACGGAAAGTGCAAAATCTGATCCAGAGTGGAATCCTTACAATGATGAGTTTAAGGGTTAAATTATATCTAAAGTCTAGGCTTTCTTTAATTTAGCAATTAACTAAAAGTTGCTGTTAGGGTTGGAAGATGAGGAGTTTTAGTCCAGTCTTAAAACTGGGCTCATACAGGCTGTTTGCAACTGAAACTAGTTAATTAGATAATTGGCTTAATCAGGCATTCAGAGAGTAAAAAAGTAGGCTATCTTATAGTCTGCACTGGAATGCTGTTTTGGGTTGCGGTAGAGTGCTTAAGTTGGAGTTTGGTGACTGAGGGAGTTCAAGCAGGAGGTGTTCCTTTCCTTTTCCAACTTTCCTCAGAAAGAAGAGCGGCAGCCTTGGTAAGTAGGGCCTGGTGAGTAAATTAGAAAAGTGTAATTTTTTAAACAAGTAACTATACTTAGATTAAAACAAAAAGCTAAAAGCTACTGCGGATGCTGGAAATCCAAAACAAAATAAAAACAGAATTACCTGGAAAAACTCAGCAAGTCTGGCAGCATCGGCGGAGAAGAAATCAGTCAACGTTTCGAGCCCTCATGGCCCTTCAGCAGAACTGAAGCATAGTTTCAACAAGGGAGAAATATAAATTGGTTTAAGGTGGGTGGGGGGGAAGAGACACATTGAGGGTGTGGTGTGAGCAGATAATCAAAAGATGTCAGAGACAAAAGGGTCAAAGAGGTGTTGAAGGTGGCGGTCTTTGTCTGAGAAAAGTGCTAATTAAGAATGCAAGACAGGATATTCAAAGTACAGCTCTAGTGGGGGTGGGGTGGAAGGACTAAAGGTTTTAGTTTTAGATTTAAAAATAATGGAAATAGGTGGGGAAAGAAGAATCTATATAAATTATTGAAAAAAAGGCGGGTGGGGGGGGAAAAGAAACGGGGTGGGGATGGGGGGAGGGGGGTTTAAGATCTAAAGTTGTTGAATTCAATATTCAGCCCAGAAGGCTGTAAAGTGCCTAGTCGGAAGATGAGGTGCTGTTCCTCCAGTTTGCGTTGGGCTCGAAACGTTGACTGATTTCTTCTCCGCCGATGCTGCCAGACTTGCTGAGTTTTTCCAGGTAATTCTGTTTTTATTTTGTTTTGGATTTCCAGCATCCGCAGTAGCTTTTAGCTTTTTGTTTTTATCTTTGTGTTTGATTGACTGCCACCTCTCCAAAAAAATGCCCTCTTGGAAGAAGTATGGTTCTGTCCTCCGACAGGATTTCCGACTGTCTCTTCTGCCCTGCTCACCTTCATTGCTTTCCATTTCTCTCCTGGTGTTTGACAAGGTGTTTACTAAAACCCGCTTTCACAGCCATATCTCCTTTCTCAGTGACTGTCTCCGTCTCCGACTCACCCCACGTGGATTTCAACTGAAATTCCATCCCTCTTGTTTCGAACCCACCCAGGATTACAGGTATCTCCGGGACATAAAACGTTTCTCGGACTGCTGTTCCCGTCGCATTCTGAGATCCACACTCAGTGCCATGCGCCGCCATATGAACACACTCGACCTCTCCCTCCAGCAGCACCGCCGCACCCTTTTTCAAAGCTGCGCGTGCCCCCAGTTTCATTTTATTCTTCGCCTCATCCGTCGCCTCAACAAGAAACTTTTTCTCTTTCTCTCAAGTGCTAAGGAACGCAAGCTCCAACAACTCATCGACTCCAACACCCATCGGGGACCCTCCACCCCTGCTTGTCCCTCCGTCCTCACCCCATCTTCCAATCCCAGCCCCAGCCGCGTATTCACTATACCCCCTGACCTTCCCCTCTCCGATGCTGAACGTTCAGTGCTCAGCAAAGGACTTAGTTTCATACCCTTACGCCCTCATCTCAATGAATTTCGGGCTCGGCATGATGCTGAACTCTTCTTCCGCCGTCTTCGTCTCCGTGCTCACTTCTTTGGGCAGGAGTCCTCTCCCCATTCAACGGATCCTTTTACCCACCTCCAATATTCTCCCTCCACTTGGACCCCTCCCTCTGGATTCTTACCTTCTCTTGATCTTTTCTTTGAGAACTGTCGGCGTGACATTAGCCGTCTCAATTTCTCTGCTCCTCTCACCCATTCTAATCTGTCTCTCTCTGAACTCACTGCACTCCGTTCTCTCAGGTCCAACCCCAACATTGTCATCAAACCCGCTGACAAGGGTGGTACTGTTGTTGTCTGGCGCATTGACCTCTACCTCGCGGAGGCTGAGCGTCAACTCGCAGACGTTTCCTCCTACCTCTCCCTGGACCATGACCCCACCACAGAACATCAAGCCATTGTTTCCAGGACTGTCACTGACCTCATCTCCTCTGGAGATCTTCCTCCCACAGCTTCCAACTTGATAGTCGCCCAACCTCGGACGGCCCGCTTCTACCTCCTACCCAAAATCCACAAACAGAACTGTCCTGGCAGACCGATCGTGTCAGCCTGTTCCTGCCCCACGGAACTCATTTCTCGTTATCTTGACTCCCTTCTCTCTCCCCTTGTCCAGTCCCTTCCCACCTACATCCGTGATTCCTCTGACACCTTACGTCACATCAACAATTTCCAGTTCCCTGGCCCCAACCGCTTCCTCTTCACCATGGATGTCCAATCCCTCTACACCTCCATCCCCCACCAGGATGGTCTGAGGGCCCTTAGCTTCTTCCTTGAACAGAGGCCCCAACAATCCCCATCCACCACTACTCTCCTCCGTTTGGCTGAACTTGTTCTCACACTGAACAATTTCTCCTTTAACTCCTCTCACTTCCTCCAAATAAAAGGTGTGGCTATGGGTACCCGCATGGGCCCCAGCTATGCCTGTCTCTTTATGGGGTATGTGGAACATTCCTTGTTCCAGTCCTACTCCGGCCCCCTCCCACAACTCTTTCTCCGGTACATCGATGATTACTTCGGTGCTGCTTCATGCTCTCGTCGGGACCTGGAAAAATTTATTAATTTTGCTTCCAATCTCCACCCCTCCATCATCTTCACATGGTCCATCTCTGACACTTCTCTTCCCTTCCTTGACCTCTCTGTCTCAATTTCTGATGATAGACTGTCCACCAATATCCATTACAAGCCTACCGACTCCCACAGCTACCTCGACTACAGCTCCTCACACCCCGCTTCCTGTAAAGACTCCATCCCATTCTCTCAGTTCCTTCGCCTCCGTCGCATCTGTTCTGATGACGCTACCTTCAAAAACAGCTCCTCTGACATGTCCTCCTTCTTCCTTAACCGAGGTTTTCCATCCACGGTCGTTGACAGGGCCCTCAACCGTGTCCGGCCCATATCCCGCGCATCCTCCCTCACGCCTTCTCCTCCTTCCCAGAAACATGATAGGGTCCCCCTTGTCCTCACTTATCACCCCACCAGCCTCCGCATTCAAAGGATCATCCTCCGCCATTTCCGCCAACTCCAGCATGATGCCACCACCAAACACATCTTCCCTTCACCCCCCTTGACGGCATTCCGTAGGGATCGTTCCCTCCGGGACACCCTGGTCCACTCCTCCATCACCCCCTACTCCTCAACCCCCACTTATGGCACCTCCCCATGCCCACGCAGAAGATGCAACACCTGCCCCTTCACTTCCTCTCTCCTCACCGTCCAAGGGCCCAAACACTCCTTTCAAGTGAAGCAGCATTTCACTTGCATTTCCCCTAACTTAGTCTACTGCATTCGTTGCTCCCAATGCGGTCTCCTCTACATTGGAGAGACCAAACGCAAACTGGGCGACCGTTTTGCGGAACACCTGCGGTCTGTCCGCAAAAAAGACCCAAACCTCCCTGTCGCTTGCCATTTTAACACTCCACCCTGTTCTCTTGCCCACATGTCTGTCCTTGGCTTGCTGCATTGTTCCAGTGAAGCCCAACGCAAACTGGAGGAACAGCACCTCATCTTCCGACTAGGCACTTTACAGCCTTCTGGGCTGAATATTGAATTCAACAACTTTAGATCTTAAACCCCCCTCCCCCCATCCCCACCCCGTTTCTTTTCCCCCCCCACCCGCCTTTTTTTCAATAATTTATATAGATTCTTCTTTCCCCACCTATTTCCATTATTTTTAAATCTAAAACTAAAACCTTTAGTCCTTCCACCCCACCCCCACTAGAGCTGTACTTTGAATATCCTGTCTTGCATTCTTAATTAGCACTTTTCTCAGACAAAGACCGCCACCTTCAACACCTCTTTGACCCTTTTGTCTCTGACATCTTTTGATTATCTGCTCACACCACACCCTCAATGTGTCTCTTCCCCCCCACCCACCTTAAACCAATTTATATTTCTCCCTTGTTGAAACTATGCTTCAGTTCTGCTGAAGGGCCATGAGGGCTCGAAACGTTGACTGATTTCTTCTCCGCCGATGCTGCCAGACTTGCTGAGTTTTTCCAGGTAATTCTGTTTATACTTAGATTTAACTGAGAATAAGGGAAATTTAAGGTCAATATAATAAAGGAATATAAATAATCAAAAGTAGAATAAAGTTAACATAAGGAAGTAGAGTTAAGACATGACAGGGCAGCTCAGTCGAGTGGAATGTGCATCCAGTAGTATGTGCAAAGTCATGGATGCTACCAGAGTGCAGGAAATGCTGACAGCTGCAGAAGCTTGTGCTCCAGGTTTCAGAACTCGAGCGGGGGCTGGAATCACTGTGACGCATCCGTGAGGCTGAGAGCTACGTGGATAGCACATTCAGAGAGGTGGTCACACCACAGCTTAAGGGCCTGAAGACAGAGAGGGAATGGGTGACCACCAGGCAGTCCAAAAGAAGTAGGCAGGCAGTCTCCTGGTATCCCGCTCACCAATCAGTTTTCCATTTTGGAAGCTGGTTCTTCAGAGGACTGCAGTCAGGGCCAAGTTTGTAGCACCACAAGCAGTTCGGCTGTACAGGAGGGGAGGAGGGAGAAAGGAAGAGCAATAGTGGTGATAGGGGATTCATTGGTTAGGGGAAGAGACAGGCGTTTCTGTGGCCATTGACATGACTCAAGGATGGTATGTTGCCCCCCTGGTGTCAAGGTCAAGGATGTCACAGAGCGGCTGCAGGACATCCTTCTGGGGAGGGTGAACAACCAGAGGTTGTGGTCCACATTGGTACCAATGACTTAGGTAGGAAGGGGGATGTGGTCCTGCAATCAAAATTTAGGGAGCTAGGTAGAAAATTAGCAAGCAGGACCTCAAATGTAGTAATCTCCGTATTACTCCCAGCGCCACATGCCAGAGGGTACAGAAATTGGAGGATAAGGCAGATGAATGCGTGGCTGGAAAGATGGTGCAGGAGGGAGGGCATAGATTCCTGGGACACTGGGACTGGCTCTGGGGGAGATTGCACCTGTAAAGTCGGACGGTTGCACCTGACCAGAGCTAGGACTGAGTTCCTTTTGGGGGGTGGGGGGGCATTTTGCTAGTGCTGTTGGGAGGGCTTTAAACTAACTCGGCAGCGGTGTAGGAACCAGGAGAAAATATTCGAGAGGAATACCAGGGTGCACAAAATACTAGGAGGGACAGATAGCACTAGTATAGAGAATAGTAAGCTAATAGGTAGAGTCGGGGTGAGGGAGAAAGTAGCAATCTAAATCAGAGTTACTATGCATGTATATGAATGCACGAAGTATAGTAAATAAGATTGGGTTGTTACAGGCACAGATTGTCATGTGGAAATAGGGTGTTGTGGTAATGAGAGAGACCTGGCTCAAGGAAGGGCAGAACTGGGTGTTAAATATTCCCAGGTACAAAGCGTTCAGAAAAGATAGGAGAGGAGGGGTGGCATTATTGGTTAAGGAGAACATTGCAGTGCTGGAGAAAGAGGATATCCTAGAGGGTTCAAGAACAGAATCAATTTGGCTAGAGCTAAGGAACAAAAATTACATTGCTAGGTGTAGTCTATGGCCACCAACTAGTGAGAAGGACATAGAAGAATAAATCTGCAGGGAAACTGCAGAGAGTTGCAAGCATTATAGATTAGTTATAATGGGTGACTTTAATTACCCAGATGTAGATTGGGACAGTAGTAGTGTAAAGGGCGGAGAGGGGCAAAAGTTCCTAGACCGCATTCAGGAAGATGTACTATGTGTCCAATCCAACAAGAAAAGACGCACTGTTGGACCTGGTTCTTGAAATTAGATGGGCCAAGTAGATCAAGTGTCAGAGGGGAAACATTTAGGAGACAGTGATCATTGTATTGTACGTTTTAGGATGATGATAGAAAAGGACAGTAGACAACCCAGAGTAAGAAAAATTAACTGGAAAGGAGCCAACTTCGATGGGGCAAGAACTGAGCTGGACCAGATAGACTGGAACAAATGATTGGCTGCAAAAAATGTAGCTGAATAATGGGCTACCTTCAAAAACAAAATTGGTTCAAGCACAGTCAAGATATATTCCATCGAAAGGGAAAAGTGAGGCAAACAAATCCAGAGCTCCATGAATGAAAAAAAAGATCAAAATCAAGATAAAGAAGAAAGTGTGCTTATGACAAGTGTCAGGTAGAAAATACAATGGAGAACCAAGAGGAATACAGAAGGTTCAGAGGGAAGGTGAAAAAGCATATTAGAGAAGCGAAGAGGGATTATGAGAAAAGACTAGTAGCCAACATGAAGGGGAATCCCAAAGTCTTCTCTCGGTATATAAATAGTAAAAGGGTAGTAAAAGGAGTAGGGCCGATTAGGGACCTAAAAGGGAATTTACACATTGACAAGGGGGCCATGGCTGAGGTACTAAATGAATACTTTGCCTGGAGGTAAATGCTACCCAGGCCATGGTGTTAGGCGAGGAAACTCTGTCACCAGAAGGGTTCAAAATTGATAAGGAGGAAGTGTTGAACAGACTGTCGGTACTTAAAGTACTTACAAGGCACCCCGACCAGATGAGATACATCAAGGATATTGAAGGAAGAGAGAGTAGAAATTGCAGGGGCACTGGCCATAATTTTTCTGTCTTCCCTAGACTCAGGGACGGTGCCAGAGGACTGGAGAATTGCAAACATTACACCCTTGTTCACAAAAGGCTGTAAGGATAAGCCCAACAATTGCAGACCAGTCAGTTTAACTTCAGTGATAGGAAAAATTCTAGAAACAATTATTCGGGATAGGATTACTAGTCACATGGAAAAATATGGGTTTGATAAGGAAAAGCCAGCCTGGACTTCTAAAGGAAAAATAGTGTTCAACTAACTTGGAGTTTTTTTTGAAGAGGTAACAGAAAAGGTCAATGAAGGTAATGCTGTTGAGATGGTGTACCAAGACTTTCAAAAGGCATTGTGGCATTTGTGCCACACAACAGACTTGCGAAGAAAGCTATTGCTCATAGAATATAAGGGACAGTAGCAACATGGATACAAAACTGGCTGAATAGGAAACAGACAGTAATGGTCAATGGATGTTTTTCAGGCTGGAAGAAGGTTTGTAGTGGAGTTCCCCGGGGGACGATATTGGGACCCTTGCTTTTCCTCATATATATTAACGATCAAGATCTTGGTGTGCAGGGGACAATTTCAAAGTTTGCAGATGATACGAAGCTTGGAAGTGTTGTAAGCTGCGAGGAGCACAGTGCAGCACTTCAAAAAGGACATAGACAAGTTGGTGGAGTGGGCAGATAGGTGGCAGATGAAGTTCAATGCGGAGAAGTGTGAGGTTGTGCATTTTGGTAGGAAGAACCTGGACTGGCAATATAACATAAGGGGTGAAATTCTGAAGGGGGTGCAGGAGCAAAAAGACTTGGGCATATACTGCATAGATCATTGAAGGTGGCAAGACAGGTGGAGAAAGCAGTTAATAAAAGCATTAGTATCCTGGGCTTTATTAATAGGGGCATAAAGCACAAGAGCAAGGAGGTTATGCTGAATTATTTTATATAAGACAGTTGTTAGACCTCAGCCGGAGTAATACGTACAGTTCTGAGTGCCACATTATAGGAAGGATGTGAACACATTGGAGAGAGTGCAGAAGAGGTTTACAAGAATGGTTCCAGGGGTGAGAAACTTCAGCTATAAAGATAGATTGGAAACATTGGGACTGTTCTCCTTGGAGAGAAGGCAGCTGAGAGGAGATTTGATAGAGATGCTCAAAATTACGAGGGGGCTGGACAGAGTAGATAGGGAGCTGCTCCAGCTCGTAAAAGGATCAAGAACGAGAGAGCACAGATTTAAAGTGATTTGCAAAAGCAGCAAACATGACGTGAGAAAAAGCTTTTTCACAAAACAGGTAGTTCAGGTCTGCAATGCACTGCCTGGAAGTGTGGTGGAGGCAGGTTAAATCAAGTTATTCAAGAGGGCATTAGATGATTATTTGAATAGAAACAACATGCAGAGGTACAGGGAAAAGGTAGGCAATGACACTAGGTCATAATGCTCATTTGGAGCGCTGGTGCAGACTTGATGGGCCGAATGGCCTCCTTCTGTGCGATTAAGATTCTGTGATGCCGCATTGATTTAATATGAATTTCGGTGTTATTTTTTTCACATTAAGATGGTAACCACCCACATCAACACCGGCAGTTCACATTTTATGCTTTGATACAATGCAACCCCCGTTTTTGGGAGGATTTTGAGGCTTCAAAGGTTGACGTACGTCACAATCTATGGTATTTTCAAATGTCAACAATAGCCAGTCACAATTTCCCCTTCAACACACTAGGGGGCACTGTGCAAATTCATCTCTGAATGTCCAAACCACTTAGCTTCCTCTACCCTAAACAAGTCTTCTCCAGCTGCAGCCTTTTCCAGCTTTACAGTACAATAGTATACTTATTACTGCAGTTATTTTTTGCAAATGATTCCTTTCAAAATTTCTTTCTGTCACTGCCCTTTAATTTGATTCCAAATTGACTGCCCTGTAAATTTTCCCCTTGTACTTGTTGAGAGACCACAGTTTTCTCCCATTTTCAGATTTCCTGCCCAATAGATATTATGCGTCCCAGCATGTATTTCCTGGACTCTCTCCCAATTACTGGTCTCTCTACAGCCACAGATTTACTCAAATTTGTCATACTCACCCACAGCCCAATTACTGGCCTCTCTGCAACTACTGCCCCACTCACTGATTACAGGCATAGCCTATTAACTGCAATTTGAAAATTAACTTTGCACCCTCTCTGCCTCCACCCTGATCCTCAGTCCAGAATTAATATATTTATAAACAAATAGATAAATGGGTACACCATGCTGACAAATAACTGTACAAAGGAATGAACCTTCTCCTACAAAGAATATACAAATAAATAGACCTGGCACCAGTGCAACTGTTCACTAATTTCAAAATCATTTTCCTCTGTTAGCTTTCCCTAATGCTGCTTGCTTTCCCCACCCTGATTCAATTTCCCACTATCCATTCTAAATCCTACAGAATTAGTATATTCAATTAATCCTCTTTTTCATTTAAATTTATCACCTTCAACTGAGTATACAGGTCAAGTATTCTTTATACTTCAGGGGGTAACAATCACAACATGGTAGAATTTCAAATTCAGTTCGAGGGTGAGCAACTCGGGTCTCAAATCAGCGTCCTCAACTTAAATAAGAAGTAAGAAGAAAGAGTTGTCTAAAGTGGGCTGGGAAAATAGACTAAGGGGAAGGTCAGAGGATGAGCAGCAGCAGACATTTAAGCAGATATCTCAATACGCTCAGCAAAAATTTATCCCGGTCAAAAAGGACTTGATGAGAAGGATGAATCACCCATGGTTAACAAGGAGAACATCCAATCAAAAACTAAGGTATACAAAGTGGCGAAAATTAGTGGTAAGCCAGAGGATTGGGAAATTTTTTTAGGAACCAGCAGGAGTTAACTAAAAAGCTAATTAAAGAGGAAGAAAATTGATTATGAAAGTAAATTGACAAGAATATAAAGACAAACAACAAGAGCTTCCACGGGTATATAAAAACAGTGCCTAAAGTGAGCATGAGACCCTTGGAGGATGCAACTGAAGAACATATATGGGGAACAAAGAAATGGCAGATAATTTAAACCAATATTTTGCATCGGTCTTCACGATGGAGGACACTATAAACATCCCAAAGACGTCAGATAAGCAAGGAGCTAATGGGAGGAAAGGTCTTATAACAGTCTCTATCATGAGGGACAAAGTACTTAACAAACTAATGGGACTAAAGGCAGACAAGTCGTCAGGACCTGATGGCCTGCATCCAGGGTTTTAAAGGAAGTGGATGCAGAGATAGTGGAGGCATTGGTCGAAATATTCCAGAACTCACTGGATTCTGGAAGGGTCCCAGCGGATTGGAAAATTGCTAATGTGACACCCCTGTTCAAGAAGGGAGAGAGACCAAAAGCAGGAAACTAGCTAGTCAGCCTAACATCTGTCGTTGGGAAAATGCTAAAGTGCATTATTAAGGCAGAAATAGCAGGACATTTAGAAAAGCTTAATGCAATCAAACAGTCAACCTAGTTTTGGGAAAGGGAAATCATGTTTGAAAAATTTTCTAGAGTTCTTTGAGGATATAACAAGCAGAGTCGATAAAGGAGAATCGGTAGGTGTAGTGTATTTGGATTTCCAGAAGGCACTTGATAAGGTGCCACATAAAAGGTTATTGCGCAAGGTAAGAGCTTACGTTATTGGGGGTAATGTATTAGCATGGATTGAGGGTTGGTTAACACACAGAAGTCACAGTCAGGATTTCAGGTTGGAAAGACGTGGAGTGCCACAAGGATCAGTCCTAGGGCCTCAATTATTTACTATGTTAATGACTTGGAGGAGGGGGCAGAGTGTAATGTATCCAAATTTACTGGAGATACAATAATAGGTGAGGAGGCATGTTGTGATGAGGACACAAGGCATCTACAAGGGGATTATAGATAGGTTGAGTGAGTGGGCAAAAACTCGGCACGATGAAGTTTAATGTAGGAAAGTGTGAGGTCATGCACTTTGGTAGAATTAAAAGGCAGACTATTATTTAAATGGAGAGAGACTCGAAAAGAGTACAGAACAGAGGGATCTGGGTGTTCTTGTGCAAGAAACACAATGTTAGGATGCAGGTGCAGCAAGTAATTGAGAAGGCACATGGAATTTTGGCCTGTATTGCCAGAGGGTTAGAGTTTAAAAATAGGCAAGTCTTGTTACAACTGTACAGGGTGTTGGTGAGGCCACACCTGGAGTACTGTGTACAGTTTTGGTCCCCCTATTTAAAAGAGGATATACTGGCATTAGAGGCAGTTCAAAAGAGATTCACTAGGCTGATTCCTGGGATGAACGGGTTTACTTATCAAGAACAGCTAAACAGGTTAGGCCTTTATTCATTGGAGTTTAGAAGAATATGGGGTGATCTTATTGAAACGTACAAGATGCTGAGGGGGCTTGACAGGGTAGATGTCAAGATGGTTCCATTAGTGGGGGAATCTCGAACAAGGGGACATAGTTACAGAATAAGGGGGCACTCATTTAAAACTGAGATGTGAAGGAATTTCTTCTTTGAGGGTAGTGAATGTCTGGAATTCTCTACCCAAAGTGTTGTGGAGGCTAGATCACAAAGTAGTTAAAGAGGAGGTAGATAGATTTTTGAAATATCGAGGAGTTGAGGGCTATGAGGAGCTGGCATGAAAGTGTTGAGGCCTGGGGCAGATCAGCCATGATCTTATTGAATGGCAGGGCAGGCTTGAGGTGCTGAATAGCCTACTCCTGCTCCTCTCTCATGTTCTTATCCATAAAACCAAAAATCGAACACATCCAAAAGCTGTACCTTCTTTGAACTTCACCGACCTTTAGCGCGGGAAGCCTCTGACCTGAGTTGACACGGACCTCGCCGACCATACCTGACCTTTAGGGTAGGAAGTCTAGTTGTTTGTCTGCACTATTTACCTTGCGAACCCTCTCTTACAAGCAGGATCACAGATGGTGCCAGGGTGGGAAGTTATTACAGGTACCCTGTATTTATTCTTCAGTAGTACATCTTACTTTTCTAGCCATTTTATTTACTTTAGGCTATAGCTAGCCTAGGCTTCGGCCATTGTAATGCAAGTAGGTTAGGCCTATATGCGGTATCCAAAAACTGAAATGCAATCAGCTCTGAGGGTTTTGGATAAAGGATATTCAACCTGTAGTTGCACTGTTCAACATAACAATTTAATTAATTTATCTTCTCTGCACTTCAGAAGAGAATCCGAAAGTTGTCAGTACATATTTATTTTTACTTTTACATATTATTTATTGCAATAAGTTTCTAAATCCACTTCCTGTGTCCCCAACTTAATGTTTGTCTTCAACACCAGTTTCTAGTTGTATTTTCACCATTCACACCCCTATTTCCAACTTTAAGTGTCCTGCGCTCTCCTCCTCCACCATGAGTTGCTCCCTCTCTTCGCTCACCTTCTTCCTGAATGCCATATCCAATTATTCTTCCATTTAGCCCCAGTGCTCACTTCTCTTCCTGCTCACTACTCCCCTTCTGTTTTTCTGCCCTCTTTGGAGGTTTCCTCCCCCATAACTCTCCAGCCCATCTGCTGACGAGACTGTGCTTCCTTGCTGCTCTTCTTGTTTCCACACCAACTACCTTCTTCCCCAACATGATCCTTTCCATAATTCATACATTCAAAATTGACTAGCAGGAAAAGAGCAGCTAGCCCATCAAATCTGATCCACATGCAAAGGATAGAGCATCTTGACTATGCACTTCCTATCCCTTTAGGCTAAAAACATTTCAAGAGACCAAGTGGAACACTTACTTCTAAAGGCACTTAGTTTCCTAATGAAGCAATTTTCTGCCCCATTCTATGATGACATTACTCCCAAACTCCTCTTCCAACCAGCCACTATTTGTTATCTTTCCCTTTGCAAACTTCTGTCTACCACAAGTATTCCCACATACCCAAACCCAATTTGCTTTTGACCTTCTCTCTCCACACTCCATTTAACATTATCAACTCTTCCCTATACTATACTCGCTCAAGTATGTCACTCTCTGGATTTTTGACCTTATTCTAAAGAAAGTATCTAGAATTAGCCAATTTAAATTGTGATATGTTAAAGCTTGCTTCACAGGGTGGGAGGGGGCTGGTCTGTTTTAATTAGAGGCAGAGTTTTTTTTTTAAAAGTCACAGTCAGTCCGCTGCATAAAGCTTACAGAGACAGGAAACTACAGAAAGAGTAGTGGAACCCTGGGCTCCAGGGCAGGAGACAGATTATTCTATTTAAGTAAGATGATTTAACTGGAGTGGAGGGAGCCCATCAAATTATTTTGTTTATGTGAATCCTAGTGATCACAGTATGCATTCAGAGAGATTGAAGTAGTACATGTGCAAAACATAGATATCTAGCTCAAATCACAAGATAATTAATTTAGTGTTTTTAAAAGTATAAAAACATCCTAAGCTTCTTCAGAGACATAACCAAAAAAGAAATGATATAAAGTCAAGGGAGGAAATATTGGTAAGGTGACCACAAACTTGGTTAAAGAGGTGAACTTTAAGGGGGGGCGGGGATGAGTTGGAGCGTCAGAAGGCTTCAGCGAAGGAATGTTAGAGCACATGGCCAATGTTACTTATGTCTCAGCTGCCAATGATGGAGCAAAGGGAAGGGTGGGGCACAAAGTGCAGCATAGGACTTTCAAGAAGGAATTGGATTGTTATCTGAAAAGGAAGAATGTGCAGTGCTATGGGGGAGGGCAGTGGAGTGGCGATAGGCAAATTGCTCTTATGGAGAATTAGTGCAGACAATGGGTCGAATGGCCTCCCCCTGTGCTGTAACAATTCTAAGAGTCTTTGAGCAGCAACTTTTTGGGTGGGTTAACAATGAAAGCTTGGCAAGGAAGGTACTGGAATAGTTAAATCTAGAGGTGAAAAAGACATGAAGAGGGCTAAAGCAGCAAGGTAGGGCAGAGAAAGATGTTACGGAGGTGAAAGCAAGCAGTCTTTGGATGGACAGAATATGCAGAGAGAAACCCAACTCAGGGCAAATAGGGCATCTGAGTTGCAAACAGTGCAGTTCAGCCTAAGACAAGTGTGGGAGGGTGGCAGATCCAGTCATTCAAATGTTGAGCTGGGGAGAATTATTATTCAGTCAAGACTAAATTTCAGAAAAGCAGAATGACAACAGAGCAGGTGCAGGCATTGATAGAGGAAGATAGAGCATGATGTCAATGTATATTTAGAACCTGATACCATGTCTGCAGATGTTGTCAGGAGAGCAGCATCTAGATGAGAGAAAGTAGAGGGACCAACACCAGAGTTAACATTGCAAGTGGTTGAAGAGAACCCATTGCTGGAGTTGCTCTGGGTAAAAGTGGAGCCAAGTGAGCACAGTGCCACTGAGCATGACAACAGAGGAAGAACACAGAGGAGGCTGTAATTTGCAAAGACGCAGGGTTGACAACAACACTTTTGAAAGGAAACATCCTATGAGGTGAACAAATAATTTGTGATGTCAGCTATTACAAGCAGACATAAGACAGTGCAAGTCAAATCCCATGAAAGAAAGACATTCTGACCACATACAAGAGCAACTGAGCCCAAGAAGGGGACCTACAAGGCAGACTTGAATTCGTAACAAAATATATCAATGCCCAAATGTCATTTGGGACCCCTATTGTTACAATAGGCCAACATTTGAGATCTACTAGGTTTGATTAAGTTTGTTCTGAAAAGATTCCATATGACATTCTTGGGCTGCTCTTATTTTAGTTAAATATTTCCAGCAACATATACAAATTAAAGCTAAAATCTGAAACTCACATTTAACATTTACAAAAGTTGACAGTAAACAAGAATGAACAAGACATGTGAAAGATGCCAGATTGAGTTGTGATGATTCTCTGCTGCACCTGAAACGGGCAAAATGCTTTTCTTTGGCTCACTTGTTAGAAGCACTTAAAGCTGTAATTAATACATTGTTTCTTGTTCAAGCTGAAATTGAACTAATCTCAGATTTAAACAGGTCACTATTTAGAATTAAATTGGGATTTGATAAAAAGCAAAAGCTGTTTCCCCCACTTAGCCTAATGACTATTTGCTACACTGTTTAAAAAGTTAATCCAGCTGAAAGAGTGCAGAATGAAAACAAACCTTTATGATTTAACTACATAAAGATTCAAACATTAAAACCAACAATTAAAGAAACCACAAATATTACTGCATCTAGTTTATTTTAGGTTCCACTAACAATTCAATACTCATGTCCAAAGATAGCTTGGAGATAAAAATTTTTGAAACAATTTACAATAATCACCTTTTAAGAGCTAGTAAAATTAAAAGAGAGCTTACCAGATCAATAGATTAAAAGAATTCTCATCATTTGCTCCTTTACTAAGTTGAAAGTTATAATTAACATGTTTGCATATAATTTATATTTTGTGAAAAATTACACTAATTGTACGTACGAACATACGAATTAGGAGTAGGCCACTCGGCCCCTCGAGCCTGCTCTGCCATTCAATAAGATCATGGCTGATCTGAATGCAACCTCCACCCCACATTCCTGCCTACTCCCGATAACCTTTCAGCCCCTTGTTAATTGATCACCCCCTTGTTCAAGAATCTGTCTAGCTCTGCATTAAAAATATTCAAAGACTCTGCTTCCACTGCCTTTTGAGGAAGAGAGTTCCAAAGACTCATAACCCTTAGGAAAAAATTCTCCTCACCTCTGTCCAAAATGAGCAACCCCTTATTTTTAGTTCTAGATTCTCCCACAAGAGGAAACATCTCTCCACATCCACCCTGTCAAGACCCCTCAGGATTTTAAAGGTTTCAATTAAGTCGCCTCTTACCCTTCTAAATTCCAGTGGATACAATCCTAACCTGCCTATTCCTGGTATTAGTCTATTAAGCCTTCTCTGAACTGCTTCTAATGCATTTACATCTTTCTTTAAGTAAAGAGACCAGTACTGTACACAATACTCCAAGTGTCGTCTCACCACTGCCCTGTACAACTGAAGCATAACCTTCCTACTTTTGTAATCAATTCCTTTCACAATAAATGATAACATTCTATTAGCTTTCCTAAATACCTGATGTACCTGCATACTAACCTTTTGTGATTCATGCAGTAGGATACCCAGATCCCTCTGAATCTCAGAGCTCTGAAATCTCTCACCATTTAAATAATAAGCTTCTTTTTCATTCTTCCCGCCAAAATGAACGATTTCACATTTGCCCACATTATATTCCATTTGCCAGATCTTTGCCCATTCACTTAACCTATGTCACTTTGCAGCCTCTTCACAATTTACATTCCTACCTATCTTTGTGTCATCAGCAAATTTAGCAACCATTCCTTCGGTCCCTTCATCCAAGTCATTTAGATAAATTGTAAAAAGTTGAGGCCCCAGCACTGATCCCTGTGGCACACCACTCGTCACATCCTGCCAACCAGAAAAAGGCCCATTTATGGAAACTCTGCCTCTTTTAAGCTAACCAATCTTCTATCCATGCCAATATGTTACCCCCTACACCATGAGCTTTTATTTTCTGCAATAACCTTTGATGTGGCACTTTATCAAATGCCTTCTGGAAATCTAAGTACAGCACATCCACCGGTTCCCCTTTATAAACAGCACATGTGACTCCTTCAAAGAACTCCAATAAATTGGTTAAACATGGTTTCCCTTTTACAGAATCATGTTGACTCTGCCTGATTGCCTTGAATTTTTCCAAGTGCTTGCTATAACATCTTTAATAATAGCTTCTAATATTTTCCCTGAGATGTTAGGCTAACTGGCCTATAGTTTCCTGCTTTCTATCTCCCTCCCTTTATTCATAAAGGGGTTATATTTGCTATTTTCTAATCTAATGGAACCTTACCTGAATCTAGGGAATTTTGGAAAATTAAAACCAGTGCATCAACTATCTCACTGGCCACTCCTTTCAAGACCTTAGGGTGAAGTCCATCCAGACCTGGTGATTTGTCAGCCTGCAGCCCTAACAATTTGCTCAATACCACTTCCCTGGTGATAGTAATTTTCCCCAAATTCCTCCCATTTCCTGATTTACAGCTATTTCTGGAATGTTATTTGTGTCCTCTATAGTGAAGACCGTAGCAAAATACCTGTTTAATTCATCCACCATCGACCTACTTTCCATTATCAATCCCTCAGGCGCACTCTATAGGACCAATGCTCACTTTGTTAACTTTTCTTATTTAAATATCTACAGAAACTCTTACTATCAGTTTTTTATTACTAGCTAGCTTTCTCTCACTCTCAATTTTTCCCTCCTTATTAATCTTTTTGTCACTCTTTGATGTTCTTTATATTCTTTCCAATCTTCTGACCTGCCACCTGTCTTTGCGTAATTATATGCTTTTCCTTTGATTCTGATACTGTCTTTAACTTTTTCAGTTAATCACATATGGTGGGCCCTTCCCTTGGGATTTTTCATTCGCATTGTAGTGTATATATTGTGTATTCTGAAATATCCCTTTAAATGTCTGCCACTGAACTTCTATTGACCTATCCCTTAACCTCATTTGCCAGATCACTTTAGCTAGCTCTGCTTTCATGCCCTCATAATTGCCCTTATTTAAGTTTAAAATAGTCTTGGAAATACTCGTTTCTCCCTCAAAATGAATGTAAAATGCTATCAGATTACAATCGCTGCTACCTAGGGGTGCCTTCACTAGGAGGTTATCAATTAATCCTACCTCATTGCTCAATACCAGGTCTAGTATAGCCTACTCTCTGGTTGGCTCCAGAATGTGCTGTTCTAAAAAGCTATCCCAAAAACATTCTATGAACTCCTCATCTACACTACATTGCGCATCTGATTTTTCCACTCTATATGTAGATTAAAATCCCCATGATTATTGCTGTACCTTTCTGGCAAGCTCCCAGCTCCCATTATCTCGTCTTTTATACTCTGTCCTACTGTGTAGTTACAATTAGGGGGCCTGTACACAACTCCCACAAGTGACTTCTTGCCTTTATCATTCCACATCTCAACCCAAGCCACTTCTACATCCTGGCTTCCTGAACTTAGGTCATCCCTCTCTAATGAGCTAATACCATTAATTAACAAAGCAACCCCTCCACCATTTCCTAACTTCCTGTCCTTTCTAAATGTCACATACCCTTAAATATTCAGGTCCCAATCCATGACATCCTGTAACCATGTCTCTGTAATGGCTATCAGATCGTACTTATTTATTTCTATTTGTGCTCAGTTCATCTGTTTTGTTTCGAATGCTAAGTGCATTTAGATACAGAGTCTTTGGTTTTGTCCTTTTATTATTTTTGTAGCATCTAGCCTTATCTGCTGGTTCACTCTTAGATTTGTACTCTGTCCATTCCTGTCACAGTCTGCTTATCATTTCCCATATTAAATACCTGTTTCTCTTGCCCTGTTTTTACTCTTTGGTTTACCAATCTTCCCAAATTTGATCCCTTGCCCCCACTATTCAGTTTAGAACCCTCTCTACTTCCCTAGTTAGGACGGCTCGTGAGGACACCAGCCCCAGCATGGTTCAGGTTTAGACCGTCCCAAAAGTACAGATCCCACTTTCCCCAATACTGATGCCAGTGCCCCACAAACCAGAGCCCACTTCTTCCACACTAGTCTTTGAGCCATACATTCATTTCTCTCTTATTTGTCTGATGCCAATTTGCACATGACTCAGGTAATAATCCAGAAATTACCACCTTTGAGGTTCTGCTTCTTAGTTTGGTGTCTAGCTTGTCATACTGACTATGCAGAGCCTCCTTCCTCACCCTGCTTGTAGTTGGTACCTACATGGACCACAACCACTGGATCTTCCCCCTCCCACTGAAAGTTTCTCTCCAGCCCTGAGCAGATGTCTCCAACCCTTGCACCGGGCAGGCAACAAAGTAGTCTGGACTCTTGTTCTTTGCTACAGAGAACAGTGTGAATCCCCCTTACTATAATGTCCCCTACCACTACATTATTTTTTGCTCCCACCACTTGGATGGCTTCCTGTACCACAATGCCATGATCAGTTTGCTCATCCACCCTGCAGCCCCCACTCTCATCAAAACAAGCTGAGAGAACCTCAAACCTATTGGGCAATTGCAGAAGCTCACACTCCTGCTCTCTGGGTCCCTGACCACTGATCAAATCAGAAGACCCTATCCTAAGTGTGTGACTGCCTCCTGGTATAAAGCATCCAGGTAATTTTTCCCCTGCCTGACATGTGCAGAGTCTGCAGCTCAGCCTCCAGCTGAATGACTCTGAGCTGAAGTTCCTCAAGCCACAAACACTTACTGCAGACGTGTTTGCCCTGGATCATAATGTTATCCAGGGGTTCCCACATGCTGCAGCCTTGACACATCACTTGTTCCGCCATCCTTAAAGTGTTTTAAATAATTAATTATATTAATCACTTATGTTGCTTTCTTATATATTTTATTACGTTTACCGCCAAATTATGTACTATTTTACACCTTAGGGATAGAATAGAACTTAACAATTTACCAGGATACTCACCAAACAGCTAGTTCCTTCCCCTGTAGTACAGCAAGAACCAATTTCTATGGGTGAGAAGGAGGAAAAGAACAACTCCTTCTCCCAACTCCCAGTCTTCATTCAGTTAGTCGGCTGCATTCCATTTCCAATTATAATTGCAATGATCTCTAGATTGTTGGATTATCCTTGTTTTATGCCCCTAAATGGGTATAGGTCATTTTCTCAGACATTAACCCTCTAAGGCAAACCATAGATACGCCAGGTACCCACGTGCAAAGTTGACAAACTCAACATATAGGCCAAAGCCATTTGGTTCATGTTCTGCAAGCTGCTGGCTCCTGGTATGTATTTTAAATTTTAAAAAATACACATGATTTGTTCTTGCGATATGTGCAAAGCTGACAAGTCAGGGTGATGCGTGACTTCGGCTGGAGTTGTAGGGAGGAGATTTGATGATCATCTTCCCATGATGATATTCCTCATCTTTCTTGGATTATGGGAGTTGGGGACGCAGTCTAGATAAACATGGTAATTGAATAATGCATTCTGAAACAAGTTAAATATATTGCCTTTTCACCTCTGATCAGGCTAAAATACATCTCAGATTATTGGAATGCGAGCCTCTTCCCTATTGGCTCAAGGGCTTCTACATGAAAGTGAGTTTAGCAGTCTCAATCAAGCTCTCAGCTGGTTCATGCCCAAGTCCAAAACATAACTTCCACAGTTAACCACAAACAGATACCAATTGTCACTTTTATTCATGAGCAATAAAATACAACTAGTTCAGGACTAGGATTAAAGCGTATTGCTGAAACGCATCACAGAGCTTCACTGCATCTAATTGCATCATACTCCTAACCTCACTGCTTAATGGTGACACTAGGTAACCAAAGTGGAAGTATTCCATCTCCCAGCACTGACATCACTCAACTTGATACTGCACATATAGAAACACTTTTTTTTTTTGCATTTTCAAGTTCAAATTTTTGTGTTTTAAATAACCTAAGTAACTCAAGTTTATATTGAGTACTAAAGTCATGATAAAGGAAAAGTAGCAGCTCGAAAGGGTGTTCCTGAACTTGACAGCATCAAAAACTGCAGTACAGTATTGTTACTCTAGGATCCTTCAGGTGATCTAGTTATTACAACAGAGCATTGATTTCAGCTGCTGCATACAACAGGACTGAGTAATTGCAATTAAATTCCCAAATGATTTATTTAAACAGGAATTCGCATAAACATGTCAAGAGTTACTCCTGACCCCTCTAAGGATTCTTTTTAAAGTGAATTTATTGTAGGCTCTTTTTTAAAAAAAGATGCAGTACAGTATCTAGGCCATTCGTAGGAAGACTAAGACTGAACTCTTGTCTAGAATACTAGAGTATCAGCATATCCATTCTTTAAATTTATCCAAACTAAAACAGTTCTAACCAAAGCAATTCCATCTACAACAGAGAATCTCACTCAGTTCTTCAGATTTAAAGAACTGAGATTACTTTCCAAAAGCCCATTAGCCATAACCCTGTAGCCAATAACTTTTGAAACATCATTCATACTGCTTATAAGCACAAAATCACATGACAATTTCAACTCCACATATTATAAGAAGTTGCCAATGCCAAGAATGGATGTTTATTTGTTCATGGAATTTGGACGTTGCTGGCTAGGCCAGCATTTATTGCCCCTCACGGTGGTGATGGTGAGCCACCTTCTTGAACCACTGCAGTCCATGTGTTGTAGGAACATCCACAGTGCTATTAAGAAGGGAGTTTGACCCAGCGACAGTGAAGTTAATAAAACCAACTTCAGCACTTCTGTTCTTTTATGGAACCAATGAAGTATTTTGTTTTTAAAGCTACTGTCCCTTATTAAAAAAAAGGTGTTTCCCCAAGGTTGGGTATACTGGTACTGTAACAATGCTGTTTAGAGGAAGATTCTCCCATTCAGCTTGGGGTTGCCACAATGCAGGTTGATCATCATCCTTCATCTCATCCTGTCAGTCATCCATTCTTCTTCCAATCCCACTGCATTTAAGTCTCTTGCAACAACATCCTTCCACCTGCTCTTAGGCCTTCCTCTTCTCCTTCTTCCTGGCAATGCCATCTCCATCACTCACCTCACCACATCCTCTCTCTCCCCCAAACAGATGACCATACAATTTCAATCCCTTCTCGGCTACTTTCTTCGATGCTTGCACAAGCTTCACTAACCCTCTAATGTACTGGTTCCTGATCTTGTCCTTTTTAGTCACTCTATACATCCACTTCAGCATCCGCATCTCATTTGTATCCAGCCGTTGTTCCTCTCTCCTTGATGTTGCCCAAGTTTCTGCACTATATAACAAGACTGGTCTCACAACCATCTTGTAGATTCATCCCGTCAGCCTCAGTGGTACTTATCTATCACACAATACTTCACTGCACTTCTCCCAATTACTCCAACTTGAGCTATACCATTTAATTTCCATTCCCATACTGCCACCACTGAACCCAGGTACCTCACCTTCTCCATAATCTTTACACATTCACTCTGATTCTCTTCCCTAGGTCCATATATTGGTTCTTTGGTCTACTGACTTCATACCAGTCTCCTAGTGCTTTTCTCCAGGTATTCAGTCATGTTCTCATCATCCTCATCACTTAGCTCACTGTCAGAGAAGGATCCCAGTCCATTAAAGAAATATACAAAAGTTGCAATACCAAAGATGGACAAAAAGATATCTTCAAAATAGTGAGCGTTAGGAATAGATTAAAAAAAGATATGGGAAATATACAAGCAATCAAGGGTGCAGGTGGCGCAATCTTAGTGAAAGAGGATGAAAACAAACAGAGATGAGCCCAATACTTTAATTGGCTTATGAATGAAGAAAATCCAAGAACAAAGACAGAAGAGGTAGCTGCAAATCAAATATGACAGCTAGCATCAATCTTGGAAGAAATCGGAACAGTGCTGAGAGGATAACAAGGCTGATAGACGTACATATCTATATCTAGGTATATCTAGATACATATCTATAGATTATACCCACACATACTAATATATACTCTTTACTCTTAACTCCTGGTATCCACTGAGAGAATCCAATTAATTTATAAATCACAAGAATGGAACTTAAGCATGAACTGTCAACAAATTTCTGTAAACAAGTTTTATTTGTATGATTCTTTACTATTCATGAGGGTTCAGGTTTCTCTTTTGGAGGTGGGGTTTGGGGGGGGGGGGGGGTCTTCCATTTATAGCATATACCAAAGTGCCAGTATAGTGCCAAAGATATTCACAGAAGTGAACTATATTTAATTAATTGCCATATCAGTTATCATTACATACATAGGACATATTCCAATAGATTACTTACCAAGTTACTATTTACTTAAGTGTTAACATCAAACAGTACATAAAATTAAGCTTTGACTTATGCTGATTTATCTGAAGGCATCGTTACAGACTTCTCTTGCCTGTGTGCAAGAGAAAATAAATAATTAACTCCTGGCCCAGATCTTGCTTTAACACTTAGCATTTACTTCTAAACATCCAGGCGAAGAAGATAGGGTGGGCTGGTTCAAGGCAAGATTTTTTTTGTTTTTGTAAAAAGTTTGAATTTAAAACTAAATGCATTCAACAAACCTATATGTAAAAAAGTGAAATATTTACACATTACTCACAACTTGTGTTTTTTCACTCATAGAAATCAAACAAGACATCAAGATTCGGCTGCAGACATGATTTACTAGAATGAAACTAAAATTCCTTGTGCCTGGATAAGTGGAGAGACTAAAAAAAGGTTGGGGTTGTTCTCTGTTAGGAATCCATACTTTCCAGAACTCTGCATTTTTAAAAAATGGAAGGACATTGGAAGCAGGAAACTTTCTTAGGAACTGACCTGGAGATTTTTTTAAAAAGCATTTTAAGTTCACCTTGGACTGGAAGCAGCCTGCCCTTTTCAAGAAATCACATGACTTCAGCTATATGTCCAACAAAGCAACTGAGATGAGAGCTTTTTGCTTATTTGAACTTTAGTTGTTGGAGGAAAAAAACTATTTTTTAAAAAGGCAGAGGCCCTAGATTTCTGGAAATCACCCGACCAAAATGAGTTTTATGTTTTGAACTTTTTTTTTTGGGACTCAGTTTTGGAGGAATAAAAAGAGTAGGAAGGCTGCCCTAACTTGCTCTCTCCCTGCCTTGCCTGAAATGTAGTGCAGTTATTGGTATCCAGCCACGAACCCTCATCTCAGTATAACTCATCTGCATTTGGAAACCTGAAAAGCTGAGACAAAAGATAGAGATCCCAAGGATTGATCCGGCTCTATTCTGCTCCATGCCAAAGCTCCTCTGGAAGGAATGTCCAGACAATCACTGTGGCCAGGGAACTGTCTCCAGACATAGGAACACCAGATCAACAGTGTCAAAACCCTTTGCACTTTATCCTTTTCCATTAAGTTTTCCAATAGGGTCTCTGCAGAGGTTGGCCAATTTGTTTTGTCCTTTATTTTGTGTCTGTGTGTTGGGATTTAGAAAGGGTAGGTAGTTACAGTTCTGGATTACAAATTGATTCAGTTTTTGCTACTTGTTTTAAAAAACAAGTTTCACTGCGTAATAAATCAATCATTCTAAGTTTATTGGAAAAGGCCTGGTTGAAGTCTCTTTTATTCTGGCTCTGACAATAGCAAAAGTAAACATTTGGCCATTTTGGTGAGTGAATTTAACATTTACACTTATGGTGCAACCTGTGGAGTAGTGGGGCTAGAGAAACCGCGCACTCTTCCCATCCTGGTCGTAACATCTCCTTAGAGCAAAGAAGGTTATGGGGAGATTTAATGAAGAGGTTCAAAATTCAGAGGTACTGACAGCAAGTAAGGAGAATCTGTTTCCACTGGCCGGTGGGTCACAGAAGAACAGCAGGAGATGCGCAATATTCTTTATGCTGAAAGTTCTTATAATATAAGCTACTGCCCAAAAGGCTAGTGGAAGCAGATTCAGGAGCTTTTGTGACTAAAGTATAATAATTTTCTAATATTATTCTGGTTTATTGTGAAGTAGGTTTATGGGTTTAAGTATAGGTGGTTCTGTCTTTGTGATTTAATTACATTTGGAGTCAAGTAGATTGTAAGCTTGAAATCACCAAAAGAAGCTAGATGTAGAAATGCGCTTGAGATGCTAATGAGTAAACATGGATGCTGGCTTAGCATGTGAAGGGAATTTGCATTCTTTTTCGATAAATGAAGGGATTATTTAGATTTAAGAGATATTCGTCTGTTTCCAACTACCCAGGTAAGCAAGGCTAAGGAGTGTGTATTTATTTTTCCCCAAAGGTTACTGACAATATAGGCAACATGAAAGTTTTTATATTACAAGGAATATACAATTTCAAAGTCATATGGAACAACAGAATTTACATAATAGAGAGAGAAACATTTATAAAGGAGAATGAAAGGCTGTGAGGGGAGAGGGCCATGTAAGATCTAACAGCTGTGTGTGAAACAGCCTTCAAGAAGCCTCCAGTCATTTGTGCATAAGTCTGATATATAAAGTAACTGAAGTTGGAGAAGCCATTCGGAATGCCACTGTCAAGTGGGTGCTGTGTTAACTTGCTGGTTTTGTTTTAAATCTAAAATCTACTTTGGACTGTTGCCTTAGAGGTGGTGTGTAACTGGGAGTCAGGTTAATTAGGAATTTTAGGATTTGTTATAGTAGTAAGTAATTTGAAGCCCTATGTATGTGTTTGAAATCTTTTATTTTGTAAGAGATATTCTAATTTAATTTTTAAGATCTCTAAAAGTCTTGGTGGACTTATTACTTCTGAATTCAGTGCACACATCTTCTCATAATAAATACAAATTGCAAAACCATTGTGATAGCATGTCCAAGTTTCCCTTGTGGATTTGGTCCTCCTGGCACACATCATCTGCCACGTCATAACACTTTCAAAAGGGAATTGGATATATACTTGAAAAGGAAAAAGATATAGCAGGGCTATGGGGGAAAGAGTAGAACTATGGGACTAATTTGATAGCTCTTATAATTTGCTGGCACAAAGGACAGTGGGTTGAATGTATCTTACAGCACAGAAGACCAATGATAAAATGAAAAATATTGCAATATATGTTGAATGCCAACAAATAAGCAATTTATTTTAAAACACTTCCTAAAGGGGATACTGTTAAATGAAAGCAAACTTTGAGCACATCAAAAATTAGTCCTTTAAATCATGCACCATGATTTAAGCGTGAAATACAGCTCATTTCTGCAGATCAACCCTTACCCAAGTGCCAGCTAAAAACCAGAAACTCCAGACTTAACCCTGCAAAATGTGCCTAATACTCAAGTGTTTAGACAATTAAAGTGAAGAATGCAAACTGTAAAGTAATTATTGTAATGCCTCAGCAGGGTTCAAAATGCATGGAAGCAGCAAGCATGTTTACCCTCAAAGCCCCCAAAAAGCCGGCGAAAAATCAATGACAGGACGACAAATGAGAAAAGTTGCCCCAGTGCATGGGAGACACAGAATCTGTGAGGAGCTGCCCCTCCAATCACAGATTCAGTCTCTCCCATCCTCACTGCCCCAGCTCCCTAGGTTTCCCCTCTCCCACTCTTGATGAGCCTCTGGAGACAGAATCTATGATTGGTGGAACAGCAACCGCAGAAGAGGGGAACCTGTGATAAGAAGAGCTGCAGTCATTCTGGCTGGCCCTGCTGCTGCCGCCGCCACCATTATGCTGAGCCCAAACCTGGACAAGGGACAGCAGGATAGCAACAAGCAGCAGGAGGCCTCACTCAGCAGCATTCATCCAAGGTCAGCAGCTGTGGTGCCCAAGTTGGGCCAGGTCCTGGGTCAAGCTCGAGTTGGATGGGCCAGGATCGGGGATGCCAGTGGTGGACAGCAGTAGTAGCAGAGGCAGACACAGGCTGAAGAGTTGGAAAAACAGAGGGGTCTTGACCTGAATGAATTCGACTGTCTGGCTGGCTCTGAAATTCTTTATAAAGACGCCAACACCTTGGTCTGCAGAGACACTCTCAAGAGGACTATTGATTTTGACCCTCCATGCATCATGGAGCAGGAGTTCACCCACATTTAGAAAAAAGGTGTTTGGTGGGTTTTTTGCATCAGAGGGCACTGGTGAGTGGTTCAAGCTATAGACAATCTCAAGGAAGTTATGGCTGCTTGGTGAATCAACGGTGCTGCGGTTGGCTGCAATGCTGTCAGCGAATTTTCACCTGAACTTTTATTTGCATTTTAGTATTTCATTTAAATTGATTGTAAAACTTACCTTAATTCAGCCTCTGGCTGTGACACGAATCAACTTTAATAAATCATTCATAATAGTTTTCAGCAAGGTGTGAAGAATTCAATAAAGCTTCAAAGGGAAAACATGATGAAGGGCCATGGGAAAAAAGTAGGAGTGGGGGGGTGAGCAGGGACAGATTTGATAACTCTCAAACAGCCAGCTCACCCCTCTGGTATTTGTGCTACCTTATTTATCTGAAGGAAATCCTAAAAAAAACAAATACAGAAGGTAATGTTACCACATGACTGCATCACCTAAAAAGGAGTTAGAGAGAATGAAAAAGGAGCCCCTGAAAACCAAAACATAGCCCCCCCAAAAAAATCAAAAAGTAGCCCCTAATGGGGGGGAAATATTTTAACCCCTAGGCCTCAGAACAAACTAAAAATTACCTGGAAAAACTCAGCAAGTCTGGCAGCATTGGCGGAGAAGAGTACAGTTGACGTTTCGAGTCCTTATGACCCTTCAACATTAGGGTCATACCTTCAGGTGCTAAATCTGTTGGTCTTGCCTTAATTTAAATTCCCCTGCAAATACTTATTATAGCAGCTGCTTTTTAGTTTCTACAATAAATATGTTGCAACAAGCACCAGATGATCATTTTAAACCAAAAATCACAACTCAAAATGCTTGATTTTATTGCAATTATTTACATGATCAATTTCCTGGAACAATTTTCTTTTTCAATAGAAAATTCTCTTTACATATTCAACTAACATTAATTCTGCAACAATAGTTCATAATTTCATGATTTGCAGGAGATTAACACTGCAGATCCAATGTCAGCATTAAACAATGTACATAGGCAAGATCGAAATCTAACAGAAAAATGTTGATAACTAAAACAGATCAAAGTTTCTAGTAATTGATTATTTTAATAAAACTAACTTTAAACTCAAGTCCCTGAGTTTTAAGTTACAAGGGTGTCACACTTCTGCTTGCATAGCAGACTAGACTTCCTTCCCTCCTACAATAGCCCAGCCAGATTAAAAGCAATAACAGACAGTAAAGGGATTCTGAAACAACATAACAAAACAAAGCACATTTTTCAACTGAAGTGTAGTCTGAGTTTTACCTATATTTAAAGTGAATGAACATCAATACTTGTAAAAGTCAATCTGTAAAAAAACTTTTTACAGAAATTAAAATTAAAATCAAATCCACGTCTATTATCTTGTCATTGGAATTTACCTCTTCTATCCAATCACATGCCTGAATATATGTAAGAGCTATGGCTGTTCCTCCCTTAAAACATCAAGACTAGATTTTACAATTAAAACGCAAGTGTTCGACAAATGCACAACCCCTCCGCAGGGAGGAAAGTCACTTAAGTAAACAGGAAATTATTTTGCCATTTCCAAAGTCCCTAATCACTTATTCTATTTTTAAGATCACACAAGCGAATAAACATAAGCCACTAAGGATCAACGGCAAACATTACCTTAAACAATTGAACAGAAAAAAATGGATGGAAGCCAAAACTAATACACAAACAGATCTGTTTCCTATTTTGAGTGCTATCTAATAAATGCACAACTGGAGTAGGCGTGACTCAAAGCAAGTTTTAAAAATCTGATCGAAAATTATCTTGTACCAACGGGTCAAACATTCCGAATTAAAAATGAAACATGTTTACAAGCCACAAATTAAGTGACTATTATGTCGATTACGTCAGTGTTGAAAACACGCTGTCGTGTACTGTTTCCACACACATACAACTCCAATCTGATACTCTCTCCCCTCCCCACCCAGTCTCATTCATCCTTCCTCAAAATCCGGTTCCACTCTTTAATTTGCTGACAGTTTAGAAGAACATCGACACCAAGTAAAATAATAGCAACCTTACCTCTTTTCTGCACCCATCCTTCCTTCACAATGGTTATATCACTCATATTAGCGGTTCCCCCGAGCCCAGCTAGTTGTCTTTTGGGACTGGCTCTGCGCTTCCCACCGCTCTCTCCTCAAGGCGACTTCCACTCCGATAGCCACCGCTGTCAGGGAAAAACAATACCACAACTTGAAGACGAAAAATGACGCACTTAATGATCACATTATTTCAATCTCAGTCTTGTGATACTTCAATGACATACTTTATCAGAAAATTTAAAACTGAAGGAAAACCGTTTTCACAAACAGGCCTGCACCTAACTGGGGGGGGTTACATAAGTAGACTTGGTTATATAAATTACTTCCATGCACAATTGCGAATGCTATAAATGATCGGTCCCCAGTGTTATTTTTGGACAGTATTCTTCAGTACTGGTAAATTATTTTAAAACTGCCAAAGGCTTGACTTTACGGATCAATTTTTATTGTCCCAATATGTTGTGGAGCCTTATTCATAAATTCATTCACTTCCACCCCACCCTAAATTGTGTCAGGTCAGGTTGATACGGTATTTTTTTTTTTAAAACCCTATTTTTAAGGGTTTGTCCTTCATATTTGAGCTATAAACATTTGTAAAAAAAAAAGTATGAGACGTAAACAGTTTTTTTTTACAACAGACGCTGTGTAGTCGCGGTCTGTCTACGCCCTCCACCCAAGGCCATATACTTTTATAAGTTAAAATAAAAACCTTGTTGTTGAGACAATAAAGCAAAATTCAATTTTAAAAAAAAAAAATACCCAGGAATAAACACCCGTAACAATCTGACACGTATGGAGAGAGAGAAAAAAAAATCAGTCGCCGAATAAGTCTGGTGTTTGAGCATCTCATTTTTTTTAAAAAGATAAAACGTGTAAGGGTGAAAGAAGTGGAAGGCGCTGTCTGGTTGGATTATAAACAGTCGCCGCTTTATTTATTCCCGATCGGCTATGCAAAATTAAAATAAATCCAGAAAACGAGAGAAAAAAAAAGAATCCATCTCGTTAAAACAAACAGCATACAGGCCTTTACACCCACCAACATCCCCCTCCTCCTCCTCCTCACCCAGACAAAATCAGCACTTGGCCAAAACAGACAGAGAGACAGACACACACACACATACAAAAAAAACAGTCGTGCAAGATTACTAGGAAACATCGGCAAATAATAAGTTATCGCTGGTCCCCCCCCCGCCGGCGCAATTGTGGTGTAAAGTTATTGGGGTTAGTTGGTCGTAGTTGCGGTGATGGAGGAGAATTGTAACAACTAGGCCAGAGTCAGAAACCCCTCCTCCTCCTCCTCCATCAGCATCATCATCATTCCCCCAACCTCACCAAAATACCAAAAATAAAAGTCTCCTACTTCTTTTCCCCCCACACACAAACACTCAAGGCTCATAACAAATATGCATCGAAATGGGGGGGTGGGGGTGGGGGGAATACAGCAGCGGGGAGTGGAAGGGGCCGGGCTCCCCCATCCCGTCCAGTCTCCCCCCAGTCCAGACAACTCCATCCTCCTCCCTTACCTTTAACACTCAGTGCAGCGCCGGCCGGCTTCACCCGCCCGCCTGCCGGACCGACCCACAGCCAGCAAAGCCGTCGTTCGGAAAACTCAGCTCCACTTCGTTAACCCCCACCCCCCTCCTCCTCCTCCTCCCGGGCGTGTATTTTGATGATGATTGATTATTTTTTTTAAATATATGTATTTTAATTGCTTCACAATTCAAACTCCGGCTCCTTCTTGTTCTTGTTGACTTTGAGGGGAAAACTCCTGACGTCACCAGCGACGCGTCTCGTGCTCCGTCCGTTACTGGGATTTTTTTTTCATCCTCGCTCGCGCGCGCGCGCACGCACGCAAGCACGCTGCGTCCCCGGGAGAAAATCTCGCGAGATCCGATGCGCCGCGCACCCGCTCTTCCTCCTCCCCTTGTCGCGCCCGCTCCTCCCCTTGCCGCGCCCCCTTCTCCCCTTGCCGCGCCCCCTCCACCCCTTGCCGCGCCCCCTCTACCCCCTTGCCACGCCCCCTCCCCCTTTGCCACGCCCCCAGCCTCTTGCCATGCCCCCTCCTCCCTCTTTGCCACCTCCCTCCCTCCCTTTGCCCTGGCTGCTCCTCACCCTTTTCCCCAGCCGTTCCTCGCCCCTTGCCACGTCCCCTCCTCCCACCCTTTGCCAAGCCCCCACGCCCACTTCTTACACCCACCCTCCCCTTGCCTGGCTCCTCTTCCTTCCCTTGCCACATCCCCTCCTCCCATCCTTTGCCTCCCTCCCCCTCCCCGGCTCCTCCTCCTCCCCTTGCCACACCCCCTGCTCCGGCTCCACCATCTCTCTTGCCAAGCACCATAGTCCCCTTGCCACACCCCCTCCTCTTGCCATGCCCTTCTCCTCCACTTGCAACAGCTGCTCCTCCACTTGCCACGACCCCTCCTCCACTTGCTTTAGCTACTCCTGCCCTTGTCAAGCCCCCTCCTCCCTTGCCCCAACTCCTCCTCCCCTTGCCACACCCTCTCCTATCCTTGCCCCAGTTCCTCTTCCCCTTGCCGCACCCCCTCCACTCCCTCTTGCCATGCCCTGTACTCTCCCTGCCCTGGCTCCTCCTCTCCCCTTGCCAGGCCGCCTTCTCCCCTTGTTCCGTCCCTCCTCTCATTGCTCCAGCTTCTCCTCTTCCTTGCCACGCGCCTTCCCCCTTGCTTATCCCCTCTTCCAATCACCACGCCCTGACCCCGGGCTCCTCCTCAAACCCCTCCACTCCTTCTCCCACTTCTTTCCTGCTGACAGTTGAACTGGATCGTTGGGGGCATCAGCACTTGCGAACCAACATTGGAGGACATGTTTTTGTCCTACTTAGAGAAATATTTCAAAGGATGAAATAAATAATAATAGCAACTTCACTATGTCTGTGCTAGCACTACTTTATTATATATTTAGAAATACATTCATAACAGCCATCAATGAGACTGGCTTCAGGGAGGACTTTAATGTAGATTCTAGTCTAAATATTTACATTTAAGACATAAAATTAGTTGTTACTGAAAAGAGCTTATAATTTTTAAAGGGGCTATACTGTCAGAGAGAAAATGCTTGCATTTATTTAGCACCTTTCAAGATCAGGCATCCCAATAAAGTACTTTTGAAGTAAAAACAGAAAATGCTGAAAATACTCAGCAGGTCAGGCAGCATCTTTGGAGAGAGACAGGGCGGAATTTTGAGTGCCCGCTGCCACGGGCGTGTTCAGTAGCGTGAGCGGACAATATGGCGAGAACACCAAATATCGGTTTCACAATGTTGTGAAACCAGTTTGCGATCGTCCACTCCGCCCACTGAAGGCGGGCTGTGTTCCCTATCATCGGACGTCGGAAACCTCATTGTAATACATCAGCATATCAGTATAAGGCCAGCCCGCCAGACTCATAGCCCCCTGCTGGATCGTCCACCCATGTCAGCAGGAAAACCTGCTGGTGTAGAACACATCTTGACAAGTGTGACGTGCCGAAGTCGGGACTTACCCACCAGAGCCTTGCTCACATCGCAGACATCCGAGGAACAGAAGATGCTGGAGCCCGACAGCAACGACAAACTGGAGGAACATCCAAGACATGCTGGGCGGATTCTCATGGACATGGTTCTGCTGTGAAGCAGCTCACTGCATTTGGATAGTCACCATGGACGCTCACAATGAATGATGGTCGAGGGGGTGAGAGAGGGAGGCCCAAGATCGTCTAGGAGGAGAAGAGATGTCGGGAGAGTGAGTTTGGGAGGGGGGGAATGAATGTGCCGGGGAGGTGAGGTTGGGAGGGGAAAATGAAAGTGTCAGGGGGAGGTTGGGAGTGGGGGGAGGGAGTATGGGAGAGGAGGAGGTAACGGGGGAGAAGATGACAACTGGGAAGGTGAGTGGAAGGTGTAAGGGAAGAAGTGCAGAGAGAGGAGGGAGTAAGGGTGGAGGAAGAAGTAAGAGTGGAGGTAGGAGTCAGGAAGGGGGAGGAGTAAAACTGGAGGAAGAAGGGCTGGAGGAAGAAGTGGTGCTAGAGGAAGATGTAAGGCTGGAGGAAGGAGTCAGGAAGGGGGAAGGACTAAGTGGGTGTGAAGCTAGAGGGGTGGGAGGGCTAAGGGGGGGAAGGAGTTCCGGGGTGGAGAGGTTCCAGGGCGGAGGGGTACAAAGGAGGAAGGTTCCAAGGGGGCAAAGAGTGCGAAGGAGTGTGAAGGGGATCTGGAGCAGGGAAGGAGTCCGGAGGGGGGGGAAGGGCATGGAGGGGGGATGTGCAGGTGAACATGCAAGGGAGGAGTCTGATAGGTCCATGCCTGCCTCCTGGGGAGTGAACTGAGGGTGGACATGGTATAGAAACATAGAAACATACAAAATAGGAGTAGGAGTAGGCCATTCAGCCCTTCAAGCCTGCTGCACCATTCATTATGATCTTGGCTGATCATCCAACTCAATAGCCTGCTCCCACTTTCGCCCCATATCCTTTGATCCCTTTCGCCCCAAGAGCTAAAGCTAACTCCTTCTTGAAAACATACAATGTTTTGGCCTCAACTACTTCCTGTGGTAGTGAATTCCACGGGCTCACCACTCTCTGGGTGAAGAAATTTCTCCTCATCTCAGTCCTAAATGGTCTACCCCGTATCCTCAGACTGTGACCCCTGGTTCTGGACTCCCCCACCATTGGGAACATCTTTCCTGCATCTACCCTGTCTAGTCCTGTTAGAATTTTATAGGTTTCTATGGGCTCCCCTCCTCATTCTTCTGAGCTCTAGCGAATATAATCCTAGCCGACTCAATCTCTCCTCATATGTCAGTCCCACCATTCCAGGAATCAGTCGGGTAAACCTTCGCTGCACTCCCTCTATAGCAAGAACATCCTTCCTCAGATAAGGAGACCAAAACTGCACACAATATTCTAGATGTGGTCTCACCAAGGCCCTGTACAATTGCAGCAAGACATCCCTGCTCGTGTACTTGAATCCTCTGGCTATGAAGGCCAACATACCATTTATCTTCTTTACCGCCTGCTGCATCTGCATGCTTACCTTCAGCGACTGGTGTACGAGGATATCCAGGTCTCATTGCACATTCCCCTCTCTCAATTTATAGCCATTCAGATAATAATCTGCCTTCCTGTTTTTGCTACCAAAGTGGATAACCTCACATTTATCCACATTATACTGTATCTGTTATGCATTTGCCCACCCACTCAGCTTGTCCAAATCACACTGAAGCACCTCTGCATCCTCCTTACAGCTCACCCTCCTACCCAGCTTTGTGACATCTGCAAATTTGGAGATATTACATTTAGTTTCCTCATCTAAATCATTAATATATATTGTGAATAGCTGGGGTCCCAGCACCAATCCCTGCGGTACCCCACTAGTCACTGCCTGCCATTCGGAAAAAGACCTGTTTATTCCTACTCTTTGTTTCCTGTCTGCCAACCAGTTTTCTATCCATCTCAATACACTACCCCCAATCCCATGCGCTTTAATTTTACACGCTAATCTCTTTTGTGGGACTTTGTCGAAAGCCTTCTGAAAGTCCAAATAAATCAGATCCACTGGCTCCCCCTCATCGACTCTACTAGCTACATTCTCGAAAAATTCCAGTATATTTGTCAAGCATGATTTCCCTTTCGCAAATCCATGCTGACTCTGTCCGATTCTGCCACTGTTTTCCAAGTGCTCAGCTATTAAAGCTTTTATAATGGACTCTAGAATTTTCCCCACTACCAATGTCAGGCTGACTGGTCTATAATTCCCTGTTTTCTCTCTACCTCCCTTTTTAAATAGTGGGGTCACATTAGCTACCCTCCAATCTGTAGGAACTGTTCCAGAGTCTATAGAATCTCGGAAGATGATCACCAATGCATCCATTATTTCTAGGGCCACTTCCTTAAGTACTCTGAGATGTAGATTATCAAGCCCTGGGGATTTATTGGCCTTCAATCCCATCAATTTCCCTAACACCACTTCCCTACTAATACTGATTTCTTTCAGTTCCTCCCTCTCACTAAACTCTGTGTTCCCCAATATTTCTGGTGTGCTATTTGTGTCCTCCTTTGTGAAGACAGAACCAAAGTATGTATTTAGTTGGTCAGCCATTTCTTTGTTCCCCACTATAAATTCCCCTGTTTTTGACTGTAAGGGGCCTACATTTGTTTTCACCAATCTTTTTCTTTCACATACCTATAGAAACTTTTACAGTCAGTCTTTATGTTCCCTGCAAGCTTAATCTCGTACTCTATTTTCCCCTTCTTACTCAATCCCTTGGTCCTCCTTTGCTGAATTCTAAACTGCTCCCAATCCTCAGGTCTGTTGTTTTTTCTGGCCAATTTGTATGCCTTTTCCTTTCATCTAATACTATCTCTAATTTCCCTTGTAAGCCATGCTTTGGCCAGCTTTCCTGTTTTACTTTTGCGCCAGACAGGAATAAACAATTATTGCAGTTCACCCATGCGCTTTTTGAATGTTTGCCATTGCCTATCCACCGTCATCCCTTTAAGTAACGTTTCCCAATCCATCATAGCCAACTCGCTCCTCATATTATCATAGTTTCCTTTATTAAGATTCAGGACTCTAGTCTCAGAATCAACTACGTCACTCTCTATCTTGATGAAGAATTCTATCATATTACGGTTGTTCATCCCCAAGGGGCCTCTCTCAACTAGATTGCCAATTATCCCTTTCTCATTACACAATGAATATACTTCATGTATCTTACCCGCCTCAATGTCCTGAGCATTTTGAATGCTGCCTGCTGGGGTTCGCTGACCTGCATTTCTGCCAACCCAACGATCACACTCCCATGCAGCAGCTAATATCCAGTCTAGGATGGCCTGTTCTCTAGTTGGTTCCTCAACATATTGGTCCAAAAAACGATCCCGTATACACTCCAGGAATTCCTTCTCTATGGTATTGTTGCTAATTTGATTTGCCCAATCTATATGCAGATTAAAGTCACCCATAATTACAGTATGAAGGAATAGTGAGAATAGTGACCGAGGGCAGAGTGAAGTGGTAGGGTGGGAGTGTGAGGGTTTGACGGTAGCAATAGAAGGGCCGGCGGAGGTGATTGGTGGGGTCTTGGAGGCAGGACTCTTGGGGTGGGAAGGAGGAGCTCGGGGAGGTTAATGTGGATGGGGATGGGATTTTCAGGAAGGAAGGGGACGTGCACGTTCACCTGGACACCTCTGAAGGAAAAGGGTTGTGGCTGGTAGGTCACGGAGGGGAGGTGGAAGGTGATGCTGCGGGGGGGTCAACTCTGATGGGGGAAAGGAAATGGGTGGCTGGGGGAGGGAAAAAGACAGGGGAACTGATGACAAAGCGAATCCAGACCATGCTGTCCAAATTGAAAGTGAAACGACAGTTGTGGTGGGCAAGATTAGCTGTTGCATGGGAGTGTGATCGTTGGGTTGGCGGAAATGCAGGTCAGCGAACCCCAGCAGGCAGCATTCAAAATGCTCAGGACATTGAGGCGTGTATGATACATGAAGTATATTCATGCATGTGAGACCACTTGCATGAGGCTCTGATGCCCCTGCCACACACACATCCCCTCCAGAAACACTGGTGGGCCAGCTGCTCCCTCTGTGGTGACAGAGGACGAGGTTGAGGGGCTCACAGGCAAAGGGGACACAGAGGGAGAGGACAGCCCCTGAGATTCCTGAATAGATGACCCAGGTGTGTCCAGCTGCCACTCCCCCTCCCTTCAAGGTTTGTCTGCCTACCTTGCTTTGGTCAGCACTTGCGGTCATCAGCGGCACGATTCACAGACAGCACCACATCACTTTTAGGGGGGGGGCTCAGGGGTTGGTCTCTACCTACCAGATCAGCCATATGTGGATGGCTTTTCAGCAGCTGCAGGGCTAGGGCTTGCTTGGGACAGGGAGAGAAGTGGCCTCAGGTAAGGAAAGAGGCTGCAGGACATGAGCTGTACTGAGGAAGGAGGGTATCCCAGGGTGTGTGTGGGGGCACATGTTGACCTGTGCAAGTGGCCTCAAGATGGTGAGGGCTGAAGAGGAAGTCTCTAGAGGAGATGAGGCCAGGTGGACATGTGAGGGTACGTGTGTGAAAATGGGTGGTGATGCCCCTTGAGCTGGCAGTGAGTGAGATGCCAGTGAATGTGTGTTGGGCTTGAGTGTATGAGTTTAGAGTGATGAGATGGCTGCCTTACCCTGGCTGCACGATGAGATCGTTCATCCTCTATCTGCATTGGATGGCCAACCTCTTCTGTGCAACGTTGGCACTGATCACCACTGCCATCGCCTACCAAGTCAGAGTGATAATGTTGCTGCCCCTCCTGCGGCCAGAGTGGGGGTAGAGGACATTAGAGCGGGCCTCCAAAGTGTCCAAAAGGCGCTCGAAGGCTGCACTCTTCCTGCCTTTTGGGGTCATGTCTTCTTTGCTGCAGTCCTGGGCTGGAAGAACTGAGCACGACTGTACTTTAAATGTGGTGCCTGGCATGATGAAGGGGCAAGGTGATGGCGTGCCAGGCGAATCGGAGCTCATCTGCCATCGAAACGGTGTGTATCCTGGGAATGCGTAATTAATGCGGCGGGTTGGGGACGATACGTCATGAAAAGCCGCCATTGCGGCCGGCGGGAAAAACATAATTTTTCCCACCCACTCACGCACTTAGTACAAATCGGGGACGATTCCGCCAGAGTTAATGTTTCAGACTGATGCTGCCTGACCTGCAGATATTTTGTGCTTTTATTTCAGATTTCCAGAATCTTGCCTGAGTTCTTTTGAAGTGTACAGTAGTCACTGTTGTATCGATTTTGAAGATGAAAGGATAATGCTTGCATTCAAATACAGTGAAAGGTAACTAATAGTATTGTGTGTTGCTGCACTGGTGTATTATATGTTGGTATAAAGATTCTACCCAACACTCCTATAGTTGATTTATTTGCCCCAAATTTGAAGGAATGAGTTCATACTGCAATGAATATAAATAATTCCGTAGCAACAGCCAATCATTAGAGTGAAACCCCTCATTTCTTAAGGATTAAGGATGCTCTTGGTTGTTTCAATGTTGAAGACTTAGCTAATTTAGGACCAGTTTCTATTTATATACAAGATATATTACAGGTAATGGCAAGTTGTGGCTATTTCACAATTGTTTAAAGATCACAGGTACAGTTATGGCTCTAAGAATGTAACTCGCTCAGTTAGCACATCTCCCTTTCTGTCTATGACCAAAACTTAGCTGTATTTGTGAAATGAAAGCTCTTGCTTCCCTTCTATCTTTGCAGTGAACTTAGTTTTGAGAATATCAAGCGAGAATGCAATAGGAGTGAAATGCCCGCACTTCAGCAATCTCACTCGAGCCATAATCATCCTTGTAACAGTAAATGGAAAAAGTCTTGCTGAAGAATAGTGGCACTCTTCTAAGGTTAGAGATAAGCAATATTGTTGGGACAGAGTCGTTAGTGGTTTCCAATGCAATTTGTTTTTGCTTTAGTTTTGCATTTTACTTATAAATCAGAGGTTATCCATTATTTGTGTTGTATATTTTTTTGTTACGGATAGTAGATTTTGAACTTATTGCACAAATTTTCCACACGTAATACTATTTTGGATGAACCTTTGTGATCATCAGTGTAAAGCATATCACGGCAGTACCTTCCATTCTGGAGTATAAGTTGGGTGGCAAAAGCAGAAACCAGAGTGACTTTCGCTCGGGCCGGGGCAGATGGCTCCCCGCGATCTTGCACTGTTCAGCTCATTGCATATGCACGGGCAAGGAACACGGCAAATCTTGGGCAGGGTGGGCAGGAAGTTGCCATCCCTGCCCTTACCTCAGGGGGTCGAAGGTCCTGGCACCATATTTAAAGGGCACCCGGACAGCCATTCGCTCGGTGCAGGCCAGGAGCATCAGTCTAGTTGTCATTCAAGATTCTGCCGAGACCAGAATATTGCAGAGAAAACAACGTGTGGCCCCAAGGTTCAGCAATGCCCCCTTGCAGGTTCTCCTCCACGCTGTCCAAGAAAGGCGGAAGGTCCTATTTCCCATGGATGGCAACAGGAGGCCCTCCTGTCTGACCATGGCAACCCGGGCAGAGGTCGCAGTGGAAGCTGGCACCCATGGGGCCCATAAAAGAGCTGGACAAAAAGCCCACAAAAAGTGCTGAAGAAGGATGAACAATCTACTGTGCTCCACCAGGGTAAATGGTACTGTCTACCCACTTCAAAGTGGCATCAGGCAGTGTTAGTGTGCAATTGCACAGGGATGTCAGACAGGAGTTTGAGTTGCAGGACTCAGCAACAGGTGGGACATGTGCACTGAATGTGTGACAGCCACTTCATGCTGTCAATGTTCCGTCAGCTGCAGGACATTGCATTAATCACTTACTGGGGAGGGCTCAGGAGCTGGCATTGGCATGCATGTCCTAAACTGCTCGTGCACCCATTGGGATGACACTCAATCCTTCTGTCTGTCTGCAAGACAAGACTGCTCACAACCAAAGGGAGCAGGCCCAGACTGGCGGCGGCATGCCAGATGTTAGAAACCTCACCACTTTTGAAGTGGAGGCCGCCCAACTAGCCAGGGAGGACCAAGGCTGTGCCTGCACTGAAGACCAGACAGGACTACCCGAGAAAGCCACTAAGTTGGCAGTTGCCAGATGTGCTAACAGAGTGAGACATTATCATAATAAGGGAACATGCTTAGGCCTCCACTAAATCTTTCTCCTCTCCACTCCAGGTACCAGCAAGAAAAGGGGGAGGAAAAGAAGGCAGCAGATCCACAGCTCCAGCTCTAGCCTCACCTCTGAGGATGCTCTCAGAACCCCTAGAGGTTGCACCATCACAGCTTTCACCTGCACCCTCCAACTGCACATATACATTACCTCGGTGGGTGTACGTTCTAGATTAGGCTTGGGGTCACAATCTAGTGAGCACATCACAGACATGGGTTCACAGCTGACGGAGGAAGTGACAGCCAAGGTCTCTGACACCCGGAGAACGGCTGGAGACCTAATGAGCCCCATTTAGATAATGAGCCTCTGGACCCGGCCATAAGAGAAATGTTGGAGACACAGAGATAGGCAGGGGAACATCAGGCAGAGATGCCAGAGGCCATGTGCAGACTCGATTGAAGGCTCGAGGAGTCTGCCCATGTTCTGTCTGCTGTCATGGCTCCGGCATGCGAGATTTTGGCTGCCTCCATGTAAAGGGTGGCAGCCGCCTTGGAAAACCAAGTCCAGCAGAACACAAAGTGGCTGGTGGATATGAGATCAGAACCGCACTGAATTGCTCTGGCCATGGGAGCAGTGTAGCAATGGCTAGAGGGGGAGGAGGGGGGTGGGGGTTGGGGGGTGTTGGTGAGGCATCTCGACTTCCCCGCAGGTGCCCTATCTCAAGGAATCAGGGAGGTGTCATCACGCACCCACAGGGAGGAGGTGCGCCAGCAAGGCATACCGAGGGCATCGTGTCAGGATGCTCCAAGGGTGCCTTGCCACTCAACTTCCCCTCTGCCAGTGGCCCTATCGTCTCCAGCAGGTCAAGCTGAGGAAGGTACACCTGCACTTGTGCAGGAGTCCCTTAGCAGGCCAGGGCCCTCTAGGCCTCGGGCTACCAGAGGACACCTGCTCAAGTCATCACAGTCAATAGGGCGTAACGGTCAGCGCGCCGCCTCCACCTCAGCTGTCGGGGCTGCACCTAGGCATAGCAGTAGAAGAAGAAAGATAAGAAAGTTTTGAAGACAAATAGGTGGCTTGGGTGTACAATCATTGTATATACTTTTGGTGCTGGTTAACATACGCTCACCTGCATTGTTTCAAAGTTTCCTGGATTCTCATCTTGCTGCTAGTTGTTTCAATGGTCATGAGTGTAAGGGTATGGAACTTGGTCCCCCATCAGATTCTGATAATGTCCTTCTATAGAGTCACTTCTCTCACATTATCAACATTGTGATTACTGAATATTCCTACATGAGGATGCTTTGTGAGTGTGCGGCCTGGGCACACAATATGCAATCCATCACTTGCAGCTCCCTAGGTTCTGAGCTCTGAGAATGAGGTCTGCACATAGTATGCAGCAAAGTCATTACACCTTCCTGTTGCTGCTGTCCTGATGTGAAATATGAGGTGGATGCAAAAAGTCCTCAAGGGGAGTTACACAGGCTGTGTGAGTGGCAAGGAACACCGTATATGAAGCTCTCCACTGTGATCTGAAGGATAGAAAACCAGAGGCTTCCCTAGATGTTAGGAAAATGATGAGGTGTGCACATCCCTGACTGTCCTCGTGCAAATGTAATAATGAGCTAACATGCAGGTGAAGGCTGCAAGTAAGGAGGCAACAGGCAAGTTGGCCTTGAACACAAGAGGAATTGAGTGTAGGATTAAAGAGTACAGTTGACTACAGCTTTTGTGAGACCTCATATGGAGAAATGTTTGCCCTGCATATCTCCTTACCAAGGGTAGGAATAGACCTCGCATAAAGGGATTGCAACCAAAGTACACCATCATTAAAGGACTGGGGTATTATCCCATGAGTTGAGAGTGTGTAGAATGGGCCTTTATGCTAGACCGTGCGGAGGACTGAGGGGTTATCTATGTGAAGCATCAAGAGCTCTTACAGGGCTTTGCCGGGTCCATGCAGAAAAGTTATTTAACTTGGCTGGGGTGTACAGAATGACGGAACTTAGGTGGAATTGTCCCAGATTTGCACTAAGTGCGATAGTGGGCGGATAAAATGACATTTTACCCACCGTCTGCAATGGCGACTTTTCACACCGTATTGTCCCAAACCCGAGGCATTAATTATGTATTCCCTGGGAAACATAACATTTCCATGGTGGGCTGGCTATCATCTTGCCACTTCATTGTGCCGGGCGCCATATTTAAAGTGTAGCCATGCGCACACCTCCCAGCGCTTCCAGCCCCATGAATGCTGCGAAGAAGACATGGCCCTGAAAAGCAAAAAGACTGCAGCCCCCAGGATCAATGACGTGTCCCTCGGATGCCTTCTGGATGCAGTGGAGGCTCAGCGTGATGTCCTCTATCCTTGCTCTGGCTGCAGGATGGGCAGAAACATCACCAATGTGGCTTGGGAGGTGTTGGCAGCTGTGGTCAGCGCCAATGCCCTGCAAAAGAAGACAGCCACCCAGTGCCTCAAGAGGATGAATGATCTCTTCTGTTCTGCCAGGGTAAGTCACTCTTCTCATCACTCTCAACTCACACACTCACAAACCCATCACACATCCACAGGGATCTCACTCACTGCTTTTCAAGAGGCATCACTATTCATTCTCTCACACACTTCTTCATTGTCTTCATCCCATCCATGGGAACACTCACCACCCACACATGCCAGGCATACTTATCATCTGGCCTGGCAGACATTCTACTTACACTCTCTCCATCTCTATTTGTGTAGGACAAGCTGGCACACAACAGCAAGGAGAGGTCACTTACCAGTGGAGGAATGCCTGAAATCAAGGTCCTCACAGACTTTGAAAACAGAGACATCCAGCTGGCCGGCAAGGATCAGGACCATTCCTGTGCTGACGGTGAGGTCGGCGATGCTCCAACAAGTGAGGATCCAGCAATGCAACATCCATTAGACAACCATGCTGTGAGTGATGTGTCCTGTTTCACAGGCCACTGTCATGCACTAATTATCTCTCTTTGCTTTCGCAGGTACATCTGCCAAAAAGCCGGGGGAGTCCACGACCAGTGCCTCCAATCAAACCCCGAAGAAACATCTTAAGAGGAATCTGAAGGCACCATCCTTGAAGTCCTGTCACAGCGCTCACCCACACCCTCCACCAGCACAGAGACGCACACCTCGGTGGGACCCAGCTTTAGAGCAGCCTCAGGATCACAATCTGGTGATCACATCACATTTTCTGATCCACAGCAGGCGGCAGCAGGGACTTCCCAGGTGTCTGGCACTCGGCGGGCTACTGGAGGCCAGAAATTTGCTGAGTCTGAGTCAGATGATAAGCCTCTGGACTCAGGGTGCGTTTATGGTGGTCGCACACCAGCTGCACATTCAGCAAGTTTGCGGTTGGCATAGTTGGCCACATGTTGCGATGGGGATCTGAGTACCACGTGAGTGCAGTCAATGGCACCCTGCACCTGTGGAAAACCCAAGATCTTTGCAAATCCAATTGTTCTTGCATCCTGGCTCTCCTGGCCCCAGACGTAATGCACAAAGTTGTGCTCCCTCGCGAAGATGGCATCCGTGACCGCATGGATGCACTTGTGGGCGGAGGCTTGTGATATCCTACCAAAGTCACCTGTGGATCCCTGAAAGCAGCCACTAGTGTAGAAATTGAGCGCCACTGTCACTTTCACAGCCACTGGCAGTGAATGCCCTCCATGTCCCCATGGCACTAAATCCTGCAGCAGCTGGCAGATGTGACCTACCAGTTCCCTAGACAAGCGCAGTCTTCAGTGACACTGGTTCTCGATCATCTGCAGGAATGAATGGCAGCGTCTTTAGATCCTGGGTCTGGCTAGGTGCCGAACTCCAACGGCTCGCTGTGGCTCTCCAGTGACGTGTGCAGGAGCCCCAGCATGCCCTTCTTTCAGAGGGTCCCACTACTTCTTCTGTGCAGCCAGGTGCCTCAGTCGCTCTCTTCTCCATTGTCTTCGCTCTCTGTACACCATGAGGCATACAGCTAGTTCACCAGGCTCCATAATCCTGACATACTCCTCCTGAAGGATGAAAGAGAGAGACACGTGGGTTAGCTTGGGTGTACTAAGAACCTCTCTTGGTTAAGTCCGAAGGCCCCCCAATGCATCCTGGAGCGTGCTGGCCAGAGAAAAGTGTGCTGCATGGCTGCCCGAAACCCAACCTTCTGCCCCATTCCACCAGACCGATTGGCAGCAGCTTTGCCCATTGGACTGCAGGCTGTGCTCTCAGCTCAGGCACAGGCATTCTCCTAACCCAAACTGCAATGCTGCACTGTTAGCTTGTACCGTGGGGGAGATTGGCCGGGATGCTAACATTGCAAGGGGCTATGAGCACCACCACCAGTGACTGCTCCATGGGCCAGCTTTAGCAAGGAGATTGTACAACTTGCCCAGTCATCCAACTGTTCTGCAGTCCACTAAAACGCTCATTAGCTTGCAGTCTGTGCCCGAGGAGTGAAAAGCTCTGGAGCACTTGGTAGCACTTTGATGCCTCTGCATTGCTTGAGTGGGCAGATAAGCTAGAAGCCCGACTCCAATCATATCAATGTGGCTGCACCTGAACTGTCTCAGCTGCAGAGGAATGGTGACTTTACACAAGGTATCCCTAATGCGTGACCGCTTCCCTCGCTCACCAACCCCTCCACCCCGCATGTGCTTGTGTGCTACCTTCAACTGTAGAACAGCCTTTACCACCCCCCCAACCCATCTCAACCTTGAAGTCCAACAGACATCCCTCGTGAGCACTCCGCAACATTACTGTGCACTCACCACCCAGTTCCCCTCAAAGTGCAGCCCACCAAGTGCATGCCTTTTATATGCTGTTGTGGCAGTCTGTCTTCATTCTCAAGGAACCCACCCACCCTTCCCTGCTGATCCTGCCTCCCTTATTCAGCTTCCGCTCCACCCTTCCCCACTGACCTTGCCTCCCTTGTCCAGCCTCTGCTCAACCCTTCCCCACTGACCCTGCCTCCCTTGCACTGCCTTGGCTGCACCCTTCCCTGTTGATCCTGCCTCCCTTGCCCAGCCTCAGCTTACCCTCCCCCATTGACCTACCTTGGCTCTACCTTTCCCCATTGATCCTGCCTCCCTTATTCAGCTTCTGCTCCAGCCTTTCTCGTTAATCCTGGCTCGCTTGCCCAGGCTCATGCAGCTTGGACTCCTGGCACCTGATCTCAATCAAGAGGCTGACATTTCCAAGCGGTCCCCATGAAGGACAAGTAGCGGCAACTCATTCCAATGCCCAGGAAGAAGTCAACCTCACCAGGTGCATGCCACTTATGTGCAGTCACAGCCCCTTTCTCCCTTCCAAAGAAGTAGAACTATTTACAATACCTGTTCATGTTTAGTTACCATAACATAAGCGCAGAGAACTGATGAATCTAAGAGCCTCTAAAGCATAAAGGTAACCCGCTGATTTGCTCAGATCCTGTGATGGCAACCTTGACTGAAGGCTTCTGTAATTGCTCACGGTGATCTGTGGGATTGTCATTCTTGGATGTTGTTCCTGGTTCCTGGTTGCATTTTGGATCTTATCCTAGATGCAATAGGACTGTACGGTGGTTGAGGAACCAGAATGGATCTGATTTGTCCTTGGTTACGCCTCATCATTGAGCCTTTGTGTGTAATGACTTCACAGGACCTTGGTTCTGAACAAATCCTTGTCACTTCGGCTGGTTGCCACATACCTTCTGTGGGATCCTGGAGGCAAAGTTGTTGTCCCAATTGTAAACTTGTCAATTTTGTACCTGCATTTTTATTGTGCACATTGGTTATCTTCTCTTGCAGTTTTAAAATATGCTCTCTAGTTTCTGAGAGAGTAGAATGGGTAAGGGTAGGTAAATTGGTACGTACTGGTCTGCCAAACATGAGCTCTGTCGGTGATGCAATTGTTGCACCTAAAGATGTCGCTCTCAGATGTAACATTGCAATGTATGGATCTTTCTTGGTTTGTCTACATTTGAGAATTAGGAATTTCACCATGTGAATTATTTGTTCAGCTCGGCCGTTAGATCTAAGGTAATGAGGAGAATAAGTAGTGTGATCAATATTCCACTTCTCACACATATCCTGAAATAGCTTACTGATAAACTGTGGACCGTCATCTGTAATGACCTCCCTAAGCACATCAAATAAACTGAAAATAGCACTGAGAGTGTGCACAACAGTTGTGCTTGACCTATTGTGCAATTGCCGGATAATGGGCTGCTTGGTAAAGTAGTTGATGATGACAATGAAGTCAGTGCCATGGACATGAAAGAGGTCAGATGCAATTTTGGACCAAGGATGGGTGGGAACTTCACATGGAATCAATGGTGCTATGTGTTGACTTGGCATACACTGTTGACTTGCCTCACACTTCTTGATGCCGACTTCGATGTCATTGTTCATACCCAACCAATAGATTGTCTCTCTTACAAGTCTTCCCGTCCAATCTATGCCCATGCGTGAGTGATGAAGTATTGAAGAATATCAAGTCCCAAAGATTACAGTATGATGACCTGCCTGCCTTTACAAATGACTCCCCGGGAAACGCCTAGCTTGTCCCAATAAGGCCAGAATGGTCTCACCTGTTAGTGGACATGCTGATTTTGAATCAGGGCATCCTTCGATGATGGTTTTCCGCAGTTTCTGTAGTGTAGAACGTTTCGCTGTTTCTTCTTGTAGCTGCTGGAATTTGTGTTGTGCAAAATGTACCAGATCAATTTGGAGAACATCTTCAAGTTCAATGCCAATGAAGTGAACTTGTATATCTAAGGTATATCTTCTGTTTTCGCTGGTTTAGGCAAATTGCTAAGTGTATCTGATGTGATCATCAAGTTACCTGGCTTGTACCTAATCTCACAGTTGTGGCCTTTAACCTTTATCAAGAGACATTGCTATTTTGGTGGTGCACTGATCAACGGTTTTCACCAAAATCATCTCCAGTGGCTTGTGGTCGGTCTCTACCTCAAATATTTTGCCAAATATAGGGTATGAAAACACATGATTCCAAACACAAAAGCTAATGTTTCCTGCTCGATATTGGAGTAGTTGGTTCTGTTACAGGCAGAGATTTTGAAGCAAATGCAATCGGTTTGTCTTTTTGCAGTATGCATGCTCCCAGACCTTACTGTGAGGCTTCTAGCTTTGGGGTAGTTGTTTCCCTAGGATTGTAAAATTGCAATTTCGATGCTTCTGATAATGACTGTTTCAGTGCTTCGAAGAGGTATTGGTGGTCTGCATTCCACAGGAAAGGCACATCCTTTCTCAACAATTCCCTTAGCAATGAAGATTTTTGAGCGAAATTGTGAATGTATGGGAACAAGAAATTAAAGAGACCTAGACATCTTCAAAGATTATCCTTACCTTGAGACAGGGGCAGGACTAGGAGGCGGTCAAGGAACAGAGTGGAATAGTGTCGAGGATGATGGGAGGAACTTGGAGGTTGAACGTGGTCTCACGGACAAAAGTCAGCAGCATCATTTTCGATCTCACCTAAGAATGACGCGGTTTGAAAAACAAGCTAGAAAAATATCGATTGGAGAGGAGTCTCTGGACATGTGGGAGGAGTTCAGCACAGCAATTTTTGTCCAAAAGAAGGGCACCCTATAAATGTCCTGCTCAAACCACGGAGACCATGGCTCAGCTGAGTGCTAGAGTGTTGGGGGTTGGCGGGAGGGTTGGTGGGTGGGGGGTTCAATTTGGACCCTTGAATGAACGTGAGACTTTCCATTACATCAATTAGTCATTCAATACCTGAGACTTGGAGAGGGGCAAATGCAAACTATATTTACAAAAGTTCAGATTATATACAGTGAATGAACACCCATGCTACCATTGAGCATCCAAAAATTTTTACATTTTCTAGCCCTACTGCTATGTCCAGGTGCTGCCCCAACATCTGCAGCAGGGATGGAGGCAGCCTGCTGAAAGTGGGCAGACTCCTCCATCCTTCATTCCAGCCTGTGACAACATGCGCCTGATGTTCCCCTGCCTGTCTCAGCATCTTCAACATTTCCCTCAGGGCTGATTCCAGAGGCTTGTCATTGGACTCAGCCTCAGCAGGGGCCTAGTCTTCATCAGTCCCCCAAGTGTCAGAGACCTTGGCTGCCACTGCCTCCGCCTGCTGTGGACATATGTGGACCATGCAGTGACAGGTCTTCATCTGATGGCTGCTCTGCCTCCTCATCTGAGGTAGTCTTGGGCTGGGGCTGAGGTGCTTGCTGGAGCTCTTCCTCCACATTTTCTTGCTGGTAGCTGGAATAGAGAGAAGAGATAATTAGTGATTGACCAGGCAGGGCCCGACATTATAGATCACTGACAGTTATTGTTTCGTGTGGCCGGTGTATACTGGATGTTGGGGGAGGCCAATCTCAACTTGCATGCAGGAATGATCTCTGTCCTTACCAGCAAACTCTGCCACATGCTCCTTGTGGGAGGAGAGTGCCCTCAGCTCTGGGCTCCCCCCTCTGGTCTTCGCTCCTTCCCTTCTGTTGTGGGAGATCTTGTACTGCATCAAGACATATGGATTTATTGTGAGCACTATGGACGAAAAAGCAGATCAGAAGCATGCATGTCTGTTGTGTCTGCTGTTATGATCCCAGCTGAGGTTACCCCTGAACAAGCTTGATCCCAGAGTGGAACCCAGCTTGATAAATCCTAACTTTTAATTTGCTTGTTTAGATACGTGGAGAGTGGCTACTGAACTGAGTCACCAGAGTCAGCTAATGAACTTTTAACAAAAGAATAAAACATTTATTCAACAAGAAAAGATTAACTATATTACAATACTCCTTCACCCACAACTATACCTTTACAGACGTATACAGATTTGCAAGGATAACACAAATTACAAAGCTATCTTATACTCTAATGTCCACAGTAAGTACACAGTCCATGTAAACTAATAGGCACCCTGTAGTCAGATGCACCACACTCTGAAACCAAGTGACAGATGCCATCTCAACCAAAGGCTATGCATCTCCTCAACTCCCCCCAGATGATTGTCAAACCGTGAACCAGCCAGTCTCACTGAGCTTTGTCTTTCACACAAGGGTTTCCAATCTCCACTCTCCAAGAACTTAGAACCTTCTCCCAAACCGATGCTTTCTCTCAGACACCTTACAAAACCCCTAGGGTTTCCAACTCTCCTTCTGACGTTCCTCTTCCTTGAGTCACCACATGTATTCAAGCTGCCTTCCACACACTCTCTCTCACTGACTCAGCTGTCAATAGTACACCATTGCTTCACATACCCATTGCAAAGAGTTACAGACTTTCGGCTGTCTCTTTGGACCTTCTTGCCTCTTGCAAGCTGTTTTCATTTTAAATCTGCTTTCTGCAGCTTTTGTCTCTTTAAATTTGAAGCTTGGAGCCTTTCTTTCTGTCCCTCACTCTTAATTCCACTTAACAGACTAGAAGGTCTGCTTGGGATTTTCCCCTGTACCATTCCATGGCTTTTGGGGTTTTTCTTTAGCTTGGGACTGACAATCTGTCCCTCTTTGCTCCAGTGTCTCTCTGGCAGCTACTTTCAACCAACTTCAGCTTGGAGCTGGCTATCTGCCCCTTTTAGGCTCCTTCTCTGGCAGCTATCTTCAAAACCAGTTGAACTCTAACAGTTTCCAAAACAGAACTGCTGTTTTTCTTCTTCTGTGTCTGTCTGTGGGAGAGACCTGCCTCTCTGGACACCTGTTGCCAGGCAACAGCCAATTCTTCTACTCTCGTGTTTGCTTAACTTCTCTTTATGAGTTGTAAAACTCATTAGAAATGCAGGCACCTTTTCAAACTGAAACTAAAACTCAATTTGACCTTTCTTAACACACAGATACAGAAATACAAATCAAACTTAACATTAAAGCTAAAACTCATTCCTAACACCCACAAATACCAATGTAACTTACTTAAACTGTCTCTATTTCCTAACACTTCTGAGTCCACTTGTGTAGCATCTTACATAGACTCTGAGCTTAACGTGGTTGGCAGACATTCAGTGCTGATGTCCCACCTGCTGGTCATGTGTGACACCCCTGTGGACTCTAACCCTGAGACTGCTTGATGTCCTTGTGAGAGTGAGTTTGGAGTGAGTAGAAGTTTCAATTACCCTGGCAGAATGTGTCAGATCATTCATTCTTTTCCTGAATTTCAGGGCAGTTCTTTTTTGTTGGCCAGTGGTGCTGATCTCCCTGGCAACCTCCTCCTAGGCTGGTGTGGTCAGGTGGCAGGAACTCCTGCTCCTATCCCGAGGAAAGAGGACCTCCCACCTTCCCTAGATGGCCTGGAGGAGAATCCCCAGGGAGGCCTTGCTGGACTGTGGAGCCAAGGGTTTTGTCGTTTTAGGCACCATGGTGAAGCAGAACTTAACAACACACCTGGCCTGCAGTGAGTGAATGTCTGTGCAAGTGCCATTTAAATATGGTGCCAGGATCCTCAACACCACCACAAGATTTGACGAGCTCCTCGTTGATGCATAATTAATTAGCTGAAAAGCAGAAAATCATGTGGATTAATCCAACCTGCTGCCTGGTGGGAATCACACTGACTTTTCAGCCCATCACTGCACTTAGTCTCCAGAATGGAAAATTCCACCCCATATTTTTTGGAGATCCTTTAGCTCTTCTTCTGTTAATCCTGACATGTTCAGCGTGTTTAGACCTTCATTCCCAATTGCTAGTCGAATTCTTATGGCTTGCTTGCCTGGTTCAGAGACACACCTGAATCAAGAAACCATTGCTCTGCACACTGTTTAAACGTTTTGAATTTAACTAGTAGGTTAGCTGCATCCCAACTTAAACTGAGGAATTTTATGGATATTCTGACAATACCCCTTTGACCTTCCTTCTTATGTAGTACCTGGGATGAGTGTACCTGTCGCCACTTTTGCACGCTTTTTTGAAGCTCCACTCATGAAGATGAATTGTGGCGGTAATGCTCTTGCTGAAATCTGATCTCTGAGAACTCTTTTTGTTCCTCTATCAGCTTCATTTCCTTAGAAACCTGAGGCCACATTCTGGTTTCCCAGAAATCTGATGTCATAGCCAAGAATCCAAAGTCACAACCCCCTTTACCAGATACCTGAAGTTTCAGTTTCTCTTTCAGTTAGGGACTGTCTCAAAAAAAAACTTTGAAATTTTGAGATTAGTGTTAGTACATACCATAGCTTGCACATGCCTCCCCTAGTCTTGCAAATCGTGGATTTCATTAGATTAATGCAAAAGTTAGTTTATGTACCAATTTTAAGACATCAGATTGTTATATTTCCTTTTTCTCTTAAACTCAATATTTCTTCCCAGGCAATTTCCCCCACTAATGTCTTTAGTGGTATTGAAACATTTTATTGTTTTACAACTTTGTACCTTTTAAAAAGGATGAATAATTATATCTTGTAATATACTTTAGCAAATGGATGTAAAAATTAGATTCAAATAATTATTCAACCGATAATGTGGCATGTAGTAAAAGTATGTAATTCCATGAAAACTTATTTCACGCTTTAAATTAAAATGAAAATATTATAGCTATCTTACAGCTAAATACAAATGTTCTAAAAGAACAGGCACATTACAGCTATGCTTGTGCTTCCTGCTTCCAATTGCAGTAAAATATGTTGTTCCTCTATTTCTGAGTGTATCAGCTATTTAATACTTTGTGTTCCAGATAATAGCCATTAAACCTTTGTTTCAACAACAACAACTTATACTTATATAGCACGTTTAATATAATAAGATGACCACAGGAGCATTATAAGACAAAATTGTCAGTGGTTTATTTAAAGTACAACTTAATTTGAAGGAAAAACGTAAAATTAATCTGTTAAGTTTATTACAGATGGTGTTGTTATAGCAGCATCCTGTGGAATTGCTAATATATAATACCATGAATGTCATTTTTTTCCAAATGTTACTTGCCATTCTGGGCAGTCTATTTTTAAGTCATTTGACTAGTGCATGGTACTTCAAAGTGTTAATGTTATGGAGTGATATGATTGTGATGATGAATTCCCGACACAGTGAGTTACCAATTTACTTTCTGTGTCATAGGGAGGTGGAACCTACTGCTGCGGAGGCCGGGTGTTTCCCTAGAAGGAGGGAAAATTGAAGGGTGAATCATTCCAGGTAGCATTTAAATGTATCGTATGATCAGTCCAAGTCGATGCCTATTCTCACTGTTGGCCAAGTTTTGGAAAGATATAGAGAGAAGAAATGCTACCCTCCCAGTGACAAAATGCTGTCACTATCATATTTCAATGTGAATACTCTGAGCCACTTTGAGGGTCACAAAAAACATATTTGTTGAAATATAACTATGCCTTTGATGCATGTGCAAAATGTTAGTTTGGACACTCTTTGCTTTATTGCTCATTTAGTCATTTGGCCAATGGCTTTTCTGTAGCATGGCTGTTTCTTCTCCGTAATCTTTTCCAATCCTGTCTCGCTTATTGAGGAACAGTTCCACAGGTGGCCAGCCCTATCTGACATTTCACCTTAATCATTATTCTTCACATATGAGCCATGACAGTAATTGCCAACAGGCTGTGTGACCACAAGCACCACACATAAGCTCAGCTTTGTCCTCAGCTAGGGTGATGAACCCAGACTAAATCAAGGTGCTGCACAGGTGCTGAGAAGAATTGCCACATTTATACTGCCACCTCAATTAACTCTGCAGATTGGAGATCCAAAGTGGTACTTCCTGTCCTGTATGTTTAGCTACTCCATAGATAAATTCACTGAGCCATCAGGAAACCCGCACGGCAGTTTTAGAAAGCTTATTCTTATACTAACCCAAATGATTAAACCAATGAATTGTAACATGACAACAGTAACTGCACCTTAAAAGAATCCAGCTGGGATGTCCTGAGTTTCTGTAAGGCAACGTTCTTTTCTTTTTTCAAAATATATTTCATTATATACTTGGGGGTTTTTAGGTACATTTTCTTTTTATGTTTCCCAACATGTTTTGTTTTGTGGCATACAAATAGCAGAAAATCTGAATCCTATAGTAGACATAAATCATTTCACTTGTCTGCTTCGTTTTACTCGCCCATCCAAACCCCCAGTCCCCATCAATTCATTAGACTAAAATTCATGCTTGTCTTGTGTGTTATACAATTGAAGCTTTTAATAATCTTGTTTTGCTTTTATGATAGTATGCTTGTACCAACACAAGCAATGTCTATTTTTTGACAAACAATACTGTTAGAATATGCAGAAATAATACTACAGTACTTTTAATTTCTCTCGAGGCTGTTTTTACTTCATTAGTGTCATGAGCAAAAACCTGCTACAAGAAATATCAGTCAAAAATAACTAGTATAGAGTCAAACCATTTAAATACATATATGTTTAACAGCCACAATTAGCTTTACCTACAAGTATTACATGTGTAATCTAATTAGAACTAGTTAAATCAAAAGTTTTAGATTGCATGCACAGGAGTACAGGAATAATGGGCAGAATATTGCTGTCGGTGTGTGGGGCTGGGCCCGACACGCTAACATGTAAAATGATGCGCAATGATGTCAGGCGTGCATCCCGACGTCATCACGCATCATTTCGATATTTCATTTAGTGGGCGTGCGCCGGAGGTGGCTGCATGCCCGCCGAACTGTCAATGGCCTATTAAGGCCCTTAAGAATGCTGCCCATCCAACCTTCAGGTTGGCGGGCAGGCAAAGAGCCCAAGCAGCCTTCATGTTTTTCAGGAAACTTCGTCCACGAGCCGGACGAGTTCCAGAAGGTTTTATAAAATAATTACATAAATTTTGCAAACTTCACAAACATGTCCCAGCTCATGTGACACTGTCACATGAGGGGACATGTTTAAATAATTTTTTACTTTATTTATTCAAAAGTTTTATTATCTACTTAATCTCCTTGAGGCAGCTCCGTGCCTCAGGGAGATTGCTGCGTTCTTTCGCACACATGCGCAAAAGAGCACAAGCCTTGACTCTCCCTCCACCCCCTGCCTGCACAGGTAGCGCTGAGCACTACCATTACGCTGGATCATATTGTAATTGCGTTGCTGCTCGCATGAACTTTGTTCCCTCCGTGATACCCTGGTTCACTCCTCAATCACCCCAACACCCTGTCCACATCCTACTTCCATGGACATGCAGGGGGCGTAGCACCTGCCCTTTTACCATCTCTCTATTCACAATCCAAGGCCCCAAACACTCCTTCCAGATGAAGCAATGATTTACGTGTACTTCTTTAGGTTTAGCTTACGATATTTGCTGTTCACAAAGTGGTCTCCTTAACAGTGGGGAGATCAAATGCAGATTTGGTGACCACTTTATGGAACACTTCCATTCAGACCAAGCTTCCAATGGCCTGTCTTTTTAACTCTCCACCTTGCTCTCATGCTGACATCTCTGTCCTTGGCCAGCTACACTGTTCCAGTGAAGCTCACCGTAAGCATGAGAGCAGCACTTTATCTTACGATTAGGCATTTTGCGGCCCAATAATAAAACCTTCTGGACTCAATATTGAGTTCAACAATTTTAGGCCATAAATTCTACACTGCCCCTCCCTCCCCAACTACCCCACCCCCCCCCCACCCCCGCCCCCCATAACATCCTTTTCTTTGGATGTCTTGCTTTTTTTCTCTTACTTTTGTTTTCAGATAGCAGCACACCTGCTCTAGGCACATCTTCTGTTTCTTTGGCCAGAACATTGCACTCGTCGGGCAGGCACACACTCGAGTGTAAAATGACAGGCGAGTGTCCTGACATCATCGTGCACTCGCACGATATTTTGGTGGGTGGGTGCCCGCTGACAATTAACAGGCCTATTAAGGCCGTTAAAGTACCAATTAAATGAAAGTTTTCGCTGCTCGTCCAACCTTACGGTTGGCGGGCAGGCAAAAAAAGCCAAGCAGCCTTTATATTTTTTTAGGAAACCTCATCCATGGGTGGGATGAGGTTTCCAACAGCTAGTAAAAATAAAATAAAAACTTTAAGATTTCATTAATAACATGTCCCTGCCCATGTGACAGAGTCACATGAGGGGACATGTTTTTCAATATTTTAAAATTCTTTATTTTTAATTTTCAAAACTCTTCATCTCCATGGGGCAGCTCTGTGCCTCAGGAAGCTTTTCCTGGGCGCAGGCGCAAAGTTCCCCACTCACCCCCCCCCCCTCCCCCGCCCTCCCACACAGGCCGTGCTGAGCGCTGCAGCGTGCGTTTCACACTGGGCGGGTCTTCATTGGCCCGCCAGCATGAAATCGCAGTCGCAGCCTGATCGCAGGCGGCGGTCAGCTTCCCGACCGCTCTGGCTCGCCCTCTCCGAGCCCGTCCGACGAGGGCAAAATCCTGGCCTTTGTTTCTTTTCCTGCCGCATTATCATTCCCTTTGGCCCTGTAAGACTAACTCTTCTGTCATTCGATCTCTCCTGTCATCCCTATCAGAGGCCTTTCTTTTGTCCTTGCTCCACCCACCCCCTTGCTCAAAACCTTTCGCATCTCTAACTTCTCGCAGTTCTGATGAAAGGTCATCAACCTGAAATGTTCACCCTGTGCCTCTCTCCACAGATACTGCCTAACCAGCTGAATTTTTATATTAGTAATTTTACTTCATCTGGCAAATACAGTAAAATATTACTATCAATTTTACTGTATATGTGTTTTTTAATATTCGTTCATGGGATGTTGGCATTGCTGGCATCCCTAATTGCCCTTGAGAAAGCAAGTCTTCCCCTTGAACAGCTGTGTGGTGTAGGTATACCCATATTGCTGTTAGGGAGGGAATTTCAGGGTTTTGACCCAGCAACAGTGAAAGAAGAGCAATATATTTCCAAATCTGGGTGGTGCATGATTAGGAGAGGAACTTGCAGGTGATGGTGCAAAAGCAAGATACTGCAGACACTGGAAATCCATTTCTGCCACCTCCAACATGATGCCACCACAAAACACATTCTCCCCTCCACTTTCAACATTCCAAAGGACCGTTCACTCTATGGCTTGTTTATTCTTCATTCACCCCCTGCCCCCTCCTCTTCCCATGGCATCTTCTCATACAATCACAGGAGATTACCTCCTCCCTTCTCACTGTCCAAAGCCCTAAACTCTCCTTCCAGGTGAAACAGTAATTTGAATGTGCAGTTGGAATTTACAGTTTAGTGTGCTGTATTTACTGTTCACAATGAAGTCCCCTCCACACCGGGGAGACCAAAGACAAATTGGGTGACTGCTTTGCGGAACACACCCCTTCAGTCTACAAGCACAACCCTGGGCTCCTGGCGGCCTGTCATTTCACTTCTCCACTCACTCTCACTTTGGCCTCTCTGTCCTTGGCCTCTTACACTGTTTCAATGAAGCTCAACCTAAGCTCAAAGAACAGCACCTCATCTTTCAGTTAGGCACTTTACAGCCTTCTGGACTCAACAGTGAGTTCTATAATTTCAGATCATAAACTCTGCTCCTACTTTTTTCTTTTTGTGTGTGTTTTGTGTTTTTCTTGTTTTTGGACGGCAATTGGTGATGATTCTGCTTTGCCCATTTACATTTTCCCCTAGATCCACCCTTTTTTTCTTTACTTTACCATTACCATCACTTACTGCCTTCCATCATTATCCCTTTTATCATTGAATCACTCCTGCCTTCCAGCCTATCACAGGTCTTGCCTTTTGCTCTTTCTGCACTTTTCCTGCCTCAGCACTTGCTTAAACCTGTCCCACCTCTAACTTTCTCCAGTTCTGCTGTAAGGTCATCAACCTGAAACAACTGTTTCTCTCTCCATAGATGCTGCCAAGCCTGCCGAGTATTTCCAGCATTTTCTGTTTATTTCAGGTTTTCAGAATCTGCAGTATGTTGCTTCTGTAAAACCAGTTATTAAAATCTGAAAATTGAAGCTTCCTGTAAAATCAGCCAAATAACATGCAATTTTCACAATCAGACATTTAGTGAGGAATTTTCCCAGGCAAGGAGAGATGGGTTTATGTGTGTGTGGGAAGCTAAATCCTCTAAAAGTGACCCTGGGTCCTGAACCCACTTGCAGGTTTCACCCAGGAAGGTTTGAAAGTGAGCAGGGAGCCTCCATGCAACTGTCAGATAAGTCATTTTAATATTAAAATAGCTCATGAAGTGTCTTTTAACAAGGATTCTGGCCTTAATAGCCAGTGGACCTATTTCCCGAGTCATCAGAAACTCTCCAGGTTCACTGAGGTGAGTCCACAGTGGAGAATACGTCTTCAATGAAACTGACTGACTGGGAAGCCTTTGATATGTGAAGCTGAAGAACTGCCATCATGGCTAGGTGAACTCCTTGCCAGAGACTTCTTTCCGTGCTCAACAGGTTATTGCCAACTTTTTGGAAGTCACTCCACCTGTCTTACCTTCACTCAGCTTCAGTTGCATTTCCCTGCTGTGATCCTTCACCATAACATGGGAGAAGCTTATGCAGCTCTACCTTGTACCTCTGATGAAGGGCAAGAAAAGCAGCAATGTCAACAGCGACAGCAACAGTTGAATGACAATTGAAAGAGGGTGAGTGTGATTGTTGGCTGCTCAGATGAGGATGTGTCGCTGAGAAAAAAAGGAATGAGTGCAGATGCGAGATGTGCTGTTCTGCAGAGTGCTAAGCAGGAGAATGTTGGGAAGGTCAGAGTATGGAACTTGACGCCTGAAATTGCTATGCCACTCTCCTTTTCTGCTTTTATGAGGTCCTGGACCCACTTAATGCACTGTCTCCAGGTTGGGGGATACCGTACCTCTGACTTCCTCAGCCATTTACATCCACACCTGCGCGGTTGGAGATGTTGCCCTTTTCCTCCCATCCTTTGGAAAGATCACCTTGCTGCAGTCCCTCAGATCCTGCAACTGGACCTCAGGTAAAAGTGAGAGACCCAGCGAGCAGCCTTCCCAGGACCCTCTCCATTCCTGTAGTTGCTGCAGCCTCAAAAATCCATGTCCAGTTGATCTATTCTAACTCATGACATGGTCCCTTTATATAGAGATCCTTCTGATCTATAAATCTAACTGTCATCCTGCCCACCCGCCCTGTTTGGTCGGGGAACCTTGAGGCAGGGTGCTAATGCCTTGGCTCAGTTAAAGAGCCTCAGCAAAGCTCTCTGGAAACCTCAATGGGTTCCTGACCCACTTATGGCCTCGTCATTTCAGCAGGGACTAAGAAAAGAAGATTCTGCCCATTGTGCTTGTGCTTTCAAATTTTTATTCCACCATTGAGCTTTCCATAGATCTGATTATAGGCCACTTTCCAAAAACAAAATCTGTGACTCAATTTTTAAGCTAACCTCTTTTCGACCCATTTCTTTTGGTCTGCCAGTGCTAGCACAGACGGGCGGTGTAGTGTCAGCAAAATTGCTAACGTTGGAAGTTTAGGATTTATTGCTGCTTGGCTGAAAAGCCTAAAGCAGAGGAACAGTTTTGCATCACAGCTAAACCACTGATGGAACTGTGGATGGATGATCATGGCAATTTGTAAGCAGACTCCCATTTCCCAGGCAGCACACATTATAGGCAGGTTTTCAAGTTAAGTTCTGTGAAGTTCTTCCAGCAACTGACTGATGTTTTTTGATGGAAGACAACAAAAATAACTTCAAATGCGAGAGCTGCTTCCATTTCTCCAGAAAGTCATGTCAGAAAAGAAACGAATGCACCAAATACCCTTGCAGCTTTGAATGGTTAGCTCAAGGCCTTTTACTGTGAGTCAATCTTCAGAACTGTATCTGCAGTCTAAATCTGAAAAAAATAAACTGGTTACAGAGTGAATTCTTCAGCACAGCATGATGTGGACCCTAAGTCAGCTGAAGTCTTCAAGAATGAAATCAATAGATTTTTGTTAGGTAAGGGTGTCGAAGGATATAAAGCAAAAGCAGGTAAATGGAGTTAAGGTACAGTGCAGACATAGTCTAATTGATTGGCAGAACAGGCCTGAAGGGCTGAATGACCTGCTTCTGGTCCTGGAATGAACTGTTCAAGAACATTTCTTTTTCTTCCAATGCAATAAATTCTTATCTCTCACAAAAACCATTTGCATTGTCAGATGTTGAAATTCTGCAGGAGCATCTGCCTAGAAATCCTCTGCAGCAAGAATATATGTTGTTACCTTACATATTGTTAATATTTTAATGTCTTTTCCCTGACCATTTCCTCAGGTTTAACATCTCTGGCCATTCCCCTGTGACCAGAGCATCTAGGTAAATATTGTCACAATTCTCCCGAGTTATTGAAATATATGAAGTGTCAGCATATGATCACCTTGTTTCTAAAGTCCTTGTGGAACTCTGAACTTTAATAACTTTGGATGTACACATAATAGTAATCTTTCGCATTCCATTGTTAATTGAATTCCTATGCGTTGCATTTTTCCTGTAATGAGTAATTAATTTACTTCTCAGAGCTGTTATGGTCTTTAGTTCTGCTATCTATTACACACAGTTCATATTTCCCAATCAGGAAAAGATGAACACAGCACAAACAGCCCTAACATTAAAAAAATCTTTATGAATTGTGCTATCAGATGCCCATTACAGTTTTCCTCTGTTATGGCCAGGATTTTTCCTACGGTGGGCAGGGGTAGGGGCGGGCGCAGAGCCGATCGCTGCCCACGATTGGCTCCATGCTGCAATTGGCCCGCCCTGCGTAATATGTGGCCGGTAGCACTCAGCGCTGCCTGTGCGGGCGGGGGGAGGAGGGACAGTCGGGGTGAAAGAGCACAGCAATCTCCCTGGGGTAGCTCCGTGCCTCAGGGAGATTGAATGGATATTAAAATAATTAAAGATTTCATTTTAAAGTTCATTTAAACATGTCCCATCATGTGACTGTGTCACATGAGTGGGGACATGCTTTTATATTTATGAAAATTGATTTATTTATTTAATGAAAGCTTCAGGAAACCTCATCTCGCACGTGGATGAGGTTTCCTGAAAAACGCAAAGGCCATTTAGGCTTTCTGTCTGCCCACCAACCTTAAGGTTAGACGGGCAGCATTCTGAAGTGGATGAATTGATTTCTTAATTGCCTTAATAGGCCGTTTACATTTTGGTGGCCACGCAGCCGACTCTGGCGCGTGCCTGCCAAACGAAATATCACAATGGCATCGGGACGCATGCCCGAAGTCATCACGTGTCATTTTACACGTCGGCATGTCAGGCCTGCCCCCACACGCTGACCAGATAATTCTGCCCTATGTGTACATCCAAATTATTAAAGTTTAAAGTTGCAAAGAGACTTTATAAACACTCTGTATATGCTAAATCAAAATATGACTCAGACTAAAAACAGCAGACACTTTATTGAACATTAAACAGGTAAATAACCAGTATTTAGTTCAGCCAGTATATTTACAGTAATTACAAGCTTTTACTAATCTCAACATCAACAAAGAATCTTCTGCTGTCATAATTCCCAATATTAAACAAGCCCTTGATATTTGTGCACATTCTTCTTGCATGGCCTGCCTCTTTGACAAAGCTTTAGGCCTCCTGTCCTAATATTTAAAATTTTGTTTCATAACGTTGCTGTGAAGTGCACTAGAACATTTTTATTCCGTTATAGGCATTGTACAAATACAAGTTATTGTTGTTTTATGGCTACCAGAAACTGCTCTGACCAGGCTTGAACCTTTTTTGGCTCTGGACTGACTGATGTCATTATACCATACTGCTCAGCCTATAGCTGCATATTTCTTTGACAAAATCCTAGAACAAAAGGACATTGAAAGCCAACTCTCATAGCCTGGATGGTCAACTATTAAATTCAAAGTGCCATTTGTCCACACAAATAGAGCTACCAAGAGGTAACTGTAAATTGCCCTAAAGAATGTGTGCATTTGAATTGAATGGCTTTGGATCTGTTGCAAACACTGAACTTATGAGGTAAATCTTCATCAAAAAGGATGGCAGCAATTGACCCACACATATCAAGGTGTACCCAAAATATTCTATACCTCTGCCTTGTCCAGAAGCATATATATCAGACAGTGTGGAATGTGTGTTCTCTGTAGTCTGAAGAAAAAGCCAGTTTGAACCATGTGTGCACAGCAATCAACAAGAATCTAACAAATAAATGATCTTAGACAAAAATATTTCACACAAAGCTAGGTTTAGCCATGGGAAGTCCTTCATCAAGGATGTTTCTGAACAATAACACCAACTTGCATTTAATGGTGCCTTTATGGTAAAACATCCCAAGACACTTGACAGGGGTGTTATCAAGCAGACTTTGACAGCAAGCTACATGAGGCACAGATTAATCAGGGATAGTCAGCATGGTTTTGTTTAGGGAAAGTCGTGTCCTATTAACTTAATTGAATTTTTTGAGGAAGTGCCAAGGAGGATTGATGAGGGTAGTGTGGTGGATGTGGTCTACATGGATTTTAGTAAAGCATTTGACAAGGTCCCATATGGCAGACTGGTCAGAAAAGTAAAGTCCATGGGATACAGGGGAATGTGGTGAGTTGAATCAAAAATTGGCTCAGTGACGGGAAACAAAGGGTAATGATCGACAGATGTTTTTGAGAATGGAAAGCGGTTTGCAGTGGTGTTACACAGGGCTCAGTGTTGGGACACTTGCTGTTTGTGGTATATATTAATGACATGAATTTAAATGTGGGAGGCATGATTGGGAAAGTTGCAGATGACACAAAAATCGGCCGTGTAGTTGTTAGTGAAGAGGATAGCTGAGGACTCCAGAATGAAATCAATGGTTTGGTTGAGTGGGTGGGAAAGTTGAATGCCCTCGTGAAGATGGCATCTGTGACTTCATGGATGCATTTGTGGATGGAGGCTTGTGATATCCCACAGAGGTCACTTGTGGAGCCCTGAAAGGAGCCACTGGCGTAAAAATTGAGCATCACAGTCACTTTCATGGCCACTGGCCGTGTATGCACTCCATGTTTCTGTGGCGCCAAATCCTGCAATAGGTGGCAGATGTGACCGATCAGTTCCCATGACATGCGCAGTCTTCAGTAAGACTAGTTCTTGATCATCTGCAGGAATGAAAGGCGGCGCCTATAGACCCTGGGGTCTAGCTAGGCACCGACCAGCGACGGCTCGCTATGGCTCATCGGTGGCGTGTGAGGGAGCCCAGACCCCTCTTTTTCCAAAGGGTGCTGCTTCTCCCTCCACGCAGCCAGGCGCCTCAGTCACTCTCTTCTCCATCATTTTTGCTCTCTGTACGCCACAAGGCATACAGCTAGTTCACCAGGCTCCATTCTCATGTACTCCTCCTGCAGGATGAAAGCGGAGAGACATGTGGGTTAGCTTGGGTGTTCTAAGAACCTCCCATGGTTAAGTCTGAAGGCCCCTTAATGCATCCCGGAGAGCGCTGGCCACCACTTGGATGGCCAGAGTTTAGTGCGCCGCATTGCTGCCAGAAACCCCACCCACCTCTGCTTCACTCCACCTGATCGATTGGTGGCAGCTTTGCCCACTGGACTGCATGCTGTACTCTCAGCTCAGGTGCAGGCATTTTCCTAACCCGCACTGCAAGGCTGCACTGTTATCTTGAACCATGGGGGAGACTGGGCCAAACCGGGATGATGACATTGCAAGGGGCTGTGAGCACCTCCACCAGTGACTGCTCCATGGGCCAGCTTTAGCAAAGAGATTGTACAATGTGCCCAGTCATCCAACTGTTCTGCAGTCCACTAAAACGCTCATTAGTTTGCAGTCTGTGCCCGAGCGTTGAAAAGCTCTGGAGCATTTGGTGGTACTTTCATGCCTCTGTGTTGCTTCAGTGGGCAGTAAGCCAGAGACCCGACTCCACACATGTCATTGTGGCTGCGTCTGAACTGTCTCAGTTGCAGAGGAATGGTCACTTTATACAAGGTTTCCCTAATGTGTGGCCGCTTCCCTCCCCATACCCCGCATGTGCTTGTGCGCTACCTTCAACTGCAGGGCAGCCCTTGCCTCGCCCCCACCAAGTTGGCTCAACCTTGAGGTCCAACAGGCGACCCTCGCGAGTGCGTCACAACATTACTGTGCACTCACATCCGAGTTCCCCTCAAAGTGCAGCCCGCCATAAGTTGTTGTGAAACACATCAGCGTGATTGCACGCCGATGTGGACGGATGATCCAGCGGGAGGAGATGATTCCGGCGGGCTGGCCTTATAATTATATGCAGATGTATTACAATGAATTTCCCGATGTCTGATGGCAGGAAACACAGCCCACCATTGGAAGGCTGAGCAGATGCTCACAAACTGGTTTCACGACGTCGTAAAATCAATTTTTGGTCTTCTTGCCATATTGTCCACTCACGCCACCAAACATGCCCGATGCCAGTGGGCACCGATAATTCCACCCATTATTCCTTTTGTCATTTAATCACTTCTGCCTTCCAGCCTATCACAGGTCTTGCCTTTTGCTCTTTCTGCGCTTTTCCTGTCTCAGTACTTCCTTAAAGCTGTTACACCTCTAACATTTTTCAGTTCTGCAGATGACACAAAAATCAGCCGTGTAGTTGGTGGTGAAGAGGATAGCTGCGGACTCCAGAATGATATCAATGGTTTGGTTGAGTGGGTGGAAAAGTGGCAAATGGAACTCAATCCAGGGAAGTGTGAAGTAGTGCATTTTGTGAAGGAAAACAAAAAAGAGAATACAGAATAAATGAGAGGATATTACAAGGTGTAGAGGAAGTGAGAGATGTTGGAATTCATGTCCACAGGTCCCTGAAGATGGCAGGACAGCTGGATAAGGTGGTAAATAAGGTATATGGAATGCCTTCCTTTATTGGGCATAGTACAGAATACAAAAGCAGGGATGTAATGTGTTACGACCACAGCAGATGTTAATTGCTAAGCAAACAAAATCCCACAGGGAAATTTGGATTACAGGCCATACCCTTTTTTTTGTATTATGAAAGCAAGAGGAATGTATACAGATCTCAGCAGCAAGAAGTCCAGTGACACTTTTGGGATTTTAAAAATTAAAGGTAAATGTTTTATTAACAAGAGGAAACGAAAACTTAAACACACAAGATTACAGTTACACAGTTAAAATTAGTCTTAAAAAACATTCCCCAAAAGACTCCCTACTTGGTCAGACCCACAAGTAAACATCTTCCAGGCAACATTCCCTTATAGATGTTTATCTATAAAAATCCAGTAATATTAACCAAGGCAAACTAATGTAGCCTTAATAAAGGCATACCATACAACCTCTTAAACTCTCTTCTAATCTGCTGTGGAAATCCAAGTCTTCAGAACAAGACCTCCTCTTGCAGTCCAAGACTTTTCTGGCTGGCCTGAATGGTTGATTCAAACTGCCTCTTTCTCCCAGCCTGGAGATGTTTCCAGGAGATCTTCCTCACACAGCCAACATCCAACATCCAACAACAAACCCCTACGTTCTCCACAGTAACCCTAAAATACCTCCTTCCCCCTTTCGGGATGAAGGTTCCATTGTTCTCACACCTTTTTGAAACTCAAGTCCTTCCAAATATAAGAGCTTTCCGGTTTCTATTTTGTCTCTGCTTACGGATTAATAAAATGTAATATACCCTCTCCTGTTTACCCATGGAACTCCTTTAAGATGCATAAGTGCTTCTTGCCACTTCTGACTTCCCTTTGATATTCAAACAAATTCTCAACCAATCTCAAAATGCAAATGTTAGACCCAACCTGTTTACTTGTACCTCAAACCCACAATAACATCTCATTACAAATGCACACCTAACGCCGCTATCCTTTCGTGTTTTATCTCCCAGACAACCTGTCTCTATTAACTGTTCCCTAGCTTAATCAAATCATTTACACACACACATACACAGATACACAGCCCTCTTCACAGAATAACACAATATTCCCCAAAAATATATTTTTAAAAATCCATTCTCACAAATGCTGAAACTGTATAGAGTGCTGATTGGGCCACAGGTGGAGTTTTGCATACAGTCCTGGTTACTACATTACAGGAAGGACATAATTGCGCCAGAGAGAGTACAGAAGAGATTTAAAAGAATGTTGCTAGGGCTTGAGAATTTCAGCTATGAGAAAAGATTGGGTAGGCTGGGGTTGTTTTCCTTAGAACAGAGGAGGCTGAGGGGTGACTTAATTAAGGTGTACAAAATTATGAAGGGTCTAGATAGAGTAGACAGAAAAGGCTTGTTTCCCATAGCAGAGAGGTCAATTCCTAGGGGGCACAGATTTAAGGTGATTGGTAGAAGGATTAGAGGGGATTTTAGTAAAAATATTTTCACCCAGAGGGTGGTAGGTGTCTGGAATTCATTGCCTGGATTGCTCAAACCCTCAACTTGTTTAAAAGGTACCTGGAACTGCACCTGAAGTGCTGTAACCTGCAAGGCTATGGACCAGGTGCTGGAAGGTAGGATTAAAATGGGCGGCTAGTTTTTTTCAGCCAGCACAGACATGATGGGCTGAATGCCCTCTTTCTGTGCCGTAACCTTTCCATGATTCAATGATTCTATGAGATGTTAGGACAGGTGACAAAAAAATTAGTCAAAAAGGTAGGTTTTAAGAAGCATCTTAAAGGAGGAAAGGAAGTTAGCAAGGTTTAGGGTTGGAATTTCAGATTTTAGGACCTACGCAGGTAAAGGGTTGTTTTCCTTAAAACAGTGGTGCAGCAATGCAAATTGGAAAATCCTTTCAAACGGAACCTGTAGTCATGGAAGGATGTACTTCGGTATTAGCAGATATGACCTGGAACCAAGATTCAAATGGCACATTCTGTGATGGTCAAAGGTAAAACCATCCAATGGCCAGAGTTCCATTGGAGAGCAATCACCACAGTCCCATGACAATGCTGCTCTAGTTGTTGTGGAAAGTATTATCAGCCCAAAGCTATTAAACTCCTTGAACTTTTCTTCTTCTTATGGTCAGAAGCTAATGATTACACTATACTATACCACAACTCTGATAATGAAGTAGCCTACGTCAGCTTACAATAGAACCTGGACAACAGCCAGTCTTAGGCAGATGAGTGACAGATAATATTCATATCATGTAAGTGCTAAACAATTATCACATAACCTCCTGACTCCCCAAAGCCTGTCGACCATTTACAAGTCACAAGTCAGGAGTGTGATGGAATACTCCCCACTTGTCTAGAGGAGTGCAGCTCCCACAACATTCAAGAAGCTTGACACCATCCAGGACAAAGCAGCCCACTTGATTGGCACCACATCCACCAACATTCACCCCCTCCACCACTGATGCACAGTAGCAGCAGTGTGTACCATCTACAAGATGCACTGCAGGAATTCACCAAGGCTCCTTAGACAGCACCTTCCAAACCCACGACCACTACCATCCAGAAGGACAAGGACAGCAGATAGGTGGGAACACCGCCACCTGCAAATTCCCCTCCAAGTCACTCACCATCCTGACTTGGAAATATTTCACTGTTCATTCACTGTCGCTGGGTCAAAATCCTGGAACTCCCTTCCTAATAGCACTGTGGGTGTACCTACACCACATGGACTGCAGCGGTTCAAGAAGGCAGCTCACCACCGCCTTCTCAAGGGCAACTAGGGATGAGCAATAAATGCTGACCCAGCCACCGAAGCCACATCCGGTGAATGAATTTTTAAAAACCCTCTGAAGTTTAAAAGATCTACCATCACTAATTCTGCACCCCCTTCAACCCCCACACCACCACCTCCCCCCACCCACCCAAACCCCCCCAACCCCCCACACACCTTCCCACCCAGATCAAAATCCTGGGCGTTGTTGTTGACCAGAAGCTTCCACGTTGCCATCAACAACATGGATGGCTGCAAGAGCAGGGTAGAAACTAATTATTCTATGACAAATGGCTTACTGCTGACTGCTCAAATCCACTGTTTGTAAGATTCAAGTCAGGAGTGTGATGGAATACTCATTATCCATTATCAAGTGGTTCTGATTCAGCTTATTTCTAGAGTAGTCCTAAGTCCCTGAAAAGGATACATTGTTTCACCATTAAATGTTGGTTTTACAGACTATAAAACTACTTCAAAGATACAGGTTTAGTTTTCAGTCCTGGGTCAGGAGTGCAGAATCGCTACAATTGCTAGCTCTACAAACCTGACCCGGAAAAGTGTCCCAGAAGTTCTGATTTTTTGTTCTGGTTGTGGGGGATGGTGCGTTGCAGATGAAAATGGGAGTCCTGGTGGGCAACCCCAGAAAGAGTTCTGAAGCTGCCAAGTGCGGAGGCAGGCTGGGAGGAAAGCTCTTTGTCGAAGATATTAAAAAATGAATGAAACAAAAAACAGCTCTCCAGACCTCACCCTCACACCCCTTGATTCCCTTCATGCATTCCCCATGCCCTGTCCATGCCACCTCATGCCCCCACCAACCCGCCATGGCCCCTCAGACCCTCCATGCCAACCTATGCCATCCACCTTCACCCCATGGCCCTTTAAAGCTCCTACACCAATTTATACCTACCACCCACCCCCATGGTAGTTTACTGCCCATTTGCCAACTCATGCCAACCCATGCCCCTCCACCCACCACCCACCATCCTTTGCCCTTACACATATCATGCCAACTTATCCAACATCCTCCATGGGCAGACCTCAGCACCCATATTATAATTAAATAAAGTTCTTAAGTGTCTATTGATGAATTCGCTTTTTCAGAAAAACACTCTGATTGGTAAAAACCCATTCACTACATTTAACTTCCTTTAATCCCTTATGAAAACAAGAATTTGTATTCACAGTCCCACTTTAAAGAGTTTATAACCACTTGGAGCTGTCAATCACACTGTGAACTGACAGGGACCCCACTGTGATAATGATAGATTGTGAAATCAGTCATGCAGTACTAATTCTGTAATGACAACCCTCATGCTTATGTCAACAGGCAGTGTGAAATAGCAAGTACTGATTTTTTCAACACTGCAGACAGTTTTTTTTCAAATATTCAAAGGGTAGGACATTTAAATGCTTTGACAGCTTGAATGTTCTTTTGACAGTTCTCTTGGCCATTCTCTTGTCAGTTCTTTTGACAGTTCTCTTGACAGGTCTCTTGACAGTTCCAGTGAACTTGACAGTTCCAATGAATTTATGCACTTTTTACGCATATTCATGTCTACCCTTAACAATTCCAAAGGGCACCTTATCTCTCCCAAAGCCACCTGAGCTCTCCCAAAGGTGTCCAGGACCATATCCAAATAAGTACCTTACCTCTCCAAAAATGATATCCTGCCTCTCCAGAGAACCCTGGCAGTTTTAGTTCTTCTCCTCCCAGGGTTAAAATGTACAAGTTGTGTTTTGGACATTTCACTGGTCAAGATCAGACCATACTGAGGCAACTGCATTTTAACATGTGGAGCTGCCTCTGTGAATTGCAGATGTGCACATTAGAACCGTAGCCCCCTCACCCCCAATTTGCACCCCCTGCGAAAATGGCAGAGGCCCAGTTTTGGGGTGGAACTTCTGGATCCAGGCCTCTCCTGCCATTTTTGCTAGGATGGGCAGGCTCTCTGTCTGCACAAAAATCCTGGCCATGTTTATGTCCTTATGATGCAATCTGCTACCCATGAAATTCTGTCATGTAGGCCAAGTTGTTTAGATAATTTCAATACTTCCTAAGCATCTTGAGGCAAAATTATTAAGACCGTATAACTAGGGATAACTCTTTGCTCCTATATGCTTTGAAGACTTGGACAATCTATGGCAGGCATCTGCATGCAATGGAGAAGAACCACCAGCAGTGCCTTCACAAGATCCTCCAAATACATTGGCAAAAGGGCGGTTCAACAGCAGCATCCTCTTCCAAGCAAACATGCCCATCATTGAGGCTCTAGTCGCTCAAAACTATCTCTGCTGGTCAGATACATTGTTTGTATGCCTATCACTAGAATACTGAAGCAACTGCTCTACTCGGAACTCGGACATAGCAGGGGACTCCCAGGAGGATAGCAGAAAAGCTTTAGGGATGTCCTCAAAGCATCTCTGAATAGGTCAGACGTCCCTGCTGACTCATGGAGGTCCCTGTCCTATGACCAACCAAAATGGGGATGGTTCATTCAGAAAGGCACCAAACACATTGAGAAACATCATCAGGAACACACAGAAGCGAAGTTGAGGCATCGGAGAGAGCGCATAAACCTCTCAACAACTCATTTACCCAATCCTTGAAGCACCACTGGCCCACAGGCGGCAGAGTCTAGAGATCGTGCATTGGACTTATTAGACATCTCAGAACCCATCGACCAGTGTGAAAGCAAGTCAGCCTCAATTCTGAGGGACTACCAAAGAGGAAGGAGACATTTCCAGAAAAAAATGTCTTTATCTTAAAACCCAACAAATTTTGAGAATTATCCAAAAAATGATTGCCAAAGAATAACCAACTCTTGAATTGAACACATTCATGAATACATTTAACAATCCCAAAGGGCACCTTACCTCTCCCAAAGGACACCTGATCTCTTCCAAAGGTGTCCCTGGACCATATCCAAAAGCCCCCACCCTCACCTCTTTCTCTGGTACATTGATGGCTGTTTCCCGCTCTCGCCCTGAACTGGAAAATTTGACCAACTCTTCTTCTAACTTCCACTCTGCCCTCAGTATCAAATGGTCCATTTCCAAATCTTCCCTTCCCTTCCTCAACTTTTTTGGCTCCATTTCAATGGAAGGACAATTGGTCAATATCCAATATGAGCCCACTGACTCCCTCAGCTACCTTAACTACAATTCCTCACACCTCGCTTCCTGTAAGGACTCTATTACACTCTCCCAGTTTCATCATTTCCATCACATCTGTTCTGACAATGCAACCTTCCATACCAGTGTTTCAGATATGTCTTCTATTTGCCCCTGCTATGATTGATAAACCTTCCCTTTCAGCCTTCCTAAGAGATTGTTCATTCTGTGATACCTTAGTTCATTCCTCAGTCATTGCCAACAACATCTTTCCACTCCACTGCACCTTCTCTTACAAGCACAGGAGGTGCATCACCTGCCCTTTTACTTCCTCCTTTCTCATTGTCCAAGGCCCCAAACACTCCTTCCGATTTACTTCCACTTCATTTAATTTAGTATACTGTATTTTCTATTCAGAGTGCAGCACCCTCTCACTGAGAAGACCAGACACAGATTGGGGTAACTGCTTTGCGGAACACCTCCTTTCAGTGCGCAAGTGTGATCCTGAGCTTCCGATTACCTATCATTTTAATTCCCCACCCCACACCCACTCCCACCTTTCTGCCCTCAGTCTTCTACACTGTCCCAAGGAAGCTCAAGGAACAACACCTTATTTTTTGTGGGCACTTTACAGCCTTCCAGGCTCAACATTGAGTTCAACAATTTCAAATCACAAACTCTGCCCCCATTTTTTGGCAAACAGCTACTGTTGGTGACGATTCTGCTATTTCCATTTACACCTTCTCTGGATATATTGGGATGAAAATTAACCTTGGAGGTGGGTTTGGAAGAGGTGAGGAGAGCAAGGAAAATATGTCGGACACGAACTCACTTCCTAACAGCACAGTGTGGGTGTACCTATGCTACATGCACTGCAGCAGTTCAAAAAGGTGGCTCACCACCACTTTCTCAAGGGCAATTAAGGATGGGCAATAAATGCTGGCTTAACCAGCAATGCCCACATCCCATGAAAGAATAAAAAAAGGAATGCCGACATGTTCCCGCCTTTCCCGCTTTTCCCAGTGGAGGCTTCTGTGCGCTGACAGCAATCCACCTGGCAACAGAAGGAAGCCAATTGAGGTTGTTAATAAAGCAAATTAGCAGACAGATTTCAAAGACAATTAACTTTTACTGGCAGCGCACAGGACTCCCGCAGTGTTGGAAACTCGTCAGCTCATTGGAAGCAAGTGCACAGTCGGAGGTCAGAACGTCAAGAAAGTAATATGTAATCGGAATGTTAAAGGTACAAGTGGCAACACTGAGGTCGCGGACAGGCAGAGGTTTTCAAACGTATGATTATTCCCTGTAGGCCGATGTTACAGATAGTGCTGTTAGTGAAGAAGTAGAAGCCATTTTCTCCAGCTGTTTCAAGCCTCCATTTCATTCCGCCCTCTCTCATCCCATTCACCTCAGAGAGTCTCTCACTACAGGCATAGTGAAGGCTGCTGGCTGTAGTATAAGGGTCTGGCACATACAGAGTTACTGTGGGGCTGAGTACAGTACCACCCACACAATAACGTAAGAAGGCACATGACCCAGACCCAGGGGTCAGTATGTGTTGAGCGGTGACAGTTTAAGGTGTAAGCATAGAAATAGGTCCTATCCTGTACCCTTTATTGTACATGTGTAACTAGTTATAATTGTTAATAAAGACTTACAGTTAACCTACTGAAGACTATGAAGACCGTTCTGTAACCAACACCCTCCCAATATTGGCCACCTTGCAATTTTGTGCACTGAATGGCCTTCCTGCCTCCTCAGACCCTAATTGGACAGCAATCCCAAAGGCGCCCTTTTAGTTGGACATCTCCTGGAAATTTATACCAATGTTCCCGCTGTGGCAATCAGGCTCACAACCCAAAAATAATCCCAACATCCATAAATAAACTAAGGTGGAAAAATTCATACGGACTTGAAACATTAACTCTGTCTTTCTCTCCACAGATGCTGTCAGGCTTGCTGAGTTTTTCCAGCATTTTTTTGTTTTTGTTGTGGAAAAATTCAGTCCATCTTTTGCTTTATTACTTGTCTCATTACCATCTCCTTTTACAGTGCACCATCATCCCTCTTGTCATTTAATCACTCCTGTGTTCCACTCTATCATGGACCTTTTTTTGTTCTTCCCCTCCCCCTTTCCCCGCCCTGTTTAAGGCTGACATCTGCTTTCATTGGAGTTTGGCCTCTCAGTGTTGCCTTTATTTTTTTACATTTTTTTTCCTCTTGTGAATCATGTTTAACCAAGGCTCAGTATAAATATTTTATTTATCCCTTAATTCTCTCTGGTGATAAATAATTCTCTGAGAATAGAATATTTGATTCCAGAGTAATGCACAAGGTACGAATTCAGTTTTTACAGAACTGGACCCGTAATCAGACCATACATTGATAGGTGTATAATTATACTCCTAATTAATATAAATATTGGCAGGAGAGCAAGATGTGTTCCCCTCTCTGGGAATGTCACAGGATACCAGTCCCTCAGAATGCTTCTGTCTTGTGTTTAAGAATGATTCTGGAGATAACCCCTCCATGTCTTCATATTCCAAACATCCTTCGCAATGTCTGGGTTAGCAAAGCAATTATGAGTCCATACATGGATCAGTTCAATCTGAACATCTTTCAACCACAAGTTATAAATTGGGTCCACTGTTCTAGAAAGGGAATTAAATTCAGTTTCTTTCAGGTGATTCACCTGTTGAAGAAAACAGGATATTATTTGAAGCTTTTATATCTTCAGTTGTAAATATGCTCTTGAAACCCAAAAGAATCTTTCACTCCGAAAGCAAATAATGGCAAGTGTAAAAGATTCATTTTATGCTTTCATACAATTGTCGTATAACCACAAACTAGCTCAGGCAATCTGACATTATTTCTAACACTGGTTAGAAAGCCTGAAAACTACATTCCTTAGAGATTTATTGTAGAATACAAAGACCCAACTCTGTTCTCCCCTTTAGAATTATGGTATACTATTGGTCCTACAATCTTATAAAACCCAAGCTCTGCATTGCCTTATCAGACTCATTTTACAGCATTAGGATAACCTAATCTGTCAAGTTTCTCAATTCACAAAAAGATGCAGTCAAGACATAAGCAAATCCAAACAGTAATTTTACTTAATTTGGCAAGTACAGTAAAATGTTACTACCAGTTTTATTGTATATGTGATTTTATTGTTCCATCATGGCAGTGGGTGGAATTTAAATTTAATTAGTTAAAAAAATCTGGATTGAAAGCTAATCTCATTAAAGGTTACCACAAAACTATCATCGATTGTTGCAAAAATCCGCCTCCACTGCTAATTTTCTTTAGGAAAGGAAATCTTTTGTCCTTGCCTGGTCTGGCCTACATGTGACTCCAGACCCACAGCAATGTGGTTGATCTTAACTTAAAGAGCAACTAGGGATGGGCAACAAATGCTGGCCTTACCAGTGGCGCCCACATCCCATAGGCAAATACAAAAATATATAAAAGCAAAATATAAACAAAACTATATATTCGTCAATGGGGTGTGGGCATTGCTGCCATCTCTAATTGAGGAAGTGATGGTGAGCTGCCCTTTGAACTGTGGCAGTCTGTGTGGTGTAGGTACACCTACATGGCTGTTTGGGCGGAAGTTTCAGGATTTTGACCCAGCAACAGTGAAAGAATAGTGATATGTTCCCAAGTCAGGATGGCGTGTGACTTGGAGAGGAACATGCAGGCGGTGGTACAGAAACAAAATACTGCGGATGCCGGAAAATCAAAATAAAAAGGGGACATGGCAGAAATCCTCAGCAGGTCTGGAGGCATTTGTGGAGAGAGAAACAGAGTTAATGTTTGAGGTCCATTCTGATGAAAGGTCGCAGGCCTGAAATGTTGGCCGGAATTTTCCAACCCCCACACGCTAGCGGGATCTTCCAGTCCCGTCGATGTGAACGGAGATTTCAATGGCTCACCGGCCCTGCCACAGGGAAACCAGCCATTATCTCTGTTTCTCTCTCCACAGATGCTACCAGACCTGCTGAGGATTTCCAGCATTTTCAGTTTTTATTGCAGGTGATGGTAGTTCTAAGCACCTGCTGCCCATGTATCTCTAGATGTTGCAAATTGATGGGTTGTCAGATGTATGTATTCTTAGGTGGCCAGTTGAGAACCACTTTTTAAAAATTATTTCACTGGGTGTGGGCATCGCTGGCAAGGCCAGCATTTGTTGCCCATCCCTAATTGCCCTTGAGAAGGTGGTGGTGGTGATCTACCTTCTTGAATTGCTGCAAGATGCACCCACAGTGTTGTTAGGAAGGGGGATCGAGGATTTTGACCCAGCAACAGTGAAGGAACGATAATAGTTCCAAGTCAGGATGGTGTGTGGCTTGGAGGGGAACCTGCAGGTGGCAGTGTTCCCATGCATCTGCTGCCCTTGTCCTTCTAGGTGGTACAGACCACAGGCTTGGAAGATGCTGTCTAAGGAATCTTGACAAGATGCTGCAGTGCATCTTATAGATGGTAAACATTACTGCCACTGTGTGTCAGTGGTGGAGGGTGTGAACGTTTTAAGGTGATGAATGGGGTGCCTATCAAATTGGTTGCTTTGTCTTGGACGGTGTTGCGCTTCTTGAGTTTTGTTGGGGCTGCACTCATCCAGGCAAGTGGAGAGCATTCCATTGTGTTCCTGACTTGCGCCTTGTGGATAGTAGACAGGCTTTGAGGAGTCAGGTGGTGAGTTACTGACTGCAGAATTCCCAGCCTTTGACCTGCTCTTGTTGCTATAGTATTTATATGGCTGGTCCAGTTAAGTTTCTGCTCAGTAACCCCCAGGATGTTGATAGTTGGGGATTCAGTGATGGTAATGCCATTGAATGACAAGGGGAGATGGTTAGATTCTCTTGTTGAAGATGGTTATTGCCTGGCATTAATGTTACTTGCCACTCATCAGCCCTAGCCCGAATGTTTTCCAGGGTCTACTTGGGTTTAAAAATCTCTCAGATGGTAGGCAGAAGGAAATGAGGTCAGGAGTGTGACCCTTTAAGAGTTATTTTACCCTAGATATCTTCAGTTTCTGTTTTTCAGACTTTTGCACCTTAGCCCCTGCTTTCTATGTGCTATGGAGTGTTTTCACATGCCTTGACACCTAAAAAAAATTTATTTCTTGGGATATGGGTATTACTGGCAAGACTGGCATTTATTGCCCATAAAAAAGCAAAATTCTATGAATGCGGGAACAAACAGGGTGTGTGTGTGTCTGTATGTGTGTGTGTGTCTGTGTGTGTGCGTGTATGTGTGTGTGTGCTTGTGTGTGTGCGTGCGAGGTGTGTGTGCGTGAATGTGTGTGTGTGTCTGTATGTGCGTGCGCGTGTGTGTGTGTGTGTGTGCGTGTGTGTGTGCATGTGTCTGTGTATCTGTGTGTGTGTGCGTGTGTGCGTGTGTGTGTGTGTGTGCGTGCGTGTGTGCGTGTGTCTGTGTGTCTGTGTGTGTGTGCGTCTGTGTGTGTGTGTGTGCGTGCGTGTGTCTATGTGTGTGTGGTGCCTGGGCACACAGAGTATGTTAGTGTAATGGTTATGTTCTTGGACGGATAATCCAGAGATTGCCTTATCTGTGGAGAGAGAAACAGAGTTAACATTTCAGGTCTATGACAAAAGGTTAATGTTTCTCTTGCCACAGATACTGTCTGACATGCTGAGTATTTACAGCACTTTCAGTTCTGGGCTGGAATTTTCCATGCTCACTGGCGTCGGGCGTGTTCGGTGGCGTGAGCAGGTAATATGACGAGAAGGCCAAACATTGGTTTCACAACATCCAGGGACCAGTTTGCGATTGTCCGCTTAGCCCATCGACGGTGAGCCGCATTCCCCGCCATCAGACGTTGGGAACCTCATTGTAATACATCAGCATATCATTATATGGCCAGAGCGCTGGACTCATGCCCCCATTGGATCGTCCACCCACTTCGGTGGGAAAACACATCAGTGCAGAACACGCCTTGACAACTGTGGTGTTCAGAAGTTGGGACTTACCCACCAGGGCCTTGCTCACATTGCAGACATCCGAGGAGGCAGAAGATGCTGGAGTCCGACAGCAACGGGACCCTGGAGGAACATCCATGGTTTGCTGGGTGGATTCTCATGGATATGGTTCTGCTGCGAAGCAACTGATGGAAGCTGGAAAGTCACCATTGGTGCTCACAACAGATGATGGTCGAGGCAGTGGGAGAGGAAGGGCTAGGATGGGCTGGGAGACGAAGCGATATCGGGGGGGTGAGGTTGGGAGGGGGAATGAAGGTGTCATGGAGGTGAGGTTGCGGGGAGAATGAAGGTGCCGGGGGTGAGGTTTGGAGGGGGGAATGAAGGAGGAGGTCAGGGAGGTTAATGTGGAAAGGGGTGCGATTTTCGGAAAGGAAGGGAACGTGCACTTTCACCAGGACATCCCCAGAGGAAAAGGGTTGTGTCTGGCCGATCATGGAGGGGAGGTGAAAGGTGATTCCAGGGGTGTCAACTGTGATGGGAGAAATGAAATGGGTGAATGGAGGAGGTAAAGGACAGAGGAACAAAAGTAAAACTGAATTAGCACCATGCTGTCCAAATCAAAAGTCAAATGAGAGTAGTGGCGGGTGAGATCAGCTGCTGCATGGGAGTGTGGTCAGTGAGTGGGCGGAGATGCAGGTCAGCTCAGACGAACAACTGAAAGTGAACCCCAGCAGTCAGCATTGAAAATGCTCAGGGCGTTGAGATGAGTGTGAAACGGGAAGGAGCTGCCTGCGTGGGAGTGTGCTTGCACAAGGTTCTGAAAGGTCCTGCCACACACACACTTCTCCCTCCAGAATCACTCGTGGGCTGGCTGCTCCCCCTGTGGTGACAGAAGGTGTGGTTCAGGGGCTCAGAGGCAAAGGGGACTTAGAGGGAGTGGACAGCCTCTGAGATTCCTGAGTGGATGACCCAGGGATGCCCAGCTGCCATTCCTCCTCCCTTCGGGTGCCTGGGGGCCCCGGCCTGACTCGTTGAGGGGAAGGTGCACCTGGAGGGACATCGATGTGCCCCATTTCCCTCTAGCGTTGCCACTGAAGGAACTCACCCAATGCTCCTGCGATAGAGTGCAGGTCTGCACACATCTCCACATGCTGCTGGACCAGGGTCTCCACAGCATCCACCAGCTTCCCCATGAGACCTCCATATACACACATGTGGGCACCACCTCATCAGAGAGCCAGCGGACGCTCTACTCCAATTTGTGAGCCACTCTGTTGAGATCGTCCTCTGTGTGATGTTCCTTTGCCTTCTGCTGACTCTCCATGATGAGTTGGAAGGCCAAATCCAGAGTTCGTCATCTGACTTGGATGCCTCACAGATGCCTCTTCCCCAGAAGTCCTTCGAGTGCTGGGGAGCTTGGCTAAACCTGTCTGCTCCTGCTGTGGATGTGTGTCCATGTGGTGACCACCAGATTGTGGACTGCTCTAGAGCTAGGTCCCTCCGAGGTGTGTGTTTCTGCGCTGGTGGAGGGTGTGGATAAGCGCTGTGACGGGTCTTCCAGGCTATTTATTTCCAGCTCTTCAGTGGAGATGTCCACTTGGCTGGAGGTGAAGACATGGATGGAGCTGAGGGACTGGCTGGCTGAGGGTATCGGTCGCTTGGCAGAGCTCCCTGTGAACCAAAGTGGAGTTAATTAGTGCATGGCAGCAGAGTCAAAAGTAGGAGAGAGAGCTCTCACAGTTGCATTGAGAGATGAATGATGTGGTGAAGGATCCTCAGGTGGGTGCTCGATCCAGACTTCACCATCGCTGCAGGCAGGTCCACGTCCTCACCAGCCAGTGCAATGGCACACTCCTCAAAGTACGTGAGGGGACTAATGTGGGCCACTCCACCCCCCATTTGGGACCTCTCCTGTTGTTGTGAGCCAGCTTCTCCTGCATGAAAACAGATGGAGAGAGTGTGAGCAGGACACATGGCACTGCGTGGAATGTTTGTGGGGTGAGCGGAGCCATGGACGGGATGAGGACGCCAGTCCGAGAGGTTATGAGCCTGATGGAGACGTGAGAGCATGTGTGAGAGTTAGTGGTGTTGTCCCTTGAGGTGTGAGATCCCTGTGGATGTGTGATGGGTTTGTGAGTGTGTGGGTTGAGAGTGATGAGAAGAGTGAGTTACCCTGGCGGAACAGATGAGACCATTCATCCTGTAGCACCACTGGGTGGCTGTCCTCTTTTGCAAGGCTGACCACTGCTGTCACCGCCTCCCATGCTGGATTGGTAATGCAGCTGTCCACCCTGCAGCTACAGCAGGATAGGGGACATCACGGCCGGCCTCCACGACGTTCAAAGGCGCTTGAGGGACACATCACTAAACCTGTGGGCTGCAGTCTTCTTGCCTTTTGGAGCCATCCTGTCTCCCCTGCAGCAGTCGTGGGCTGGAAGCACTGAGAGGTGTGTGCGTGGCTGCACTTTAAATGTGGCACCCGGTGTGATGAAACAGAGAGGTGATGGCATGGCGGGCGAATGAGAGGCCGCCCACCAGGGAAACTGCGTGTTTCCCAGGAAATAATTAATGTGGTGGGTTTGGGACGATACGGCGTGAAAAGCCACCATTACGGTCAGTGGGTAAAACGTCGTTTTACTCGCCCACCAACGCACTTTGTTTAAATCTGGGATGATTCCACCCTTTATTTCTTTATTGCCCATCCTTAATTTGCCCTTGACAGGCCTGCTAAGCCTTAAGTGGGCTGTTAGGGGATAACCACATTGGTGATGGACTGGAGTTGCGTGTAGACCAGACTGGGTAAGAATAGCAGGTTTCCTTCACAAAGGAGCATTAGTGAACCAGTCAGATTTATATGACAATTCAACAGCTTCATGGTAGCTTTTACTGATACCAGCTTTTTATTTTAAAATTAATTCAAATTCTCAATCGATCATGGTGGAATTTGAATTTGAATTCTCTGGACTGCTAGTCCAATAACATATCCAATACACTACCATACCATAGGCCACACTCACAAAAACACATGCAATCTTCTTAATGTTATCTCAGCTACTGGTTGTTTCCTGTGCCTCCATGGGACCCTCGTCTTCCAAAAGTGGCAGAATAACATTATTGTAAGCCTCTTAGATTTTAACTGCAAAACAAATTTATTAAATTACAATTAGAACAAATAGTAGCAGTGGCACAACATAAGTTTTCACAGTAGTTCTTAAGCTTAGCTAGTTCCTGTTGCAATAGAAAATGTTTACAACTGCTATGCTAGGTATGACACAAGTCATTTTTCTTCCATTGTGTTTGTTTTCATTTTCTAGCCAACTAAGGAAATTGTCTGACTTCTTCAAAGGTTCCAGATGGAATCACTAATTTGAAAAAGGTAGGGTGATAAATTTCCTTAGACTAGGACCAATCGGAATTTAAGCAATGGTTACATTCCAAACAAAAATGTCAATTAAAAATACATTTGGAACAAAAATCACACAATGTTTGTATTTGAATTAACTGTCTTGGCCTCAGATACCTGACTTCAGAGAAACCGATTAAATATTGCAACAAGTGACTTTTATTCTTGTCTGAACCAATTGGTGAATTTCAATAGCACACATGTATTTAAAGGGAACCTTAAACCAGCTTATATTTCACCTCTCTTCTATTTTTCCTTAGTTCTGTTGAAGAGTCATACGGACTCGAAACGTTAACTGTGTTCCTCTCCGCAGATGCTGTCAGACCTGCTGAGTTTTTCCAGGTATTTCTGTTTCTGTTTTTGTAAAATGACATACTGATGGGTTTAGATGATGCAGGTTAGGAGGTAGCTTGTGTGGTGAATAAACGGCAGTAGAGATCATCTGGGCCAAATAACCTGTTTCTGTATTATAAATTCAATGTAACACCACCAAAATTAGATCAACTCGCTATTCATTAGAGTTTCTGGGGCCTTGCGATACCCTGTTGTAACAATTAATAATAATTGTAACAATTATGCTTCAAAAACAATTCATTAATGTTAAATGTTTGGAACAATATGAGGGAGTGAGAAATTCTGTCTGTACTTGAATACTTATCGCATTACCTCTCAAAGCCTTTTCCAACACCCTAAAACTGTGGAACTCTTTGCAAAGATTTAAGCATTTTTGTCAGAAGTTAAGCATTTTTGTCAAAAAATTAATTTAGTATGAATCTATTTCATTGTATTATAGCACATATGAGATTAAAAAAAACACAAATTCACCCTCAGAAGAATGTTTCAAGTCATTTTTGTAAGGAGTTCCACAGTTTTAAAAGGCTTTGAGAGGTAATGCAATAAGTATTCAAGTGCAGACAGAATTTCTCACTCCCTCATATTGTTCCAAACATTTAACATTAGTGAATTGTTTTTGAAGTATAATTGTCACAATTATTATTAATTGTTACAACAGGGTATCGCAAGGCCCCAGAAACTCTAATGAATAACTAGTTGATCTAATTTTGGTGGTGTTACATAGAATTTATAGTATAGAAACAGGTCATTTGGCCCAGCTGATCTATACTGCTGTTTATTCACCACACAAGCTACCTCCTAACCTGCTTCACCTAACCCCATCAGTATGTCCTTTTATATCTTTCTCCTTCACGCATTTATCTAGCTTCCCTTTAAATACATCTGTGCTATTGAAGTGCATCTATTGGTTCAGACAAGAATAAAAGTAGGTTCACAGACTCACAAGAGAAAAGGAAGAGGCTATTCGGCCCATCATGTCTGCACTGGCTCTCTAAATGAGCATTATGACCTAGTGCCATTGCTCTGCCTTTTCCCCATACCCCTGCACATTGTTTCTATTCAAATAATCATCTAATGCCCTATTGAGTGCCTCGATTGAACCTGCCTCCACCACACTTCCACGCAGTGTATTCCAGACCTGAACCACTCATTGTGTGAAAAAGCTTTTTCTTATGTCACACTTGCTTCTTTTGCAAATCACTTTAAATCTGTTCCCTTTCATTCTTGATAAAAATTAACACTCGAACCCTCAGATTAAAAGTCTGATGCACTACCAACTGAGCTATCCAGGCATGGGCCACAAACCAATTCCATCAGGGAGGTGGTATGCTCGAACTGTCTCTTGCTCATCCCAAAATTAAACCCTTTAATTTCAATTAAGAATTCACGTATTCTGTTTATATTTTATGACTTTATCTACCTCCATTGTCACATTTAATGACCTATATATCTGCACACTAATTTCCCTTCATTCCTCTACTCCATTTAAAATTTAGGGCACTTTTTTTTATCCAATCATGGGATGGACATCACTAGCTAGGCCAGCATTTATTGCCTTTGAGAACTGCTAGGCCATTTCATTGCTGTGGGTCTGGAGTCACATGTAGGCCAGACCAGGTAAGGACAGCAGATTCTCTTCCCTAAAGGACATTAGTGAACCAGATAGGTTTTTAATGACAATCGACAGTGGTTTCATCGCCTTTGTTAGGCTTTTAATTCCAGCTTTTTTTTTAACATTGAATTCAAATGTCACCACCTGCCGTGGTGGGATACAAACGCAGATCCCCAGAGCATTACCCTGGGTCTCTGGCTTACTAGTCCAGTGACAATAACACTACGCCACCACCTCCCCAATTACTCCCTATTACTTCCGAAATATAATATTTTACATTTTTTCAACATTGACTTGCACCTGACACCTATCTGTATCCAGGTACATTACAGCTTCAGTGAGAAGGCTTCAGAATGAAGCTCCATCCATTTGGCAATATAGTTCAGCATTATTATAAAATCAAGATTCTGCGAATGCCGGGAATCTGAAATAAGAACAGAAAATGCTGGAAATACTCAGCTGACCTGGCCACATCTGTGGAAAGACAAACATGGTTAGTGGATGGAATTTAACGGCCCATCCCAGGAGTGGACTGAGAGGCAGGAAGGGGCCATTTAACCGGGTGGAGAGCCTGTTGCCTTCTTGAATCCGCCCACCAATTAAGCGAGGGGTGGGGAAGATTATGGCCTTCCTACCCCTAGGCCATTTGAGGCCCTTAAATGGGTAATTAACCTATTCTACCAGTGGTGGGCAGGTGGGGGGTGTGGGGGGTGGGGGAGAAGCTACGTGGGCAGGCTGACCAGTAAAATCCATCCAACAGAGGGCCACACCAATGGCAAGGAAAATCCTCCCTGCCCTCCACACCTTCTCTCTCCCTCCCCTCACCAGGGCCTGTCTGACTGGCCCCAGCAGTGCGGACACCCCATTAAACTCTCCTACAGACTTCCATGGCTGCTCCTTATGTTGGGCCTACTGCAGAACTAGCAGTGACTACCAGTGCCAGTGATATTCCTGGGTCTGAGAAGCAGCCAGCCCTCTGACACGTAAGTGCCTGATTGGGATTTAATCCCATGTGGAATCCAGAGATAGCTGCAGAGGGGTTACCACTGGCTCTCTGTCTGGTGGACAGGGCTACCATCACATCCATTAACCTTCTCAGGTCTGTGACCTTTCATCAGAAGTGGTGAAAGGTCGCAGGCTTGAAATGTTAACTTTGTTTTATTCTCTCCACAAATGCTGCCAGATCTGCTGAGTACTTCCAGCATTTTCTGTTTTCATTTTAGCTCAGCGTTACATTTGCTTTGTTGATTGCTGAGCTGCAATGTCTTGGCATGGTCAGTGTTTAGCATATTGTCACTTGGGTCTCTTTTAACATCTTACCTAGTCAGTTTGACTGAATCTGTACTGAATTTCACTCGCTATAATTCTGGCCACTTAAAAATGTTTTCTATATCCTTCTGTAACTGATACATCAGTCTCTACTGATCTCCCAAGTTTAATACTATCTGTAAATTTTAGCAACTTGCATTGTATTTCGAAACATTTATCTAAATTAGACCCAGTGGAAATCCCCGGGGCGGTCCACTCAGTACAAATTTTCAGTTGAACATCACTTTGCTAAACATCACTCAATGTTTCTTTTCTTCTAGCCAGTTGTTTTTGATTGCTTTTAAAATGTATCTGCATATCCGCTACCTTAAGGTTGTGTAGTAGCCTTTTGGTTTGAACTTTATCAAAGTCTTTCTTGAGATTGAGGCACACTATATCATGGTGCTTTCTAATAACCACTTGGAATATAACTTGCTCAAAATAAAATTAAGGGGCAGGCCAAGATTCTCATTGAATAAGTCTCTCTCTTTTCTAATTGGCTATCTTCTACTTTCAATGTATTATATATTATACAGTGCATTTAAAATAATGAAACATCATTCATATTATGCAAAATCTACCTCCCCATTCTCATTCCAACAAAAATATTCTCTGAATCCTCTCTATGTATATCTTAAAATAAAATTTAATTCACAGCACACAAAGAGATATACTTTTACCAATAAACTGGGTTCCAACATATTTTTTCACCTTTTCCTGAATCTATAAAAGTACAATATGCTCTTTGAAGGTCTTTGAACACCCCAGATATTGAATATACTGTTCTCCTCCTCCCCCAATTACCTATTAGTTCATGATCTCAACCCAGCCAGCTGTCTTGCTATAGAACACTTCTCAGTACTCATGTCAGCTGTGGCTCAGTTTGTAGCACTCCTGTCTCTTGAGTGTTATGGTTCTGTGTTCCAATCCTACTCCAGTGCTTAAGTATAAACATGTATGGTGACATTTCTATGTAGCACTGTTGGAGATGCTGTCTTTCAGATGAGTTGTTAAACCAAGGCCCTATCTATCAGCTTGGGTGGACATAAAAGATCTCATGGTATTACTTTGAAAAGGAGCAGTGGAGTTATCCTTGGCATCTGGGCCAATATTTATCCTCCAATCAGCACCACAAGGCAGATTGTCTGATCATAATCACATTTCTGTTTATGGGAGTTTGCTGAGTGCAAATTGGCTGCTGTATTTCCTAGATTACTACAGTAACTACACTTCATTGGCGGTGGTCACGAAAAGTTAATTCTTTTTTACTTCTCCTTATGACCCCGGAGAATAGTGTGGTACAGCACCTAAGTTGAACGGAAGAAAATAATGGGCAGAATTTTATGGCCCTGTTTCGGTGGAGACAGGGCCGTAAAATGCAGCGAGCCATTATAAATCCCGCTGTCATAAAATTCTGCCCAATGCGTGAGGAACCAAACCCTAAAAAACATCTCCACTTACAGCATTCTCCAAATAAGCACAAATTCCTAGAAGTTCTGTTGTAATCCTGAGGAATTGCTTATTCTCTTCCTTGCATTTCATATATCAATACAGTCCATACCTGTTACAAAAAGTAATCTGCAAAAACCAACACATTACTTCAGAAAACCCTTAGAAGCGGTCTGTCTTGTCAGTCTGATTTCATCTCAATATGCACCCTTAACTGCCCAGCAAGACTATTAATTCTTGTCAAGTGCAGATAGTGGAAAAGTTGCTCTGTACAACTGGAGATTTATTTATTTTTTTAAAGAACACTTTAGAATATACATAGCATTCAAAATCAGTGCCACTTTTTAAATCAAGCATTGTTTATTCAAACTGGTGTTCACTAAGAAAAAACAAGTGGAGCGTGACACTTCCATTGGAGCTTTTTTAAACCTGAACATTAATTACTTTTCCGTGTGCTCTATTCCCCCTGTTTCATTTGGGCCAATAGCAACTGCATTTTCTCATGTTCTACATAAAATCCTGTCAGACTATGACGTGGGCATAGCAATATGGCAACAATATATGTGCTGCTTCATTCACCAGTCTAGAACCAGCCTCTCAACGTACCATTACTAGAGGGTCATTTTAAAAATGATTAAAATTATATTTCAGTACATTCGTGCTGTAAGTAGTATAGCCCTTCAATGCTGGAACAAAGTAGTCCATGTCCAAATGCAGCAAGATGTGGGCAATATCCAGGCTCAGGCCAATAAGTGGCAAGTAACATTCGCACCACACAAGTGCCAGGCAATAACCATCTCCAACAAGACAGAATGTAACCATCACCCCTTGACATTCAATGGCATTACCATCGCTGAATTCCCCCACTATCAACATCCCAGGGGTTACCATTGACCAGAAACTGGACTGGACTAGCCATGTGAATACTGTGGTTATAAGAGCAGGTCAGAGGTTAGGAATCCTGCAGAAAGTAACTCACTCCCTGACTCCCCAAAGCCTGTCCACCATCTACAAGGCACAATTCAGGATTGTGATGGAATACTCTCCACTTGCCTGAATGAGTGCAGTTCCAATGACACTCAAGGAGGCAGCTCACTAGCACCTTTTAAGGGGCAATTATGGATGGGCAATAAATGCTGGCCTAGCCAGCGATGCCCACATCCCGTAAATGAATAATAAAAAAAGATTGGTGATCCATTTGTATATGGTAAAAACTACTACATATATTCATTTGGGTCACTGCTTGTTAAAAGAAATCTCGTCACCAAAGTTTCAATGAGTATATCCTGTGAGAGGAGTGCACAGACTTCCTAATAAATGACATAACTTTTTTCACTACTTTTTATAGTACAAGATGGAATAAACAGTTTCCATGTCTTATAGCTGATAATGATTACTATAGTACTAAATAATGTGAGAAATGGAGGTTATTTTTTTAAAATATTTTGGGGGAATGTTATGTTATTCTGTGGAGAAGGCAGTATGTCATAAGAACATAAGAACTAGGAGCAGGAGTAGGCAATTCAGCCCCTCGAGCCTGCCCTGCCATTCATTACAATCATGGCTGACCTCATTTCGGCCTCAACTCCAATTTCCCGCCTTCTCCCCATAACCTTTCAACCCATTACTAATTAAAAATCTGTCTGTCTCCTCCTTAAATTTATTCAGCGTCCCGGCATCCATTGCACTCTGCGGTAGTGAATTCCGCAGATTCACGACCCTTTGAGAAAAGTAATTCTTCCTCATCTCTGATTTAAATCTACCACCCCTTAGCCTAAAACTATGGCCTCTCGTTCTAGAATGCCCCACAAGGGGAAACATGCACTCCACGTCTACTTTGTCTATCACCTTTAGCATCTTATATACCTCAATTAGATCTCCTCTCATCCTTCTAAACTCTAGGGAGTATAGGCCTAAACTGCTCAATCTCTCCTCATAAGACAAGCTCCGCATCTCTGGAATCAATCTAGTGAACCTCCTCTGAACTGCCTCCAGTGCAACTACATCCTTCCTCAAGTAAGGGGACCAAAACTGTCTGTGTGTAAATGATTTAATTAAGCTGGGCAGAGATTAATTGAAGACAGGTTGTCTGGGGGTTTAAATTATGAAAGGATATAGGTGTTAGGTTTGAGGTACAAGTGAATAGGTTGGATCTAACATTTGTATTTTTAGATAATTTGATAGTTTGTTTGAATATTAATGGGGAGTCAGAGGTAACAGGAAACATGTTTGCATCTTGCAGGAGTTCCATAGGTAAACAGAAGAGGGTATATTACATTTTATTGACCCGAAAGCAGAGAAAAAATAGAAACATGGAAGATCTTATATTTGGAAGGATTTGAATTTCAAAGAGGTGTGAGAACAATGAAACATGAGATGAAATGGGGAAAAAGGTATTTTAGGGTTACTCTAGATGGAGCTGGGAGCTGCTAGCTGTAGCTCTAGGCTGGGAGAAGATGCAGTTTGAATCAGTCATCCAGTCAAGCCACAGTCTTGGGTACTCAAGACTGCCCAAGAGTACAGTCTTGGGCTGCAATAAGCAGTCTTGTTCTGAAGTTTTGTATTTCCACAGCAAAGTGGGACAGAGTTTCAGTGGTCATGTGGTATGCCTCTATTAAAGCTACAGCAGTTTTCCTTGGGTAATATTACTGGATTTGTATAGTTAAACATTCATGATGGAGTGTTGCCTGGAAGGTATTCACTAGTGGGTCTGACCAAGTAGGGATTCTTTTGGGGGAATGTTTTGTAAGACTGATTTTTAACTGTGTAAGTGTAATCTTGTGTGCTTAAGTTTCTTTTATTCTTGTTAATGCAAATTTTACTTATAATTTTTAAAATCCCAAAAGTGTTACTGGACTTCTTGCTGCTGATATCAGTACATCTTTTTCTGATTTTCAGAATACAAGAAAAGGCATGGCCTGTAAGCTAAATTTCCGTCAGGGATTTGGTTTGCTTAGCAAATAACATCGGCTGTACTCATAACAATAATCAAAGTACCTTACATAGAAAATACATTATAACATCCCCCTATTTCTCTACTTTTGCTTTGGCTCCGTGTACAGCAGATTCAATATGTTTCATGTTGAAATAAATCATTTTCCCCATCCATCTTTAGGATAGAGATAGATTCAGAGTCTTCCCCAATGTCAATACTGTAACACTGTTTAAGATGATTGTTTCTTTGCAAATGCAATAACACAAGGAGAACATTTGCATTCACATTAATATTTTAATGGAACCAGATGTTTGTGTATTGGGCGTGATTCTGGAATGCAGGGAGATCAACACCTGTTGCAATAAAAATATTTAGGACTGAATAGAGCTGGTTGCTCAGTAGCTCAAGCGGTTTACCATCAATGGGAAGGTTACAAGTTCAAGTCACTTGGCTGAACTGTCACTTGATCATACTTGCTGAGTTGGTTTCATTGGTTTTCAGCTTAGCTTGCAGGATGGAGTACCACAGTGTTCTGTCTCGAAGTAAAATGATATATGTCACACGCTCTCTGTTGGCAGTTGTAAAATGGCATTGATGGGAACCATGGAATTGTTCATGTACCCTGGCTGCAGGAGGTTATTGATGAAATGAGTAAGGATTCATAAATGGAAAATTGCTGTACAAAATACAGATTAGCTGCTAATAGCTGCTTGGATCCATACTTTTCATTGACACATCATAACAGTTTTGTAACATTGCTACACCGTTCACTGACACAACATCACGTGTCTCTATCTAAAGTTTTGTAACATTGGAACAATAAATGAAATACCATCCCCAACACTGGTAAAATTCCGAGATTTTGACTTACTCGGTCACTATAAATCTTAAATGAGTAGAATTGTGGAAAAAGAGTGCCAGGGTGCATGCAATATAAATGGAAGTAGTCTTATTCAGTTAGGCATTATGCTGATTAAGGAGTTGGCATTATAGGGCAGAATCTTATCACCTTAGCCCTTGCCACATTTTAAAGTTTGGAACCCAACTCCCTGCACCACGCACCCTACCGTTGCTATTTACCAGAGCAAACAAATTAACTATCTCCAGGCACTCCAACTGATTAGGAAGAGAGCGTGGGATGATGTGGAATGACTTCTATTCAAAGGGACCACAGCATGTTTCAGAAAAGTTCACCAGCACCATTTTTCAGGCTCCAACAATCACAGGGATAGAGAGGAGACCAGGAAGAGGCTAAACTGGAATTCCTGCTGTGGGATCTGAGAGTTGCAGTGAGGTGAGATCTCCCAAGGCTGGGAGGAAGAGGAAAATCTCTCCAGCCAAGCAGGCGTGCCTAGAAGGGGCTATGGAAGTCAGTAGCAGGAGTGTGCTCCTTCCAACCTGGAGGTAGTGCAGCAAAAGTATAGAGGACTCAGGGCGGCATGACAGGTAAGTATCATAACAATTTCAGGTGCCAAGCCTCACAATTGACTTGCTCAGCATTCTCCTATGCAACATGCCTCATGCCTCATGTCAACATACATTGCAGCTGCACCCATTCCTCTTCCTGAAGGCATCTCATATCCCTATCTGAACAGTCAATACTCACACTCACCCTCAACCTATTGACTCTTGCATGCATGCCTCATGGTCACCCTCCACAAATAGTGAACTTCCCTCCTCTGCACACAAGTAATCATGACCACTCATACTTCTCTGATTTCTTCTCTTGCAGGAGAGAGCACACAACTTGATGAGATGGGCAGGCCTGTGGCATGAGGTTGGCTCTCCAGTGACCTCCACCTTGTCGGGCATTAATTGGCAATGTATGCCCACCTGGTTCACTAGGAAGGAGGTTTTATTGCAGGAGGCTTCAGATGTCAGCAGCAACCTGCTTTGAGAGTCTGAGCCTCCTGAAGCACTGATGCTCAGATAAGTTGAGAGAACTGAGTATTATTTAAATGGTGATAGATTGGGAAATGTTGATGTACAAAGGGACCTGGGTGTCCTTGTACACCAATCACTGAAAGCAAGCATGCAGGTGCAGCAAGCAGTTAAGAAGGCAAATGGCATGTTGGCCTTCATTGCAAGAGAACTTGAGTACAGGAGCAAGGATGTCTTAGTTCAGCTGTGCAGGGCCTTGGTGAGACCACACCTGGAGCATTGTGTGCAGTTTTGGCCTCCTTACCTAAGAAAGGATATACTTGCCATAGAGGGAGTGCAGCAAAGGTTCACCGGGCTGATTCCTGGGATGGCAGGATTGTCATATGAGGACAGATTAGCAGACTAGGCCTGTATTCTCCGGAGTTTAGAAGAATGAGAAGGGATCTCATTGAAGCATATAAAATTCTGACAGGGCTGGACAGACTGGATAAAGGGATGATATTTCCTCTGGCTGGGAGGTCTGGAACAAGGGGCCACAATCTAAGGCGTTATGACATGGCAGATGATGTGTGCCAGGCAGACCAAATCCACAAAGGAAATTTGGCCACACTGTTATAACGGATTTTCAATTTGCATTTATTACGAGAGGATGTGTGCACTGAATTCAGAAGTAATGTGTCCACTATACATAAGAGATTTTTAAAAATTAAATTAAAATATTTATTAACAAAAGAAAAGGTTTCAAGCACATACATAAGACTACAATTACTTAATACTATAACAAATTCTAAACTTCCTAATTAACCAGACTCTAAATTATATACCCCCTTTAAGGCAACGGTCCAAAATAGATTTTACATTTAAAAAGCAAGCCAGCAAGTTACCACAGTACCTGGTTGACAGCGGAATTCCAAAATCTTGTCTCCAACTTTAGTTACTGGACACATCAGACTTATTCACAAATGGCTGGAGGCTTCCCGAAGGCTGATTCACACACTCCTGTTAAATCTTACATGGCCCCCAATATAGCCTTTCATTCCCCTTCATATATGTTTCTCTCTCTTTAATCTGTAAATTCCATTGTTCAATATGTCTTTGGAAATGTACTTTTCCCATAATATTAAAGCTTTCATGTTGTCAATATTGTCAGTAACCTTTGGGAAAAATAAACACACTGCTTGGCCTTGCTTATCTGGCTAGTTGTAAACATCCTAACATCCCTTTGAAATCCAAACAACTCCTTCATTGCCTTAATTAGCCAAGGCATAGAATACAAGAGCAAGGAGGTTATGATGGAACTGAATAAATCGCTGATTAGGCCACAACTTGAGCACTGCATGCAGCCCTGGCCACCACGTCATAGGAAGGATGTGATTGCACTGGAGAGGGTGCAGAGGAGATTCACCAGGATGTGCCTGGGCTGGAGGGTCTGAGCTATGAGGAAAGATTGGATAGGCTGGAGTTATTTTCCTTGGAGCAGCGAAGGTTGAAAGAGGACCTGATAGAGGTGTATAAGATTATGAGGGGCATAGATAGGGTGGATAGGAAGGCACTTTTTCCATCAGTAGAGGGGTCATTAACCAGGGGGCATAGATTTAAGGTAAGAGGTAGAAGGTTAAGAGGGGAGTTGAGGAGAAATTTTTTCACCCAGAGGGTGGTGGGAGTCTGGGACTCACTACCTGAAAGGGTGGTTGAGTCAGAAACTCTTGTAACGTTTAAGAAGTATTTAGGTATTCACTTGTGTTGCCATATCCTCCAGGGCTATGGGCCAAGTGCTGGAAAATGGGATTAGTGTAGTCAGATCTTTGTTGACTGGCGTGGACATGATGGGTCAAATGGCCTGCTTCTGTGCTGTAGACGTCTATGAGTCTCTGTTCACTTATCTAAAAATGCAAATTTCCTTCACACCTTATAGGCTAAGACAGCATCCATGTTTACTTATTAGCATTTCAAGTACTCTTCTATACCTAATTTCTTTTGATAATTTCAAGCTTGCAGTCTCCCTGACTCCAAATGCAATTAAACCACACAGACAGAACCATCTACACTCACACCCATAAACCTAATGACAATAAACCAGAATAATATTATGAAAATTATTATACTTCCATAACACAGGATGTGGGGTAGAACATTTAGAACTGAGATGAGGAGAAACTTCTTCACTTAGAGGGTGGTGAACCTGTGGAATTCTCTGTGGAGGCTAAGTCACTGGATATATTTAAGAAGGAAATAGATAGATTTCTGGACTCTAAAGGCGCCAGTGAGTATAGGGAAAGCACAGGGGTACAGCGTTGAGATAGAGGATCAGCCATGATCATGTTGAATGGCAGAGCAGGCTTGGAGAGCCAAATGACATAGTCCTGCTCCTATTTTCTATGTTTCTACGGGTAGAATTTTGCCCTTGTCGGACGGGCTTGGTGGGGGCGGGCAGGGGCGGCCGGGAAGCCGACTGTCGCCCGCGATCGGGCTGCCACCATGATTTCACATTGGCTGGCCGATTAAGGCCCGCCCAGCGTGAAACGCATGCTGCAGCGCTCAGTGCTGCCTGTGTGGGGAGGTGGGAGGAGGGCAAGCGTGCAAGCTTGTGCATAAGCTGCCTGAGGGAGATGGAGCTTTGAAAATGAAAAATAAAGTATTGTAAAATGTTAAAAAAACATGTCCCCTCGTGTGACCCTGTTACATGAGCAGGGACATGTTATTAATAAAATGCTTAAATGTTTATTTTTATTTTTAATTGCTATTGGAAACCTCGTCCCGCCTGTGGATGAGGTTTCCTAAAAGATGCAAAGGCCATTTGGCCTTTTTGCCTGCCCGCCAACTATAAAGTTGGACAGGCAGCGAAAAATTTCATTTAATTGGGACTTTAATGACCTTAATAGGCTTGCTATTTGCTGGCAGGCGCGCTGCCAATTCCCGGGTGCACCCACCGACCGAAATATCGCACCAGCGCGTGATGACGTCGGGACGCTCGCCCGACGTCATCGCGCGTCAATTTACGCTCGTTCGGGTCAGGCCCATGCCCACCTGACGAGGTAAAAATTCTGGCCTACATTTCTGCGTGTAGTTCTGGTGTTGGGAATCATGTCTCCTTGCAACTGGGTCTCAGTGTCCATTCAATGCAGCTGAAGAGAAGACACCTGCTGCTGCAGCTGGCATTGCTCTTGCTGCCACTGGAGCAGTTAGTGACAGTATGGACTCTGTTCTTGAACCTCAGCGGATGCAGAAGGTGCTGCTGCATAAGCTGTCGTGTTGAAGGCTGGCAGCAGGGAAGTAAACTTAGAGCGCAGTGAAGTGCTAAACAGGTGAAGTACCTTTCAAACAGTTGGCAATCACCTGTCAAGCAGTGAAAGCACTCTCTGAAAGAAGAAGTGTTTTGAACAGCATTCTCTGAATGGCCATAGCTGGACCTCTTCAGTGTAACTGATCAAAGCTTTTTCAAGCTTGTCAGTTTCACTGAAGAAACTCATCCTGAAGTGCACTTGCCTTAGTGACTCTGGTGAATTGCTGATGGATCTGGAAACACGTTCCATGGTGTGGAAATTCAGGATTCAATGTTAAAACAGATAATAATTGATTTCTTAACAATCTCAACCACCTCTTAATTATTTCAGGGCCCTGAGAACATTCCGGCAATAGTACTGAAGACTTGTGCTCCAGAACTTGACGCACCACTAGCCAAGCTGTTCCAGTACAGCTACAACGTTGGCATTTATGCAGCAATGTGGAAAATTGCCCAGGAATGTCCTGTACACAAAAAGCAGGACAAATCCACCCAGTCAATTACTGCCCCATCAGACTACTCTCAATCATCAGTAAAGTAATGGGAGGGGTCACCGACAGTGCTATCAAGCGGCACTTGCTTAGCAATAATCTGCTCACTGATGCTCAGTTTAGGTTCTGCCAGGGCTACTCAGCTCCTGACCTCATTACAGCCTTGGTTCAATCATGGACAAAAGGGCTGAACTCCAGAGGTGAGGTGAGAGTGACTGCCCTTGACATCAAGGCAGCATTTGACCAAGTGTCGCATCAAGGCTTCCTGGCAAAACTGGAGTCAATGAGAATCAGGGGGAAAGCTCTCAACTATTGGAGTCATACCTAGCACAAAGGAAGATGGTTGTGGTTGTTGGAAGTCAATCATCTCAGTTCCAGGACATCACTGCAGGAGTTCCTTAGGGTGGTGTCCTAGGCCCAACTATCTTTAGCTGTTTCATTAATGACCTTCCTTTGGTCATAAGGTCAGAATTGGGAATGTTCATTGATGATTGCACAATGTTCAGCACCATTCATGACTGCTCAGATACTGAAGCAGTCCATGTTCAAAATTCAGCAGGACCTGGACAATATCCAGGCTTGGGCTGACAAGTGGTAGATAACATTTGTGCCACACAAGTGCCAGGCAATGACCATCTCCAACAAGAGAGAATCTAACCATCGCCCCTTGATATTCAATGACATTACATCACTGAATCCCCCACTATCAACATCCTGGGGGTTACCATTGACCAGAAACTGAACTGGACTAGCCATATAAATACTATGGCTACAAGAGCAGGTCAGAGGCTAGGAATCCTGTGACAGGTAACTCACCTCCTCACTCCCCAAAGCCTGTCCATCACCTACAAGGCACAAGTCAGGAGTGTGATGGAATACACTCCACTTACCTGGATGACTGCAGCTCCCACAACACTCACAAAGCTTGACATCATCCAGGACAAAGCAGCCTGCTTGATTGGCGCCCCATCCACCACCTTAAACATTCATTCCCTCCACCACCGCCACACAGTAGCAGCAGCGTGTACCATCTACAAGATGCACTGCAGCAACTCACCAAGGCTCCTCCGACCTTCCAAACCCATGATCAAGGGTCATCTAGAAGGACAAGGGCAGCAGATAGATGGGAGCGCCACCACCTGCAAGTTCCCCTCCAAGTCACTCACCATCCTGACTTGGAAATATATCGCCGTTCCTTCATTGTCGCTGGGTCAAAATCCTGGAACTCCCTCCCTAACAGCACTGTGGGTGTACCTGCACCACATGGACTGTAGCGGTTCAAGAAGGCACCACCTTCTCAAGGGCAGTTAGGGATGGGCAATAAATGCTGGCCTAGCCAGCAATACCCATATCCCATGAATGAATTTTTAAAAATTTACCAACAGATTTTTTAAAAATGCTATCATGTGAAGTGAGTGTCCGTGGCAATGCCAATATTAGTTGCCAATCCCTAATTGCCCTTGAGAAGGTGATGGCAAACCACTTTCTTGAACCACTGCAGTCGATGTGACACAGGTACACCGAGGGAATGAGTTCCAGATTTTTGGCCTAACAACAGTGAAAGAACAGTGATATATTTTCCCATTCGGATAATTTGTGGCTTGGAGGGGACATTGTAGGTGGTGGCCTTGACTTTCAAGGTGGTAGAGGTCGCAGGTTTGGAAGGTGCTGTGGAAGGAGTCATGGCAAGTTTCTGCAGTGCATCTTGAATATGGTAGATGCTGCTGTGAGCCATTCGTGAAGGGAATGAATGTTTAAGGTGGTAGGTGGGACGCGGATCAAGCAGGCTGCTTTTTCCTGGAAGGTGTTGAGCTTCATGAGTGTTGTTGAAGCTGCGCCCATCCAGGCAAGTGGAGAGTATTCCATCACACTCTTGACTTATGCCTTGTAGATGGTTGTCAGGTTTTGGGGAGCGAGGAGTAGAGTTACTCACTGCAGCATTCCCAGCCTCTGACCTGCTCTTGTAGCCACAGTATTTATATGGCTGCTCCAGTTAAGTTTCTGGTCAATGGTAACCTCCAGGATGTTGGTGGGCATTAGGCGATGGTAATGCCTTTAAGTATTAAGGAGAGATGATTAGATTCTCTCCTGATGGAGATGTTCTGCTTCAGTATCTGAGGAGTCACAAATGGTGTGCAATCATCAGAGAACATCCCCACATCTGACCTTGTGATGGAGGAAAGGTCATTGATGAAGCAGTTGAAGATGGTTCTGTCAAGAACATTACCTTGGGGAACTCCTGCAGCAATGTCCTGGAGCTGAAATGACTGGCCTGCTACAACCACAAACATCTTCCTTTTCCTAGGTGTTCCCTGCTCTTTGTCAGTCCCACCCTGGGAAAAGCCTGCAAAGGGTGGGATCATGTCAGAATCCTGACCCAACATTCTGGACTTTCCCACATTGCTCACCCCTGAACCCACTTCCAGTGTTTTGTGAAAATTTCCTTCGTAGAAGTAAAGTGTTGTCAAACATTATTTTGGCTCAGTTGGTAACACTGTCACCTGAGTCAGAGGTCACCTTTGAGTCAGAAGCTCAAGCCTCATTCTAGGACTTTAGCATTTAATCTAGCCTGACATTCCAGGCCAATGTTGAGGAAGAGCTGTATTATCATATGGCCAACAGATGATGGTATGTTAATCTGTTCCACTGAGTCAAGAGAATGTTACTGATTCCTTGATACTGTACAAAACCAATAAAGAATTTTGTATCCCAGCCAATATTTCTTTCTCAACCAATATCATCAATTAGTCATTTGCTTCATTATGCTGTGAGCATTTTACCACATCTTTCAGATGTCCCAAAGAGCTTCATATGTAATGATTTACTTTGACATGAGCTAACTGTTATTATGAAGACAAATATGTCAGCCATTCTGTGCACAGCAAGGGTCTACAAATAGTAATGAAATGAATGAACAGTTTGTATATTTTTGGTTGTGTGACTTGAAAAATGTTGGCCATGACACCTGGAGAACTTTGCTCTTTCTTGAATAGTTCTGTGAAATCTATCACGTCCATGTGAAACAGACTAATGAGATGTGAAATGGTAGACCCATCTACAATATGGTACCCTCTGACCATGCAGCATTCTCTCTGAGATATGTACCACACTTTTGCCTACATAACAACCACTAGAGACAAAATAATTATTTATGAGGATCTTTAAAATGAAAATACTAAATTTCATCAAAATCCTTTGAGGTGGTTCACTTTATGGGTAATCAAAGTCCTAATTTTAACTCAGAGTGCAAATGTGGCATGTGGAGACGGTTGTCATCATCCACTGTCCTTCGATTCAAGGATGGCCACTACTCAGAATCGTGAGTTTCTGCCATATAAACAAACATACATACGAACATACAAATTAGGAGCAGGAGTAGGCCACTCAGCCCTTCGAGCTGCTCCGCCATTCAATAAGATCATGGCTGATCTGATTGTAACCTCAACTCCACATTCCTGCCTACCCCTGATGACCTTTAACCCCCTTGTTAATCAAGAATCTATCTAGCTCCGCCTTAAGCTCTGTTTCCACCGCCTTTTGAGGGAGTTCCAAAGACTCACAATCGTCTGGGAGAAAAGATTTCTCCTCATCTCTGTCTTAAATGAACGACCCCTTAATTTTAAATGGTGACCCCTAGTTCTAGATTCTCCCACAAGATAAAACACCCTCTCCACATCCACCCTTTCAAGGCCCCTCAGAATCTTAAAGGTTCCAATCAAGTCGCCTCTTACACTTCTAAATTCCAGTGGATAGAAGCCTAACCAGTCCAACCTTTCCTCATTAGATAACCCGCTCAATCCTGGTATTAGTCTAGTAAACCTTCTCTGAACTGTTTCTAACACAGTTACATCTTTCCTTAAATTAGGAGACCAGTGCTGTACACAGTACTCCAGATGTGGTCTCACCAGTGCTTTGTACAACTCAAGCATAACCTCCCTACTTTTGTAATCAATTCCCCTCATAATAAATGATAACATTCTATTAGCTTTCTTTATTACTTGCTGTACTTGCATACTAGCCTTTTGTGATTCATGTACTAGGACACCTAGATCATTCTGAATCTCAGAGCTCTGCAATTTCTCACCACTTAGATAATAAGCTTCTTTTTTATTCTTCCTGCCAAAATGGACAATTTCACATCTGCCCACATAATACTCCATTTGCCAGATCTTTGCCCACTCACTTAACCTATCTTTGTCCCTTTGTAGCCGCCTTATGTTCTCTTTGCAATTTACTTTCCTGCCTATCTTTGTGCCACCAGCAAATTTAGCAACTATTCCTTTGGTCCCTTCATCCAAGTCAGTTAGATAAATTGTAAAAAGTTGAGGCCCCAGCACTGATCCCTGTGGCACATCACGCATCACATCCTGCCCACCAGAAAAAGACCCATTTATACCAACTCTCTGCTCCCTGTTAGCTAGCCAATCTTCAATCCATGCCAATATGTTACCCTCTACACCATGAGCTTTTATTTTCCGCAATAACCTTTGATGTGGCACCTTATCAAATGCCTTCTGGAAATCTAAATACAGCACATCCGCCAGTTCCCCTTCATCCACAGCACATGTGACTCCTTCAAAGAACTCCAATAAATTGGGTAAACGTGATTTCCCTTTCACAAAAGCATGATTGCCTTGAATTTTTCTGAATACTCTGATATAACATCTTTAATAATAGCTCCTAACATTTTCCCTATGACAGCCATGGATTTTCAAGTGACTCAACAGACCGATTCTCGACCCACAGATCTTTGGGCACATGAGTTAGGATGTGCCATGAGGTAGTGGGATCCAGAGTGCAGATTTGCTTCCCTTTCTTTCCTTCTCTGTCACCACTCTGCCTCATCATTAAGATGTTGTGACTTAAATCATGATGCAGCTTAAGACCATAAGACGTAAGAGCAGAAGTAGGCCATTTGATGCATTGAGTCTGCTCCCCCATTCAATGATATCATGCCTGATCTGATAATCCTCAACTCCACTTTCCTGCCTTTTCCCCATAACCCTTGATTCCCTTACTGATTAAAAATCTGCCTATCTCAGCCTTGAATATACTTAACGACCCAGCCTCTACAGCCCTCTGCGGTAAAGAATTCCACAGATTGACTACCCTCTGGGGGAAGAAATTCCTCCTCATCACTGTTTTAAATGGGCACTCCCTTACTCTGAGATTATGCCGTCTGGTCCTAGACTGTCGCACAAAGGGAAACAGCCTCTCAGCAATTGCCCTGTCAAGCCCCCAAGAATCTTACATGTTTCAATAAGGTCACCTCTCATTCTTCTAAACTCCAATGAGTACAGGCCCAACCTACTCAAACTCTCCCATTAAGAAAATCCCTCCATTTCCGGGATCGACCTAGTGAACCTTCTTTGGATTGCCTCCAATGCCAGTATATCTTTCCTTAGACAAGGGGACCAAAACTGTTCACAGTATTCTAGGTGTGGTCTAACTAGTGCCTTGTATAGTTTTGGCAAGACTTCCCTATTTTTATATTCCATTCCCTTTGAAATAAAAGCCAACATTTCATTTGCCTTCCCTATTACCTGCTGAACTTGTATGCTAGCTTTTTGTGATTCATGCATGAGGACACCCAAATCCCTCCGTGCTGATGCTTTCTGCAGTCTTTCTCCATTTAAATATTATTCAGCTCCTCTATTCTTCCTGCCAAAGTGCATAACCTCACATTTTCCCATCTGCCAAGTTTTTGCCCACTCACTTAACCTGTCGATATCCCTCTGAAGATCTTTGTGTCACCCTCACCACTTGCCTTCCCACCTATTTTTGTGTATACCGCAAACTTAGCGATAGTACTTTCACTTCCCTCATCCAAATCATTAATATATATGGTAAATAATTGTGGCCCTAGCACTGATCTCTGTGGCACTCCACTAGTTATAGTTTGCCATCCTGAAAATGCCCTCCCTTATCCCAACTCTCTGTCTTCTATTAGTTAGCCAATCTTCTATCCACGCTAATATACTACCCCCAACAATGGGCATTTTGAATGATTTATGGCAAGTTCCTCCCAGTCATTGATGCCAATACTGCCGTGCTTCAGGAGAGCTTCAGGCTTTTTATTTTTCCTCCCCTGGAGCGTTGGCCATCTGAGAGTTGAGAAAACAGGACCTAGAGGGGGAAATGCTTTTTGGCCCAGTCCATCGAAGTTGACTTGGCAGGAATTTTGCCTGAAGGCTTGAGGAGCTGGTTTCAAGGACACTGCCATTTGCTCGATGGTGCTCTCATTGAATCCGGAGGATGCAGCATGTGCTTTGCTGAAGGAAGTTCTCTGGCACTCTATGTGTCACTGATACACAGTCCAGGCCTCACTGCAGTACAATGGTGTGGTGACGACAATTGTTCTATACACCAGGACATTTGTTGACTTGTGGAGGTCTTTGTTGTCAAAGTTACTGTAGTTTGTAGAAGGCTGAGCTGGTGTAGCTGATCTCCTTGCCAATTGTGGCCTTTTGGGAGAGGTGGCTGCCAAGGCATGGCAAGTGCTCAACATATTCCAGAATCCCTCCTTCAACATATAGTAAAATCTTGATGAATCAAATCCCTTGAAATTTGGGTTAAGCAGAGATTTATGATAGCCGCAGAGGCCCAATGTGCCACATAAATACATCTCTATGTAACCCAATATGACTAAAAACGTGTTTTATCTGAAATGCTACATATTGAGCCCTCGCTGCAATGCATTTTAACTTTCTCACAGGTTTCGCCATACTCACGTGCTTTGCACATCACTTCACAAGAGAAATCTCGATGTGAAATAGTGGCTTGTCCAGCGTTTCAAGTTTCAGTGCACTTAAGTCTACTCTGATTGGCCAGCGCGGTCACATGACCCTTGATGGAAGAGGCCGGCTTGCTTGCGCCTGGGAAGCGCCTCTTTTGCGAAGGATTTTGGCATTATGTTTCTTGACGGTGCCAAACAAACATTCAGCTAAACTGGATTGGCCACTGTGGAACTTTAGCTGATCATGGGCATTGTCCTATGGCTTTTGCTGATCTGCTGACGGGAATGGTTGATAACTTCGGCACAAGCGAAACTTTGTGCCATCAGAATTTGCCTTAGAGATTTTACTGTATATGGGAGGTGGAGTATTTGGCTGACCAAGTGTGGGTTGATATATGAGTTTTGGTTTGGCAGCATTCAAGGACAGGCCAGGTTACTTGTCTGCAGAATTGAAAAGATCAAGAGTAGCTTACAATTCTGGTGCAGACTGGGCAATAACACTGTAGTTATCTGCAAACTGTAGATCATGTACAACTATGTTTAGTTTTGGCACAGAGGCAATTAAGGTTAAAAAGTTTTCCATCTAGACTGTATTTAATGCAGACACCAGAGGGAAGTTGATCTTTGATGAGGTGAATAGCCACTACCAGGTAGATTGTAAACAGTGTGGGGGCTATCACACAGCCTTGCTTGACCCCAGTCCAGATTTTGAAGGCATCTGTTTCAGATCTCCCACTCAATATGGTTGCGGTCATATTATCATGAAGAAATTGGAGGGTCATGATGAAGTTTCTTGGACATCCAAATCTTTGGAGCGCAATCCACAGAGCCTCATGATTTACTGAGTCAAATGCTTTGGTCAGGTCGATGAATTCAGTGAAGAGTTCCTGGTGTTGTTCTCAACATTTTTCTTGGGCTTGTCTGGCAACAAAGACTATGTCAGAGGTTCCTCTGAAAGATCTAAAGCTACACTGTTTGTCTGGGAGGATTTCCTCAGCCACAGGAAGTAGGCAATTCAGGAGAATGCCTGCCAGGATTTTCCCTGTGGTGGACGAGAGGGAAGTACCTTGATGGTTCCCACAGCATGACTTATCTCCTTTCTCAAGGATAGTTACAATTGTCACATTCCTGAAGTCAGGGGGAGTTCTTTTTCCTCCCAAATCCATAGGATGAGTCATTGGAGTCTTGATGTGAGCAAAAGTCCACCAACTTTGACAACCTCAGCTGAAATACCATTGGGGCCAATTGAGTGGGCAAAAAATTTGGCAGATGGGGTATGCCGTGGGAAAATGTGAGGTAGTCCACTTTAGCAGGAAGAGTAGAAAAACAGAATATTATTTAAATGGAGAGAGACGGGGCCGAGGAGGAATTCCTCCTCTCAGAGGGTGGTGAGAGTTTGCAACTCCCTTCCACATAGAGCAGTGGAGGGTGGATCATCAAACCATATTCAAGGCTAAGTTAGACAGATTTTTGATTGACAAGGGAGTCAAGGGTCATGGGGGGCAGGCAGGAAGTGGAGTTAGGGCTATAATCAGATCAGCCATGATCTTAATGAATGGTGGAGCAGGCTTGAGGGGGTGAATGGCCTACTTCTGCTCCTATTTCTTATGTTCACACAGCGCAATAGGCTTTGTTCTTTTTCATCTGTTTGATTGCTTGTTGTAGCTCTCCCATCAATGGTCGTTCACCCAGTATTCTATCACGGGGTACAGGGGATAGCTCGGAAGGTATCAGCTGCCACTGTGGATTCACAGTGGATTCACTACTACACTAACGAGGAATGTGGAGACCAGGCAGATGGGAAGAGCAAATCACAGTGTGCGCGCGAGGCCCAGTCGATTTTAACTCCCAGGCCTCATTAACATGTTGCAGGACAGGCTACCTCCCCATTCTCGGCAGGAATCATTGGGTGACCGGCTAATAGGCAGGTGTGGAATATCATGCCACAGGAAGTGGCCACCAAGGACTCATGAGAATGGTTCCTGGCACTAAAGTAACCTGAAATGGTGTCAAATACAGACACAGTTAAAATCAACTTCAACTTTCTCTGAACAGTAGTAAATGTTAATTAGATTAAAATAGAGAAACAATAAAGCAAATAGAAATGTCATGATCCCAGCCTCTCCAGCGTTTCTGTTGCAGGACTGCTTCAAATGTTTGCATACTTCCTGTTCAATTGACATTAGCCTCAACCAAACTATTGGGCAAAATTTTACGGTGCCCCCTGCCAGCAGGTTTGCAGTTGCAGGGGTGGGGAGAGGGGGTGGGGGGTGCGGAGGTGTGGGGTGCGGGTTGGGGGGGGGGTAAGAATTCCTCAGATGGCCTTCCCACCACCCTCCCACCCGCCCAGTTTCATCCACAATTTTATGATGGAATGGGCGATGCTGACCCACCGGCCGCCCTTGTCCCAACTGAGGTCCATAAGTGGGAAATTAATCACCACTTAAGGGCTGTTTACCATTCAGCCCCAATTTTGAGGCAGGCGGGAAGAGTTCAGGAATGGGGGGAAGCCCGGAAAGTCAGCTTGCTGAGGCCTCGAGTGGGAAGCAGGGGGAGGGGAGGTGTGCCTCCATCACAACGGCTTCCTTGTAAACATCAGGTGCCCCCCCCAACTAGGTCCACCTCCCGTGGGTTCTCCCTCCCCACCGGCCTCTCCATCAACACTGCCACCTCCCCTCTGCCCACATGCACTGGGCCTCACCTCCCCTCCCTGCCCTGAGACCACCCCGCAGTTACCAGGTCCTGGACTCTGTGACTTAGGGCGGAATCAGCCACTCTGGACCTAAGTCCTGTGGCGGGGGCGGGAAGCGAGAGTGTTTACTGCCGTGGAGCCCAGCAGGAAATTGCACTGAATTGCGCGATGCTAGGCCCATTAATTATGCAGACAGGAGTTTCCTGATGTTTCTCAGAGCAGAGCGGGCAGGATGTCGCGTGCCCCGCTGTCATATCTGGGTGCCTGGACAGTTAATGCTATCTTGCTTTTTACAATGGACCAGGACATGGCACGCAGAAGCAAAGACCCCCAGGTTCAGCGATGCATCGCTGGAAGTACTGCTGAATACAGTGGAGGAAAGGAGGGACATCTTTTACCCAAGGGATGGGAGGAGGAGGCCTACTTGTCTCATTACCCCTGCATGGGAGGCAGTTGCCAGGGTGGGGAGTGCTAACTCCCCTCACAGGAGGAATGCCCTGCAGTGCAAGAAAAAGATTAATGACCTCATCTGCGCTGCTAGGGTAAGTGAACCCTCTACTGCCCATACCATACTCACCTCACTGAATGGGAACTGGGACATGGGCCTCAATGGCAAGGCCGCGCAGATGGTGGCCTTGTCCTTCTAGCTGCAGGAGTTCACTGCTCTGGAGGGTGCTGCCAAAAACCCTTGTGGATTAGCTGCAGTGCATCTTTCACATGCCATACATTTGCCAGTGGGTTGGTGGTGAAGATTGGTAGCACGTGAATGCCACCTGCATCCCAATTGCTCTCAAAGCATCTTTCCTCCTCGCACAGGACAAGTTAAGGCACAACAGATGTGAGAGGAAGAAGACAGGAGGGGACATGCCCAATCTCCACCCCCCTCACATCATTTGAGCTTCCAAGCTGGCAGGGGAGGATCAAGACTGTGAATGTGGAGATGGCGAGGCTGGCATCTTCCAGCCATCCAGTGAGGAACCATGCCTAATGTCTGCACATAGGACCCTAAGGGTCATGCTTGGTGCTCTGTTGGAGGCAGCCCATGCAGTCACTCATTTTCTCCTCTTTCCATTACACGCACCAGCAGGAAGAGGGTTAGGCCAGACCCCGAACCCTAGTCTAGCCCCAGCTCCAGCCCACAGAGGAGTGAAGAGGATGATGACAACAATGATATTGCATTTGTAGAGCCAACGCAACAGTCACCTGCACCTTCCACCTGCCAAGAGACACACACCTCGGTGAGTTCTAGAACTAGTTCAAGCAGGGTCTCACACTCTGGTGGTCACCTCATGGATGCATGTCTGCAGCAGGAGGAGGCAGGGACAGCCAAGGTCACTTGGCACTCAGAGGACTGCTGGATAACAGGCCTCTGCAAAGTCCGAGTCTGGTGGCGAGCCTCTGGGAGTGGTCCTGGACAAGATGCTGGAAATGCAGCGAGAGGTGGGGCAACATCAGGAAAAGGTGTTAGGAGCCCTCAACAGATTGACGTGTGAGGCGGAAAAGTCCATCCTCCTGCTGGCTGATGAAATAGTACCGACATGTGCATGCATTGAAGTCTCCATGGGGAGGGTGGCAGACACAATGGAGAACCTGGTCCAGCAGAATGCCCAGTTTCTGCTGGAGATCCGCATGGACCTGCACCCAATCGCTGGAGCCATGAGCGAGCTTTTGCAGTGGCTACGCGAGAAGGAGACAGGGCAACTCGACCTCCTTCCAAGTGCCCTTTCTTCTCAAGGAGCATGGGAGGGGCCCTCAGGCACCCAAAAGGAGGAGGAGCATCAGGAGGATAGCCCTAGGGCCTCCACTCAGGGCCCTCCAAGGGCGTCCATCCCTTTCGAATCCCCTTTGTCCGTGATCTCGTCAGCTCCGGCCTGTGGGATGGCAGAGAGTGCACCTGCCCTCAGAACAGGAGACCCAAAGTAAGCTGGGGCCCTCCAGGCCACGAGAATCCAGAGGACGCCTGCCAGAGCCATCAAAGACAACAAGACATGGTGGTCAGCAGGCTGCCTCCACCCCTGCTGCGGATGTCAGGGAAGCACCTGGACGCAATGGCAAGCGGTGAAAAATGTAAAAGTTCTGCTTTCACTGTGGTCATACAGGTGCGCTCTCATTGTTCATTGTTGATGCACGGCTGTTAATATATGTACATCACACTTTAAGGAGGTCTGATGTGTTTTTATTGCATCTGTTCGTTTTAAAGCCTGTGCTTACCTCGTGTCTTCAAGGGGCCAACTCAGGCCGGTTCTATGTCCCCCAGAGTCATGTGTGCACGTGGAGGCATCGATCTTTGCCGAGGCCTCCCACGCACACTGGTCCTTTCCTCTTTGAGCCAAACACCTTTGCATAGTCAGAACTACATGCTGGAGTTCCCCTTCAGTTGTCCAGTTGTGCTGACCTGAAGTTTCACCCATCCAAAGACCCAACTCACATCCAGCATTTTGATAGCTGGACTGAGAGGCACTGGGTAGGTTCACAGCAGCCATGGTGCACATGTCCTTTGAGATGTGCGTCCTCCCGCTGATGGTCCCCTTCTTCCCCCACAGCCCTTCCCACGCTCCCACTTCTTTTCCCCGCTGCATTGATCCAAGACCCACCCCTTTTGGCTTCCACACCAGCCCCACCTTTTTGTGCCTCTCCTGCCCTTCTTCTGCGCCCCCACCCACCACATAGACCATCGACGCGCTCCATTACCTGCTGCAGTCGTACACCTGCTGCTCGATGGTCCAGCTGGTAGTTGGTCCACTTGCTCGGTGATCTACATGCTGTTCTGGGGTCCACCATTGCGAGACTTCACCATCTGCTCCAGGGTCCACATGCTTCTCCAGGCCTCCACCCAGGTAAATTCCAACATGTGTACATCACATTGGTCCAGACGTGTTCTGAAGCGGCGTGAAATCCCGCTGGTGGGGCGGGTGAATGGATGGCAGGGGGGAGCAATTCCAGTCGGCTGTTCATTTGAATCCAGACAATGAGATGCAAGAAACCCTTCCAACGACCTCTGGCAGGAATGGCGACCCGCCATTATCACGCCACGATGGTTGGGGCTTCAAGTTCCCGCTGTCATCTCCCTCCGCCAGGAAACTGATTTTTTAGCTCCCGTTGTTTTGTCCACCCCCACTTGCCACAAGCTTCGCCGCTGGCGGGAGGGGACGATTCCACCCTTAGACTCTAAGGACTACTTGTAGCCCCAGCAATGGCCGTTACAGCTTCTGGTGCTGCTGGGATTACAAAGCTGCCTGCCAATCAGCTCTCTGAGGCGCGACTTCCTCCCGAGTGAGGGGCCCAAGTCTCATCTCCAGCCAATCAATGCTCCTTGGAATATTCATTTTATTCGTTCATGGAATGTAGGCGTCGCTGGCTGTGCCAGCATTTATTGCCCACCCCTAATTGCCCTTGAGAAGGTGGTGGTGAGCTGCTTTCTTGAATCGTTGCAATGCCAGCAGGATAGCCAGTGTTGGCAAGGATACATTTCCTGATGGCTCCTTGGATGGTGGGGCAATAAACCCTGCCATCCGAAAAATCCTGGCCATTGTTTTCTTTATCTCTTTCATGGATTTCACCAAACCGTTGTGTAACAGTGCATCCAAACCTTCCATTAAATTAATTAATCCCATAACAGGGCATCTGGTTGATCTTTGTGACTGGGAGTTTACATTATATTTTGGTTTTTTTTGGCATAGATTAATTCTCAGTTTCAGTGTTATTGATTTCTTGGATTGGTAAATCACATTCCCCACTACAATATGTCATTCCAGTCAAATTATACGACTATGCTGAGGAATTGTGTGTTTTTTCATCTGCACCCCATAAATTGTCTCATATTTTATAGTCCTGTAATTGCAAAACTTTGGTCATACCAAGCCTTCTTAGGACAAGGAGTCGCTGCAATGAAATTCATTTCTCTGAGCTCATCTTGTGCAAGAGATGCACGTTCTGCTATCTCGACCCTAAACTGCTGACCACCCAACATCCCTTCCTGGCCCCCATCTGGCTGATATTGTAAATGATTCTGTCTCTTCTTCATCTCCTCCTGTTCTTTCAAATCTTCCTTTTTCACCCCATCAAAAAAAAACACCATTCACCGGTTTATCCTCGCAAACTACTGCCCCATCTTCAATTTCCCTTTCCTCTCAAGTCCTTGTTCATGCTATCATCTCCAAAATCTACACCTGGCTTTTCTGCAACTTCATCTTTGAAACTCTTCAATCAGGTTTCTGCCCCAGAACAACACTAAAACAATTAAACTAACAATAACACTAATTAAAGTCATAAATTATATCCCATGTGACTGTAATCATAGTGCACTATCCCTTCTCATCCTTCTTTGCCTATCGGCAGTCTTTGACATAGCTGACCACATCATCCTCCTCCAACAACAATCTTCCATTAGCCAGCTCAATGGGACTGTCCTCACCTGGTTCAATTGCTAACCAATTTGGTCGTAGCCAGAGAATGTCCTGCCTTGTCTTCTCTTCCTACATCTGCTCTGTTACCTCTGGTGTCCCCCAAGGATCTATCCTTGGCCCCCTTTTCATCTACATGACCCCCCTGGAAACATCATCTGAAGGTATAGCATTAGTTTTTAGGTGAACACTGACAACACCCATCTCTACCTCACCACCACCTCTCTCTTCTCCTCCACAATTGTTAAATGATCAGGTTGCTTATCCAACATCCAATACTGGATGAGCAAAATTTTCTCCAATTAAATTTTGGGAAGACTGAAGCCATTGTTTTCAGTCCCTGCTCCAAACTCCCTTCCCTAGCTACAGACTCCATCCCTGTCCCTGGCAACAGTCTGAGATTAAGCCAGTCTGTGAGCCACCTTGGTGTCACATTTGATCCTGAGATAAGCTTCCGACCACATATTCATGTCATCACTAAGACTGCCTATTTCCACCTCCATCCTGACTTCATCCCGCCTCAGCTCATCTGTTGCTGAGGCTCTCATTCATGTCTTTGTACCTCTAGTCTCAACTATTCCAGCTCACTCCTGGCTGGTCTTCCACATTCTACCCTCTGTAAATTTGAGGTCAACTAAAACTCTGCTGCCTGTGTCTTAACTTGTAGCAAGCCCTGTTCCCCTATCACCCTGTGCTCGCTGGCCTATATTGGTCAAGCAACATCTTGATTTTAAAATTCACATCCTTGTTCTCAATCCCTTCATGGCCTCGCCCCTCCTTATCTCAGTAACCTTCTTCACTCCCACAACTCACTGAGATATCTGCGCTCCTCTAATTCTTGTGCATCTCCAGTTTTAATCGCTCCATCATTGGTGGCTGCTCCTTCAGTTGCTTAGGCACCAAGCTCTGGAATTCCATCCCTACACCTCTCTGCCTATCCACCTCTCTACCTCACTTTCCTCCTTTAAGACATTCCTTAAAACATACCTCATGTACCAAGCTTTTTGTCATCTGACCTAATATCTCTTTATGTGGTTCAGTGTCATACTTTGTTTTATAATGCTCCTGTGAAGTGCCTTGGGATGCTTCATTACTTTAAAGGCACTATATAAATATAAGTTATTATTACCTCTGGAGTACTTTTTACATTTGAAATCACATACATGTTTAGTTGCATTTTGCTCCTTGCGATAGTTCTTACTGTTGTGCGGGGCACCATTTTCACACCTTAAATCTTGTTTTACAAAACTTTTCCCATAGTACTGTTGCTTATTGTTGCAACTTGAAGACGCCATTAAACAGAATAATGAGGAAGGGAGTTTCTTGAGGAATTCCAAAACTGCTGCACAATTTAGTGGATGAAGACAAGTTCTCAAAGGGTCATAAACACTAGGACAGCAACACCCGAAGCTTTACGTTCACACCTGCAATTTTCCCAGGATACATAAACACAGGTCCAGACATTCCTAGAAGGGCACTTCAGAAGAGGTCTATTGGTGCTTCCGTCCACCTCACAAGGGAAATTGTCATACAGCAATACCAGCTGCTAAAGCCTGACTTGTGGAAAACTTCTACAATGGGGACAACTCTTCCATAACAGTAAGGCTAGCCATAACATTAAGCTTTTATGACTCTGCATCCTTCCAAAGACCCAAGGAGACATGTCAAATCAGAAAGACCTACTTGTCATAGACGCTTTAAGCGAGTGACTGGCACGGCATTTGAACACAAAACACCTTTATTGAAATTAGGCATCAGGAGGTTAGGGTGCAGAACTTCTGCCAGGTGGCAGAGTTCCCGAAAGGGCAGGCACTCATGACCAACTTCACACCCCTTATGCAAGTGTAGGTAGATTCTGGTGCCATTAATTCACAATATTCCTTAAATTTTTATGTGCCACGGTGCAAACTATTTGTGGGCCTCACAAAAAAAAAATGCCCTGAATCTTTTTGGTTCAATGAAGAGTGTAGGAAAACATGGCAAGAGCAGCACCAGGAACATCTAAACCTACAACACTGGGCTACTTGCATGCCAAACAGCATAAGCAGCATGTGATAGATGGAGCTAAATGATCCCACAACCAATGGACCTGTTCTAAGCTCTGCAGTCCTGCCACATCCAGCCGTGAATGGTGGACAATTAAACAACTAAATGGAAGAGGAGGCTCCACAAATGTCCCCATCCTCAATGATGGGGGAGCCCAACACGTTCAGTGCAGAAATCAAGGCTGAAACATTTGCAATCATCTTCAGCCAAGAGTGCCAAGTGGATGATTCATCTTGACCTCCTTCGGTGGACTCCAGCATCACAGATGTCAGTCTTCAGCCAATTTGATTCACTCCACGTGATATCAAGAAATGGCTGAAGGCGCCAGATACTGCAAAGGCTAGGGGCCCTGACAACATTCCGAAATAGTACTGCAGACTTGTGCTCCACAGCTTTCTGCACCCCTAGCCAAGCTGTTCCAGTACAGCTACAACACTGGCATCTACCTGGCAATGTGGAAAATTGCCCATGTTATGTCCTGTCCACAAAAAGCAGGACAAATCGAAACCATCTAATTACTGCCCCATGAGTCTACTTTTGATCATCAGCAAATTGACGGAAGGTGTTGTCAACTGTGCTAACAAGTGGCACTTACACAGAAATAACCTGCTCACTGATGCTCAGTTTGGGTTCTGCCAGGTTCTGTCACTCAGCTCCTGACCTCATTGCAACCTTGGTCCAAACATGGACCAAAGAGCTGAATTCAAGAGGTGAGGTGAGAGTGACTGCCCTTGACATCAAGGCATCATTTGACCAAGTATGGCATCAAGGACACCTAGCATTGACTGGAGTCAATGGGAATGATTTGGGGTGGGCGGGGGGCAACTTTCCACTGGGGTCATACCTAGCACAAAGGAAGATGGTTGTGGTTGTTGGAGGTCAGTCATCTCAGTCCCAGGATATCACTGCAGATGTTCCCCAGGGTAGTGTCCTAGGCCCAACCATCTTCAGCTGCTTCATCAATAACCTTCACATCCGGAGATGAGTCACGGATACGTGCAATCCTGGAGATGGCCATTGAGGCACAAGAGCTCCCAGCCTACACGGCATTTACCAAGGAGAGCAGAAACAAACAGAGAGCCCACAAAAGGAGGGGTGACTGAGGCTAAAGCAACTGAAGCATTGAGACAGGAGCTGGGTCTGGAGGATGGGAGTGACTCCCTCAAAATGCTCATCCAGAAGAAGCAGAAGGACCAGGAGAAGCAGATGGACAGTCTCTTGTCCGCAATGGAGACCAAGTACTGTGCAAATCCCCAAAAAGGTGGTAAAAAAAGGTTGCCAAGAAGGGAAAGAAGGAAAAAGAAAGAATCCAATTTGGAGGACGTGACATCACAGAATGATCAGCAGAGGTCCCAGAGTTGGATGGACCCGAAGTCAAGACATTGACATGATGACCATTCTGAGCCATTCTACTCTTGTTTGGACAATTGCTTTGGGCGTCTCACCTTTTTCCTGAAGAACTAATATTTTTTTTTGATTTACTGTTTTGGAAACTATTTTGATCCATCCTTACTCTGGAGTGTTTGTATGTAAAGGGAACGGACTGTTAACCAGATGGTCTTGTTTGTAGCAATGGTCTGTTTCTGGGAAATAAAAGTTATTTTTGGATTGAAAAAAACCTTCCCTCCATCATAAGGTCATTGGGGATATTTGCTGATGGTTGCACAATGTTCAGTGGCTGCTCAGATACTGGAGCAGACCATGTCCAAATACAGCAAGACCTGGACAACATTCAGGCTTGGGCTGACAAGTAACATTTGCACCACACAAGTGCCAGGCAATGACCTGACTCACCAAAGCCTGTCCACCATCTACAAGGCACAAATCAGGAGTGTGATGGAGTACTCTCCACTTGCCTGGATGAGTGCGGCTCCAACAACACTCAAAAGCTTGAAACCACCCAGGACAAAGCAGCCTGATTGATTGGCACTCCGTCCACCACCTTAAACATTCATTCCCTCCACCACCGATGGACAGTAGCAGCAGTGTGCACCAGCTACAAGATGCACTGCAGCAACTCACCAAGGCTCCTTAGACAGCACCTACCAAACCCGCGACCTCTACTACCTAGAAGGACAAGGCCAGCAGATGAATGGGAACATTGTCATTTGCAAGTTCCCCTCCAAGCCACACACCATCCTGACTTGGAAATATATCACTGTTCCTTCACTGTTGCTGGGTCAAAATCCTGGAACTCCCTCCTTAACATCACTGTGGGTGTACCTACACCACATGGGCTCTGGCAGTTCAAGAAGGCAGCTCACCACCACCTTCTCAAGGGCAATTAGGGATGGGCAATAAATGCTGGCCTAGCCAGCGGCCCACATCATGTGAAAGAATAAAAAATAAATGAAAGGACACGTGGAGCAAATGGAAATGTTATCCCCATTTGTCGTATGCAGAGAGCCTATTAGAAGGTGAGAGTTAACATCACAAAATTTGAAAGGGCCCAGCCCTCCCTGTTGTTAGCATAATGGGCATATGCCACTGTGATTTTGTTCATATCCAAAATTTTAGGCCGATGTGATAAGTTATGCCCCCCCCCACCTACCAGCCCCTTCCCCCCGCATACTCCCCCCACCCACCCCCACAACCATGTGTGATGCTGCCCTGAAGCATACAGGCTAATAAAGTTCTATCAAAGTTTAGCTTAGAGAGATAAACCAGGATTAAGTTGGTATTGGGCTGCCACAATTGACTTCACCCCTGGCTGTGAAGGGAAAAATAAAACCCAACAAGGATTCCTTATGAACCACCCCTGCCAGAGGTACCTACCCACTGGGCAAGCACAGGGTCACGCTCAACTATTACAGCTTGCCTGATCAAATGCCTCCGATCACTGTCCATGCTCACATATGAAGAATAGCTCAGGGTACTAAAGGGCTGTTGTGGCCCAGGCACTATCTTGCGGCATGATTAGCCACCTTCAGGAGAGAACAGTTAAAAGATGTGATTTTGTCTGAGAGGGAGATACACACATACATCAGCAAAACACTGAATTTCTATTGCATTCCTCACTTCCTCCAATCCTGCTTGTCAGTCCACAATTGTAATTTTAATGTTCCTTACAGATGATGTTCATAGTTATAGAGTCATTGAGGACTACAGCACAGAAAAAGGCCCTTCGGCCCATTGAGTCTGCACCAGTCAAACAAGTACCTAACTATTCTAATCCCATTTTCCAGCACTAGGCCCATAGCCTTGTATACCATGGCATCGCAAGTGCACATCCAAATACTTCTTAAATGTCATGAGGGTTTTTGCCTCTACCACCCTTTCAGGCAGTGACTTCCAGATTCCCACCACCCTCTGGGTGAAAAAATTATTCCTCACATCCTCTCTAAACCTTCTGCCTCTTACCTTAAATCTACGCCCCCCTGGTTGTTGATCCCTCCACCAAGGGGAAAAGTTCCTTCCTGTCTACCCTATCTATGCCCCTCATAATCTTATACACCTCAATCATGTCCCCCCTCAATCTCCTCTGCTCCAGGGAAAATAACCCCAGTCTATCCAATCTCTCCTCATAACTAATATAGTTACCTATGTTATTCAGTAGGCTTAGACTGTAAGTGATTTCAGCCTCATGGAGCCAGATGTTTTTCCTTTTTTAGGTATTGTATTTGTCAGATTTTCCCCATTTGTTTTTTTTAATAGATTAATTCCCAAAAACTATAATGCAGAGCCCCAAAGTTGAAAAAGGTAAATTTAAGAAATAATGAACAGCTGGTGTTGAGCTGCCCTTTTAAAGGCCTTATGGTTATGAGGAAGGAAAGACTGACTGACACCTTGGGATAAGAATGTATCTGAAATTGCTTTGAACGATTTTACCAGGGACCTTAACACATTTAAAACAAGAGAAGAAATTTTAGTCCAATGCGTTAATGTTATAATTTTAGCTATTATCCAACAGCAAATTTCAGGGCCAGAGGGAGGTGAGCAGTTCCACAGTTTTGAGGCCAGTCATGGGAAAGAGTGATTTTGAGTAGGTTTTGAGTCAGCCTGATTTCAAAAGAGTGAGGATCGAAGAAGAAATATCTGGAACTGTTACTCGAAGTTTAGGAAAAATTAAAGAGAAATATCCAAAGGAGCAGTGATCATGGAATTTCTTTTACAATGAAGAGACATAAAGACACAAATGACCAGAGGAATGTGAGGGATCAGCTGTCAGATGACCAGCTTTTCCTTGTATCCTGCGTCTGTTCAAAGGAGGCATTAGAAAGATCTCTAGACATTTGGGGCAATATTCAGCTCTACAAAGCACAAGTCTCTACAAGTTAAAAGCAGTTAAAAAGAACTGTTCTGCACATAAAACACAGTTTCCTGAAGGCATCTTTAACAATAGAGAGAATTCTGTTTGAGGTTGACATTGATAGTGCAACCAAGAATATCAATAGATGAAGAAGGGTTGATCTAGTAAAGATGAGAAGTAGTACCTGTTGATTAGACGTGAGAGGCATGAAGAGGCTGTGCTTATTGAAGAACTGGCCTTTGCAGACAAATTTTCAATTTCACTCCCAGCAAGTGAAACTCAGAGTATGATTTTGTAACACCTACCTTAAGCAGTTCAGTACCCCTGTTAAAGGGTATAGAGGAAAGATCAATATGTGATTTAAATATTACACTGCAAGAGTTTAGAAGGTTATATATTCTGAGGGAGTTCTGAAAGAAATTGATCAATATAGAATGGAATCATCAGCAAAAGAGTGGAGATGGCGACATTAGTGGAAGAAATAATTGAAGTGGAGTCGAACCAAGGTAGGATAGGATAAAGTCCCAGGGAACACAATTTTTGAAAGAAAAATCAGGATTAGACATCAACTGCTGTACAATTGGAGCAATTTGAGTGGACACTATATAACCATGAACAAAGCTTTGATGAAATGTAACATGGTGTCAAAACCTTTGTTGCCATACAAGGAAGTGACAAATGACTCACCAAAATAGTCAAGGTTAGAGCTTCAGATGCTTAAGGTATAAAATAAGAAAACAACAAAGAATCAAGATGTGAAATTTCAATTCATCTCATTTCAGTTTGTCTTTCTCGTATCTTGACTCTCCAGCACCCAACTGCATCTTAAACATCCTTAATCTATTTGTTTCTTATACCCTGCCCAGCATATTATTCCAAACATCCATCAACCCTTGAGTAAGGAGGTTTTTCCTAATGCTCATTTTATATCTGCACTAATATACATCCTTTGGTGCTACTTTCTTGCCTTAATTCAATTAATATAGGAAATGAGTTCTTTAATTTAAAGCACATATGGAAACCATTAAGTTAACTTGAAGTCAACAAATCCCCTGGACCCAATAACCCTGTATCCTATGGTTTTAAAAGAGTTAGGTACAGAGATAGTGGACGCATTGGTTATGATCTTCCAAGATTCTCTAGATTCTATAAAGGTCACCATTGGAAGGTAGCAATTTCTTGAATAGCAATTCTTGCTATTCAAGAAAGGAGGAAGAGATGAAACAGAGAACCAAAGGCTAGCTAGCCTGACATCAGTAGAAGGGAAAATTCTAGAATATTATTACGATGTGGTAACGGGGCACTCGGGGGTGGTGTCAATACAAATTTATGAAAGGGAAATCGTGTTCAACAAATCTATTCAATTTCTTGAGGTTATAACTAGTAGATTGGATAAGGTGGAACCAGTGGATGCAGTGTATTTAAATTTTCAAAAATCATTCAATAAGGTGCTACACAAGAGGTTATTGCACAAAATTAGGACTCATAGGATTGGGGGCATTGTGCATAACAGTCAACGGGTAATATATTCTCATGGACTGAGGATTGGCTAACAGACAAAAAGAAACAAGTAGGAATAAATGGATCATTTTGTGTCGGTAGGCTGTAATTAGTGGGGTACCACAAGGATCAGTGCTTGGGCCTCAGCTGGTTATATTCTATATGAATAATTTAAATGAGGGGACCGAGTGTTAATGTATCCAAGTTTGCTGACAATATAAAGGTAGATAAGAAAGTAAACTGTGAGGAAGATGCAGAGGCTGCAAAGCAATATAGACAGGTTAAATGAGTGAACAAGAACATGGCAGATGAAATACAATGTGAGGAAGGTGAAGTTCCACTTTGGAAGGAAAATTGGAAAAGGAGAATATTTTTTAATTGGTGAGAGACTGGGAAATGTTGGTATGCAGAAGTATCTGGGTGTCCTTGTACACAGGTACAGCAAACAATTAGGAAAGCAAATGGTAAGCTAGCCTCTATTACAAACGGGTTAGAGTATAAGAGTGACAAAATCTTACTGCCTTGGTGAGACCATGCCTGGAGCACTGTGTACAGTTTTGGTCCCCTTACCTAAGGAATGATCTACTTTCTTTGGAGGAAGTGCAACAAAGATTCACTAGACTGATTCCTGGGATGATGGGATTGTCCTTAGGGGGGAGATTGAGTAGGTTAAACTATGGTTATTCAAAACATAGTTGGATGTCATGCCAGGGTAGTTAAGGCACTGGAGAGGTAAGTTTCCATGGACCAAATGGCCTTTTCTCATCCTTTCTTTCATTGTTTAATCTAATTTTTCTAGCTTTGTCCTGCTCAAAGTCCAAAATTGTGAGCACAATGGAGACTTGGATAAATAGTTCCACCATCAGTGACTGAAAAAACCAAATAGATTGGGGTTCAAGTAATCAGTCCCCATGGCAATCCGAAGAACTTCCAGAGCACTAAATTGTAAACCATAATTGCTCATCTATTGATGAAAACATTGTGATTTTTTTCTTGCTTTTATTTTAATGGAGTACTTCCACATTAACTGGCTACAGTAGTAATCTCAGATTGGAATGTAGGCCTTTAGAGACAGGTCAACCTTTCAATTTTAGTCCCCTGTTGACCTTAAAGTAAATGCCTCCATTATTCTGCTGCTCAATCTTCTGTACCTTCCATGTCTTTTGAGTGGAGAGTTGTGAAGACACTTAGTGCAGTTAATCAAACATTTTTCTTTCTCTGCTCTTCATTCCAGTAGGTATATAGACAATATGTCTGCCATCTGTTTCTGTTCTGGGCAGTGATCCATCAAAAAAGTCAATCTTTGGAAGAAAAGAGAACAAACATTCTAATTGTGTTTCATACCGAGTAGCTGCATCAAGGCAATGTTATCAATAACCAACACAAACCAGCTTCATTTTAGAGACAGAAAGATTTTTTCAACATCCCAGGAAACAGTCATTTTCTTCTTATTGTGTTGTAAAAGTTTCTGCAAGGAATTAGGAGGTTTTATTTTTGTCCAAATCTTCTTTGAAATGTGTTGTTTTTCAAGCCTGTATCATAAAGATTTAACACTCAGTATTCTGGAATATAGTTGCTGAATTACAAAAGTGTCATTTAGAACAATCATCTGCTATTTCTATATGTAGAATTAAAGCAATTTATTTAATGCTTTGATAAAAGCAAAATACTGCAGATGCTGGAAATCTGAAATAAAAGCAGAAAATGCTGGAAAAGCTCAGCAGGTCTGGCAGCATCTGTGGAGAGAGAAACAGAGTTAACATTTCAAGTCCGTACAATTCTTCCTCAGAGGTCTAAAACATTTACTCTGTTACTGTAACATTCAAGCAAAATTCCAAGGGCAATTTGGTCTGTTTTACATTCCTATGCATTAGGACGGTTTTACATGGCCTAAAGCACTTGTGGCTCCGACTGACAATTGGTCTTTTGAATATAATATGCCTCAATTCTGGTTTACCACATTCTGTGTCATTTATCCATCAATTCATGTTTTCTTCTCCCACCTACTTCAAAGTCAGCCATAATGTAGTTCAACTCCTCGAATAACTCTCAAGGATAAAGCTGAAGTCTATTATTTGAAATACTGGTAAATCAAGAGATGAATTGTCAAGGACGCGAACATTACTCTTTAATAGCTGATTCCAACCTAGATGAATAGGAGATTAATTTTCCTCACTCACGTATATATATATATATCTCAATCTAGTTACAACAGAGGCAAGAATGCAGAGCACAAAACTTGTCTTCAATTCAGAACCAGAACTCAGGACGTATAAAGCAATCTTAGCAAATGAAAAGGCTATGTTAGTGTGGTTGGAATGTTATTCTGAGTTTCATGGAGGGGCATTATTTTTATATTGAAGCAGCTCTGTCTTTTATTTGCCTTGTGGCCTGAGTGTGGTTTATCTTTTCAATGAACCAGGTTAGAAGTATAAATTCCAGAGTGTAGTCATTCCCAGTCATTTTTCTGCACAACAGAAACTGAGGAATGATTATCCATCTGGAGGGCATTTAATACAAGCTTCAGTTAAATGAGGTGATGTCCACCTCTGGTCAGAAATTAGTCAAAAATTAACAAATGCCAATTGAAATTTAATTCTGCTTCTCTAAAGTGTGGGTGCTGTAAATTCCAGCACTGATGTTGACACATATATATGCTAACTACATTTGGTGCAAAATGCGGAACACCCTTTTAAGAAACAGTTTTCAAGTTTGGAATTCCCTTGCAATCACAAAGTTAAACATTTGAAGTAGCCCTGTGAGGGTTGCTACATTTTAATATTTGTAGAACTGACAACACAACAATTTTCTATCTAAATCCACATTGTGCGAGTTTAAAACATGGCTTCCTAAAAGTTATGAAGGGTGAAAGTAGTGCTCATATTGTTACATTGACATGACTAATCACTCAATAATTTTAATTTCATTGAGGGAACAAGTTCGTATAAGTACAATGCACTGTCGTCTAAATAACTCCAAAGAGAGAATGGTGCATAAATCTAATATCCTCGCAACATTTAAATTTGGTAAATTAATTGTTACATTTACAAAGCATGTTTATCCTCATGTTCATCATTACTGTCATAATTTAAAGGTTCATAATACTAACGCTACTTATTTTGAAACAAATCTTTTAACAATTATTGTCTGTCCAAAGAAAATATGGTCATTAGAAAAATTTGTGGAAATTTGGAAGTGATAAAATTCTATTTTCTAGGATCACCTCCAAGTCTTGACCTTTGAACCTTTTAATGACACTTATTGCTACTCATCATCACCTTGAAAACCTCTAGCCTAACCCAAACTTAGAGGTTAAGGTAGTCTGGTGATTATATTACTGGACTAGCAACTTAGATTGGGAGTTCATATCTTACCGTAACTATTTACAAGATTGAATCCAAAAACATCTGGGCGCTGTGTGGCCTGGTACCATATGAACATATGAAATAGGAGCAGAAGTAGGCCATTCGGCCCCCTCGAGTCTGCTCCACCATTCATTAAGATCACGGATGATCTGTTTGTGTTTTGAATTCCACATTCCCATCTATCACTGACAACCTTGATTCCCTTGCATAACAAGAATCTATCTACTTCCACCTTAAAAATATTCAATGACCCCACCTCCACTGCCTTCTGAGGCAGAGAGTTCCAAAGTCACATGGCCCCTGAGAGAAAAAATTTCTTCTTACTTCTGTCCTAAAAGGGCAACCCCTAATTTAAAAAAAATGCCTCCTAGTTCTGGACTAACCCACAAGAGGAAACATCCTTTCCACATCCACCTTGTCAAGGCCATTCAGGATCTTATATACTTCGATCAAGTCGCCCCTCACTCACCTAAACTCCAGTGGAAACAAGCTCAATCTGTCCAACCTTTCCTCATAAGACAGCCCACTCATTCCAGGTATCAATCTAGTAAACCTCCTCTGAACCACCTCCAACACATTTACATTCTTCCCTAAATAAGGAGACTAAAAGTATTCAAGATGTGATCTCACCAATGTCCTTTATAACTAGAGCATAACATCTTTAGTTTTATGTCCAATTCCATTAGCTTTCTTAATTACTTGCTGTACCTGCATACTAACTATTTGTGACTCATACACTAGAACACCTAGATCCCTCTACACCTCAGAGCTCTGCAGTCGTTCTCCATTTAAATAATACTCTGCTTTTTTATTCTTCCTGCCAAAGTGAACAACTTCACATTTTCCCACATTATAGTCCTTCTGTCAGATCTTTGCCCATCCACTCAACCCATATCCTCCTGCAATCTCCTTATGTTCTCTTCACAACATACTTTCCTGCCTATCTTTGTGTCAACTGCAAGTTTAGCTACCATGCATTTGCTCCCCTCATCTAAGTCATTGATATAAATTGTAAAAACTTGAGGCTCCAGCATGGATCCCTGCAGGATGCCACTTGTCACATCCTGCCAATCAGAAAAAGACCCATTTATACATTCTCTCTGTTTTCTGCCAGCCAATCAATCTTCTATCCATGCTAATATTATACCGCCTACACCATGAGCTTTTATTTCCCGCAATAACCTTTGATGTGGCACCTTACCAAATGCCGTTTGGAAATCGAAGTGCAGTACGTTTACAGGCTCCCCTTTATAGCACATGTTACTCCTTCAAAGAACTCCAATCAGTTGGTTAAACATGATTTCCCTTTCACAAAACCATGTTGATTCTTCCCGATTACCTTGAATTTTTCTAAGTGCCCAGCTATAACCTCCTTGATGATCAATTCTAACACCTTCCCCATGACAGACGTCAAACTAACTGGCCTATAGTTTCCAGTTTTCTGCCTCCCTCCCCTCTTGAATAGAGGGGTTATATTTGCTACTTTCCAGTCTGATGGAACCTTTCCAGAATCTAGGGAATTTTGGAAAATTAACACCAGTGCATCTACTACCTCATTAGCCACCTCTTTTAAGACCCTGGGATGAAGTTTATCAGGACACGGAGGCTTGTCAGCTCGCAGCTCCATTAGTTTGCTCAGTACTGCTTCCCTAGTGATTGTAATTTCACCAAGTTCCTTTCTCCCTTCCACCTCCTGAATTACAGCTATTGCTGGAATGTTTATTGTATCCTCTATATGGAGGACAGAAGCAAATTATCTGTTCATTTCATCTGCCATTTCCTTACTATGTACTATTAACTCCCCATTCTCACTCTCTAGAGGACCAACAGTCACTTTAGTTTCTCTTTTCCTTTTTAAGTACCTGTAGAAACTCATGCTATGCGTTTTTACATTTCTAGCTAGCTTCCTTTCATGTTCTAATTTCTTCCTCCTAATGAACCTTTTAGTTTCATTCTCTGCCGTTCTTCGTATTCTGACCAATCGTCTGACCTGCCACTCATCTTTGCACAGTTATATGCTTTTCCCTTAAGTTTGATGCTTTCCTTAACTTTTTTGGTTAACCACAGATGGTGGGTTCTCCCTTTAGAATTTTTCTTTATAGTTGGAATATACTTATTCTGAGTATTTTCAAATATCCCCTTAAATGTCTGCCACTGCTTCTTCATTGATCTATCCTCTAGCTTAGTACCCCAGTTCACTTCAGCTAGATCAGCTCTCATGCCCACTTAGTTGCCTTTATTTAAGTTTAAAGTACTGGTCTTAGACCCACTCTTCTCCCTTTCAAACTGAATGTAAGATTTAATCATATTGTGGCCGCTGCTAACTAGGGGTGCCTTCACTCTGAGGTCATTAATTAACACTGTTACATTACACAATACCAAGTCTAATACAACCTGCTCTCTGAATGATTCCAGAACATACTGCTCTAAGAAACTATCCTGACAGCATTCCATAAACTTCTCATCCAGGCTACTACTGCCAATCTGATTTTTCCAGTTTATATGTAAATCAAAATCATCCATGGTTACTGCAGTCCCTTTATCACAAGCACCCAATATTTCTTCTTGTACCAGAAAATATTACCACAAAAGCTGTTGTGAATACCCAACTGGTTCACTATTGCCCCTCAGGAAGGGGATCCTGCAATTCCTACCCGGCCTAGCCTACAGTCTTACCAGTATTTCCCACATTCATGGAACAATTAAATTTTAAGAAATCATTGACTGATGAAGGTTCTTGTTTTGATTATTAGCGCCCTTTAAATCCAAAGCAAAAGGACCATACATTTGGCCTCTATCCTGTACAACAGCCCACTCAATTGCCTTTGTCAGTTTCCAGTGGTGAGTTTTACATTACTCTTTTGCCTTATAAGTCCCTCCACAGCGAAATAAACCAAAGGAATGCGACCAGCAGGTATTGACTTAGTATCTCAAAAAAGGCTTTATTAACACTGTGGGCCAGTTAATTGAGCCTTCATTTTTGGCGCTTTGCACCACGGAAGTTGAACTGGCTCCATCTTGCAACAGCATTCCCTGATTTCACTTGCTGCAAAGCAAAAGGGCACAGCATCGCATCCTGGCACTAGCAGCTGAGAATGGCAGCCGGGCAGGTCAGGTTTCAGAACAGAAGCACAGAATGTGGGCTGCTGTAAGATAGGCAAAGGCATTGAGGTGGGAGGGACTAGAACTCTGACCTCACTGACTAGGGTTTATGTGTATGACGATGTAATTTTGATTTGCTGGTGAGGTGGGGGGGGGTGTGGTGGTGGTGAGTTGGTGGGGACTGAAAAATATGCATCATATAAATCAAACTCTGACTATCATTCTACACATTGATTTTGCCTGCTGACACTGTTCATGTAATTTGTTCATCTAAATTGCACTACTGTGCTTCAGGGATTTAAACAAAAACAGTCTGAAAGTTGTTAAGAATTTTAAAACGCTTACTTTCAGACTTCAGAAATGATTTAGGAGAGTGTAATAATCATACAAGTATAGTTAAAGTCATCATAACACACTTATCCAGAAATATTGGCCAACACTTCCCTGAACAGCTCTGGTTTTTGTTTTTGTTTTGAGGTTTATCACTATCTAAACTTTCTATATCTAAGTAATGCCCTGCATTGAAACTTTGCGAGAAAAGAAGTCCTCCACAGTGTTTGATTTCTGAAAATGACTGTGCGTTGCTACAAGAAACAAATAAACTTGGGGTTATTTAGTATCTGTAGACCACAGACACGTAAGCAACTGCTGATCACTAAGACCAGGGATTTTGTGCACAGATAAGTTTGGCACAGATGGAAAGACAGCACAGTTGGCACAAATGGCACAGCTGGCATCAATGGCACTGATGCACAGCTAGTACCTTTGGCACAATTGACAGTGTCAGTGTAGTTGGCACAGCATGAACAGCTGGCACAGAAGTATTACAGCTGGCAGTATTGGCATAGTACAGTCTTTCTCCCCCCCATCAATTCTTATACAACTTTGGTAAGGTTTGACTTCATATTGTTAGTACTTTGCATTAAATAAACATATCTGTTTAGTTTAGTTTTGTGGTTACTAATTCTGGTGTTTTTGAAGGATATTTATGGACCTTTATGTAAGATCTCAAAAGCATTGACAAAATTGCAGTGATACAATTCTTAAATTTCGTAGAATGTTAGTGCCTCCCAATTTTCATATATCTCTGCTTTAGTGGAATAGGATATTCCAAAATCATGTGTTTAGTGCAGATTCAGATAACTTAATGTTTTTCACCATGTATACATATTCAGATGAAAAGGACTTATACATTGCTGATTCCATCAGTCAGTTGCTTCCCAAAAATCCCCATCCCCTCCTCTAAAAATTGAAATGTAATAACATCATATGAAATTTGTGTTAACCAGCTTGGAGGATGGAAGGCTTCAATTAGTGTCATCAAATGAGAACTGGAAAAAAAAAATAGACGGTTGCATGCCAAGCCCATGTTGCATAAATAAATGCCATTGAAAATTTTCATTGCCCTGAAATTAACTCTTAATTATTAAAGCAAATAGCAAGTGCAGGTTGGTCTGGAACAGAAGCAGCTTAAAAATTGACTCTGGGTCACAAGTTAAAGACGGAGGTCTGTCTGTCCTACCGCAGACTTGCCTCAGTTGGGTGAGTTTTGTTAGTTCTCAGCTGGACTCATCCGACAGAATACCACTCTGAGAGGGGAACACAAAAGCCCCCGATTAGGCCCACTCTGCTTGAACTGTGTTGTTCGCTATCGATCCTGAACGACATTGACAGTGACCACAGTGAAATCTGCAGCCAGCAATTTGAATTTAGTTGCCTTAATTGCTTGAGTTTCGCCATTGTGTTTGAGCTACAAAAACGGTGCACACAGAGGTTTTGTTATTTTAAGGAGGCAACTGGTGTCACCAAGACTTAATTGTGCCTCCTGCAGTCTGGTAACAGCAATCTCAGAACAACATCGGCGAGCATTATCATGGATACGCTTACAACCGAGACATTTTTACCGTTCCAGTTGGAGGTGTACATATGCTGACGATTAACTGGAAAATATTGAAAATTTGGAGGAAAAAAAAAATTCTTTGCAAAGATATAATTTTTCGAAGGCTAAAGGGACATGGATTGCAATTGCAAACTTCCAGCAGCGGGGTGACCTACTTTAAATCATCTGTAAACAGGTGATCCTGTGTTTTGTGTCATGTTCTCCCTGTCCTACAGTTGGAAATATTCTGAAATCTTAACCCCTGAATCTTTAATTATAGTTTGCGCACGATCGCATGCAAACTTTTTTTTTCCTTTTTTTTAAAAAAAAGTGTACGGGAAGGAATATGTTTTTTTTTTCAGTTAGGCTTTCGCTTTCACAAATCCTCGGAGAACCCGGCCTCGGCAGCTTCAGCGACTCTTTCTGGCTTTGCAGAAACGACTGACGATTGGTGCATCGGATCACTTAAACTTCAGCCTCTCTTCGCCCGGGTGCACGGAGACTACAACTCCCGAGATGCAATCCAGCCTCCTCCACCCCCCCCCCCAAATAACAACCACCCCCACCACCACCCCCCCCCCTCCCCGCCAGGCGCCAGCGTCCGAAGACGCGCAAATTCCCCCTTTTGCTGGCTCACGGTTACTCCGGAGCAACCTAGCCTGAAAGCGGAAACCCCGCCTGCCTTCCGACCCGATTGGCTGGCCGGATCCCGGACTTTGTTAGTTAGGGGGGGGGTGGGGATTGGAGGGGGGGGGGGTGGGGATTGGAGGGGGGGGGGGTGTTTTTTTTCGGAAGGTGGCCGGACCGATTCCCGACGCTTTTTGTGGTCGGCCCAAGACTTCAATGAAGACATGATGTCAGCCACACTTCCTCTGTCAAGGTAGGTAAGGGAGCACTGGATAGCAACAGCCCTCTAACATCTGGGCGCACTTGTCCCCAGCGCCCTGTCTCTCTCTCTGTGTGTCTACCTCTCTCATGAAGTCCTGAAAGTCATTGGTTCTCTCCTCCTCCTTCCACCCACCCCCCCCCTTCACTCCCACCCCCCCCCTTCACTCCCACCACCTCCTCCACCTCCTCCTCCTACTACTTTGCCCTCGCTGTTCCCGAGGCAGAAAAAGTGCCCCCACCACCCCCCCTTTCTTATTTCTCTCTCTCTCTCTCTCAGTGTGTTGCTTCCTGTGAGTATCTCAGAGAGTCAAATCCTCCTGGATTTCCTCTTTCAAGAACTCCGGCTATAGGAAGGGGAGGGGAGGGGAGAGGCAATGTTGCTAGAAGCCGCGCGGAGTTACACTGTTTCAAAAAAAAAATGTTACTCTTTTATTTCCAGCCCCACCACCACCACCACCACCCCGACCCCGCTTCCCTCTCTCTTCTCTCTCTCTCTGTTGTTGCGCCGCGTTGTTGCTGGTAACCATTCACACACTGGCGGTGCAATGCTACCCCAGACCGGACCAGAGGCGGCGGCGGCGGTGGTGGTGGCTGCTGTAGCCTGTTGTGACTTTATATCTCTCCCCTCTCACTGCCTGTCTGTGTGTCTGTCTGTGTGTGTGTGTTGTGGTTGGACTGCCGTCACCATGCACTGAGGATTGCTGCTGCTGTTGCTGCTGCAGCAACATTTAACAGGTCGCCCTGTAGCGTTTTTCTCTCTCTCTCTCTCTCACACACACACACACATTGCTCTGCGGCCGCAGTTTATTTGTGTCATTTCAAGTGAAGTGGATATTTTTGGCAACTGAAATAAAATAAAGGGAAGGGAAGAGAGGGAGGAAAGGGACTGGGTTGGTGGGGGAGACACTGTCTGGTACTTTATTTGGAAGGAGTGGGGGGGTGGGGGGAGATTTTTTTTTCCTCCCTTTTTGTAGCTGATAATGTATTCGAACGTGAGATTGGTGGCAGCAGCAGCAAACACGACACGAGTAACATATGGCATTAAAAAGCAGCACAGCTGGAGGTAGCATTTTCATTTGAAGTGATGTCAGAGCAGCTGACAGTCTGGCATTGCTGGGTTTTTTTGTGTGATCTTGCTCCGTGTGCCGGTATCATTCCTCTTCAGTCCTGCTTTTTTAAACTTGACAGACCGGAGTCACAAAGATTTAACGCACCATTCTTTTGGGGGACTGGTCACGAGAAGTTGATCTGTTTTTATTCCTGTTGCAGGTAGGAGGGAGGGGGGGGGGGATTTCTCCCCCCTTTATTTTTTGCAAATCCTGTTAGGAATTTTGTATGATAGTATTTGTGTTTATTTTATTCAGAGTTGACAGATCATTGCTGAGTGCAAGCTAATTTTTTTTTTCCCCCCTTAGAGTTGTGGTAATAGTGACTAATTTGGGATTCGTAGATTGCGACGCGTGGAATTGCCCAGACAGCTGTAATCGCACTCCATTCTTTAATCTCTTTATCTGAGCAGCAGCTGCCATATGGCCATAGTCATCTGTATCAGATGTTTATAAGCTTCGTTTTCGTCCTGTCTCTGTCCTTTTAGGCATCTAATTTGATCAACAGTACCTTACTGACTATCATGTAATCTTTATTTTTAGCCATTTTAAGGATTAGAGATGGGGACACAGGGCACTTAATGTGATTGAGTTTGAGTCTTGTGGTAGTTTACGTGCTTTTTCTCTCCCTTGTACGCGCTGGTAGAACAGCAACAAAATAATCTTGTTGTTAAAATGAGTTTTCTATTGTGTTAACTTCTATCTGTAGAATGCAGGATACTTTGGGGTTTTGCTATTTTTGTTTTTATCTATTTCTGTAAATGTTAACAAACTTTGTCTGCTACAGGTTATGAAGGCAGCATGGAGTTTCCAGACCACAGCAGACATTTGCTCCAGTGTCTGAGTGAGCAAAGGCATCAAGATTTCCTTTGTGATTGCACTGTCCTGGTTGGAGATGCCCAGTTCCGAGCCCATCGTGCTGTGCTTGCTTCATGCAGCATGTACTTCCACCTCTTTTACAAGGACCAGCTGGACAAAAGGGACATTGTTCATCTGAACAGCGACATTGTTACAGCCCCAGCTTTCGCTCTCCTCCTTGAATTCATGTATGAAGGGAAACTCCAGTTCAAAGATTTGCCTATTGAGGATGTACTTGCAGCTGCGAGTTACCTCCACATGTACGACATAGTGAAAGTCTGCAAAAAGAAGCTGAAAGAAAAATCAACGACGGAAGCGGACAGCACCAAAAAAGAAGAGGACGCCTCGAGCTGTTCCGATAAAGGGGAAATTTCTTCTGTGAGCAGTGCACATATAGTGGGGGAACTGGCAAGCGAGGAAGATGAAACTGAAGAGGAAAAATCGAGCGCTGTGTTGAGCAAAAGGGACATAGTTATTGAATCTGGGAACATGTGGATGAGATTGCCCTCTGACTCAGCAGGCATCACTCAGCCTGGCGTGGAGGTTGAGGCACATGCAGTAACAGCTGGAAAAACAGTGTCCAGTCCCTGCAGCTCAACAGGGCCTTTGTCCCAAAGGTCTGCCAACTCCATTAAGGATTCAGCAGATGTTGACTGTGTGCTGGATTTGTCTGTCAAGTCCGGGCTGTCAGGGGGAGAAAACGCCAGCCACCCTTATGTCTCTCCACATGGGGACGGCTCCAGAAATAACTTGGTGCAGGTTAAAGTAGAGAAAGAAGTGTTTTCTGATGAGGAAGGCAGCAGCACTAATGATTTTGATATGGAACAAAGTAGCACAGTGAAGGACAGTGCAGGCACTATGAACAGGCTTTGTTACGATTCACTCCATGTGTCGGCCAGGAGAGAAGCTTCTGTTTCAAGCGAGATGGACCGAGAGGATCGAGCCAGCGACGATGAGATGATAACCCCAGAGAATGATGGAGCCCAGATGGAAGCAAGCATGGACAGCAGCTTGCTCCCTTACTGCTCTAATATACTTGGCTCTGCCGGTCAAATCTTCATGTGTCCCCTCTGCAACAAAGTCTTTCCTAGCCCGCACATTCTGCAGATCCACCTGAGCACGCACTTTCGAGAGCAGGATGGCCTGCGCAGCAAGCCTGCCGCCGATGTCAACGTTCCCACCTGCTCACTGTGTGGGAAGACTTTTTCCTGCATGTACACCTTAAAACGGCACGAGCGAACTCATTCAGGTGAAAAGCCATACACTTGCACTCAATGTGGGAAGAGTTTCCAGTATTCGCACAACTTGAGCCGTCACGCGGTTGTTCACACCCGGGAAAAGCCACATGCATGCAAGTGGTGTGAGCGCAGGTTCACGCAGTCGGGTGACCTGTACAGACACATTCGAAAATTTCACTGTGAGCTGATAAACACACTCTCTGTTAAAACAGAGTCTCTTAACTTGCCTGCGATGCGAGACTGGACCATAGAAGAGAGCTCGCAAGACCTTTGGAAATAAAGTCTAGCTGTCGAGCAGTGTGAAAAATCAAGTTTCTGGTAATTTCTTCTACAGCCTTTTGGGTACTGAATTCTCTCCTCGAAATAATAACCGTAAATATTATTTGTCACAACACATAATCTACAAAAATGAGATTGTGATTCATAATGCAACATAAGGTAAATAAGAATAACTATTAAATTCAACACTTATTTAATAAATACTCTAATTTTCTTTTTAAATGCACTCCTGCAGTTGTTGAGTACACTGCAAAGGATGCTGCTGTATAGTTCATAGGGTTTCGTTGTTGAAATTTTTAACGATGAACCACAAATTCCTTAAGGTTTTCATTGATACATGTTAATATTTTAATGTTGCACAATTTCTGGATATTAACTTTTTGTACAATGCTGTAAACAAGATAATTATGAATTTCTTTTCCAGATGCCTAGGAATATGCATTTGCAGATGAATGGTTCTTTACCCTGTTTAATCTTAACCAGAAACTTGATGTAACTTAGATTCTAAATGTATGGGGTTTTCAGGCAAATTAAAACTGTATGTTTGAAATGTGAATTATATTACTGTACATCCTACTGCATTGAATGGATTTAACAAACCTGATGAATTGTCCTTATGCTCTTAGTCGGGTCTTCTGAAAGTAAATATTGAGGCTATAGAACATGCATGAGTTTTATCAAATGTTTTGGGGTTTTCCTTTTGCAATTCTATGAACTTGGCAAAGTGTGTAACTTAAGTTTTTATTTAATTGGTGAAAGAAATATTATTTTCCTGAGATGCATTTTTTTTCTAAGTGCGGTAGCACCACGAAAAATGTCACTGGTGTTGCGCAGCAATTTAATTTTTTAAAAAGTGTACTGCTATGCAGTTTCAATGTGTAAAGCATCTTTTCCAGTCGCCTGTGTTCTCGTATATATTACGGAAAGTGGTACAGCACAAATTCCAGTTGAAGTTCCCTGCTTTTATGTGAACAGAATTGGTGATGGTTAATGAAAATCATTTGATTACTTTGGCCATGAAGTTATAGGGGAAAGGAATCGTGAACCCGGCTTTGAAGAAGGGGTTCATTATATTGTGTAACCAAGCAGCTGAAGTTACTGCTTGGTATGTGTGTGGTTTTAATGAACAACACATATGGCAAGTGTTTTGCACAGTGTTTGTTTTCCTGTCTTGCACTCGCAATAAGGTCTATGGGAGTAGCACGGAAATGTGGCCGTTTTCCCCCCCTTTTTGTGAGTTTTTATGTTTTATTTTTTACTTGACCGCCTTAACTACTGTAAACATAGCTTATTTTTGTGCATAAAAGGCAATATGATTATTAATGGAAAACTAGATTGTGTATTGCTGAATTGTTATTTTTAAAAATGGGTCAAATTAGTTTTTCTTTTGGCTCTTGACATTGTTTTAAAGCTGTGAAATGGCCTCTAAGATTCTGTAATTATGCTAGTTACTTGAAGAGTTTAAATGTCTAAAGTATGTTGAACTGTAGATTTAAAAAAAAAAGAAATGTTTAGATAAGACAATCAGTGTCTTTAAAATGAACAGCTTCCTTGGTTTCCCACGTTTAGTTTTCTTTGTGGTACTTGTGAGTATGACTCTCAATTCCTTTTCCTTACAGATGACCTTTTACTAGATTTATTTTTGTCATTTTCCCCCTACCACCATCTCCCCCCCACCCACCCCCCCCACCCCCCAAGCCACCCCAGCATTCTACCTTTTTTACCTGGATTTAGACTGACGTTAGCCTTGACAATCATAGTCTGTTTTTAATTTTTGGAACAAGGGAGGGGGTCGGCGCGGGGGGCGGTGGGGGAGGGCGTAAATTATAATGCTGTTTAGTTTTGTACCTTGATGTGCCGTTGGTGGAATTTTTAAATTGTGTGCTAACTGCAATAAATTATGTAAATTGAAAATGCTGTTAGTTGTTTTTCTTTCTGTTGAACGTATGTGTTCTTGGTACATCAGAATCGTTTCTGGACATCTGAGCTCATGGTAATTTAAACTTCCAATGCCCTTTAACTAATTAAGCTTTTGTCCACTTTGCTTTTGTAAGCACACCTTAACTGAACTTTTTAAAGTTGCTAAAACACAACAACTTGCATACATATTTAATTCTAAATCTCTAAACATCTAACATTCACTCAGTTATATTACTTGTCACATGAATGGTTAACCAAGAAAAAAATTGCATCCAATGTGAAGATCTTTTTTTCCCTTAAACAAAATGAAATTGGTATGAATAACTTTTATTCTAATGAGGTTAAGTGAAACATGATTCAATCATTATTTTATTTATTTTTATTGTGAGGACAGAATCCTTTTCAAACTGCAAAGGACCAGAGGTACTGAAAGGGTTAATCGGTAGATAACAAAAGCTGTTTATGAACAGTTCTCACTTGCTGAAATACTGCAGGGATTACATTATGCGATGCTGGAGGGAAGTGTACCACCACCTCTGGTTTATAATTTTGCCAGAGAAATCCCGCATGGGCTTCTGATTGTCCGATGCCTGCGGCCCCCAAATCAGAAAGAAAAGGGTAGGGTAAACAAAATAAAGAGTATTCATTCAATAGGATGCTAGTGGTTCTTCCTGTTAAGAGATGCGTTATTTAACAGTTTAACTAAAAGATGGTGATGGGGACCCTATTAACATCCTTAACATTTTTAGATTACTCAAAACAATCAGGAGAGCTTTATATTCAAAGTAAGGCTGTCTAAACATCTGTTCTATTCATGCATTTTGCCCTGAAACCATGGTGCATTTTTTTTTCCCTCCCCTGTAAATTTAGGTCAGTAATTTGTATCTGTCCTTTGTTGGAAAAAGGGAAGAAAACAGGCCAAAAGGGCAGCTGGTTAAACATTTGGCTGTGCCGAAGGGTAGTGGGCACAACATGCTGGAGTTCTGCACTTGACCAGTTTGAATTTGTATCTGCAGTTCCAAGACAAACTTTTTTTTTTTCCCCTTAGTTTTTTTTAAAAAATGGAAAATAAAGAATTCAAATCAAACATGTGAGTGGATTATTGCTGCTTTGAACAACAAATCATCTCCTTTCCTAACCTGGTATATAAGAGGTGAGCAGCAGAAATTAAAATAGTGGAAAACATCCAAGCAGAACCAAGTTGTAATTTGAAGCAATGTGCAATCCTGTTGCACTGCGATATTGGGAAATAAGCCGAAACTTTTTGAAATAAAACAATGTGGTATAACTAGTTATAATAAAGGCAAATCCATATACTTATTGCCATATTTTAATTCATTATACAAATTCAGTAGCGCGCTACATTGTAATTTGGTCCTTGAAAAGAGCTGTTCAATTTTATTGTAATTATATTGACATCTGACATTTCCTAAATTGACTAGAGTTGTTTGCACAAGAGATGATGACAGGAATGAGGAAAAAAAAAATTGAATGCTGCATTTTATTTTCATTCTCCCTCCTCCCCCCATTTTTCTATTGGGCACTTGCGATTTGTAGTAATTAAAACTATGCGGAACATTATGTAAACGCTGTAGGTTACTTCTGAATTGCAGCTTAACACAAAAAAACCCAAATCGCAGCTCGTAAACATTGTGGGTGGTATATAATCATGCAAAGGCCTTCTATATTTTCTTAATAAACAACAAGGCAAAATGAATTGGGTACGCAGTAATTTGGGAAATGAAAGCAAAAGTATCCAGGCTAGTGCAGCTTTGAGCTGCTGGAAGTGTATACTCAAGCTTGGGTTGGATCTCCTTTCCAGCATTGCAATCACTGTAAAAGTGTCCCAATATACCATTCCTGGGAGGGGCAGACAAAAACATGAGTGCTGCAAAATTCTTGCATGATTATGAATATTTTCAAGCTAGTACTTTTTTTTTTGGAAGGCTGGTGGCGGGGAGAGAAGTACTTCGATTTCCTGTTCATCAGTTTGAGTAGGTGACATGATTCTTACACTGCTGTATGTGAGACCCCTTCTTCCTTGAAGGGTGTATCTATGGGTAACTCCCTATGCAGTAAATGTCAGTGTTCTGGCATTTCATTGGGCGGACTTCACTGAAGCCTTTGCAGAGGCGCAAATGGGTCAAGAGGAGAAAAAGAAGGCATCGTAACGAAGAGAGGGGAAGAAAGGATCAAACCTCAGCAGATGGGGTATTAGGGGGAGGGAAGAATTTTTTTTAAAAAAGAGGCACACCAATATTTTTCTTCAGACCGCTTCTAGTTGAGTTGTCAAAGGAACAACCAGAAGACTTGCATTTGGTTTGGGAGCGAGCATTCTTGGAGGCAGAAGTTTCTTTTCCTCCTCTTTGAGATAGTGGAGGTCAGTTTGCCATGACAGGACATGGCAGATCACGTAAAAACAGCAACAAAAAACTTTCTGCACTGTGATGTAAAGTAAAAAAGAGAATTTAGATCCCATGTCAGAATTTCCCCAAAACGAAAGTGAAGACATAATGGCTCCAGCCTGCCAAGGATACAGTTACGGTCATTTTTAATCACACCCTACGGTTGAAAATATTCTGCTACGTAAGATTGCTTTCTGCCACCTTTCAACGACGACTCAAAGGGTCACCTAGCTGCTGAAACCCATTGCGTTTTGTCCTGTGATTCTCCGTGATAAATATCATGATAACATTTTTGTAACAACGATGTCGTATTTTTGAACTACCTTTTTAGCAGCCAATACTTTCTGTGTTCCAACATGCTATTGTGTGAGTTCCTTTCCAATAAATAAATAAAATTTCGATAAACATAAACGACATTATCAGTGCAATTGCCTGAATTATCCTTCCTCGTTATCCATTTTGATGACCGTAGTATTTGGCACTAAAATTACGATTGTGCTATTTTAGCCTCCAGATTTGTTACGAATAACACCATTTTTAAATTTTCTATCTTTATTGAATTGCATTTCATGTGTTAAAAAATAAATAACAGTAGAGCAGCCAAATGTTTTGGAAAATTTGTGTTGAGAAAAATGATGAGCACTTTATATTGGAATTTTAATGGTTCCTCCGTTTCTGGATAGCGATCAGTGGTGCTGAAACACTTGTTTCAACTATCAGGAAAGAAGAAAGAACTTGCATTATATACGCCTTTCGATGAACTCGGAACATTCTAAAGTACTTCACAGCCAATGAATTACTTCTGAGTTGTAGTCGCTGTTATACTGGAGCAAACACATAGAAACATGGGACTAAGAATAGGCCACTTAGCCTCTTGAGCCTGTTCCGCTGAACGTGGCTGATGTGCGACCTAACTCCATATATTTGCCTTTGCCCTATATCTCTTAATGCCTTTTGTTAATAATAATTTATCAATTTCAATTTTAAATTCAATAATCGATCGCCATTTGTGAAAGTGAGTTCCAAACTTCTTCTACCCTCTCGAGTATGGAAGCCTTCATCCCTGTACATAAATGTATGTTTGGTGTAGCAAGGCCAAGCTAAAAATGGCAGTTTCTCTGCTTTAAACAGTTGGTTTAGTATGGAGATTAAATCCTCTATAGGAATGAAGAACCATTTGTCAGATTTATTCAACTGTAAACCATAAACATTCCAACCAAACTGCCTGTCACTCAATCTCATTTGACTCCATTTCTGGAACTGTTTTTTTAAATTCTCCCAGGCAGTCTGTCAGATGGATTGCTGACATCTTTTGGTTTGTTGCGCTTGACTTGCACCTTCTGCCAGCCAATCGCAGAGTGGCTGCCTGGGTGGAAGTCCGAAGCCCAGATCACCCTGCTTATCCAGCTGGAAGAGGATGTGTGGGTAATAAAGAACTTTATAAATAGAGAAAATGGGGTAGGGAAGGAATCCAAACTATGCTCCTAAGATGTAATCAAGCTGTAAGAGTTTCTCTTCGAGCTGGCACAGACACGAGGGGCTGAGTGGCTTCCTCCTGTGCTGTAACCATTTTATGATTCTAAGTTTAAAACAAAATGTGACTCTTTAAGCATATCTGTTTATGATAGGATCAGCCACAATTAGGATATTTCCAAAAGGAGATTTTATTACAAATTCACCCACCTGATGTTAACTACAGAAGCTTTGTGATAACTGAAGAAGTCATACAACTGACAAGATGCTGAAGCACGATTTCCACCAGATAAAATTAGGACTTAAAACCAAACTACACAAAAGACCGATGGTACTACACAGTAAAAGTACAGAGAAAGTAACTGATGCAATGCGTATTTTACCATCCACTTGTCCATGGTACTGTGGGTTCCTGGATTGCGTAAAAACCATAGTTTAGAATGAATCAACACCTCCCACAGTAAAGGCAAGAACACCACAAAAATGAAGACTCCTTTAGCTAATGTGTCATCAATGTCAACGTGCCATTATTTCCAACCCAAATACTTATGACAGTATTTAGTGAAGTGAGAAACTTTAAGTGTTGGATAATTTGAATATAAATAAAAATTGTCTCTACTTTAAGAACGATCTTTAAGGACTATTTGAATCTCCCCAGTTAGTTAAAAAGTTAGTGCCTATATCGGCCATTTCCAACTAGAAGGTCCAAAATTTGATTCCTGGTCTGTGCTGGTAATAACAGAGCTATGTTTGGACGCAGCACCTCCAGGTTTGGGAGGAGAATAAAATCAATTTGCTCCTAATTGTGATCCAGGCGCCTCACTGGAAATGTGTGTTGCCAACGGATGAAGATAGGATCAGGCTTGGGTGTGAAGCTCGGCAGCATTGAATAGCCCATTGCCACTCACTCTGGACTTGCAGATGAGAAAAGCTGCAGACAGGCACCCATAAAACCAGCCTTCAAGAGGAGCTGGGGGGGCGGTGGTAAGTAGTTTTCAGCAAATAATTAACAAACCTATTCATGGCATTGTTGAAATCAGCATTAGGAAAATTACAGAAAGTGACCAAAGCCAAACAGGTGATCCATTTTAACTTCTTCACTGAAATGTGTGAACTCTAGGTATTACTTGTCCCCAGATTCATTGCTGAATTCCATGTGTTGTCTGTCCACGATGTAAGATGTATCGTTGAAAGATATGCGAGATATTCCTCATTAGGAGAAGGTAAATTTTTTAAAATGAGAAATCTCATCTGGTCCTTTTAACCAGCAATGGATCAGCATTGAGACACCAGTGTGGAAAAGTCTGTGCCTTGCACCCTCCCATTCAACTGCGTTGGGTTGGCTTGTAGCAGAGAATAATTATCAAAAAATGGCAAGGAGAATGTTTTGCATTGTATAGCTGCAGGCACATAGAAACCTGGAAATGTAATCGCAAACTCAATTTTTCTCCCCCAAGAAACCCTTTCTAATTGTGTTCCCATGTTAGACGTGCTATTTTGCCAGCTGTGCTGTGTTTGTATTGCCTGGTGGAGCAACTGTTATATCTTATCATACCCAGCTTCACGGGAAAAATGAGCGCTACCCATTAAATCTCATCTACTGGAATCTTTTGTCGTCAACGACTCGCATTTATATAGCACCTTTAACATTATAAGACATTCCAAGACACTTCACAGGAGCGTTATAAAAGTTTGACACCAAGCCTCAGAAGGCAGATAGCCAAAAGCTTGGTCAAAGAGGTAGGTTTTAAGTAGCATCTTAAAGGGCGAATGAGGGAAAGAAAGGCAGACAGGCTGAGGGAGGGAGTTCAAGAGTTTATGGCTCTGGCAGCTAACATGGTGGAGCGTTTAAAATTGGGCATGCACAATAGGCCAGAATTGGAAGAGAGCAGAGATCTCGGAGGGTTGTAGGAGCGAAAAAGGTCAAAGATTTAGGAAAGGGCCGAGGTCAGGGAGAGATTTGAAAACAAGAGTGAGAATTTTAAAATTGAGGCATTGCCAGACCAGAAGCCAAGTCAGGTCAGTGAGCACAGGGGTGATGGGTGAACAGGATTTGTTGCGAGTTTGGATGTCGTTGAATCATAGAATGGTTGCAGCACAGAAGAGAGGCCATTCAGCCCACCATGTCTGTGCCAGCTCCCTGAAAGATCAATTTATCTAGTGCTACTCCCTCTGCCTGAGCAGCAGAGTTTTCTTTGAGCTTAAGTTAAAGAAGGTTGAAAGGTGTGACGTCTTTATAAACGTATAAAATTGAGGCAATGCTTCAATTTTAAAATCTTCATTGTTGTTTTCAAATCTCTCCCTGACCTTGGCCCTTCCTAAATCTTTAACCTCTTTCGCTCCTACAACCCTCCGAGGTCTCTGCTGTCTTCAAATTCTAGCCTATTGTGCATGCCCGATTTTAAACTTTCCACCATTTTAGCTGCCAGAGCTCCTAAACTCTTGAACTCCCTCTCTCTCTCTCCCTACCCTGTCTGTCTTTCTATCTCTCACTCGCCCTTTAAGATGCTCCTTAAAACCTACCTTTCTGACCAAGCTTTTGATTATCTGTCCTAATATCTCCTTCGGAGGCTCGGTATCAAACTTTGATTGACAACGCTGCTATGAAGTGTCTTGGAAGTGTTGGGAAGAAAGACGTAGTGAGAAGCTAGATAGGCAAGGTTGAGATGATACAAAAATAGAAATGCTTATCGGGCATAATGACCCTTTTCTACAAATTATGCTGTCACCTTGCAGTTCAGAGAGAAGAAAGGAACACAAGACACCAGACTGATTTACCTTTATGTTGCTGCCATGCTTTATTCTTCCCCAAACACCGTAAAATTCTAGCTTCATTTTGCATATTCTTCAGTGTTGCACATTTATGTCTGGATAGTTGCTCAGCTCACCATAGCTCTGAGCACTTTCTATCAATTTCCATCCATTACTGAATTTTACAGAAACAAGAGCATACAATGATCCAACAGCTTTATTTTAAAATTGCTAAGCCTCTTTTCAGTAGTGGAGGTGCAGTATTTGTGGTGCTAAATCGATCAATTGTTTGGCCAAGTTCCCTGTGATTCAAGAGGATGATCAGAGTGAGAAATTATAAATTGCTATCTACATCAATACAGATGCATTTCCTTGCCCACAAAACTATGTGGCCAATTGCACTGAGGGCACAAGATGAGGAAGGCCATACAGAGAGATCCTCAAATCTGTAATAGCCGATTAGTTCTTGATTGGTCCCATCACTCAACCTGGGAGTCTATTCCGCATAATAAGCATTCGTTATGCAAAGTGGAATTTCCTGATATTGATCCTAAAGCTGTGTTTTGCTAGTTTGAACTAGTTTAATCCTCTTGTTCTACTCCCATGGTTTAATTTAAAATAATATTCCGGAATAACCTTTCTCTATAATTTAAACAATCTGATAGATTTTATTAGATTATCTCTTGGATGTCTTCCTTCCAGGCTGAAAAACTCAATTTCTCCTGCGGCTCTGTGTCATTTTGGGTTTGTTGTAGCACTCTGGTTTCTGAGCCACAACTTCCTGAGTTCAAGTCCCAACAAGGCATTTGAACTCATAATGCATGTCGACACCACCGACAGAATGCTGCATCAGAGGTGCCACCTTCTTTATGAGGTGTTAAACTGAGGCCCCATGTGCATGCTTAGCTGAACGTAAAAGACGCCAGTGTACTATTTGAAGAAAGGCAGAGGGGGTGTCCTGAACTAACATTTCTAAACAGCAGGTCTGGCAGCATCTGTGAAGAGAGGAACAGAGTTAACGTTTCAGGCCTGTGATCTCTCATTCAAAACAGGATGAAAGATTCCAATAAAAGGTCACAGAATTGAAATGTAAACTGTGTGTGTGTGTCTCTCTCTCTCTCCACAGATGCTGCCAAACGTGCTGTGTATTTCCAGCATTTTCTGTTCTTATTCAGATTTCTGATGTTTGCTTTTCTACTAATTGGCCATTTTGTCTTATTGCTGTTTGTGGGAGATTATTGTGGATAAATTGACTGCTGCAATTACACTTGTTGGGAAGGAATAAAATATTTGCCTGGGAATTATTGAGGTTGTGAAAGGCTGTCTATCAATTTAATTTACATCAGACCTTTGACTCTAAGGATCAGTCTCACTGTTCTTGTCTGCACTGCCTCCAGTTCTTGGACATCTCTTGATTCAAAGTGCAGTCTGACCGTGTGTACATTCTACTGTTTCGGCTGTCTATGTCGTTCAACATCCTATTGGCTTTGCTCATTGGTTGGTTGGATATGTTTAGTGTCAAATCTACTAATAATTATAGGCCTCTTTCAGCCTCAATACCATTTACAAGACATCTTTCCTTCTTTTGTATAGCACTTTACACCTCTTTGGATTAAATTTCATTTACATTTGTTTTGCTTGCTTAACATTTTTAATGTAACGTATCTTTGTAATTCTTGAGTTGTCCTTTCCTTTCTACCAGATTGCATTGAGTTTCTGTATCCAGGGCATTTATGTAACTTAGAAACAACTGTGTCTTTAATGAGACACCTATTCAGTACTCTACCTCCCTATGCTGACATAACACCTTTAATGAGTACTCATTTCCTATCCTTCAGCCAGTTTCTCATTCTATCTCAGTGTTCACCCTGAATCTCTCCAGTTTTGTGATAAATAGGTTTTGTGTCACCCCAAGAACCTATAAAGTCAGCTTCACCCTCGCCCTGACAAGTGGAAGCTTGAACATTTCCTACGAGGTAATGAAATTGCCCAGACAGAGGCATGCTTTGGAAAATGTAACATGGGGTGAATACTGGAACATTATATTGGATAGGGAAAGGTCAAATGAGTGTACCAACACAGATGATTGGCATCACCCAGAGAAAGGCCTAAGGGATCTTCTTCATTCGAATAAAACTCTTTATTTGCTGGAATTAATCCAATCTTTTTAACCCTGCCATACGCAAATGTATTTCTAAAAACATTTCTATTTTCATTAATGCTGTCCAATTGGAAACATTATTGCATGAAAATATTTTTGATAAAAACATAATTTGAATGCAAACTGCAGCGGTTATTCACACAGTATATATTTGCATCTTTTTTATTTGCATTATTTTTTTGCTCAGTGTTGCCCTCCCCAGGCTTCCCATGGTCCAACTCTCGTAGGGATACAGGTCCAAAGGCATCAGCAGCATTGTGGCTTCTCACCCAAGTGACTATTATTTGAGTATGATATTAACAGGCTATTGGGGTCATATTTCAGATCTCTGTAAAGGGATGAAAGAAGGAATTCACATTTCTATTGCACCTTTCATAAACTCAGAACGTCCCAAATCGCTATGCAGCCAATTATGTGCCTTTGAAATATAGTCACCGTTGTGATGTAGGAAATGCAGCAGCCAATTTGCGCACAGTAAGATCCCACACACAACAATGTGATAATGATCAGATAATCTGGCTTTACTGATGTTGGAATAAATATTGCCCAGGACACACGGGAGAACTCCCCTGTGTTTCTTCGAAAGAACACCATGAGATCTACAATGTCTATCTGAGACAGACAGGACCATAGTTTATCGTCTCATCTGAAAAACAGCATCTCCTACAGCGCAGCACTCCCTCATTAGTGCACTGAAGTGGAAGCTGCGATGATGTGCTCAAGTGTCTTGAGTGGGGCTTGAACCCACAACCTTCTGACTCAGTGGCAAGAGTACAGTTGAACAACTCCATTGTTACTAATAAACACTGATGTGTGATTGCATTCTTTTCCTCTTTAAAAAGTACATTCTCATTTATATTCCAATGATCCCACAACTCTCTTCCACAAACCACATAAATATTTAATTAAAACGATAAGCCTATTCATACCAACTGTTTTCTATAATATGTGCTGTGCTGCCACCTAGAGACATTAGTTTGATAATACTTGGCTTTAATCATGGATTTCAAGCAGGGGCGGGGAACCTTTTTCTTATCATGGGCCCCACACACACAAAAATCAACTTAATTTAGTTTTTTTAAAAGAGAGAATACAGAAGTGTTCAACTCACCCGCTGTTTTAATGTGATGGCTAAATGTTAATATTATATTGTTAAATATTATTACAGTAATTTAGCTGAGGCTTTTATCCAAAGCGAATTTGTAACGATGATGATAAATGCTATTTTGAAGGCGTTACTGTCATAGGTCTATATTTTTAGAAATTTTGCTGTGGGTCGGATGAAATTGAGCAACAGGCTGGATCCAGCCCATGGGCCATAGGTTCCCCAACCCTGATCTAGAGTAATAACTTGAGAAGGATTAAAACCTGGCATAAAAATCAGCAGTATTGAAGTTAAGATGATTATCCCATGCACCCATTGACAGATGGGATTAAATTGTCAGCTCTTTATGAATGTGAAATCAAGGCAATTCCTTCATGTCTTTGGAAAGTTTGATGCTTTTTTTTTTGCTTTCAACTCGTCACCATGCTAGAGTTCCACAGCAGGAAACAATGGTTTTAAAAGAAACATTCTTCTCAATACATTGATAACAACCAACTGTTCATATTTATCACCAGAGCACTGTTGCCAGTCAATGTTATCACCGTGACACAATGATGATTACACCACATTGCAATGGTCACGTGCCTGTGTAGGGAGTGGGAGAACTTGACCCAGCTTTTAGAATTATTCCTCTGTATTCAATTATTCTGGAACATTAATACTTAAAGCAGTGTCATTGCGACAAAAGAAATCTGAGGCAAATTGGGAGCTTTATATAACTTTAGATAGATAGGAATGACAAGTGGAAAATTGGCCACTGCTAGATGTAAATGAAAGGGAAGCCTGGTCTCTGTGGGTGTTGGTGGGGGGTGGGGGTGTTGGTGGGGGTGAGTTCTAGTTGAAAGGGAGTCCCTTCATCTCTGGAGTCTAATGGGCGGGTGGGGGCGGTGTGAAGTGTTCAACCGACACACAAATCTGGCAAGATCAGTTCTTAAGTACAATGTGGGTCAGTTAACTGCCTCTTCGATGCCATGGACTAATCAGCAACCAGTTACTGAGGATTTGTGCACTGACTGTTAAGGACCCATTTGGAATGGTTCCTGCACGAGGCTGCGAATTGGGAGAATTAGTCACATTCTTTATCTTAGAAATTCTGGCAGCATTGAGACAGGCCAGGAATTCTGCAGCCACCCAACCACACCCGCCCCACCACCTGCCCACCCACCAACATTTGGCCTTGACGTTGTTTCGTGATAAATCACAGGTCATGGCATCATTTAAATGTTCGGGTACTATTATCAGAGCTGCTGGGGTGCATGCCCCATCCACGGACCCGGTGGGATTTTGGAGTGATAGCCAGATTTCCATTTTGTTTCCTGTACAATATCCCAGCTATTGGTAATGGTTAGTCCCGCAGCATCCTAACCCATTCACTTCATGCATAAGTGCACAAGTTTCAGTTCATAGGACATTGTTTATAGAAAGTTCCAGCCTGTGAGAGAGTTAACAGTGCTGGGAGAAAGTTCAAAGCATAACAATCACCCACAGTAAAGCTATTAGGGGTGTGTTATTTCATGGCCTTTTATGCATGTGGTACAGTGGCTTAGTAAGACTAGTATATGCATAATCTCTTATCATGCCCCTCAGAATGGTTAACATTCAACAAATAACTTTGAAATACAGTGGCTGTAATGTAACAAATATAGTAGCCATATTGTGCACAGTAAGATTCAACGAGGTGGATGACCAGTTTATCTGTTATTGGTCATGTTAATTGAGCGGAAGGAGGGGTAATGTTAACCAACCTCCTGGGAGAAACTCCTTGCACTTCAAGTAGTTGTATGGGACCTTTAACATCTAGCTGAACCACAGGTAGACGGATCTTGGTTTAACATCTTGGCTGAAGGAAAGCATCTCAATCCGTACAGCAGATCACTGTTGTACTGATGTTTGTCTCTCACAACCTGATGGCCCTGGGGGTGTATACTATCAGCCGCATCAAGCTAACAGGAAATATATAGAATAGAGGTATTCTCCTTACACCGTGTTTGGTGTCATGTTTGACTTCAAGATGGGTTTCTAGCCACATATCCACACAATCTCTGAGATTGATATCATTGCCTGATTCCAATCTGTCTCAGCTCATCCGCTGCTGAAACCCTTGTTCATGCCTTTGTTACCTTTAGACTTGATCATTCCAACACAATCCCGGCCAGTCTCTCACATTCTACCCTCCGTAAATTTGAGGTCATCCAAAACTCTGCTGCCCATGTCCTTACTTGCACCAAGTCCCATTCATCTATCACCCCAATGCTCACTGACCTACATTGCTTCCTGGTTAAGCCACATCTTGATTTTAAAATTCTCAACCTTGTTTTCAAATCCCTCCCTGGCCTCATCTTACCCTAGCTCTGTAAACTGCAGCCCCACAAAACCTCAGAGATATCTGTGCTCCTCTAATTCCAGCCTCTTGAGCACCCCGATTTTAGTTGCTTTCCCATTGGTGGGTGTGCCTTCAGGTGCATAGGCTCTAAGCTCTGGAATTTGTCCTCTAAAGCTCTCTGCCTCTTTACTTTCCTTTCCTTCTTTGAGGCCTACTATCTCTTTGACTAAGCTTTTGATGATGACTTGGTATCAAACTTTACATTATAACGCACCTGTGAAGCACTTTTGGCTGTTTCCTTATGTTGAAGGCGCTTTATAAATACAAATTGTTGTTGTTCTTAGGGATCTGGGTTCACACAAAGTACAGGCTGATGGGACAATGAAAGCCTTCTCAAGCATTACATACCATTTTGTTGCCTGGATCTGGAATGCTCTACCCAAAAAAAGCAGTTGAAGCAGATTCCTTAAATAATTTTAAAGGGAATTGAACAGATACTTGATGACGCAGAACTCACAGGACATAAACCATGGGTATGGGACTAAGTGCGACTGCTCATTCACAGAGCTAGCACAGGCACCACAGGTCGAATGGCCTCTCTCCATCACTGTCAATATCTATAACTCTTAAAAAGAAATGACTCTACATTGGCAGTTAGGACTCCCATGTGAAATGTGTTTAGGTAGTTTTAACGTAAGTGCAGCTCTAAGGCATAAAATTGGTACTTTATACCAAATCTCAGTGAAGCCATGAGACTGATTTGTGCAGCAAGTGTCAATGTTCTTATTGGTGCAATCCGGTACTCCAATTGTGGGGTTAACAGTATCTTGTTAAGGGTACAGTACATGTTCAATGCCTGGCCTATGCTATTCTTGACCTAATGCCAAAAAAGGACAAGAATGTTCCATTCCCAAATACCAAGACTCTTGACCTAGCTAATCTGAAACAAAAACACACCTGTATATTTAAAGGAAACTTATTGTTCCTGTTCAGCACAACTATCAGGTTCCCTGCGCCACTGCAATCTCTACCCACACGAAAGCTCGATCCACAAAGGCAGGTCTTGCATTGACGTTAGTTGGACCAGATGACATGAGTCATTTTAAGGTTTTGGGTGAAGATGAAAATGTTCCTCTGCTTCCAGAGCAAGCAAAATGCACGTCTGCAATAATAGTCTCTTTTAATGTAGCCAGGAGAACCGTTAAGATGGAATACTACCACATTAAAGCACAACAGCACAATAGTTGGTTTCAGCTAAGCCCTTGCAGTAGATTTGGAAGGCCATGTCCTAATGGGTGGAGGGGGTATAACAACAGATAAAAAGCAGAGACAAAAGGTTTGAAAGAAATGAGGAAACAACAGAAGCATTTGGTTTCACAACCAGCAGTTAAAGAACTTCCTGAAGACCAAATCCCACAACACAATTGCCTGCCCGGCTGCTGGCCAGCCAAGAAACTGCTTTAGGCACAGTCAAAAAACATAAAAATACAAAAAAAAGCAGAAGCTATATACCTTGAGAGATGCACTGTGTATTTTGCAACAATAAAAAAGACCTGTCATTTTGAGAGGAACTGATACAATCAGCTGATAACAATGTATAAATCGGTAACACTTGTACAGTGGCTCTGCCATTTATTGTATGCAATAAAAATTCAGCACTCATTGTGATTGTGCAACTGTGCCATATTTGACAGTGGCGTTATCCTAATGCCCAGATCTTCCGGGCTTTCTCTCAGTACTTAACCGGTAGGCTTCAACAGCTCTTATGATAAAATCAACAGAATTCCCAGCAGAGTGTGTACTGAAATTCTGATACAGTTTTAAAGGTTCTGAAATGCCTCCATTCAATAATTCCTTCATAGTTTTGTCATCCCTCCAAAGTCAGGGCATACAAAATGCTGATGTCATTACGTTGTAGTTCCACAAGGGTCAAACCATCAGCTGCAGCATTTTAAAAAACGTCACCTCTGTGATTTCTGATGGTAAAGATATTTGTTTAACGCCTAAAGTTAACAGAATGGCCGTCCTAAATCACTTCTTTTGGAAGTAAATCCAAAACATAAAAATGCAGATTGTCAACCAATTTTCTACACTTATGCAATAACTCCAAGGGTGGAAAATAATGTAAATGAGACAGTGTGTATAATGATTGAAGGGGAAGAGAAAAAAAATAGAAAATGCTAGAAATGCCTAACAGGTCAGTCAGTAGCTGAGGGAAAAGTTATTCAGCGGAGACTTTTTAATCACAACATACAGATTAATTTCACTCACAAATCATCTATAAACGCACACAGCAGAATGAAAAGCACTAACTCACCTTAAGTGAATGAGAAATTTAGGAACTGTCAAAGTCAGGTTCGACCTGATTATATTATGCCACATCCATATTTCATGCTGTCTGCCATGTTTCCTCTTTTCATTTCTTCCCCGTTAACTTTTCTGTCCTGCAAACTCTTCTTATCATCAGCAACATTTTTACTCACAACTCAAGAGCGGAATTTTTGAAGTAAAGCAAGGCATTTGTCACTAAACCAGGCCCAGTACAGTATATCAGATAGTCGGCAGGGGCCAGAAAAATGTCATAGAAATTACTAGAATTGTGGCCTCTTGCTCCACCAAATGGTGAAATTTGACATTCCCCTGTACAGTAGGATAAGTACTGTACGCTACTAATCAGGAAGTCCTAGCACATTTCCTCTACATGAACTGAAAGTCCTCCCATTTTAGCATCTAAGTGCCTTTTGACTGATCCCAGAATTTCTGCTCCCACTGTCTGACCCAGAACACCATTTTAGGTGTTGTTTACCCTTGGTAAAGAGGTGTTCCTGACATCAGGTTGGGATTATTTAAATCATATAGCACAGAATGAGGCTGTTCAGCCCATTGTGCCTGTGCCTGTGCCGAGCCTGTGAAAGAGTTATCCAATTAGTCCCACTCTCTCTGCTTGTTCCTCACAAGCCTGCAAAGTTTTCCTTTTCAAATATATATCCAATTCTCTTTTCAAAATTACTATTCAGTCTGCTCCCAACACACTTACGGGCAGCGCATTCCAAATCCTATCAATTCGTCACGTAAAAAGGTTCTCATCTCACTGCTGGTTCTTTTGTCAATTACCTTAAACAATATAGAGGCCTGCACTGATCTCCAATAGGACAGAGCAGCTTGATATAACAAATGCAGACGGAAATTATTTTGAATTGACTTTGAAGCAGGCAGTATCATGCTTTGCACAATAATGATGAATTTCTCAAGTTGATGCTGGAATAAATTTTATCAATGCTTTATTGCACCTCTGAAAATTAGCAATCAACAGAGTGGTGTGATTAAAAAAAGCACTCCTCATTACTTCTCCAATTTAGACTATTATCATATTAGTTGTGATGGAGGCTACTAATTAAATATTTAAATCTGCTATTTTAAATGCATAAATTTCCAGCATTGTGTGCTGACAAATAAATTTCAACAAAATAGATTACAAGACAAATGTTTAAAAGCTGTGCTCAGCAAATATATAATACCCATTTTGCTGAGCAAATGCATTATTACAAAATGGGTAACTTAGACCTAAAGACTATTACGGGTGGCCAGTCATAACTTCTTCAGCTGCATCTCTAATGAAGCAGCCAATGCTGGTCTATAGCAAGGCTTGAACAACATGTAAACACGTCTGTGGCTCAGTTGGTAGCACTCTTGCCTCTGGGTTAGAAGGTTGTGGGTTCAAGTCTCACCCCAAGTCTTGAATGTGCAAATGAAGGCTGATGACCCAGTGCAGTACTGAGGGAGAGCTGCACTGTTGGAGTTGACATGTAAACACGTGCCACACACATACTAGTCTGCGACCAACTCCAATAAGATAAAGCCCAACAATGAGCATTCAATGGCTGTACCAGCATTGACAGTCCCACCATCATCGAACAGAAGTTTAAATTAACTGGCGATATTAACACCATGACTACAAAAACAAAGATCAGAGGCTGAGTATTCTGTATCAAGTGGCTCACCTGCTGATCCCTCAACTCTCTGCACTATCAACCAGGCTCTAGTCTGGAATGTGATGTGACATTCACCACTTGCTGGAATGGGTGCAACCATAACGCTTACAAAGCTCAACACCAAGCAGAGAGCAACAGACTTGATTGATAACGCTACTCCTAGACTCAACGTCTACTGCCTCTATCACCGGCTCACTTTGGCTATGAACAGAATACACCACAGTTCTTTCAACAGCACCTCTAAGTTCCACTCCATCTCCTACTGAAAGCGACAAGAGCACCAATGCTAAGGAAACACCTACACGACGTATCAGCTGGCTGCACTCTTGACTCTGAGCCCAGAAGACTGTAGGTTCACGTCCAGGTACTTGAGCATAAAAATCTAGGCTGAGACTCCACTGTAGTACTGAGGGAGTTCTACACTGTGGGAGGCGTTGTCTTTTGGATAAGGTATTAAACTGAGGTCCTGCCTGCCCTTTCAGGTCGACATAAAAGATCCCATAGCACCATTTTGAAGAAGAGACTGGGAGATATCTCTAGGGTCCTGGCCAAGACCTATCCCTCAGCCAACATCACAACAAAAAAAACAGATTATCTGGTTACTATATTCCTGTTTATGGGAGCTTGCTGTGTACAAATTGACTGTCATATTTTCTGCAATACAACAATGTCTCATTTGCCAAAAGTATTTCATTGGCTGTGAAGTACTTTGGGACAACCTGAGGTAGTGAAAGGTGCTATATAAATGCAGGTCTTTCTTTTTCATCTTCAAATCACCTTCTACAGTCACACACCATCCTGACTTGGACATGTGTTGTTGTTCCTTCAACTTTACTGGGTCAAAGCTCTGGAACTTTCTACCTGTCACCATTGTGGGAATATGATCATCACAAGTACTGCAGCAGTTCAGGAGCAAACCCCACCTTTTCAGGGAGAGGCAATAAATGCAGTCTTTCCAGCACTGCACACATACCAGGAACTTTTTTTAAACTAAATCTTTCACTGTGGAATAGAATCATTCCCCACCAATGGGGCGGAATTTTACGTGGGCGGGATTTTATGGTCTCACTAAAGCTAATGGACTTTTGAACAGCTCGCAACATTTTATGGCCCTGCCCCTGCCATAAGGGGCCCCTAAAATTCCTCTCGAAGAGTCAATGCTGCCCGTTTCCCTCTGGTAAGACAGAATGAAATGCGTTTAGTTCTCTTGGAATATAGAGCCTCACTGACGTCCCTGATACAACTGTGGAATGTGAACTGGGAGTTGCTGTAAATACCTCAACTCTAGCCTGGAAGGGGCTAAAGTCCATGACCATATTCACCTTCACAGCCGCTGGTAATGAGTCAATGCCAAGAATTGGAAGAAAATGAAATGTTCTTGCTTATCCCTATTTATTAACTATTATAGATTTATGTACGTTTGTCAGATCCATAGGTTTCCATACAGTATCTTTTATCATGCCTATCTTAGAGACTGAGAGAAACTTCTAATTTTCTCCTTTTCAAGATTTCTCACAATGTGCATCCTGGATTTCAAAGAGTGAGCATTTAACCATGGACCTTTCACATGGTGTTCTGGGCAGCCAGTAGAGGATGCTGATATCAAATAATGAAATGGTTGATTTTGCTATTTTCCTGCCAACTGCCTGGGATAGTAACAACCCAAAAGAAACCAGGTGGTATATCTAACAACCATACAGATCCGGGGTTGCCGATTGCATTTAAGCTTAAGATCATCCAAAACTCTGTCTTGTGTGTCTTAACTCATCACCCTGGTGCTTTCTGGCCTACATTGGGCTCCCGGTTAAACAACACCTTGATTTTAAACTTCTTATCCTTCTTTTCAAATCCCTCCACAGAGATAAGCCCCTCCCCATCTCTGCAACCTCCTCCTGCCCTACAGCCCTCCAAGATAGCTGCCCTTTTCCAATTCTGGCCTCTTGTGCTCCACCTTTGTTGGGCCTGCCTCTTAGCTGCAGAGGCCTCAAGCTCTGGAATTCCCCCCAATACCGGCCCGCCTCAGCACCTCTTGCCTTGGGACAACTTTAGAGGAGCTATGTAAATGCAAGTTGTGGTTTTTGTGGTTGGACATCTCATCTAAAGCTAATTTGTGACACAGTGACATCCGACATCATGTTTTTTTAATTATGGGAGAGATCATCCACACAAATAGATGCAGAAAGATTATATCCTACAAGATACAAGCTTTGTAATTATGACAGAGCATTGAGCTGCTGAATGGGAAGAATGTAATGAATTATAAATGTTGAAGTAAACATCACTCATTACATCTGCTTAACGGAAAGGAGGGATGGGATACAGCATATTGCAACATTCTCTCCTCCTCTCTCATAGACTGAACATTGTCAGTATTCACTGTGGCCAAGGATTAAAAAGATAAAATCCAAAATATAGAAAGTTTATTTTGCTTCCTGTAAACTCTGGTGGGAATTTAAAACAAAAGTAGACTGAGTTGGTCATTTGACTCCCAACTTGAATGTCATGAGCTCAAGTTCCATAGATGCACCACAATTCTAACCCTCTGGCCTGTGGTACTCTGGCCTGTGCTGGGTTGAGTATTGTGGAGGCAAGGTGTTCATCTTAAAAAGGGAAAACAACATAGAAAGCTTCGCCATGCTATTCTCACACCTCCCAATGGCTTCCCGTAGCCTGGCAAAGCTAGTCTCTCCTGGGTGACATCAAGTTGATATAATTGTAAGGGAGAAAAAGAAATGGACGTAAGGCATCAATAAAGCGTGCTCAAAATCAATTGCTGAAACTGTACTTTTAAAATCTATGCATGTATTGCATATCACGTATTTGCAGCCATGAGGGAAGACTGGATAGGCTGGGGTTGTTTTCCTTGGAACTGAGGATGCTGAGGGGTGACCTGATTGAGGTGTACAAGATTATGAGGGGCCGAGATAGAGTAGACAGGGAAAACCTGTTTCCCCTAGTGGAGAGGTCAGTTACCAGAGGATATGGATTTAATGTGATTGGTAGAAGGATTAGAGGGGACATGAGGAAGAACTTCTTCACCCAGAGGGTGGTGGGTGTTTGGAATTTGCTGCCTGGTTTGATGGTGGAGGCAGAAACCCTCAACTCATTTAAAAGGCACCTAGATCAGCACCTGAAGTGCTGTAACCTGCAAGGCTACAGGCCAGGTGCTGGAAGGTGGGATTAAAATGAACAGCCATTTTTTTTTATTTTTCAGCCAGCACAGACATGATGGGCTGAATGGCCTCTTTCTGTGCTGTAACTTTTCTATGGTTCTATCATTTTAATAAATCAAACTTCAGTCAGGAGGAAAGCATTGTCGCCATTAAAAGAAAATCAGATTTCCTATTTCAATAAGACACTTGTTACCATCATTCCAAATCTTGTCTGGTACCTCAGGAGTGGAGTGGACTAGGGTCAAGTATTTCCCATGGGAAAATGGGTGGAGGGGCACATAACAGCCTTCAAGGTGGTCAAGATGGGGTCTTGAGCTGGAACTTTGGTTTAGCCCATGTTTAATACAAGACGCCATCTTGGCAAAGGAGCTGCAGCTTGAAGCTTGCATGAGGAACGACTGCCCAGTGGCTTGTTAAGGCATTGATTGCCACTCAACTTTCCTGCTCGCATTCATTAAGATGGCTACATGGCATTTTGCAGGCTGGTGCTCATCCTAACATTGACCAGACGTTTGGGAGTAAACATGGCATTGATGTGGATTTCAAGTTCTACTTAAAGGAATACTTAGCATTTCATATTCACCTGCTGCTGGAGCTGTGAAGAGGACCTCTGAAACATATCGGGAAACTTGCTGGAACTCTCTGGCACAATTTCATCAACACTCTAGCAACATTTATTCTGTAAATTACCCATGGGTTTCAGTTAAAAAGAATAAGCATTGTGCTACTCCAACTTATTGGACACCTTATAGAAGTCACTAGGAGAAGGGGCTGCTTGGCCATGGGCACCTTGCTAGGATGGGAAATGAGAGAAGGACATTTGGCCAGGCAGAGCAACACCCACTGGTGCAGGAGAGAGGGAGCATGGATTTATTAAAGGAAAATAGTGTCTAACTAATTTGCTGGCGTGTTTTGAAGAGGTAACTGAGAAGGTTGATGAGGGCAAGACTGGTGATGTGGTGCACATGGACTTCCAAAAGGCGTTCAATACAATGCCACACAACAGGCTTGTGAGGAAAGTTATAGGTCATGGAATAAAAGGGATAGCAGCAATGTGGATATAAAATTGGCTGAGGGATAGGAAACAGAGAGTAATGGTTAATGGGTATTTTTCAGGCTGGAAGAAGGTTTGTAGTGAAGTTCCCCAGGGATCAGACCCCAGTGGCCCTTTCTCTTCCTGATATATATAAATGATCTAGATCCTGGTGTGCAGGAGGCAATTTCAAAGTTTGTGGATGACACAAAACTTGGGAGAATTGTAAACTGTGAGGAGGACAGCGTAGAACTTCAAAAGGACATTGACACATTGGTGGAGTGGGCAGATAGGTGGCAGATGAAGTTCAATGCGGAGAAGAGTGAGGTGATACACTTTGGTACAAAGAACATGGAGAGACAGTATAAAATAAAGGATGCTATTCTAAAGGGTGTGCGGGAGCAGAGAGACCTGGGCGTATATGTTCAAAAGTCATTAAAGGTGGCAGGAGAGATAGAAAGAGATGTTTCTAAATCATACAGTATTCTAGGCTTCATTAATAGGGGCATGGAGCACAAGAGTAGGGAGGTTTTGATAAACTTATATAAGATACCGGTTAGGCCTCAGCTGGAGTATTGTGTACAGTTCTGGGCGCCACACTATAGGAAGGATGTGAACGCATTGGAGGGAGTGCAGAAGAGGTTTACGAGAATGGGTTCCAGGGATGAGACACTTCAGTTATGATGGAAGACTGGATTGGGACTGTTTCCCTTGGAGAGGAGAAGGCTGAAAGGAGACTTGATAGAAGTTTTCAAAATAATAAGCGGCCTGGACAGAGTAGATAGGGAGAAACTGTTCCCGCTTGTAAATGGATAGAGAACCAGAGGGCACAGTTTTAAAGTGTTTTGCAAAAGAAGCAAACGTGAGGTGATAAAAAACTTTTTCATACAGCAAGTAGTTAAGGTTTGGAATGCACTGCCTGGAAGTGTGGTGGAGGCAGGTTCAATTGAAGCATTCAAGAAGGCATTAGATGATTATCTAATTAGAAACAATGCAGGATTAAGGGGAAAAGGCAGGAGATTGGCACTAAATTAAAATGCTCCGAGAGCCAGTGCAGACATGATGGGCCGAATGGCCTCCTTCTACACCGTAACAATTCTGTGATTCTGAGACAGGAGGGTGAGGTGGACTCCTTGCCCCTGTGGGTACAGACCTCCTCCTCAAGGACCTCCGGTGCCACATCCAAGATTCTGTGTACCCTCTACCTGGGCCCCTGGGCCACCTTGTAATGTGCCACTGTGTGCCAGTCAGACCACTCCAAGTCTTCAGTGGAAGTTGGTGAGTGGAGACCACATGTACCGTTCCATGAAAAGTGCACCTAATCAGCATTTGAATACTAAACTTGCAGGTATCAGACTAAATACCTCCAGGCGTGTTCAGATGATGGCAATCAGCAATTAAGATCAAAACTCCATGCTAAAACCAGGTATTCGAAAAGGCTTGTCTTATTGTCATAGCATCCCACTTAGTGCCTGTTTTCACCCTTTAATACCTCTAGAGGTCTTTTTAAAAAAAGGTATGGGACAAATTGCCAACCCTTCGTGGCTGCTTTGAGCGACATTGATAGAGACCACAAAACAAATCATCTGTTACTGGAGGAACCGTACATGGGAAGGGGCAATTATATAAAGTAATTTTCAGCAAGAAGTACTGGAACCATAAGCCATGCTCATGAGCTTACGACCCATCCATACCTGGCATTTCACTCACTGCCAACATTTTTATCTAAGTTATGATATGCCGCAGCCATTCGTTCCTTGACTAAGGCAGGTCAAAATAGCTGAGACCAATCAACAGGTGACAATGACTATGACTATGGTGAATTATGCTGTCCTGACAGGATTGTAGCGGGAAGTGGAAACAGTGGGAGGAACTGAAGTAAATAACCAAAAGCAAGGAAAAAGGGCAATTAAAGAAAAAAATTTGCTTAAAGACACTATATATGTTCATGGCCTGGATAAAGAGCCTGTAACATTTTAATCCGTTGACTAGCAACTGATGTCACATGGGGCTGTATTGATTTGTTAGCAAATGATAAGGCCAACAGCTTCATGAAATAGAAGCAATTACCCAGATTCTCTTCAAATATTTCCCTCGCCTGGTTCAATTAGCAATTAGGAGTGTTCATTAAAGAGCCCAAAGAACTTCAAACAGCTTCCCCTTGTCCAGTATATGAGGTAAGTGAAGCAGGTATTATTCAGTGTGTGGCGAGATGTCAGCTGTGGCTCAGTTCATAGCACCCTCGCCTTTGAATTAGAGGGTTGTGGGTTCATGTCCCACTCCCGGAAAACCAAGAACTGTGATTGTACTTGAAAGAAGTTGCAATCTGTGACTGTTGGTGACTCGAAAAAGTTTCCCCACAGGTTAAGCGGGGATAGTGATTCTGTTATCCCTCATACCTCAAAGCATCCAGGTGAGGTCACCCTCGCCTTTGAATCAGAGGGTTGTGGGTTCATGTCCCACTCCCGGAAACCAAGAACTGTGATTGTACTCGAAAGAGTTGCAATCTGTGACTGTTGATAACTCTAAAGAGTTTCAGTGTGTGGATAGTTTTTAGCATCATTAATAATCCTAATCCATGATGAGTTGTGATGCTTTTAATTAGGACTTTTTACCAGGGTAAAATTGAAGGAAAATGGCCAATTTTGCATGAAATTCTGCAATATAGAACTAACTTTAAAGAGCAAAGATGACAAAAATAACTTTAAAAACCATATTTAAAAACATTTGATGCCCCATTTCTGCTAACACATGTCACATAAGAGTATAAAAATGAGCTATTTCAGTATTACTTATTGCAAGTCATAAATTAAACTCAACCCCTTCCTTAATCTATTACAGCTAAAAATAGACAATGCATCATATTGTTTAGCTGATAATAACTGGTTTGAGATCATTTAACTCGATAATGCAATCCTTGATAATAACTAGGAAGTGAGTGTGCCTGTATTCATCCCTGGCTACAATCCCTTTCAGCACAAATGTGGCACAGACTGTAATGGGGTTGACCAATGTTCCAACTATGGATTGCCAACCTTCTGCCGGCGACATTTGGTATCAAGCGCCTTTGAAGTCCTTTGGAGTGATCCTTAAGGAAATGGACGGTCTCACGGGAACAGTTTGCCCTCCATCTGTTGCTAATTCCATTTTTATCTATTTGTCATGTCATGACAGTGGATCACAGCCCCGAATTATTTATGGACATATTGAACTTTTTAAGTAGGACGTGTTTTTTAAAAAGGCCTACAAGCAAAAGCTGGCTGAGAATATAAAATAACCACTTTCTTGAAAACTCCTATGTGGATTATACTTGACTGACTTGTGCACAGAGAACATGAAATGTTGCACCGAAAAAAGGTGTCAAGGCCTACTTCAAACAGAAACACTTGAAAAGAAGAGATGCAATGCAAAAGACTGATCTTCAATCTCCTGTGGTTGCGGAGACAATGGAGACTGATTATCACATCTCAGCAGAAACCATCTCCTGTTCACTTATATCTCAGAATGTGGAAATGATCTGATTTGAAAGAAAGCAGTTTCTGGGTGAAAGGCATGTTTTTTTTCCCCTTCCAGGAATACACAAGGGAATGGGTTAAAAAGCCAGCTGCAATCCTAATCTGTGTGTTCTAGTTCTGATGTGCTGGTGTGTGCTGTGAAGGTCACAGCAGAAGAACATCAACTAGACATCCCTGCAGCTTGCAGGTAAAAGTCTATCTCTCTCTTGCTCTGGCTGGAAGCAAGTCAGCAAAGCCACAGTAAAAAAGGAAACAGGACAACTCCTTTAGCTAACCTGCAGAACCAAGTGTCTCCAAACCAACTGCTCATCTGCCAAAGTCAGCTCTACTGGAATCACCCAACTTAACGGCCACAACGTTTCACCATCTACTCCTCACGGACAAGCCAAAGGTTGATTGGTATTTTTTTTAACTTTTATTTTTGGATTCAGCTTCTCATTTCTGATTTGTGTGTATGTGTGTTTCTTTTAAAAAAAATTTTCTCAGGTTTTTAGTAACTAATAAACTTACTCTTTCGCTGACTCAAGAAAGACTGGTTAAATTGGCTCTTTTTAAAACATAAATACATTTGGACTGGGAAAAGGTATCCACGAGGGAATGGATCCCTTTTAAATTAAACCTTGTTGCAACGAACCGAGGGGATTGAATTGAGAAGGAGAGCAAGCTCATTCCTCCGCACCCGGGAGCATGACAAAATTGGGGTCCCGTTTGGGAAGTTAATTTTGGGGTATCATGTCCGGGATCATAACAAATTTGGGGGACCGGTCATAAGTCACATACCATTGGCAGAATTCAGTCATCAACCTCAAGATGCATCATTCTCCCATCTTCAACTCCAACTATGGTTTGCTAACCATGCAGTCATCACAACAAAAGACAACCATGATCATACAAAACTCCGTTTTCCATTCAGCAATGCCTCACCCTGATGAGTGCGTAGCAGATGGAGATTTTGCTTACCCTGATCTAGAATTGATTGACTCCTCTTAATCAGTTGAAAGCAATCAACAAAGCAACAGTTGGCATATCTGAGCACTACCCGGTGTGCATACAAGTGACCTTTTGTTGGCATCTTGGAAAGGAATATCAAATACAATGTTTGTCTGTTAGGCTTGGTCAACTGGAATGATGTCAAACAGAAAGCTGTTAGCTTGGACTGTACTCCAATTTACTGGCCAAACAACCCACACTTCAGCTAGGCTTGCAACAAACAGATCAACTTGGGTATACAGGGTCCAATTTTCCATACAAGCAGCTGGTCTAATGAAAAACAATGTCCAAAATCTTTTTAGTATTTAAAGAAGATCATGCAGCCAAAAGGGAAATAAAGCACATATTAATAGTTCTGGTGAGAAAAGGCACTATTATCAGACACTGGATTGTACAGCTCAAAACCCAATTCAAAATCCTAGATTATCAGGAATGGTGGAAACTGGGATTAACTCCAGAATCCTTACTCTCCCTCCAGGACAGAATCGCTTCCACTCCTTTGTTCAGATCATGAAGCTGCTGCAAGTCATCAATTTCCCCAGATCAGCAGCAATAACTCAGTTAGGTGAATGAAAAATCACGCACAATGAAGTTAAACTTCTGTAAAAGCTTGATGCCAGAAACGTTAGTGCTCCCAACGGTGAAGATAACCTCCCGGTTCACAAATTGCCAATTGTTTCTGTCAGCTGAATTTGCTTCCTCTGTACAGAAATCAATAGCTACAGAGCAATGCCCTAACTGCTAATTGCATCAAAGCTCACTGAAGCTATATTAGATGAGAAACTAATTCCACATCTCCAAGACAGGTATATAGTTTGTCACCCATTTGGTGTCAGGGAAAATTGTTTTATTGGGTGATCAGTCCATTACAAAGTTATGACCAATGCAGCAGCAGCAGAAGGCCTGTTAAAAGCTAAGTTGTAACTTCATCTTTGCATCAGGAGTACACAAGTTTCTGTCGCTGTGCCACAATCTTCAGGTTAATTTAAAATGCTTGCACTAAATACCAGTGTACACACGTCTTGGAATTATAGAATTTCTTGGCACAAAAAGGATGTTATGCAGTCCATCTTGTTGGGCCTAGCTGAAAGAACCATCCTTTTAGTTCTAAAACTCAGCCCTTTCCCCGTCCTTTTATAATTGTTATTTTTCTCATATTTATCCATTTCCCTTTTTAAAAACTGCATTGGATTCTACTTTCACTGCAGTTTCTGTTAGAGAATTCCACCTCCCGAGGACTACCTGTTTTAAAAAAAAATCTCCTATCCTCTCACTTTTTTCTTCTGTCAATTGTCTTAAACTTAAGCACTTCTCATGACTGACTCATTGGCAAATATTACTGGGCGTGCTCAGTTTTTTTACTCTTGTATGCATTTAAATATGGTTTGTTAAAGTTATTTTTGTCCTTGTTCCTCTTTAAAGTTAATTCTGCATTTGGTATTTCGTGTAAAATTGACCTTTTCCCTTCAATTTTATCCCAGTTAAAAATCTTCATTAAAAATTTGATTGTCTATCATGGATTAGAATTGGCAGAAATTCTTCTCCCTGATTTACTTGATCGTCATGATTTTGAACATCTCTATAGCATCTCCTTGATTACGATTCTAATGAAAAGAGCTTCAATTTCTCATCAAAATTATCCGTGGTGCTATTTTATTGAATCTCTTCAGCACCATCTCCATGGCTTTTACATTATGCCTAAAGTAGGGCACAAAATTCTAATTCATGATTTGTATAGGCTTAGCATTGCTTTTGCACACTATGGCTCAGATTTTCGTCCCTGGGTCAGGAGCGCAGAGTCAGGTGATTTCCCGGCTCAGTGAACCCGACCTTTAAGAATGGCATTCCGCGGGTGGCATTTTTGGTCGGAGTTGGTGTGGGCCGTTGAAACAGGAGTCGGGGCAGGCGACCCCGGAACGAATCTGCAGGCTGCTGAACGTGGAAGTGGGCTGGACGCAAGACACACCTCTGTGCCCTGGCACACTGTTTACATAAATAAATAGTAATAATAAAACAAAAAACATCCCTCCAGACCTCACCCCCATCTTACACCCCCTCCTTACACCCCCTATGCCCAACCCATGCAAACCCATGCCCCCACCCATTCCCCATGGTCCCCACATCCCTATGCCAACTCAGCTACCCTCTCCAACCCCCAAGGCCCCTCACACCCCTACACCAACTTAATGCCCCTCTACCCACCCCCATTGCCCCCATACCCCATGCTAACTTAGTGCCAACCCATGCCCTCCACCACTCTGGACAAAGCACTCTGCTTCACCATTTGAAGATGGGTGGTAAGGCGAGATGATAATCTGCTTGATCCCATTGTTTTTCAGGGATGTTTGAAATTCACATGATGTGAACTGTGTGCCATTGTCAGCCACAATCTGCTCCGGCAATCCAAAAGTAGTGAACACATTCCGGAGAGCATCAATGGTCCTTGTTGAAGTAGTCGACTTCATGGGAATTACATGAGGCCACTTTGTGTGGGCATCCACCAGAATCAGGAACGTATGTCTGAGAAGTGCTCCGGCAAAGCCCACATGAAGTCTCTGCCATGGGTGGTCAGGCCAAGCCTGTGAATGTAATGGGGCAGGTGCAGGAGAAGACTTCATTTCTTGGCATGGAAGGCAATCTCTGACCATGCCTTCAATGTCTTTATCCAGGTGTGGCCACCATACATGTAGACGAGCTAATGCTTTCATTTTGACGATTCCCATGTGACTGAGGTGAAATTCTTCTAACATTCATGTTTGGAATTTTGGAGAAATAACAACTCTGATTCCTCATAACAAACAGCCGTCTTGCAGAATCAGCTCAAATCTATGCACGTAGTAAGGTTTAAGCTCAGTAGTCACTTCTTGAGGTACACACCAACCCTTCTGTGTGTACAGGTAAACTTTGGAGAGCACAGCATTCCTCTGCATTTCAAGTTGAATTTGATCCACTTTAACAGGTAAAATGTCTATCTGGTTCACATTGAAAGCAGTGACTTCATTTCAGGTTGTGCAGCTGTGGTGTAATAGAAGTCTGGAAAGTGCGTCCGCATTTCCATGATTCTAAGTAGAGTGAAATTTTTCATTCCGATGACTGTAAGAAACATTGAGGCCTGCTTTTCCTCTTCAATCTCATTCGCAATGAAAAACTGTTCCATTTGCTTGACATAAACTACAAGGTCCATAGTAGCTGAATCAAATGCCTCTAAAGCCCCTAATAATGATGAGCCCATCCTCATCGCCATTTGAAGTGTTTTGGCACTTCTTAACAATTAAGAATACACACACAGCTATCTGCTTCTGAACTCCAACTTCCTGTATGAAAAATAGAAGGTTCCTTTATTCCTTCTTCTCCACCAGAGGGCAATACATCCAGGGCTTAGCACACCCTACTGGCAGGTTTTATATAACAATTCTTTTTAACTAAAATGTCCTTTTACCAAAAAAAAGTATAAACATTAAACACAAACATCACACCCACACTCACACAGATACATGCACACCCAGGAAAAGATTGTGATTATAAAAGTAGCATGTGTTTATGTTTTATGATTTCAAGAGTTCTTTGCTACACTTGCTTTTCCCCACTGAACAGAAGCTCTGGTAATTTAGAAGGGCAGATTCACTGTTTTTTTTAGTGTTCATGTTGGCAGATTTCTCTTATACTCCAGTCAAAGTGCGGTAACGGAGCCCTGATATGCTTCCTCAGGTACAGAGTTCAAGGTCAAATTGAGTTTCTGCCTACATGTGACTTAAGGGTAGGTGGTCTTTCCTGTTCATTGGCATAGATGTTTCTGTCTGTCTGACCAGAATATGTCTTATTAACAGAAACCTTGTCTCAGTTATGTGACCGGAGCATCTCTTCCCATTGTCCTCAAAAATAGTTTCTGACGGTTAGGACAATGAAGTCCGGACGTCACATTCATTCACATACCATCTTGATAAAATAGAGGTTTTCACGCCCATTGTTTCTGGATTTCAAGTTTGGAGTTGCAGAGGCTATAACAGAGGCTGCATTGTCAATCCTGTCTCTTTAATTAGTTGGAGAAATGCAACCATTAGCACAGGGATTGTCATCTGCATTTTAATGACTTTGCCAAGACTTGTCCAGACATGAAAGTTAGCCCAGTGTTCTTACAGTTCCATGTGTTGGCAAGAAAACAGGTCAACTGACCTCTCAACTCCATTTTGTTTTAAGAAAGTGTCCATTTTGGGTTTATACATCATATTTTAATACTTATACTTCATAAGCTCATATTGCATGAGTGCAGCATTTTGAGCAGCCAATGGTGACTGTCACATGTGACTGGTTGCCGTGTCTGAAAGAGAGCATAAAAGTATATTCAGGATCATCTGTCTCTACAGTGGCTACTTTCTATCACTCTTTTGTTTTGGTATGCATTTGTGGCATTCTATTGGTTTTGGTCTTAGTAGTTGATTTTGCTGATGAGTGACAGGCATGAGCAAAGTGGTTCAGTTTTCTGCAAGCTTTGCACTGTTTATGAGTAGCAGGACACTCTGTCCAATGTGGGTAAGCACCATCATAGTGGAAACATTGTTTGGACAATCACAACTCTGCTTTTTTTTTTAACTCATTCGTGGGATGTGGGCTTCGCTGGCTGAGCCAGTATTTATTGCCCATCCCTAGTTGCTCTTGAGAAGGTGGTGTTGAGCTGCCTCTTGAACCGCTGCAGTGCATGTAGTGTAGGTACGCCCACAGTGCTTGTGTGAAACTGCTGTTGTTGTTTTGCAAGTGGTTCCCTGGCACATGAGTGATGAACATTGTTCACAGGAGTTGAACTGTGGTAGTTACTGTTGGCAGCCTCAATTTCAGTAGCTCTGGACTCCGATAGCAATCTTGTTAACTCTAGCAGTTCTGACAGCTTTCTGTCTTTCTTGAGTGCTTTTTGGCATAGTGGATTAGAGAGGTAACCTTTGATTATTTGTGTTTTGAATTCCAGTTTGACCTGTTCAACATCACCAAAGTCACATTTGTTTTCTGGTTGCCTCAGTTGCATGTAATATTGGTCAATTGTCCTTTGCTTCTTGCTTGGTGCATTGGAAGACAATTGTTTCATATATTGTGGTTTTTTTTGGGTGTGAAATAGGCTGCTGGTGTATTTTTGACTGAATTGTAGTTGTTTTGTTCATGTCTAACTGTCTCAAAAATATCTACCAATTCTCCAACACTAAATGCTGTCTGCAGAAAGTAGACAAAGACCACCCAAAAGTTTCATGCCTAAAAACAATTTTTCACCATCTTTGTCACCATTGTGAAGCTCTTGGGGGAAAAAACTGTAAGAGTCAGCAAGATGCATTCAGAATCCGAACTACTGAATGTGCTTTAAAACATTGATTATTTTATTCTCCTTCTAAACTCATTCTATTGGTACATATGTTTGGTAGCTTGAAGTGGACAAATTGCACAGTGCAATTTTCAACACACTACAACTTACATCTGTCATTGTCTGTTTCACCTGTCTCTCATTGTGAAGTTATTGGATTCAAATCATTTTAGACTCCATTGCACAGGTAAATTAACTAGACATATTGCAACTTTTTTGGGGATGTAAGCATTGCTACCATAACCAGCATTTTTTCCCATCCCTACTTACCCTTGAGAAGGTAGCAGTGAGCCATTTTCTTGAACCACTACAGTCTCCGTGGTAAAGATACCCTCACAGTGCTGTTATGTAGGGAGTTCCAGGATTTTGTTGCAGCAACGATAAAGGAATGGTGATATAAATTCATGTGATGATCTGTGACTTGGAGATGATAGTGTTTCCATTCACAGTGGGGAGACGATGGCATAATGGTATTGTCACTGGACTAGTACTCCAGAAACCCAGGCTAATGCTCTGGGGACATGGGTTCAAATCTCACTGTGGCAGCCAGTGGAATTTGAATTCAGTTAATAGATCTGGAATATAAAGCTAAGTGATGTTGACCATGAAACTATCGTAGGTTTTTACAGCAATCAATTTGGTTCAATGCCCTTTAGGGCATTACCTGGTCTGGCCTACTCCAAACCCAAAACAATGTGATTGACTCTTAATGCCCTCTGAAATAGCCTAGCAAGCCTCTCAGCTTAAGGGGCAATTAGGGATGGGCAACAAATGCTGGCCTTGTCAGCAATGTCCCTATCCCATGAAAGAATGAAGAAAAAAAATGTTACCATTGTCCTTCTAGGTTATTGGGATGGTGAGTTTGTGAGGTGCTGTGAAGAAACATTGGTGAGTATATAGCATTAAGAATTATTGTTAGCGATATTAGAAGGCAAATCAAACTCCCCTGTCTGCTCCCTTAGTATAGATATTAATCAGTCAAAATAAACAGTTTAAATCCTGTGTTAAAATAGGTCCCAGTGGAATGTCAACACATTAACCATTACAAGAGTAATTTCTACCCTTTAATCTTTTAACAGTGAAGGCGGTTCTTGTTAGTCATGACAGGATCAAATAGCCATCACAAGAGTAAATTCAGCATCAAATACCCATACCACCATGACAAGAGGAACAATGACACCGGTGTCCTGTTACTTGATAGAGGACCAAAAACAAAAGGTGCATCACTGGGAGGTTTTCCTGTGTCTTCCTCAACTTGCACAATTTTCTCTGTGGATGCAGGGCTGAAACCATCTCTACATTATTTCCTCTTGGAAAAGATGTCAGGACCAGACACTACAATCAAGTTAAATGAATTCAAAAGCCAACTGTCATGTACTGCAAGCAACTTATCCAATAGGTACAGGGGAGTCTTTTGCTATATGAATGATATTCAGTAGATAAAAACTTGGAGTAACATGGATCAACCCGGTGGCTTATTGTTTTAAGCATTACTGCCTTCGGGCACCTCATGTCTCGTTTGGTGAATGATGCGCTAACGCATGGTTGCTGATTGGTTCCATTGGCAGTCAGGATTTGCCAAGTATTTAAAGTCTGGGCAATGCCAGGGTTAGTTGTGTCGACCATGAAAGTAACATTTTGATTCATAGTTGCCTGGGAGAAAGTGGAAGTGAAGAAATGTTCTGCTGATTTGAGAGAAAAAAAAGAATTCTGAATATTTTCAGAATCCAAGAACGATGCGGCATTTGGTTGCACTGTGTGAGGCAGGGGGAACGAGTTCACAAGGTCTGCAGGGTGCCCGGAGCTGCAGCACTCATTTTACATTCAGCATCAAATTCTCTCCGTGATTCCTGAGTGTGACAAATACCTGTCATTTTATGATACCGTGCAATAAATTACATGTCACATATAAGGGTGTGACAAATTCAATGAGATAAAAATAAAGCCACGAAGGTTTCCTTTACAATATTAATTTATGCTGTCCTATAATGTTTGGGCGAGCAAGGCTAATCCTCTGCTTAAAAGTGTTACATATTTAACTAAAGTTCTGCAACACAGTCTGCAGGCCACATGTTGCCTTCTGCAGCTTCTTAAGTTACATGTGCATACCAACAAGTGTTCTGTTTTCCCACCAGCTCTAGCTTTTCCCACTTCCTGGTTGATAGACAAGCAAACTGCTCCAAGGTCCCTAACCATAGGAGGTTTTTGATCACATTCAGGGCAATGCACGTGACACATTTTCCTTCTCGCTTTACAGAGAAAAACATCTGGGGCTCAAAATCTCTGACAGTGGCTTTTTTTTGTGTGCAGGAAATCAATGTAAGAGGTAGAAAGTGCGAATTGATTAATCACTTACGTGTAGTGCTGCTCTGATGGATTCAAGGACATTAGTGGAAAATTAGCCAAATGGATTTTTGCTTAATGTGGAAGCGCATATCAAAAAGCGAGTTTTTAATTACTCCGGATCAGAGCTGGCATCTACTCAATGAATGCGTCGTATCACCACAGTAACCAATCTAGTAGGGCAGGGAAGTTTGGTGGTAATCCATTTATTTCCATGGCAATCGGAAAGTGACTGTATGGATATTTTTCTAAATGTGACCAAGCATCTCGTGTGGGAAAAATAATATTTTTTAAAAAGAAAAAAAATATATGGAGTACTTTTGTTCAAAGTACTCTCCAATTTAAAGAAGGTTTGAATAGTTACTAGCTTGAAGAGATATCTTTTCTCCCCGACAGACCTATAGCCCTATTTGTTTTAGTGATAGGGCCATTGGGGAATATTCACTTGTATCCTGGAGTGGCTCCATAGGAAGGAGCTGAACACCAAAAGTAGTGATGCAGGTTCATAAGACTATTAAATAAGTCAACAAAGGGCAGGGGTTCACTTAGAAAGAGATGGAATTAAAAGGCAGATAAATTATGTTAAATGTGTATAGAACCTTGGTTAGGCCACACCTGGAGTTTTGAGAACAGTTTTGGTCTACGTATTATTAAAGGTTATAGAGGCACTGGGGAAAGTAAAACAACCACTTACTAGAATGATACAGGAACTGAGAAGTTATATCTTTCAAAAAGGTTTGAATAGGCTCTTTTCTAGAAAAAAGACCAAGGGATGACTTGGTAGAGGCCTTTAAGATTATGAAAGGATTTGATAGGGATGGGGAAATGTTTCCACTTGCGAACAGACCAGAACTAGAGGCCAGAAATATAAGGTCGTCACTATTAAACCCAATAGGTAGTTCAGAAGCAACCTCTTTAACCAAGAGAGTGGTTAGAATGTGGAATTCACTACCACAAAGAATGTTTGAGGCGAAAAGCGTAGATGAACTTAAGGGTAATCCAGATATGCACAGGAGGGAGAAAGAAATCGAAGGGTATGTTGATGGGGCTATTTGAAGTAGGGTGGAACATCAACACCGGCATGGACCAGTTGGGCTGAATGGCCTGTTTCTTGCTGAAAATACTTTGTAGCTATTGTAGGTGAAGGGGTTTTCAAACTGGCCTCAGCTACAGAACCTCCCAAAATCACTGCACAGGGAAGTAAATCATCATCCCTAGTCTAAATCATGGCTTTCCGAGTTCCCATGTTTCTGGAGCAACCTTGCTTCTAAAGATGATATAGCATCTTCCGAATCCTTGCTCTGGAGGTTCCCCTTTCTTAACACTTTTTTTCTATAAGTTTCAAAACTGACCTGAAATATAAAGCCAGGCATGGTCACGGAATGAGAATCCTTAGGCAGCTGATCATGATCTTACTTTGAAAGCAGGTCGCCCACTGTTCACAAGTGGAAATATATGGTCCTTCAGAATAAAGTAAATTTCTTTCACTTGATACTGGAGCTGGAAGAACTTCATTTGGTTATATTTGCATCCTCATTTGCAAATGTAAGTACAGAACTCATCACCTGTGTAATGCATTTTCCAAACTTAAGGAATCACTGAGGGTATGGTTGGGTGGGCAACTAGCTGGCATTAGGGCTGGATGAGGTAGGCAGGGATATGACTATTGGTGGGATTTGTAAATAAAGATAAGATCTAAGATTTTATGGAATGGGAGAAAAGAATAGTGGTCGGGACGTGGGTCATAGGGGAGTGGGACACAGTATGGGACAGGATTTGGATTGTGAGGCTTTTGGACTTGTAGGAGTTTATGTTGCACAGACTTTGGAGGGCGATCAAGGAGTGTTGGAGAAATCAAGCTTGGTGCTGGCAAATCTTCCAGAAGCAAATTGGGAAAGCTGCCAATATAACAAGTGGTTTCCACGAGGAGGTGGAAAAGTCTGATACTTGATGCTGGCACTTGTGAGAAACCCACTGCTAAGTGCAGTATATAAAAAAAACTGTCTCTGGTCTGTGATCCATGGAATCACCCTCCACTCAAGAGTTGTAGTTGGTTTTGTTCCAAAGAACTAATGACAATACAATTTATCTTCACTAGTCCCTTAGTCTACATATCTATTTCCTTTGTCATGTTTATTTGTGCTGAAATACAACTAAAAAAAAACCAAATTTACTGATACGCAATAAATCCATGAATCATTTAATGAGGCAATATGCAGCTATGCTTCACTTAATTATTTTATATAACTGCAGGGTACAGAGGAACAGATGCATGTGAACCTCTGCTTAACATTTCATATTTTGAAGGTTGGATTGTCTTTCCTGCTTATAATACATTAAACATTTTGTTGCTAAGGAAGTGGAAAAATCTATGGATTGGTGTTTCTTATTCTTGGCAGTGCGAGCCGGCGTGGGAAAGACGTTTGGGGCTTATATCCTGGTCAGATAGGCCGTGTACACAGTGCTTGTTCCCAGGAGAATAGGTAAGGCAACCAACACATGTACACAGAGTCCTAAGAAAGCCACAGAATTGATCCTCTTCACATTGTGCAAATGTATTTAGTCTCCTGCTAACTCAAAATTGTTATTGCAGTATAAAATGCAATTATCCAATAATTTTTAATTAAAAAAATATATAACACAGCAAAGGAGGAATTTTGCATTAAAAAATGATCAGATCACCTATATTTAACAACTTCCAATTAAAAGTGCACTGTAATGGCCGAACAGGGAATCACATTGTCTAGAATATTGCCTCTCTCTTCTGAGACCTGATTTTGAATTCGGTACAGACAGAATGGATGAATATCGTCTGTCTCTTAGGGCAATTAAGAGTGTGTAAAGTAAGCTTCAACAGGACCCATGGCACAAACTACCTGTAATTCAGCACTAATGGGGCAATTTCCTCAATGAAGCCATCAGAAATGCGATGGAAACTGGAACTCACGCAATAGTGCTGCTGCATTATGTTGCCAAGGCAATTCTGAACTGCAAGATACCTATTTATGTTAGGCTTCATGATAAGCTATTTCCAACAGTTGATATCTCCCCTATTTGTTAGTTGGTTTGTCTGTAACCAGCATATCTTAAATTAATGGATGAGTTAAACTAATGGACTAATTACATAGTGTCTGGCCCAGTGAAGAACTGATTGGTTTTTGATGGAGATATGTATCTGGGTCCTGGATTTTTTTTAGATGATCCATTAGCATTGAGAGATAGGGCAAATTTACTTTCTTTAAAAAAAGAATGTTGTGTGTTGTTTTATTTAAAATGTTGTTGATTGTTTCAGAGTGTTGTCAATTGTCTCAGCTGCTGTGGTGGAAACAGCTGTCAAAATGAGAGCAGAGTTTTCAGAGCAGGTTGTTGGATGTAGATTGGCCTGAAGCCTCCTCAGTGAGGCAGAAGCTCCCAATAAAAAGATTCATTTTTTCAGCTCTGTGGTTACAAAGCATCAACCAGGCAGGGAAAAGCCTCAAGGAAAATCTACATAATTGTAATATCCCTGAGTTCACATAGCATGGCAGAGGTTTGCATTCCACCAAGTGCTCTCTTCAAATGTTTAAAATGGTTCTACTCCTAAAGCAGAATTTGAAATGTTTTCTACAGGGATTAAAGATGATCTTGGCAACAGGTATCATGGACTGAGTTTATTCTGAAATTTCCCAGGCTTGTCCTGCTCGGGTGTCCAATGTAGTTAAGTTTTCAGAATGAAATGTTAATTTTAAATGCTTAGTTGCTACAACAACTTTCAGCTACTTACATTTTTTAAATGATTAGAATTCCTTCCACTTCAACTCTCAGCTGATCCCTCAGATGCAGTCTTGGATTTGATTGTGGAGTTTTCTAACCACTTGACTGGTCACTGCTAACCCCAGGATGTCAATCAGAAGGCAAAGATATCCAATACAGAAGATTAAAAAAAACAATAGTAGGGGTGAAAAATCTGCTGGCCACGGTCACAATTAGACCAGCATTCTGCCTGCCATGCTCACCAGAACTGCCACTTCTGATGTTTTCTGGGACACTGGGAGAGCACAACATTTGCATGGGGCTGAGAGGCACCCATGTCACTATGGTTAAACCTCAAGTACCCACCTGCTCCATGCTGCCAGAAACTCTGCCCTTTGTATATCACAGGGGACCCATGGAAACCCCGCACATCTCCAAACCCCCCTCAGCCCTGGGAGCATAAAATGTAAAAACAAAAGAGGATTTCCACATCTTCAAGGCTCCAGGTCATTTTAAAATTATTTATGACATAGAACTTACGGGATAAGAACAGGCCATTTGACCAAATTGGTCTATGTTGATACTTATGTGGCACACAAGCCTCCTTTCCCCTACTTCAACCGATTCTATCAACATATTTTTTCTATTCCTTTCTCCCTCATGTACTTGGGCTGCATTTTACAGGGTGTAGACTGTTTGCACCCCATCACACAGCACTGCACTACACCACCACCCCCCCCTCCCCCCCAACCCTCAGCCTCGAAGCAAAGTGTCCAGAGGCTGACACTCCTGGAAGAAGCCCATCCTGCAGCCATAACAGGCTGGAGATGGGCTAAAGTGGGAAGTGGTCCCACCTTTGGGAGCTGCCAGCAGTTCCAGCACCGCCAGAGCTCAGTAGTGGACGCTGTGAGGACTGCAAGAAGGAGCACAAAGATGATGGATGGGTGCCCCAGAAAAGTAAGTTCCTAGGCTTTAGGGCAGGGAGCGATCCTGGAGCTCAAGGAGGGTGGAGCAGAAGGAAGTGTGTGTGTGTGTGTGTGTGTGTGTGGGGGGGGGGGGGGGTGACATCTTGGGGGAGGGCCCTCGATGCACAGAGGGCACACCCCCCACCCAAATTCGGTGCCATTTCCCGCATTTCTTTCCATGTAGGCCATAACAAAACGGCCTGCACACTCCCACCTGCCTGCCCACGCCAGCTGTATTATGGCAAGGGTAGCATATTATCCAGGTCAATAGGCTTGCTATTAGACCTAAGCCTGATAGACCATTCATTATTTATTTACATATGGCAAGTGGGCTGCTGATTTTGGTGCCCACCCACCTAGGGAGTCAGCTCGGGGGCAGGCAGGAAGGTAGTGGGCTAGCCAACCAACGTATTTTATGCGCCCATCCTGCCGAAAACATGCCTAGCGGGGGTACATTAAAATCTTGCCCCTCGTCCAGGTTCTCCTTAAATGTATCTATGAAGCATAGGATCATAGGAACAGTAGTAGACTATTCCGCCACCATTCAATGAGATAACGGCTAAAATGCAACCTAACTAGCCTCCTGATGGGGCCCACAAGCATCTTTTATGAGACTGGGAGGCCTCAGCTGACTTGGCATAATCGGCCTTCTATTTTATATCAGGTTCCTTTTGAGCCAGGACTGTGAAAACTTCCAATATTGAGAGTCTCAGCCCCAAGTCTCATTTTCCTCAGACTTGGGTAGCCTTGTAGGGGATGAATGGAGGTTCTGCGACTTGCAAGGCCTATCATGACTTCAAAACTAATGTTGGGACTCCTTCTCCTGGGCAGATCTGTTAGATTCCTACTGGATTTTTTGTGGCAAGAACTCTTATTCCTGATAACTCAGGGTCATTTTTTATGCTAGAAAAGTTAAATTCTCCAATGTTTTGAACTAAGTAACGTAAACAATAGCAAAGTGTGGCTTTGTGCCAACAAGACTGAATTTTTGGAGTTTGAATCAAGCAAGTTTGAATTAAGAGTCGACAGAACTTACTGATTAGTCCCCACCATATCAAAGTTAGTTAGCACAATAAACTATGCCATTATTTATGGATAAACAGTAGAGAGAAGAACTCAAAGTTTTCAAAGCTGTACTGCGCTAAAAAATTATCAGAATTTGCCTAAATTAGATTTCTGAAAGAGCCAATTAGAATCAACACCAACTGGGATTGCACCAAATTAAAACAGATTGTTCAGCGATCAAAGTAAATCAATTCACTGTGAATCCATCTGGAGCGGACTGCAAATTGTAGCAATCAGAGAGTCAGCTTAAATATGTATACAGTTGGGACCTTTAACCAATTAAATAGCTGTTCTACAATGGTTCATTAGGATAACTTAATTGTTTAGAAAAATGTTGCAGATATTCTTCCATTTCACTTTGATTTCAAGGACTAAACCATCGTGTTCTATGGTGCAGTCGCAGTTGACCAATGTAGTTGAACAACCTTGTAGTTTCGACCGTCAAACTTTGCGCAATGTTCAAGTTTGGAAGAGTACTCATAGGACAAGCAGAAAGCCATGGATCCAAACAACATATGAAGCAGCTTTCAGCTTCTATCCCAATGCCACTGAATATGGTAAGAGAACATCATCTGCCTTGTGGTGTCTTTCTTATTTTTCAAATAAGGCATTCTTTATGTACTGCAATAGTGTGCCTGGGTTGACAAGAAAGGTGACTGCACTGTGTGTGTACCTACACCAGATGCACTACAGCAGTTCAAGGCGGCGGCTCACCACCACCACCTTCTCAAGGGTAATTGGAAGGGGCCAGCGACACTCGCATCCCATGAAAGAATTTTTTTAAAAAAAAGAACATTTTTAAGAAATGTTGACATCACAATTCAGGCACAGTGCCTACACAACTCTGTCATTGTTTCATAAGTTTCTTCTGGATTATTTTCCAATAAAGCAGAACATTCACGATAAGCACAATAATAACACAAGAATAACTTAACCAATGAAGATGGAGGCACTTGTTGCGGTAATCTTGAAATATAAACCAGGAGGTGAAGTCTTCTCTGCTCAGATTCTGAACTAAAACACCATCAGAACAATCTTATCAAATTGTAGGTCAACTTTGCTAAATCCAAACAATATAAAATTGGTATGAGGACGACTTCAAGTGTTAGTCCGTAAGAAACCCATGTAACATGATCACTTTAAGGTTAGGTCTCTGAATGATCCATGCACCGCCCCCCCCCACCCACCCTGCCACAGTGAATTAAGTTATGTACAATACATTCAACTAGCCATTTTATTTTATTTTAATTACGGAATCAAAATGGAAAAAGCAGACACTGAAACTTCAATAAAAGCAATAATCACATTGCTTTGCTCCATGTATGTTTTTCTCCCCATTTGTTTACCAATTTTGCATTAATTCAATTTACGAGGACAGATGCGAAATAACAGCATGCTGACTTTGTGTCGTGAAGTAAATTCAAAGAAAAAGTTTGATATACAGCAAGGAGTAACCCCAACAATAACATATTTTCACCTAATGATATTGGGCCGTAACTTCCGACTAGTGTCGGAAAGTGCTAGCCCGCAGGAATTAGAATAAATACCTACCTACCTGGTCTTGAAAATTACGTTGACACTTCCATTCGCTGGAGCTACTTGGGTCCTGCATCAAAAGGCTCCTTGCAGGCCTGAGTGAAGTATAGCTCCAGTGGGTCTGAGGCAGAGGTCTTTGGTGGTGGTGGGGGGGGGGCGGTCTGAAATCAGTTGAAGGTCCGGGGGGGGATTGGTGGAGTGGGAGATTGGAGGTCGGGGGTGTGGGGTTGGGCCCATGGGGTCGGTCTGGGTCTTTATAAAAGTTACTCAGAAGTTAAAAAAGGTTTTAATTCTTCTAACTTTTTCTGAGTAACTATTGGTTTAACCCTGGCGGAACCATCCGAAGTTTGCGATTTAAGCCACATTTTCAGATGGTTCCCAGCGCACCGCAATTGTCCAGAGGAAGTGTGCACTTCTGGGAAATTGCTGTGCAAACCCTTACCTAGGAACTTCCCAGAGGGATTCTGCAGCGCACCTTTGGAGTACCCCCCAAATCCAATGCTGGGGAAGTCAGAAGTTATGGTCCCTATAATATTACGTAACTGCCATGATAAAATCACCAAAGTAACTTGCTTAAAAGGGATTGTGCCTCTTACCCACTGTTTCAACTTAAGCATAGTGCTGTACATCCAAAGAACTGTAGCAAATTAGATAATTTGTTTTAAATGAAGTTTTAGTTAAAATGGATCTTTAATCTTTTAAACTGTATTTACTTTGCAGAATGAAGTACATTCCAACAACACGTTCTCCCAAGTTCTTAAAATCTGCAAAGCTTCTGCCGCCTATTAACTGTGCAAAATCTTGCATGTCAAAACAAGAATAATTATTTAATATGTTGAAGGAAATTCTTAATGCTTTACAAATTAGGGTTCATAAAGTTTGTGCTTTTCAACTTAACAGCTCACTATTTCTGTTGTATACGTTTTTTAAATATTGCACTGGGCAGTTGTTTTTGGGTGATTAGAACAAAGTTGAGAGATTTCTGGGTTTTCCTGCACATAGGAATGTTTTAAAATCGCTGCCTAACATGGAGAACTTTTCACGTCCAATTCCTGCATTACATGAGTCTTTCGATATTGAAGATGACAGAGTAGCACCTAATTTACTACTCAAGAGTTTTCTGATGATTGATGATACTCATTTTTTGCTTAGCAAGAAAGACTGTAAAGTGAACACCGTGGATCCCTGATTGAAAATCCTGATTTTTACAAGCGAAACATTCTCACCTGGGATTTGCTTTGAACGCCAGCATTGCAACAGGCTTCATAGCATGAGATGTCTTCATGGATGTTTTCTGCACCATGCTTTATTATTTGGAGCAGGTTGTTCAACTCATGGACAGTCTTAAACTATCATGTAACATTTGCGAAGAACAGCAAAACATTTTAGCCACATCAGTACTCTAGCCACACTGAACATTTTAACAAGAATGTGTTTTGGCAGTAACTAGGATGAATTATGTCAACAATGAACACAATGTTTTCATGACTTCTAGTTCTTCATATTGCAGGCTTGTACCCTCCTGCTTTAGGTGAATTTCTTTTGCTATAGTTAAAGAGTTCTGTTCCATTTCTTGGCCTGGTGCAGGTACGTTGTGAAAACTAATACTGGGGTAGGTTTTGTGCAAGATTGCCTCTGGATGCAGAATTTAACATTTGGATTGGCCTGGTTCTCCTGGAATGGAGCACAAATCCCAGAATGAACTTTGGTCTTTAAATTTCTCACTGCAGCACCACCATATCCCCCCCCACCCCACCATTATCGAGGGGTGATTGGAAACAGAATGGGTGGTGGACAAACAGCCTGGAGTCATGGTGGTTGGGGGAAAGAGAGGGAGACTACGAGAGTGCTGATCCAGTTAAATGTAGATCATTGTGGTCAAGGGAGTTCAGACCTGGAAGTTCTACTGTTGGACCACTTACTAGATCTTTGGTGGTGTTAGCCCAGAGGCTGCGCCATTTGCACTTTTTGTCAAAACCTGCGTCGCTCAAAGCATTCATAGAACTCCAGGCATGAGAGAGGGAGAATGGGGGTTGGGGAAAGAGAAGACTGGGGAATGAATGTCAGGGAGAGGGTCAGGAGTTTGGGTTCAGGTGAGGAGGGAAAACGGGGAAGAGAAGGACACTGTGGAAGGTTTTGCTCCAGGGGCTAAGATAAACTCAAAGCAGCAAATCAAATATGAACAATTCATTCTGAAAAGCAAGATGGGTCTCAGTAATTTGTTAGTTTAATAGTCAGGTGGCATGCCTGGGTTATTAGAGCTGCCCAACAACCTGACGGGAGAGCATTTTACACCAGTTGTGGTGGTTTTTGCAATAGTGGAAGGCGGCGAACTGGATTTAAACTTTCGCTTTGAGTATGAAAAATCCCCCCTCGGTAAATTTGAAAAGTTTGTATTGCAGTATAAAAAAAAGTTCCTTTTTTATGAAGTAGTATCAACATAGGTTCAAATCCTCAAATTATTTTGCAAAATGATTCCCAAACTCTTATTATTCTCAAAACAGGGTTTTTACTGCTTTGTGGGGAGAAAAATGATTGATTTGGTAGAACCTTAGTTTTGTTTCAGTCACTGGAAATAAGCAGAGAAATGTATACAAAGCAATAGCACAAATCCCACTAAACACACTGATAATTATTTAATACTTTCATATTTATCAAAACAAAGAACATCCAAAATGTTTTATTCTTCCATGATTACATTTTGTTCTGCAAATTCACTGAGACAAACACCAAGTCCATAAACCACATAACATTAGTCACTGAAACCAATACAGTAACTTATAGCTTGCAGCAAATCCTTTTTAAGGCAGTGAAGTCCATGTGTACCAGGCTAAAGGAGGATTTAAAGTCATTACATAAGATTCTTTCCTCAGGTCACATAAGGTCAGTTTTAAATATTTATATCCAGATACCTATAATTCATAAACTGTCCCCACCAAGATAGCGCCTTGTCCAACTAGCCCAGCATGTTAAAAAGCCTGGGCCATGAAGCTTTTGCACATCAGCTGAAGTTGCTGTGATCAGTCAACAGGATGTTCACTTCTCTCTCTACCCGGCTCGAGTGCCCTGTTACAATAAAGTGCTCCATTTTCTTTTTAAAGAAAGAAAAATATACTAATTTATTTCCCAAGACCCCAAAGATCCCTCAGTCTTTCCTTCTTTCTAAGATTGCCAAACCTTTAAAACCTAAGCTTATCTACCCAATTACTAGCTTGTCACTTTCCAACATTGATGATGTTCTCTACTGTGGGCCTTGGCCCTTCTCCCTGGTTTCTCAAAGAGGAGAAATTGAGTGGAGCAGCCAACAGTCACTGAAATTTGCTCCCCAACGCCTTTCAAGTTTATTTGGCAGTGGAGCCTGCAGTCTGAATTTGTAGCCTTTCCTCGAATGCCATCTAGTGACTTGGTGCCAGAGACAGAAGGTCACTGGTATCATTTCACTTGTATTCAACATCACCTTTCAAAATATTTTTGCAGAAGTAGGACAGAAATGTAAATTTTGAAAACTGGAAAAAGAACTTTTAACCTTTTCAGTAGCAGCGGAATGCTTCAATAATTCTGTTGTTTTCTAAAAATCCATAGCCCATTTAATACATTTAACTGAATTCTTAGCTTTCTGAATGATTCACTTTAAATAAAGTAAAGCATGCTATTAGGCACCCTGCCAATTGGCTTTGACATGTTTGGAAGATGATTGGTGCCTTTTCTGATCTCAAAGGTAAGAGGTAGCAACAGACTGGGATTGTCTGCAATATTTAATACACTCCTTTGGGGCTGCACCTTTCAAGTTCCTAGTAAATTGGTCTCTGTTCTGTACACAATTATATTTATATTATCCATTTTGGATGTGCTATAAATGGGAAAGTATGTTTACCTGTTATCGCACACACATATGCACATGTGTGTGAGCACACAGTGAATTTCTGTGGGAGGTTCTCATTAGTGTGCTAAACTTTGGCAGAAGAACTGCTAAAACCTCAGAAAAATTATGCAAACACTACTTGCTCTCCCCTTTCACTTGGTTAAAACCTATCACGTTTCTAATTTTTTCCAGTTCTGACGAAAGGGCACAGGTCCGAAGCATTAACTTTGTTTTCCTCTCTCCACATTCCCCTCTCTCCATGGATGCTGCCTGGCCTGCTGAGTATTTCCAGTATTTTCTGTTTCTATTTCAGATTTCCAGCATCCACAGTAGTTTGGTTTTGTCACAGAAAGAGAGCGAGTTAGAGATAAATGTTTCTGTGTGAGACCCTTCATCAGACCTCAGTTACCAAACTAAACTGAAATGACCATCATTACCATGATTTAACCCCCTAAACATGAAGACAATCTCATCAAGTGACTGCAATGTTATGAAAAGAATTCCAACACTTGAACAATCTGCTTATATAGCAGTGCAAGACATCCTGGTCTTCAAGGACCACTGGTCAAAATAAGCCTAGACAAAGAGGGTTTTACATTGCAGAATTTATTTTCTGTAGATAAGTTTACCAGCCCACCCGGAAGTTCAATAGTTATGTGTTTAAAAAGACAAGAGTTGCATAATTTACAAAGTAAAACACTTACAGCCTGTACACATAAAAGTTAATCATCCATGCACGATATACATGAATTCTCTCTGTAATTGTGCCCTCCCCAACCTCGAGAAAATATCCTGCACGCCAGCCATGTTATGTATTTACAGTGCAACAGAGTTACTAACGTGTTCAGTACATTCTTTCAAAGAACAGTTCAGTAGGCAGAAACATAGGAAATCATAATCTTTAGAGAACTGTTAACGTGGCAAAGAAACTGTGCAAAATTGCATTAATCTCTTGTGTAAATCTGATTAAAACAAATCAAACAGACCAAATTGGAAGTTTCTAGATTATCTTCACCAAAGAAGGCCCACAAGTGTTGGGTTTCACCGGATGAAGTTTAATCATATTAAAAATGCTACACAGGCTGGTGCAGTCAACGAACCATCGCTTACAGGTCCACTGGTCTGACCTTCCTTAGCTTCAAGGATACTGGTTTGCTGAATGCTGCAAGATAAGGAAAGCAACATGTACTGGCCCAGTGTTACAAACTGTACTGAGGCGTTCTTCTGCATGAGTGCCAGTGCTGGGGGGAAGTTAGAATTTTAGGCAATTTTTTTAAAAAATAGACAAATTAAGACATGGAATTCTCTACTGGAAATTGTATTCCAAATAATTTTTAAAAAGCAAGTGGAAAAATATTTAATAAAAATATAAAAAGCTATGGAGAAAAGGCAGGGGAATGGGATCAAGGTGGCTCGCTCCTTTAGAGAGCGGGGATAGACATGATGGGCTGTAAAATTCTGCAATCTTAATTATTTTGGGCTGTTGTGGGTCAACGTTTAACTGGGAGTGAAAAGAGCTAATGGCCAGGATTGGACAACAGGCTTCCATAAACCTGGAAAGCAAATCAGTTTGTTACAACCTGAAAGAAAAAAAGACTCATTTGAACTGGGACTTTCCAAAAACATTCAATTGCTCAACAATTACCAGGGATTTGTCTATGCAAGAAAGGAACATATTTCACAAATGAGTAATACACTGGAAAACTTTTAGTGACTAGTTACTTTGAATTGTCAACATTTTCCTTTCACTGACCCTTGGTCAGTCTGCATAGAATTCGGAATCGTACTTCCGCTCTCCTTTTAGCTTCACTTCCTAGTTTTGAGTTTAGAAACATGGAAAGATTTATGGCTCAGGAGGAGGCCATTTGGCCAATCTGCCTATGTTGGAGTGTCTCAACACCACCTAACAGTACTTCGACATCAGTAAAGACTCCAACTAACGGGATCAAAAACATTGAGGGATTACTGTATCAGGCAACGGAGTCCTTTTTAAGGGATCAAATGCTGCTGATATCTTTCTGACAGCTTTAAACACTGTCGTTCAAAAATGCCCCACCACTCCTACCTTTTTATTTTTTAAATTTCTCATACATTGATATTTAGAATTTTACTAATAACAATTGCATTTTTACCAATAATCAACTGTTAAACAGTTCATGCTACAATCATTAATCCCTCAATATAAATGTCATCATACCTCACTCCATTCAACAATATCTGTCGTAATTGCTGGTGCCAGAAAAGCAAAATAACAATGAAATTAAATCTTCTCCATGAATGACGCAACAGATATCCACCTTGTAATCCTTCTTGATTACTAGCATATAGGGACATGGGGGTGGGGGAGTCAGTTATCTTTGTGGAAACAAAGTGTGGTGGAGCAAATTTTAAGTAGAACATGACCATCAGCAAGAATCAATGAAATAAATGAGACACAAATGCATGATCATCCCTCTGGTCACATGTATTGATGCGCTAATACACAATTACACGGGCCGCCTGTAGTCTGAAAATTATTGCAATTTGTGTCATTTGTACTATAATTAAGTTTTGCACCATTATCCACTGAAAAAGCTCAAAGGTCTTGCCCTGTCAACAGAGCAACCGCAGCACAAAGCAAGGCAATGTCAGCCAGCCCCAGTCTGAGAAGCCAGTATCACATTCTTCCAAAATATAGGGAATAAGATTTCATTTTGTTCTATTCACCACTGTCATTAATTTAAAAAGCAACAGCGATTCAGTCTAAATGTTAAAAAAAAAATTCCAATGTACACCTAAAAATCAAACAAGTGCCAGTAGGTTATACTGAAGCTCAATATGTCAGAGCAATTAATTCTTAAACCATATTGACAGCAGCTTACTAAACCATCCCTGAATAAAATGAAGAGTATACATTTTAGTTCAACAACTCATTTTTGAAATAACTCCACCATTTCCGCCCTCTCCCACCCAAAAGCCGGAATATGTACTTCCCTATATTTCTGCCAGATAGAAACAATACCAATTTTGGTAGTTGAAGACCTTACATCTCCAGATCTCAACTTGCTGAAGTTAACTCTGGGGATAGCAAACTCTTCTTGGCAACATCAATCCTAAAACAGCTGGATCATCGACTCTCTTGACTTGCCGATCCCAATCCATTTAACTGCAAGCACAAAAAGCATGATTGGATTAGGAGACACATCAGCTCTGCTCAAACGCATTTAACAAAGTGGATCTGGAGAAGAGAAAAATAATTTCCATCTGCACAGTACCCTTCGCAACCTCAGGACATTCAAAATGGCTTTACAATCAATGAAGTACTTTTTGAAGTGTATCCACTCTTGTAACGTAAGGAACGCTGCAACCAATTTGCACTCAAGATCCCAGAAACAGCAATGTTGATCATTGATCAGATTATCTATTTTATCAATGCTGATTCAGGGATCAATATTAGCCAGGACATCAGGAGAAAGCCTCTTTGAAAATTGCTAGGGATCTCTCATGTTCACCTGAGAAGGCAGAAAGGCTTGGTTTAAAGTCTTAATCTGAAAAATGGCACATCTGGCAGTGCAGCACTTCCTTAGTACTCGACTGAACGGTTAGTCTAGATTAAGTACTCAAATCTCTGAAATGAGGCTCAAACCCACAAACTTCTGACTCTATGCGAATCTGAGCCAAGGCTGACACCATGAGGACAAATGTGAACAGTTAAAAAGTAGGTTTAATAATGCCTGGGCCAAAGGTGAGAGAAAGGAAGGCAATGAGAGGGAGATAAGTTGATGTGATCAAATGAAGTAGAAACAAAATTGATTTCACAGTGGCAGTTCTCAGTGAAAAGAATATATTTAAACATTCTGGAGGAAGAACTGAATGAAAACAGATGCAATCCTTAAATATTCAATGTTTGTAAAATGATGAGCAAAGACAGGGTGGGGGGGGAGAGTGTAATTGTGCGATGTTGGCAAAATTTAAGAAAACCAACTTTCCAAAAGATGCATTACCTAGTAATAAAAGGGCAAGAGTAAGGGTAGCTAGAAGTGATCCTTGTGCCTCGAGTAGGGGTAGGTTTTGGCATAGGTCACTGTGTAGTACATCAGTTACTGAGTGAACTGAAGGAGGGCTCCCACTCAAGGCTCTTCTTCTGTCCGTCATCTGTCTTGTAAAGGTGTTGACCAAAGATTACACCCTTACAGGGCAAAGGGGAAACTCCTGGGCACACCGGCACAACTGGATCTGCTTTATTTCCTGGTAGGGTTTTATCGGTCTTCTGCTGGAGTTATGGTAGGTGATTGGAGTAAGCCTCTCCCCCCATTTCAGCCCAGTGGTAAATAAGCTGAAGATCCTGCTCAACATAATGGATTAAGCACTCCAACTATTAGTAAGTGCCTCAATACACATTTAAATATATTGCATGCACATAGGCATTATAATTCTTGGAAGAAGCTTCTGGCTACATTGCATTTTTCAGTAATTTGAAGGACACTTACCAGGCACGTCAAGGTGCTCTTCGATAAACCGGACATAGTTCTGTGCATTTTCAGGCAGATCTTCAAATGTCCTTGATTTTGCTGTGCTGGTGTTCCAGCCAGGCAGAGAGGCATACTGAACTTCCACCTTGTTCAAGACCTCTATGTTAGCTGGGAAACAATTGATACATGTTGTAATTAATAACGGGGAAAAAAGCACTTTGTAATTATTACATTTCTTTGAAAAAAGGTCCTCTCTCAACTTTTCAATGAATATGGTATTTTACAGCTTGTAAGGCTGAACATTCGTGATACTGAAAAGAGCACAGTCATCCTCAGACTAAGTGCAGTGGAGTCAATATTGCTACACACTCCTGCATTCCATTGTGAAAATTCTTGCATTTACTCAGAATCTCCTGCAGATGGCATGGTGGAGCTCAGGTACATGCTATACGAACAACCAAACATCAATTGTAATTTCAACTCAGGCCACAGTAGAATTGCAAAACAGCTTTAATGCCTCGGCCCATCCGCTGCTGAAACCCTAATCCATACCTCTGACCTCTTTGGACTCAACTGTTTCAAAGCATTCCAGGCTGGCCTACCTTCAATGCTCAGGAAACATGAGCTCATCCAAAACTCTGTTGCATGTACCCTATCCCTCACCAAATCCTGCTCATCTATCACTCCTGGACAAGTTCAATGTCTTATCGGAGAACGGGACCTCAATAACGCAACACTCACTCAGTATCACAGTGGGATACCAGCCTAAACTCTTCACTTGAGTGTTATGATCTGGAATACGCTGCCTGAAAGGGTGGTGGAAGCAGATTTAATAGCAACTTTCAAATGAAAATTGGATAAATATTTGGGAAGGGGCAACATATTTGCAGGGCTATAGGGAAAGAGGAAAAGTTAGACTAATTGAATAGACCTTTCAAAGAGCCAACACAGGCACAACAGGTCGAGTTCTCTCCTCTATACTGTATAGTTCTATGGGGCCTTGGTTTGAGGTCAAATGCACAACTTGAAGCATGAATGCTGGTAACTGAAATCGGGTTGGCAAACACATGCACACTTTTATACAAAACAAATCAAGTAAATATTGCCCTAAACTCCAAATATAATAAGCAGTGAAGCTGAAGTCAAATAGATTCTAAGCCACAAACAACATTTGCATGCACTTACCTGGAAAATGTGGTATGACTTTCTCATCAACCTTGTAAGCCATTCCAACTTTAATCTCTGTGAATACATCCAGGATGTCCAATTTGGTAAGTGCTAAGCTACACAAAGTATAAAACAGAAAACACTGTTGAAATCTTACTAGCTTCTCCTTATCATGTTGAAAGCCATTTAGAACCAGCTGCATTTCCACCCCAATTATACTTATTTCAATATAAATCATTTTGCAATCTTCGTCATTAAAGTCTGCTGTTTCCAAACAAAGAAAAATCTTCCTGTGAAATTACTTACGCAGTAAATCCATTGATCATGTGAGCATACTTGAGCAAGACAAGATCCAGCCAGCCACACCTCCTCTTTCTACCCGTGGTGACCCCCACTTCTGATCCTCGTGACTGCAGCAATTCACCAATTTCCTAACAATTGCGACAGAACACATCACAGGAACAAACCATAAATGGGCACATTGAATGTTCTCTGTTCGACTTAGCATCAATAATGTTATGACGTGGCAGGTGGTGTGTGCCAGGGGGACCAAATCCACAAGGGAAATGTGGCCACGCTAACACAATGCTTTTGCAATTTGTAATTATTACGAGAAGATTGGAGAACTGAATTCAGAAGTTATGAGTCCACTAACACCTTTAAAGATTTTAAAAACTAAATTAAAACATTTATTAACAAAAGAAAAGATTTAAAGCACATACATAAGATTACAGTTATTTATTATAACAAACCCTAAAATTCTTCATTAACCTGACTCCCACTACACACCACATTTAAGGCAACAATCCAAAATAGATTTTAAATTTAAATAGCAAGCCAGCAAATTTACCACAGCACTCACTCGACACCGGAATTCCAAAGGCTTTTCTCCAACTTTAGTTACTGAACACAGCAGACTTTTGCAAACATGGCTGGAGGCTTCCTCAAGGCTGTTTTACACACTCCTTTTAGTTCTTATATGGCCCTACACCATCACTTCCCTTCCTTCTTTATATATGTTTCTCTCTCTATAATCTGTAAATTCCATTGTTCTACATGTCTTTGGAAATGTACTTTTCCCCCAAATAAAAATCTTTCATGTTGCCAATATGGTAAGTACCTTTTGGGAAAATAAACATAATAACCGTGCCTATTTATTTTGTTGGTTGTAAACATCCTACCATCCCTTTGAAACGCAAACAACTCCTTTACTTATCTAAAAATGAAAATTTCCTTCACACCCTACATGCTAAGTCCTCATCCACGTTTACTCATTAGCCTTTCAAATGCCTTTTACCCCCAACTTCTTTTGATAATTTCAAGCTTGCAGCCTGGCTCTAATTTAATTAAATCACACAGACAGAACTATCTACATTCACACCCATAAACCTACTTTACAATAAACCACAATAATAATATGAAACTTATTATAGTTTTGTGACAATTTAATGCAGTACTGACACTCGCAGTAATCGCTCCACCCAAGCACTTTAACGCAGCATAAGAAAATAGATAGGACAATCTGACAAGGGTAGATCTGATATTCTGTAAGGTCAGGGAGGGTATATAAAACATTGCATGAAGCCTCGCTGTGTGCTTAAGTACACAGCGGGGTCATCATGATGGCTATAAAAATAATAGAGGGAAAATGGAGAGTGAGAGAGAAAGCTAGCTAGTAATAAAAAATGTCAAGAAAATTTCATTTTTTCCAATATTACTTTGGGATACTGTGAAACAGGCTTGTGGGGGCTATGTGTATGTGACTAATTTAATTAAACTGAAGACTGTCAGGCTGCAAGGTTTAAATCATCAAAGGGTTAGGTGTAAAAGCAGGCATTTTGGAGTAGAGACGAACAAGCTAATATGGGATACAAGTAAATATAGCATGAATAAGAATTTGCATTAGGAAATAAACGAGGAGTTGAATGTTTTAGTTGTTGAATTTCAAAGAGAAAAAAGGAAGTTTTACAATTGGCAAAGATCATAAATGAATAAAGCAAAGTTATTAAGTTTATTTTTCCCAAAAGTAGTGGCCATGAAGGCAGCATGAAAGATTTTTATATTCTGGGAAAAGTAACTTTCAAAGAAAGTAAAGAACAATGGATTTAAAGATGAAAGAGAAAAATCATATTTAAGGAAAGGTTGAAAGCTGTATGGGGTGTGTGGCCATGTTATCTTGAAGATCATGCTGAGTGAGGTCAGACCGGTGAAGTAAGCAGCCTCTAGCCACCCCAGAGAAGTGTTTGTTTGTTCCAGAAAGCAAGGTTTTGTTACAAGCCTTGGATTTCCATTGTTGAGTGAGAGAGAGAGAGAAGCTTGTGAAATACCTCCCCTACAGCAACAGTGGGTGCCTTTGGTAATAGTGCTGGATTTTTTATACATTAAGGCCAGGATTTTCCCCTCGGCGATTTGGGGGCGGGGCCTGGTCGCCAAGGGGAAAATGACGCTGGATGATGTCAGGAGGAATCCCCGATGTCATCCTGGTCCATTTAAATTTTTAGGAAAGCGGGTGGACAGCGAAATCAGCTGTCCGCCCTCCGACCTGTCAATGGCCAATTGAGGCCACTGACAGGCTATTTAAAGAAATTAAAGACCTGCCCGCCCAACCTTAAGGCTGGCGAGCAGGCCAGGAGCCCCAGCGGGCTCCAGGTTATTGATGAAACTTCATCCACTGGCGGGATGAAGTTTCACGTCCGTATTGTAAAAAATTAATGAAGTTTATGTGGTCTTTATTAACATGTCCCATCTCGTGTGACATTGTCACATGAGGGGGACATGTTAATAATTTTTTAATGTTTCTATTTTTAATGTTTTTGACACTGTCAGTATTCTCCCTGAGACAGGATTTTGCCTCAGGGAGAAGTGCACTCTTTGACAGCTGGGGATTCCCTCCCCCCCGGGACAGGAAGCACATAGCGCTTCCCGTTGGGGATGTCGCTGGGCGACCCTTAATTGTCCCGCTCACTTAAAATGGCGGTGGGCCCCGTTTCAGTGGCGGGGGTCGGCTGCCCACCCGCCATCCAAGGGCAAGATCCTGCCCTAAGAATCTATAAGGAATGTTACCTGGAAAAGGGTGTTTATTTGGGAGTCTAGCTGAATAGAAATATTTTGGGAAATATTATAAGACTAAATTTAACTGTGTAACTGTAATCTTGTGTGTTTAAGTTTTTAAAATTTTGTTCATAAATGTTTTAATTCAATATTTAAAATCTCCAACAGTGGTAATGGAATCTTTACTTCTGACTTCAGTACACATACCTTCTCATAATAAACACAAGTTGCAAATCGTTGTGATAGCTTGACCAAGTTTTCCTATGGGATTTGGTCAGCCCAGCAATCACCACCTGCCATATCATAACAAAAAGCAGATAGTTAAGAGTTTTTAGAAGTAATTAAACAGGAAATGAATAACTGAAACTAGTGCTGGTCCTCTGGATGGTGAATCTGGAGATCTGATAATGGTAAACAAGGAAATGGCAGAAGCGTTGAACAGGTATTTTGTGTCTGCCTTCACTATAGAAGACTTAGAAAACTTCCCAAAGATACTTGAAAGTTAAGAGGTGAAAAGGAGGGAACTTGAAACAATCAACATCACCAGGGAAAAGATGCTGGGAATACTATTAGATCTAAAGGCTGACAAGCTCCCAGGTCCAAATGGCCGGCATCCTAGGGTCTTCAAAAAAGTCACTTCAAAGATAGTAGGTGCATTGGTTATAATCTTCCAAAATTCCCTAGATTCTGGAAGGGTCACAACGGATTAGAAAATGACAAATGTAACACCTTTATTCAAGAAAAGAGGGAGGCAGAAAGCAGGAAACTATAGGCCAGTTAGCCTAACATCATAGGGAAATTGTTACAATCCATTATTGAGGTGGTCATATCAGGATACTTAGAAAATTGTAATGTGATCAGGCAGAGTCAATATGGCTTTGTGAAAGAGAAACTGTTTTTAACTAATTTATTAGAGTATTTTTGAGGAGCTAACAAGCAAGGTGGATAAAGGGGAACCTGTAGATGTAGGGTAATTGGATTTCCAAAAGGCATTTGATAAGGTGCCACATCAAAGATTACTATATAAGATAAGAACACATGGTGTAGGGTAAAACATATTAGCATGGGTAACGGATTGGTTAGCTAACAGGAAGTGGAGTGTCGGGATAAATAGGTCTTTTTCACAAGTTGTAACTAGCGGAGTGCCACAGGGATCAACTATTTACAATCTATATCAATGACTTGGGTAATGGGACTGAATGTATGGTAGCTAAATTTGCCGAGGACACCAAGAAAGGTAGGAAAGTAACTTGTCAAGAGGAGGTAGAGAGTCAGCAAATGATATTGATAGGTTGAGTGAGCAAGCAAAAATTTGGCAGATGGAGTATGATATGGGAAAATGTGAACTTGTCGACTTGGGCAGGAAGAATAGAAAAGCAGTCTACTATTTAAATGGAGAGAGATTGCAGAGCTTGGTAGTACAGAGGGATCTTGGTGTCCCGGTACATGAGTCACAAAAAGTTTGTATGCAGGTACAGCAACTGATTAGGAAGGCAAAAGAAATCTTGGTGTTTATTGCAAGGGGAATGGAATATAAAAGTGGGAAGTTTTACTGCAGCTGGACAGGGCCTTGGTGAGGCCACATCTGAAATGCTGTGTATAGTTTTGGTCTCCTTATTTGAAAAAGGATATAATTGTGATGGAAGCTGTTCAGAGAAGGTTCACTTGACTCATTCCTGGGATGGAGGGCTTATCCTATGAAGAAAGGTTGAACGGATTAGACCTACACCCATTGGAGTTTAGATGAATGAGAGGTGATCTAATTAAAACAAATAAGATCCTGAAGGGGCTTGACTCCAGGAAGATGTTTCCTCTTGTGGGAGAGACTAGAACTAGGGAACACTTAAAAGAGAGACCTCTTATTCTTAAACTGAGATGAGGAGAAATTTTTTTCTCTGAGGGTCGTTACTATATGGAATTTGCTTCCCCAGGAAGCACTGGAGGCTGGGTCATTGAATTTATTCAAGGCTGACTTAGATTTTTGATAAACAAGGGAGTCAAGGGTTATAGGGGGGCAGGCAGAAAAGTGGAGTTGAGACCACAACCAGATCAGCCCTGATCTTATTGAATGGCAGAGTAGGCTCGAGGGACCAAATGGCCTACTCCTGTTCCTAAGTCCTATGTAACTGAATTATGGACAATGTCATCTTAGTAATTAAAACGTTACTCCTGACACTAATATTAAAAAGTCTACACTGTGTCTGGGACTATATATCCCAATGTTGCCTCAAGTGAAGGTGGATCACATTTTCTGTGACTACTGCCTCAATTGCACTGCACAGAATTGGCTGGGAAGAGTGTCCTGCAGTCAGCATCGCGGTGAAGCAGTCTGGGAAGAGTGTCCTGCAGTCAGTTCTTGTTGAAAATAAGAGTGACATCACAAGACAGCGCGAGAGAGCGCCGGAGAGATCAGAACCAGCACGAGTGTGGGGAAGCTTCAAAAAGTGATGTCAGCACAAAGGTGAGAGCTGATTGGTGAGTAGTGGGTAAGTGTTTTTCTCCAGTTTTAAATTGATTAAGCTAAGGAAAGGTAAAAGTTCTAGTTTTTATTTAAAGTACATAAATAATTTAACTTTTTTTTATTGTATTTAACTTAAAGTAAGGGCTTTTTTTCAACTAGAGGCATGGCAGGGCAGCTCAGTCCCGTGTTATGTACCGTCTGCAACACGTGGGAAGTCCTAGACACTCCTTGCACTCTGACCGACCACGTGTGCAGGAAGTGCCACCAGCTGCAGCTACTTGAGCTCCGAGTTTCGGAGCTTGAGCGGCAGCTGGAGGCCCTGAGAGTTTTGTGGATAGCACATTTTTAGATGTGGTCACCCCACAGCTTACGGAAGTGCAGACAGAGAGGAAATGAGTGACCATCAGTCAGAAGAAAGGTGTCAGGCAGGTAGTCAGGAAATCCCCAGGGTGCATCCCGCACAAGAACAGTTTTCCTGTGTTGTAAAACGGTGAGAGTGACGGTTCCTCTGGGGAGTGCAGCCATGCACATGGCACTGTGAGTGGCTCAGCTGCACGAGGTGGGGGGGGAGGAAAAAGAGGGGAAGTGCAATAATGGTAGGACACTCAATAGTAAGGGAAACAAATGTTTCTGCGGCTGTAGACGTGACTCCAGGATGGTATGTTGCCTCCCTGGTGCCAGGGTCAAGGATGTCACTGAATGGCTGCAGGGCATTCTAAAGGGGGAGGGCAAACAGACAGAGATCGTGGTACATATTGGTACCAAAGACATAGGTAGAAAGAGGGATGAGCTCCTGCAAGCAGAATTTAGGGAGCTCTGAAGCAGATTAAAAAACAGGACCACAAAGGTAGTAATCCCTGGATTACTTCCGGTGCCATGCGCTAATGAGTATAGAGATAGGAGGTTAGTCCAGATGAGTGCATGGCTGGAGAGATGGTGCAGGAGGGAGGACTTTAGATTTCTGGGGCATTGGGACCGTTTCTAGGGGCGGTGGGACCTGTACAAGGCAGACGGGTTGCACCTGAACCGAAATGGGACCAACATTCTTGTGGGTAGGTTTGTTCATGCTGTTGGGGCATCTACACTTGGAGAGGCAAACTAACTTGACAGGGGGATGGGATCCTGAAAGGAGGTTCAGCAGAGGGAGATGCACAGCCAAAATTAGGAGAGAGAGCAAGTGAGTCTGGAAGGCATAGAAATTATAGGCCAGTTAAAGCACAAGGGAGTTTGGCATGGTTGGATTGTATTTATTTTAATGTAAGGAGTCTGATGAATAAGGCAGATGAGTTGAGGGCACAAATTAACACATGGAAGTATAATGTCATTGCTGTCACAGAGACATGGTTGAGAGAGGAGCAGGATTGGCAGCTCAATATTCCAGGATATAGGGTCTTCAGGCGAGACAGGAAAGGAGGTAAAAGAGGAGGGGGTATCGCAATATTGATCAAGGAATCGATTACAGCAGTAAGGAGGGATGACATCTTAGAAGGCTCCTCAAACGAAGCCATATGGGTAGAACTTAAAAACAAAAAAGGAGCAATCACATTGCTGGGAGTGAACTGTAGGCCCCCAAACAGTCGAGAGAAATAGAAGAGTAGATATGTAGGCAAATTTCAGAGACCTGTAAAAATGATAGGGTAGTAATAGTGGGGGATTTCAACTTCCCCAACATTAACTGGGTTAGTCATAGTGATAGGTTTAGAGGGAGCAGAATTCTTAAAATGCATCCAGGAGAGCTTTTTAAGCTAGTACATAGAAGGTCCGACAAGAGAGGGGGTGGTCCTGGACTTAATGTTAAGGAATGAAGCCGGCAAGTGGTAGAGGTATTAGTGGGGTAACACTTTGCAGATAGTGATCATAACTCCATTAGATTCAAGGTTGTTATGGAAAAGGACAAGGAAGGGCCAGAAAGCAGAGTTCTAAATTGGAGGAAGGCCGATTTTGATAAGATCAGATATGTCTACCAGTCCACCTGAGTAGACTGGGACTTTTAGATAAATCTGTGTCAGAGCAGTGGGACTCAGTCAAGAAGGAAACAGGGAGAGTAGAGGGCCAACATATTCCAGTGAAGATAAAGGATGGGACCAACAAATCCAGGGTACCCTGAGATGTCGAGGGATATACAGGATTTGATAAAGAGAAAAAGGGAGGCTTATAGCAGATACAGAGGGCTCAAAACAATGGAAGCCCTAGAGGAGTATAGAATGTGTAGGGGGGAAACTTAAAAAGGAAATTAGGAGAGCAAAAAGGGGGCATGAAAAAACATTGGCAGGTAAAATAAAGGAAAATCCAAAGTTACTTTACAAGTACATTAAGAGTAAGAGGTTAACTAGGGAAAGAGTAGGGCCCATTAAGGACCATAGTGGTAATTTGTGTGTGGAGCCGGAAGACGTAGGTATGGTTCTAAATGAATGCTTTGTGAGAGGGACGAACGACTTGGGTATGGAAATCAGGCAGAAGGACTGTGGTATAACTAAAGAAATTAGCATAGAATGGGAGGAGGTTCTAAGTGGTCTGGCAGGCTTAAAAGTAGATAAATCTCCAGACCCAGATGAAATGTATCCCAGGCTGTTGAATGAGGCAAGGGGGGAGATAGCAGGGGTGCAGGCAATAATTTTCAATACCTCTCTGGCCACAGGAGAGGTGCCAGAGGACAGCCAATGTGGTACCGTTATTCAAGAAGGGAGGAAGGGATAAACCAAGGAACCACAGGCCAGTCAGTCTAACTTTAGTGGTGCAGAAACTATTGGAAGCAATTCTGAGGGACAGAATTAATCTACACTTGGAGAGGCAGGGATTAATCAAGGACAGTCAGCATGGTTTTGTTAAGGGGAGGTCATGTCTGGCCAATTTGATTGAACTTTTCAAAGTGGTGACCAGGTGTGCAGATGAGGGCAATGCATTTGGTGTAGTCTACTTGGACTTCAGCAAGCCTTTTGATAAGGTCCCGCATGGGAGACTGATAACGAAGGTAAGAGCCCATGGGATCCAAGGAAATTTGGCAAATTGGATTCGGAATTGGCTGAGTGGCAGGAAGCAGAGGGTGATGGTCGAGGGGCGTTTTTGTGACTGGATGCCTGTGTCCAGTGGGATTCCACAGGGATCGGTGCCAGGTCCCTGGCTGTTTGTGGCATATATAAACGATTTAGACTTGAATGTAGGAAGGTTGATCAGTAAGTTCGCGGATGACACAAAAATTGGTGGGGCGGTAAATAGTGAGGAAGATAACCTTAGATTGCAGGAGGATATAGACAGGCTGGTCAGATGGGCTGATCAGTGGCAAATGGAATTTAATCCGGATAAGTGTGAGGTGATGCACTTGGGCAGGTCAAACAAGGCACGGGAATACTCGATGAATGGGAGGACCCTGGGAAGTACCGAGGATCAGAGGGACCTTGGTGTGCATTCTCCACCGGTCCCTTAAGGTAGCGGGACAGGTAGATAAGGTGGTTAAGAAGGCACATGGGATACTTGCCTTTATTAGCCGAGGCATAGAATATAAGAGCAGGGAGGTTATGCTGGAACTGTATAAAACGCTGGTTAGGCCACAGCTAGAGTATCGCGTCCAGTTCTGGAATCCGTATTTTAGAAAGGATGTGATTGCACTAGAGAGTGTGCAGAGGAGCTTTACCAAGATGTTGCCTGGGCTGGAGAGTTTTAGTTATGAAGAGAGATTGGATAGACTGGGGTTATTTTCCCTGGAGCAGAGAAGATCGATGGGGGGGACGTGATTCAGGTGTATAAAATTTTGAGGGGCATAGATAGGGTAGGCAGGAAGGAACTTTTCCCCTTGGTGGAGGGATCAATAACCAGGGGGCACAGATTTAAGGTAAGGGGCAGGAGGTTTAGAGAGGATGTGAGGAAGAATTTTTTCACCCAGAGGGTGGTGGGAATCTGGAAGTCACTGCCTGAAAGGGTGGTAGAGGCAGAAACCCTCATAACATTTAAGAAGTATTTGGATGTGCACTTACGATGCCATGGCATATGGGCCTAATGCTGGAAAATGGGATTAGAGTAGTTAGGTACTTGCTTGACTGGCGCAGACTTGATGGGCCAAAGGGCCTTTTTCAGTGCTGTGGACCTCCATGATTCTATGGTTCATTCTCCATTATTATCAATGTATAAGCAATTTTAACGCTACTTCCAGAATTTGCAAGGAATAAATATACAGTCCATTTTGGTTAATTCAATGCCACTTTTTAAACACAAAAAAGTCTCAAGTTCATTTCTAATTTGAATTAAATGACTTGGGACTTAAAACAAAGATCAATGTTAATCCAGTTATAATCGCCAAAATTTTTTTTTAATAAAATCAGCCTAGCAACACAGCAAGTTGGCATTTAATGAAGTGGTAAATAATCTCTCTGATCTCTCAATGGGGTGACAGGATGAGGGCAAGAGCACCCATGGATCAGAGTGGGGGAAGATTGAACAATGTGTGCGTGCCTTCCCCATCCCCGGCTGTATATACGTGCAGATGTTGAGCGAGGACTAGAGCAGACTCAGCTATAAAGCTTCCGCAAGTCCAACATCCTGTCAACACTGGTCAATGAGTCGGGATTTGGGTGAAGTTCTTGAGGATCGCCACCAACTTTCAAACCATTCCCCAGCAAGAAGAAGAAAAGCAAAATTAAAGAGCGGGGGTAAAAGGCATGAGAGGAAGGAAGTCGCTTACCAGCTGTTGAATATCATGGTTTGCAAAAAGTGTCAAAGGCAAAAAAAAGTCAAAGACGCAAGAATAGGCTATGTGACTGCCAACTTGAAAAATGTGAACAGGGGTAGTAACAAAATAAAATTACAAAAAGTGTTTGGGGAGAAGAAAGTGAAGAAATGCACAAATTATAAAGCTCCATATGAACTAGAAGACTTACATTATCTTGTTCTGTTGGGAATGCCCCAATTCCAACCCTCGTTGTGTAGGCTTTCATCACTCCATACACTTCTCCTACATTCTGAGGAGGGATTCCCAGTCCTGTGCACACACCACCCACTGTGCAATTTGATGAAGTCACAAAAGGATAAGTACCTTTTGAAAGAATTAAAAAAAGTACATTTCTGTATTATACAGTATTACAATTTAGGTTGTGCACACCACAAACGTGGACATTATCACTTAAAATATAAATGAGGACATACAACTACTTCCAAAAAACAGACCACACTTCAATAGTAATTTGCTGGTTGTGAAAAGCTTTGGGACATCCTGAGGATGTGAAAGATGCTATATAAATGCAAGTGCTTTCTAATACATAGTATTTTGGATTACAGCTCTAGTGTTCCATAGTCCTCTGTTGAAGAAACTTTCTCTATGATACCCATTTTTAGCAGATACATTTCATAACCATTTTTTGGGTCAATTGTACTCTCTTTAAATGTTGGGTCAATTGTACTCTCTTTAAATGGAAGGATGTTAATGTTAATGAATGGAATAATTTCCGCTTCAGGAACCCAGTGCCAGCATCAAGCCCTCCAGGACAATCATTGCAGTTAAGTAGATTCTTTTACTCTGCCCCCACCAATGCTCTTTAGCCCCAAATCTCTCTCTGCTCTTATTTTTCCATTTTGCGCATCAGCCATCCCATGGTATCTGATTGAGATGGCCAACTTAGAGGCAGTTTCTTGGTGCTGGGTCAATTGCACTTAGAAATGGTCAGAGCCTGGACAAACCAGCTTCAACTGGGACCCCGACAACCTACAGTCAGAGTAGTCCCTCATCAGCCTTTGCTGGTCCAAGAGGTTAAAGTCCATGGATACATTTCTCAATATGCACTCATGCTGCTATTCTCTCCAATTGTTAAATGGTTGCCTGCCACTCACAGGTTGAAATACAGAGGTGCTAATATATTACACCAGGTTAGGGGACCCATGCCAGACAAAGTCAACCATGGATGAAGCATATTTCTAGAGTGACAGGTCTCAGAAGCTCTTAACTACATGAGGAACGGTTTAATTATAAATCAATGCAGATTAGTTCTGAACCAATTGAATTAACTGAAACACAGTTCTGGAGGTACAAGCTTGAATTCAGAATAAATTTATAGACTTCTCATTACAATACCTGGAATGACAGACATACTAGAAGATTGTAGTCATCAGAAAATAACAATTTGAGGAGGAAAAGTAAATTTGAGAAGTGTTGTTACACCCAAATGTCAGTCTTTTTACAAACTTTTTAAACAAACTTTGCTGCAAAGCTCTTCTTTGTAACATCACAGGTAGGGAATTCATATTCTTGTGAAGGGGGAAGGAACACAGACATATGCAGTTACCCATGCTACTCCAGTAATGATGTAGAGCCACATCACACAACAACCAGAGCGCAAAAGCAAAATCTCATATCAAAAGTAGCACTTGTGGTTGCACAGCTCTTTTATGCACCTGGGTACATTTACAGACATTTAATGGTATCTTACCAAAGTCAATATCCAACAATGCTGCATTTGCTCCTTCAACTAGAATGTTCTTTTCTGGACCATGTAAAGCTTCGTACATGAAATAGACGCCATCTCTTACCATAGGCTTAATTCTCTCCACGTATCCCTGCAGGTAAGATCAATCTTTAGTAAGTGTCTATATATGGTGTCCAATACTCTCAATCGGTTCTTTGCGCCTTACAGAGACCGTAGGGAGAAAGCACAAAACTTCCCATTGCTAAGGCTGTTTGTTATACTTAACTCAGAATGGCTCATTCTGCTCAGATGCAACTCTAACTTGAGTAGTTTCAGCTCCCAATTGGCAGCTCCAAGTGGGAAGATGCCGTTCTGCCCAGTGCCACCTGCCTGGATCCTGCTGAACAATCGAGCATCTCTGCTCTTCGTTCCAGTTAGCTGATGGTAGTGGCCTTTCCTTCCTCCTGACTCCATTCTAGCACTCCCACCTGCTGTTTGCTCTCAATCTATTTCAAATACCACTTGCTGCCTTTCCCCACTGCTGCCTGCTCCTACGGACCCAGAAATATTATATTGCTAAGTTCAGTCAGTGACCTAGGAACCAGGTTTGAATTCATCAAAGCGTCCTCTGGGTTGTGAAGTGGTAACAATGAAGTAGGAGCTTTAAAGAACTGGAATCTGGTTTACCAGGTTGCAGCCAGGAAAGCAGCTACAACCCCATTCTGGAAGCAGGCTGCAGACCACCCACAAACGGCACTGAGCTAGGAGCAATGTCAGTTATTTAAAGTACCCCTAAGTTAATTGCTGACCATTCCGCTCAAGCATTAAACGCGATTCCACCGTGTGGAAAATTGGCATTAATCTACCTGACAATAAGATAGTCCAGTTTTCCTGTTTGCCTCCAGATGTGGGGGAAATCTTTTAACTACACATTGGGAGTGGATCTGAAAACTAATATCGGAAGTTACTTTCTCTCCATTAGGATTTTAGATGTCCTCATTTTAGTTTTTTTTGTTAGATAGAGGGCTGGTAAAGGATGCAGCAGATAAGAACACCCAAGTCTGTGGTAGTACATGACCCGTGGAAAGTTCAGTCTCTAAGGAACCAATGGCCTTTTCCCACTTTACAGCCTCAGTTAGTTCCTCAGAGGGCACAGCTCCTGAGAAAAAGCTTCCCTGATAGTACAAATCGTAAAATGAAACTGCAAATCATTTCCAAATTTCCTGCACAGAAGACACTACAGAAAAGAAAAACCATTCCATTCAGAGTTCAACAAAAACTGGATTCCATAAACTCGGACGTGAAGACTGGAATCACCAGTCCTAGAACAAAACGATGCAAATTATAGGGGAAAAATCTGGATAGTTGAGAGGTATAGCTCAGAGAGGAGTGTAAACTGTTTTTTTTAGTTAATCCCTTTGCTTTATTAGTTGTACTTCATGTAAGTTACTGGCAATAAATGTAATTGCGTCTACAATACAGTAAGTCCTCACTTTGTGGTTGTGTTCCTGAAAATTGAGACTTTAAGTGAAATGACTTTAACATAGTTTCCCATAGGAATCAATGTTAAAACTGCAGGTAGGTTCCACAGGACCTTCCTTAAAAAATTAAAACTTTATACCTGCAAGTTGAAATAATTTACATTGCTAAATTCCTACACTGGTAAATGAAATAACTTTTAAAATAAAATAAATTTAAAAATATAATGAAAAATACAGCTTTCTGCTTATAGTACATCCTGATCGCCGTCGATCTTGCTTCCCGAACCTCCTGTTCCCCAGCCCTCTGACTTGCAGCCTCTCCTGGCCCTTCAACTTGTGCTCTTGCCCCACGCCTGACCCACCCGGTCTTGAACCTTCCACTCTGTGACTCATCCTCTCACCACTTCCTCCTCATGAACCTGCATTCCCGTTCATGATCCAGATCCAATTTGAAACCGGAGCCCCAGGCTCGTGAAATGTGCGTCCCGATGGTGCAGAAGAGCCAAGCAGGGGCTGTTATAGTCAATGTTTTTTTTCAAACATGCTCCCGCTTCCCTCTCCTCACTGTGAGCAAGGGCTCCAGATATGAGCGGCGAGGGAGGGGGAGGGGCAGAGGCCGCACGTCGGAGAGGGGCAGAGGCCGCACGTTGGTGGGGAGGGGAGGGGCAGAGGCTGCATGTCGGCGGGGAGGGGAGGGGCAGAGGCCGCATGTCGGCGGGGAGGGGAGGGGCAGAAGCCGCATGTTGGCGGGGCAGGGAGGGGAGGGGCAGAGGCCGCAGGTCGGCGGGGAGGGGAGGGGCAGAGGCCGCACGTCGGCGGGGAGGGGAGGGGCAGAGGCCGCACGTCGGCGGGGAGGGGAGGGGCAGAGGCCGCACGTCGGCGGGGAGGGGAGGGGCAGAGGCTGCACGTCGGCAGGGAGGGGAGGGGCAGAGGCCGCACGTCGGCGGGGAGGGGAGGGGCAGAGGCCGCACGTCGGCGGGGAGGGGAGGGGCAGAGGCCGCACGTCGGCGGGGAGGGGAGGGGCAGAGGCCGCACGTCGGCGGGGAGGGGAGGGGCAGAGGCCGCACGTCGGCGGGGAGGGGCAGAGGCCGCACGTCGGCGGGGAGGGGAGGGGCAGAGGCCGCACGTCGGCGGGGAGGGGAGGGGAGGGGCGGAGGCCGCACAGAGAGAGGATGGCTCCAAAATAGCGCCAATTGGGTCACATTGGAAAGAGCTTTAAAATGAAACTCATGACGCTCGAGATTACAGACTCCTTTAACTTACTGGTGTTAAAGCAAAACAATGTTAAATGGGGCAAGGTTAAATGGGGACTTACTGTAGTTTAAAATATCAAAAAGCAGTTTGAGTACCAGTTTTGAAGATAATCTGATATTCCCCTTTAACTTGAAAGCCATTGTCCTGTTTGCAGGATGGGTGACTTAAGCTTCAAAAGATAAATTAAACCCAAGCCATGTTCTGAAAATTTCTAACTTGCAAATCACACAGCTGATAGTGTCACCCTGCAGCAAAGGGAAACCAGCTCTGCTAGGTTTCTGATCCAGTTTGTGGGCCTCCGGGCATCTCCAATAACTCTAAGTAACAAAATTATTTAAATCAAAAGAGTCTTTACACGTTGCCACTTGACATACAAAGCCACTGTGCTCTAATCGAGACCAGCGCATCATACTCAACCCAGCAGCCTTATGTACAAGGATCTGCTCCGTGAGTTTTGGGGTGGGTGGGGAAAGGAGATTAAGCAACTTTACAATCGTGCCTTGGCTGCACTGAATTTTTAGGCCGGATTCAAGATGACTATTTGCTCTCTTCCATTGTCCTAAAATATTCTTTGATTATGATCAACAATTAACCATTGCTGTTAGATATTTGGCATTGCCAGTAGCCAAGAGCACAAGAACAGTGTACAACAAAGCCAAGTTCTGATCAGCTTACCTTGAGCTTCTCCAGTTCCCCTTCCACATCAACTTCCAGAGTAGGATACATTGACATGTGCTGATTTGCCAAGACTTTAAACCTGGTGAAAATAAATGCATTTTTAAAATGTAAAGTGAATCAATTCAATGGATTAAGTGCACAAACCTACATGAATGCAAATTTGCACAAGAGAATTCCCCATTTCTACTTTTCATCGAGAGGAGAATGAACTGAGGATGAGAAACACTTTCTTACTGGAGAAACATATAGCTTTTGCTGGTATTAGACTGCACTGGCCAAGTGACCAGAGGACAATGCTTTGTAGCAGTATGTGGGCATATATACTACTCCCTCACTCTGATAAAGATGCATTTGAGAGGAAGCTAGATAAGCATATGATGGAGAAACCAATTGACAGTTACGCTGATAGAGTTAGATGAACAAGGATGGGAGGAGGTTTCAGTCGAGCATAGACACTGGCAAGGACTGGTTGGACAAAATGGCCTGTTCCTGTGCTGTACATTCTCTATAGTTCTGTTACGGGATGGCAAGATTCTGCAGCGTATGATTTAAAGACCCTCTGAATTCCCAGGCAACTTTTTAGACTGGTAAAAGCAATTCAAAAGAATGGACTGTTGTAAGACACAGTAGCAACCTAGAGGGTCCAGTGAGTTTTTAAATAAAAAAACAGGAAGATTTCATTTTATAGTGAAACCACTGGGGGGAAAAAAAACTCATACAAGAACAGCTTTTGAATGTGGTCTTATTTGTCAAAAGCACTGATGCATGCAGCCAGCACAAACAATCTTAGGTACTGCATTTTAGGAAACAATACCAGATATTATAAATCAATAGTACTAATTTTCCAGCAATCTTTCTGCACAGTTTGAAATTGGGCAAATTTCGATTCTGTCTTTCCACTGCTTTATGGCCCATTGCTCTGAGAGTCAGGAAGAATATGAACAAAAACAGAAAATGCTGGAAAAACTCAGCAGGTCTGGCAGCATCTGTGGAGAGAGAAACAGAGTTAACGTTTCGAGTCCTTATGACTCTTCTTCAGAGCTAAAAGAATATGAAGAACACAGTTGTCGAATCAGCTGACTAGTTAATATACTTTCAACAAACTGTGAAGTGAGCAGCCAGCTAAATATTGTAAACAGTGGATTTCCACACACATCATGCTTATTTAAAATGCAATTTGTACAATTTTGCAAATCAGTGCTTCAAGTCCCAATTTACACCTTCTGATATCAGATATTTAGCTGCAACACATTAAACAAATGCTATGTTGCAGTTAATAGACTACAAACTTTAAATGCATCTACTCAAGTACAGCCGGGTTACATTTATGACAGACGCAATTTGTCTGGACAAATGGGATAAAAAGGACAATCTGTGACCACCAGGATCAAGTAAATTTGTTTAAACACAGAGTTTATGCAAATCTCCATATAAGGGATAGCTTGTGAAACAGTGAGAAAATAATATCTGCTGTATTGAGGTAGCAAAGTACCAGAGAGAGTTTGCTAACCGGATATACCAGAGACCCTCTACAACTGCGAAGCATACATCCTAGTAATAGCTTATGCAGTGGTATCTGCAGAAAACCAAGGCCTTTAAATGGCAATTGGCCTGGGCACTCTGTGAAATAAGAAAATACAAAAGTTACTTTACGAAAGGACAGCTCGTACTGCCTGCTGTCTTAAATACACTTTATGGCGTGAAACCAAACCATACAGACTGGAGAAATTCCCAGTTTGATCACTGGCCTGAACTGAGGTCAACAGAAAAAGACCAACGAAGGGAGTTCTTAGCCCATTATAGTTCATCCATCTAGAAAGGCTCCACTTTCCCTCTTATTGCAGCATTTATTTTCTTCTTAAATGATTCCATGACAGTGGTCCTAAGTTCAGCTTGAATTAGCTTGAACCTGAAACGCCTTTTCCTGTAATTTAGTTTTAAGTAATATTACGGATTTACCTTTTCCATACCATTTACTACTTTGCATACCTTCAACATAACTGCTCAGGTTCCACTTTTCAAGGCTGAGAAGTCTAAGTGCTATCAGTCTTTGCTCACAACTCAGGCTTGGACAAACAAGTTCGTGACACTTCTATGAATGTCTTCCTGGTGTCATGGTGATGAAAATTGATGTGATCTGGCCAGGTCCTTTTTGAAAATGAATTTATTCATATCATAATAGTGATTATGAACTCAATCATGATCAGTGCCTCACAAATTTCCTACGTCTTTCCTACTATGTAATACTATCTAACTTCCATTTTTAGCCTTTCATGGACTTTCACATCAAGGTATTAATTTTACTTAGGCTATTGCTATTTAGGGAAGGAATGCTGCTTGCGCCTTTTCTTGCGAATACTGGCTATTTCAGCCATATTCCTTATTTCCAGTTGTTACTCAGCTGCAATGCCTCCTAAGTAGGGCATGTCCATTGACAACATCTAGAATCACAGGCAAAGAGTGGCCACATGGGCAAGCTAGTGGATGGCTGCCAGCCACCAACAGGACCAGATCCCAGAAGTTGTCACTGCTTTCAGTTGAGGTGAATAAAAGCTGACTGGAAACATCAATCCGGGCCGATACCAGAAAATGCATTTAATTAAATGCGAAAATAAACCAGGATACATCGTATTTCAGAATGTTGGCGGTGCAATAAAGTAATGGCATGCATCAAGCTAGTGTTCCTGCAGGCTGTAACGTAAATGACATTGTTAGTTCAGATGAGAAGGAAAAATAAAAATTATCAAGAAATTCAGAGATTATTGCAACTGCAGGTTAACAGTAATCATGCTTTAAGAAACTGGTGCAATTTCCAGTGAGGCTGAGGGGCCAGGGGCATCTGTGGTTTTTGTGATGATATTTTACAAGCTCATTCATTTGCTTTAGATTCTCCCTTGGTTTACATTCACACACATGAACGTAAACAGCAAACAGCTTATGGAGGAAAGGGACAGAGAATTCAATGTCCAGACATGAAATTCAAGGTAGGTTTCTGTTTAAGTAGTTTGCTAAATGGATGCAATTAAATAATTTATGACAGCAATAATTTGAAAAATTAGTCTATGTGAGTGAGGATAATCACACCCAATTCTCTTGCAAACATTGCCATTTGCAAAAATGAAAGCAGAAAATGCTGGACACAGCTGAGGCTGTGGAGAGGGAAAGGCAAGATTAAGATTTCAGGTTAACGACCTTCCATCAGAATATATGTTAACCCCACCATTCTCCCTCCATAGATGCTACCTGGCCTGCTGAATATTCCCAGCGTTTCCTGTTTTTATTTCAGATTTCCAACATTGCTCCTTACCCATGCACTGCCACTGGCGATGTCCCCTCTAAATCCTTTTGTTATGCGTGGCCTGTTCCTTTCAGTGTGTGGTAACTTCAAGATTTTTTGCATGGCCACGGAGACATGGGGCAGAATTCATCCCCTGCCCCCGCGTAAAATGGCGCGGTGCCATTTTACATGGGCGGGCCAATCAAGGCCCGCCCAGCGTGACATCCGCAGGGAAGCGTTATGCGCTCCCTGTGCAGGTGGGGGGGGAATACCTAAAATCAAGAGTGCGCTCTTTCGCGCATGCACACGAAAGAGCGCACTCATCTCCCTGAGGCTAAGTGCAGCTTCAGGGAGATTGCCTCTACTTTCAAATATATTAATAGAAAAAAGAAATTCCCTTACATGTCCCCTCATGTCCCAACTCATGTGACATTGTCACATGTCCATAATTTCCAAAAAAGCTTTATTAAAAATTTTAAAACCCTACATGAAACCTCATCCCGCCTGTGGATGAGGTTTCATGTTTTTTCTACTTCCCGCCGGGGCTCCTGGCCTGCCCGCCAACCTTAAGGTTGGACGGGCAGGTCCACTAATTACTTTAATTGATCTGTCAATGGCCTCAATTGGCCATTGGCAGGTCGGCAGGTGCGCAGCTGATTTTGTTGCGCCCCTGCCTTCCTGAAAATTTAAATGGGGCGAGGTGACGTCGGGTGTTCCGCCTGACCTCACCGCGCGTCATTTTAAGCGTCGGCGAGCAGGCCCCACCCCCGCTTGCCGACGGTAACATCCTGCCCATGGTACCTGAGAGGACAACTTGTGAGCAGCCTGCGTTTTTGTGTTGCTGCATGTGCATGCAATTTACAAGGAACAATGGTGAGGATGGATGCATAAGGTCAGAGTCATGATGTTACCAAGTGTTATGACCACAGCCAGTATTAATTGCTGTGCCAACCAAATCCCAGAGGGAAACTTGGCTTACGAGCCACAACCTTTTTGTTGTATTCTGAAGCTGGCAAGACGATGTACCGATCTCAAAGTAAGAGGTCCAGTAACACTTTTGATTTTTTTTTTTAAATTACAAGTTTTATTAACAAATAAAAGAAAACTTAAGCACACAAGTTTACAGTTACACAATTAAGGTTAGTCTTACAAAACATTCCCCCCAAAACACTCTACTTGGTCAAACCCACAAGTAACCATTTTCCAGGCCACACTCCCTTATAGATGCTTAAATATGAAATCCAGTAATACTACATAAGGCAAACTGCTGCAGCTTCAATAAAGGTGCACCACATGACCTTTATCCTCTTCCACTCTGCGGTGGAATCCACTTCAGAATAAAACTGCTTGCTGCAGCCCAAGACTTTTCTGGCTTGACTGGATGGGTAATTCAAACTACATCCTCCTCCAGCCCAGCACTCCAGCTATCTCAACAGCTCAAACAGCTCCAGCTATCTCCAGCCCAACAGCTATCCGCAGTTTACTCTAATATGCCTTTTCCCCCTTTCATCCTGATTCCATTGCTCTCACACACCTTTTTGAAACTCAGCCCTTCCAAATAAAAGATATTTCATGTTTCCATCTTGTCTTTGCTTTCAAGTCACTAAAATATCATATTCCCACTACCTGGTTACCTATGAACTCCTGCAAGATGTACCCCATCGATATTGAAACAACCTCTCAACTTATCTAAAAAATACAAATTTTAGATCTAACCTATTTACTTGTATCTCAACTTAACACCTCTATCCTTTTCATGTTTCCAAACCCCCAGACAATCTGGCTTCTATCAAATTCTTCCCAGCTTAATTAAATCACACACACACAGGCACCCAGCCTTCTTTATAGAATAGTACAATATATTCCAAAATATTAAAAAAAAACACTCATTCTCACACAAGGTACATCATAGATGAGGATGAGAGGGTGACATGGGATGGACCTCTGAGGTGACAGTGCAAGAGTGGGAAGGAGACACATTGCTGGAGATGCTCTGGATGGGTAAGAGTAGACACGAGCAATTAAATGCAAAGGCACTCTTCTTAAATGAATGTCACAATAGCATCACATCAGAGATTCATTCCTAAATGAAGTCTTAAGTGGGTATCTTTGAAATTTGATGTTTTCAGATAGTTCAATACACAAATTTAAAAGCAGGAATTGCAGTAATTTATTCTGTATTCAATTATTTGCATCTTCTGTCAAATATAGAAACAATACTTGTACACACAAGGAAATATACTGCAGGGGAACTTGAGAGGAAAAGTAAGTTAATAAAATTGTATTTGTACTTGTATAGCAACTTATTACATTAAGATGTCCTACTACACCTCACATACAATTTTGAATCACTGAAAGTAAAGCAGATAAACATGGCAACTGTCTAATGACAACGTCATCACACTACTGAGATGAATAACTAATCTGATTGGTATTTTGGTGTTTAAGAAATATTGCAGATTCAAATACGGTAGTACGTGTGGGACACAGTGGGTTACACTATTTTACATCAGTTAATTCTGTTCATAGATTTGTTTCCCCAAAAACAAAACATTTTATTCAAGGACATGTGTTATACAAGTGCTGAAAAAAAAAGATTCAATCATAGGAAAATTGAAATACGACTACTGGGCATCTTGCAGTTATCAATTGTGCTGCCAAATGACCAAAAAAACGATGTCCGTGTTGGTGGAAAGATCAGAGAGCAGCTGAACATGTTCAGCCTTACTGTCATCCAGACATAGGTGAAGTGATCAGTACTGAATAGAGGGTGCTCTTACCAATTGTTCAATGATAAATAAGTGATTAATCAAGGTTTAACAACAACATTAGGTAAAAAATTAAAATAAATAGCAAATTATCAGAAGTGTTTTAAAGGCAATTCTTTTTCTATAAGCCGCAAAGTTTTAGGCAACTTGTTAGTTCCCTTTATATTCAGTTTTAGGAGTTTCATACCTTTGGGACCTGAAGGTATCTTCAGCTTTCTCTGAAATTTTGGGAATGCCCATAACAAAGTCATACAAGTTTAAATTAATTTGTTTTGACTGATAAGCAAACATTTTCATGTGCATCAAGATTAGCCTTGTTGTTAGGAGCATAACATTATGTGTAATGATCAATAATCGCTCAAATCCTTTCACAGCTTTGTCAGTTGGTCCCTTGTGCACATTTCAAGTTTATTGTTGAAGGGCGCAAAACTCACATTGAAATCTGCCATCCCCTGACTCATCAGTCTAATCTGAGAATACGCCGTGGGCAACATGATCAATCTCCCTTACAATGGTCACCTTGATAGCAGCATTAAAAGCTGAGTAAACCTTGGACAAACAGTGTTAGCCATCAACTCCCCTCTCCTGTTCAGCTAATTTTAAATCAAGCCAATTTTGTCTGTAATGCTGTGGGCCTATATTTTCACGAAAAGGCTTTGCCCTTACTGGCAACACGTATAGCAGTGCTACCCAATGCATTAACCACTTGTCACATGGCAATTAGAAATTTAGATGAGGCTAATTGCACAGATTAGTTAAATAAAAAGAGTCACAGACACAATGTGATCTCAGTAGTCATACTTGCATGGTATAGGCATGTGTACTTTAACTTTTCTGTGTGTTTGTTCATAAAATGGTAAAGCCAAAAGAAGAACATAAGTTTTTTTTTTAAACTGCTGTATTTGCTTTAATTCTTTAGTTGCTATTTATCGTTTATCTGTTGGAAGTGTGTAACACAGGCAAAAATACCAGACTTCAGCACCATGGAAACACCAGTAATAATGGATGATGAGGGGAAGCTGTCACCACGGTCAGCTTGAGCAATCGGAACAACCACACCAGACCAGCAGAAGAAAGCAACTTTAACCAGTCATGAGCAGCTCAATAGTGGATGAACAAACAGGAATCTAGCTAATTAGGGGAACAAGCACATGCAACATTAGAACATTCAAATACCTTTCAGAAAAGACATCAAAATCAGTCAGAAGATCACATATCCTGAGCCCACTCCGAGCTGCTTTTGAAGAGTACACTGGTCCAATTCCCTTCTTTGTGGTGCCCAAGCTGTTAAAAACAAATAATCAATCAATAAATAAGCTAAATTTTATTTGATTAAGCTGTCACTAATTGTGTCCAATAAATATATCTAATTAGGCAGTAAAGTAATGGAAACAAAACTTATTTCTCTGGGTAAATCCATCCACCACTTTAATGTATACTGAAACGGTTAAAATTAAAACAAACAGTAAAAATGGACAGGAGTTAGTCAAAAATGGGCCATGGTGTGGTTTAATAAATGTAAAAACAATGATTTTAAACACAGTGGGAAACATAATTGCATTTTATGTCCTAATTAGTATTAGTCGATAGGTAGTCAGTATTAAAAGCTGTTTGGGATTAAGGGAACTAGAGTCAACGCTGATTTGTAACAACGCCATGAACAGCAGATATTGTCTGGTTAATCTGAAAAGGATCTAAATTTAGCTAAATACAAGAGAAATAGGGCTCATTTTAAACATAAAGCACTATATAATAGCACTTCCAAAGCAACACATCTGGCTTTGTTTCAACTGTCCAAATGTTGATAGATCTACATAATCATAACCAAATAACTACTCATCAGTGAAAGGTGCTACTAGGTATAGAAATAGAGATTTAAAATGCCCTAATTTAGTATTTTGTTTAAAAAAGGTAAACATGACTAAAAGCACAAAAGATCCAAAAGCTTTTGCATGCCTACACAAATTAATCTTAACTTTTTCCATGATAAATTTCTGTCTATGCTGATGCTGGAAATGGCCGAAGTAATTTTCAAGCTACAATCCATCTCAGTTACAGAAAAATAATAGAATGTAACACTTTAAAATCGGAATAAACTTATGTCTGGGCTAATTATTCCCCAACTTCTAACCCCCAAAGACTAAATTTGGTCTACTGTATGGCCAGCACAGAAATGACGGATCAAATAGTTCCTTCTGTGCTGTAAGGTTCTACAATGCTATGATTGTAGATGCATTCTCAGGGAGTCAGTTGTCACTCAACATAGTTTAAGCCTCATCAGCTCAAAAAAAAGGTGAAATTATCACTTGAAGAGTCAAAAAAATCTTCCTGCATTACATAAGTAATTAAGAAATGAATAATACAAGGTTGCACTGCAACAAAACTGCTGATAACGTTTTACACTAATTACTAGGTTTGACCATGACACATAAGCGCTGTTATTTCAAAAGTACCAGCATAGGTAAGAAGGGACCAAATGGCTTCTTTTTGTGCTAGAGGATTCAATATCTTAAACAGAAAAAAAAATCCCTAACATTTAATATGAATGTTACAATTTATCAAATTCCACTTCAGAAAGGTGCTAAAAACATTTCCTTGGAAACATGTAGGAGCCTTACTTTTTTCCTGCTTGTTGTTGCCTCTGTTGTTCCTGAGCGCCATCAGCGGCTTGGTGAAAATCAAATACTAAAAACAAAGATAAAGATTTGATGTTGTTGCACTCATTTAGTTAATTGGTGTAGTACATAAATTATTCCAAGTCTTGCTGTCCTGACTATCGTCAACAACTCATCAATATTGAACTGGTAGCATCTATCCTGTGTCCAGCCATAACAATATGGGAGGTTACAACCTTTACTTGCAAGCAACCTTTCAGCACACTGTTACTGCACACACCCCTAACAAGTTCTAAGAGATGGGAATACTTAATGTTAACTTCCACCAATTTTATTATCATATCTTTCGCATGATTTATGTTTGTGGTGCTCATCAACACGGTGCAATGTGTTTGGCTGTATCTTTTACAATTATGGCTGGAGTCATCTAATTCACTTCAACCACTCTGTCACTTGCAATTCTGTCAAAATAAACTTGTCTGACTTCTGCAAGATTTTTCAGACAGGGGTACTAATTTTGATCAAAGCATGTCATTTCCGGAATGACTACAATCCAAGCTTGTGGCCAGACTTTGTGCAACTACAGTTAAGTAGGAGTATAACACACCAACCAGAGTATGATGTTTATTTAAAATGTAATAGAGTAAAAATCCAATGATAATGCAACTGATAAACTTTATATAAAGTAAATAACATTGTACTTTGTAATAGAATTCTAGATGACTTCAGCCTCACAATGTGCCTGCTGAACTTTTCAAACTATTCTGCTCCCAGTTCTGATGAAAGGTCACAGGCTTGAAACGTTAACTCTATCTCTCTCACTCCACATTGCCACTAGACTTGCTGAGGTATTTCTAGCAGTTTCTGTTCTTATTTCAGATTTTCAGTATCCACAGTATTTTGCTTTTGCTGAACCATTTACAGTTTGTGTCCTGTCCCAATTAGGACCTGGACTGAAGCTGTTGTAATCCTTTTCACAACTGGACCGTTGCAATACAAGGGGGAAACTATTTTCATCATCAGCCTGGGCTGGATTCAAATGCAGGGGCTACTGTAGAGCATCCAGTCAATTCTCCAACTACAGCCTTTAATTAACTGGAGGCTATAAAAACAGATCTAGCAAAGTGATAAGCTGTGGATCTTTTTGCAAGGAAAGAAAAACAATATTGAGGGAAGGGGGGAAAGGACTACAAGAAATGCCACCATAGTTGGGAATGAAGAGCCCCCATCGGACAGAAAAACGGCCGTCCGTGTATGATCATTACCTGTGCCTAAAGAACAAATGACGTTTTATTTAAATGGAAAGCAAGGTAACATAGGCTGCATACGAAACAAGAGGAGTGATGTTTTTGTAAGTGGCCATTTTAATAGCCATGAATCAACTTACCAATATGAGCTCTGTCTGAAATGATCAGTCTATCCTCCCAACCTACAAGACCTGAAGATGAAAAGAAAGTTATTATATTTCATAAAAATGGCACAAAGAAGAAAAACCCGAATTGATATGGAACCTTACTGAAAGTGCTTCACGTGACAAATTACTTTTGGATGTAGTGACTTTTAGTCAAACTTGGCAACTACCCCAATTCACTGAAGTCCACAAACACCAATGAGATTCTGGGTGAAGGCGAAATATTGAAGAAGGCATAGAGAACTCGTTGCTTTTCTTTGAAGGAATCTTTAACATCCATCTCAACAGCCAAGTGATAGCTGGTGTTTAAAGAAAATTAATCTGAAGGACAGCATTTCCTCAGTACTACACTACAATGTGTTCTCACATCCTACACTGGGGTTCGAGTCTGCTACTTTCTGACCTAAATGTGAGATTGCTATCAACTGAGCCAATCTGAGATTGAACCGTCTTTGGTTCTGGTTTATCATAGAATTTTTACAGCATAGGAGTTCCATTCAACCCATTGTGTTTAATCTGGTTTGACGGGAGCATCCTGTTAGTTGCAAATACCACTTTTTAAAACAGCAAGCTTCATCTGTTGCTCAAATTTTGCTTCCATCTTGGCTGCCATCAAGCCAAAAAGACGTTCTGCCTATCAGCAGTAATATGCTATATGAATTTCAGCGCCAGAGGAATGCCAGGTATGTAGGCCGTACATACCAAAGGCTAGTGGATCATATCAAACAGCATGTCCCAGCCGCTGTTCGCAAGGGGCTAGGAACAGACCCTACCCACCCAGCCCATGCTTGCAAAATTCAAAACACAGTGTCCAACATTAGATGTGATTCCATGATTGGACAACATTGCTAAATAATCCTCAGTGTGCTAAGAATTACGCTGACAACCAATTCAAGACCGTCAGTCCGGCTCATAGTCTGGCACATTTGCGTGACTTGAAGCTACATATATTTATACACAGGGCCCTGTGCTTTGCAGACAGAAATAACGTGTACACACGTTGTGCCTGTTTCAGCTTAAACAAAACAAATGACAGCCATTTGTTGACTCATTCCTCAGGGCAATGCCTTGACCAATCAGGGTCAAGCTGCCTGGTTTAAGTTTCAAACAATGGTTAGCAGTTAGCTATCAATCGCCATCACTGGTGTATTCTCCATGGCAACATCTCTAACAATTAGAGTTCATCTGCCTACCAATCAGCACTCTTCTCAAACAGTATAAATTGTAGTTTTCCCCTTAAATTGGTATTTTTGCGAAGTGTCCTGATGAGTGCAAGATGAAAAGCTTTGACAAGTCTCTTTTTTCAGCGATACATATATAGCCCCTAGTTACCAACTCAACGAGCAGTGGAAATAGTCTTTATTGATTTACCTCATCAACATAATCTGAAACACTTCTCTTAAACTTTGATTGAAAGGAGCCTTGAAAAGAAATGAAAACATCTCTTCTGTGCTATTCCCACAGTCGTGGTGTCCTTCAAAGCAAGGGACAAGAGCTGGGAAATGAAACTTTCCTTCCCCATCTCTATTATTTGCACCATAATGCACTCCTAGATATGGTAAATTAGAGTATGAGAGGAAGCTAGCTAGGAATGTGAAAAAAGATAGCAAGAGTTTCTACAGGTATTTAAACAGGGAAAGAGTAGGTAAAGTGAGTGTTGGTCCTTTAGAGAGTGACAGTGGGGAGTTAATAGTATATAATAAGGAAATGGCAGATGGAATGAACAAAATATTTTGTTTCTGTCTTCACTATAGAGGATGCAAAAAACATTCCAGTAATAGCTGTAAATCGACAGGTGGAGGGGAGAGAGGAACTTGGTGAAATTACAATCACTAGGGAAGTGGTACTGAGCAAATTGATGGAGCTCTGGGCTAACAAGTCTCTGGATCCAGATAGACTTCATCCTAGGGTCTTAAAAGGGGTGGCTAATGAGGTAGTAGATGTGTTGGTGTTAATTTTCCAAAATTCCCTAGATTCTAGAAAGGTTCCAACAGACTGGAAAGTAGCAAATATAACCCCTCTATTCAAGAGGGGAGAGAGGCAGAAAACAGGAAACTATAGGCCAGTTAGCTTGACGTCTGTCATGGGAGAAATGTTAGAGTCGATCATTAAAGAGGGTATAGCTGGGCACTTAGAAAAACTCAAGGTAATCAGGAAGAGTCAGCAAGGTTTTATGAAAGGTGTAAGAAATTGGGGTCTTTAATAAGTGGGTATCTTCTGCATTTTATAGGATTTTCTAAGCAACATTGATTGCCTCTCTTTCTTACCACTTTGACCTCTGAACAGTTTTCAGAAACAGCGAGTCATTTAGTTCAGGTTGCCTTTTTCAGAGTCATTAAATGGCATCCTGTGCATCCTCTTATCTCCCAAGTGTTTAGAAAGGACCAAGATATGACCCTCAGAAAGATGCAAACCTAAAAACTGACCTCGAGCGGGCTGAGGCACAGGGGGTGTGATAACCATTCTGACATTATGAGTACCTATCTTGCATCCATTGGACAGAATAGTTAGATGACTGGGGGCTGGTAGCTTACCCAGTGTCAAAAAGGGTATCTAGATTGGTGTCATACTCGTAGTAGTGGGCTGAGATTGTGAGGTGACACTGCTCATTGGGCATCTGTCTTCTTTAGATGGAAGATGGACCAGAGGAGGAGGAGGAAGATTGAGAGATCAAGAGAAGAGTTTCCTAACACTTTGCCTAGAGAGCGAAATGCTGTTATCACAAGCTGTTACGGGTCATATACTTTTTTTCCCTGTCTAATTAGTTAATATATCATGTCTAAACTGTTGTTTCTTAATAAACTCGATAAACTAGCTTAAAATTACATACAAATAGTTGACTGCCTATTTAGGTATGTGGTCCCGAACCCAGAAATCTTACAAAGAGAAATCATGTTTTACCAATTTATTAAGAGTTCTTTGAGGGAGTAACATGTGCGGTGATAGGGGGGAGCCTGTAGATGTACTGTACTTGGGATTTCCAGAAAGCATTTGATAAGGTGCCACATCAAAGGTTATTGCGGAAAATAAAAGCTCAGTGTAGGGGGTAACATATTAGCATGGATAGTAGATTGGCTGGCTGGCAGAAAGCAGAGAGTATGCATAAACGGGTCTTTTTCTGATTGGCAGGATGTGACGAGTGGCAGTCCCACAGGGGTCCCTGCTGGGGCCTCAACTTTTTATAATTTACATCAATGACTTAAGGAGTTTGCAGATGGATATAAATAAGTTGAGTGAGTAAGCAAAAATCTGGCAGATGGGAGTATAATGTGGGAAAATGTGAAGTTGTTCGCTTTGGCAGGAAGAATAAAAAAGCAGAGTATTACTTAAATGGAGAATGACTGCAGAATTCCAAGGTGCAGAGGGATCAAGGGATTCATGCATGAATCACAAAAAGTTAGTATGCAGGCACAACACGTAATCAAGAAGGCAAATGGAATGCTATGCTTTATTACCAGCGGAAATGAACATAAAAGTAAGGATGTTATGCTTCAGTCATACAGGGCATTGGTGATACCGCATCTCGAATACTGTGTGCAGTTTTGGTCTCCTTAGTTAAGGAAGGATGTCGATGCGTTGGAGGCAGTTCAAAAGAGGTTTACTAGATTGATACCTGGAATGAGCGGGTTTGTCTTATGAGCATAGGTTGGACAGGCTGGGCTTGTTTCCACTAGAGTTTAGAAGAGTGATGGGTGACTTGATTGAAGTATGTAAGATCCTGAATGGTCTTGACAAGGTGGACGTGGAAAGGATGTTTCCTCTTGTGGGTGAATCCAGAACTAGGGGGCACTATTTTAAAATTAGGGGTCATCCTTTTAGGACAAAGATGAGAATTTTTTTCTCTCAGAGGGTTGTGTGACTTTGGAACTCTGCCTCAGAAGGCAGTGGAAGAATATTTTTAAGGCAGAGGTAAATAGATTCTTGTTAGGCAAGGGGATCAAACGTTATGAGGGGTAGACGGGAATGTGGAACTCAAAAAAAAACAGATCAGCCATGATCTTATTGAATGGCAGAGCAGGCTCAAGAGCCCGAGTGGCCTACTTCTGCTCCTATTTCGTATGTTTGTAAAGGCTAGATGCAAAGTTAAGGTTCCCTCAAATTCTACTGCATTCTATAGCCTTAACCTCAAGAGGAGTGGACCTCACGCTTATTTTCATATAATTGTGACTGACTTTGAGTGTCAAACATTGTGTCATTAATTCTGTGGAATGCCATGCAATAAAAAATAAGTTAAAAAGGCCCAAACTCATTTTATTTAGCTGTGATACATTAAAGAGATAGTAGAATACCAGTTCTTTGTTTTAAATATGTAACTTAGCTTGCACGAGATGGGAAGAGAGAGGAGAAATAGTCATTTGTGAAAAAACGCACAGAAAATATTCACTAGCCTAAAGTAATGCCCATGTACAAGTTAATTTCTTGCGGAAACTGGCACTTTTCCATAGATGATGAACTGACCAAAAAATTTATTGTACAAAAGATTCTCCCAAAGTTGTATTTGCTGAAGTAACACCGCTTTGAAGCAGCTTTTGAAGGAAAAGCAGGGGGGCGGGGGTGCCTGGTAACAAGGAAATGAGGTCAGGGACAGCTTTCCAAAGCATGAGGCAAAGATGTCAACTGAAGCTGGAACAAAGACGATGCCAAAGTCGACAAAGTTAAACAGCAGAGGGAAAATGCAGGAACATATGGCTACAGAAGTAGGGAAGTGCTAGACTGTGGAGGATCTTCAGACGAGTACAGAGATGTTGAAATTTATGTATTGGGATATATGGAGTTTTTAAAGATTGGAGAGCAGGACAGAATGTAGTCGCAGGGTTTGGAAAAAATTGAAGATGATTACAGGAAGAACTTGGGAGGTCATCAAGGAAAGTGCTTGGAGCCATCATGTGTTTCAGTGGCAGAGAAGTGAGGTGGGCAATCGTGATGGTGCTTAGAATATGGGCTATGATGCTCGGCTCAGGGTCATGCAGGACACTGAGATTTTCCAACATTAAACTCAGTTTAAGCAAGCTACCTGGAGCAGCCTGGAGTCAAGGGTTAAGGTGCACAGGCAGGAGCTAAACAGGATCAGTAGGATTCACTGTATTACAATCACAAGTAACAACTCTTGGTCATTTTCTATTCCCCTACATAGACACACTGGGGTTAAATGTAATACGCTATACTGTTTCTCTGGTTAGGATCAGTTAAACTCAACAAAGACCAGGGATTGAATCTGGAACCCATCAGGTAAAAATGGATCATATCACACCTAATCAACCTATACAATGAAATAGTTAAACAAACAGTTACAACTCTCATCTCGTATAGACATCATGGTCAGTAAAGCTTTAGTTTTAGTCCCCTTTTTGTGCGTATGGCTTCTTCCCACTTGATACAAATTATGTTTGCACAACTCTGCATACAAGTTGTCTGGAAAGCTGTATATAAAACCTAGTTTTAAAAGCCAAGCTAAAAACACTAAACAGTAATTTGACAAACTGCTACACCACTTGTCTGCTTATCAACACCATAATTAGGGAGGGACAGAATTCAGATGACTCTGAATGACATGATAGACACTACTTAATGGGTTCCACTCTCAGCTGCTCAAGAAGTCTTCATCTATGAAGAAACATTATATAACACCTTTAACATAGAAAAACGTTCACAGGAGAATAATTAGGGCAAAAATTGACAACAAAGGAGGAGATATTAGGATGGGGTGACTATTGACAAGCTCATGTTTATGGAGAGTGGAAGATGGGATGCTGGCCAGAAGAACTTTAGAGTACTCGAAACAAAAACAAAAAATGCTGGAAAAACTCAGCAGGTCTGACAGCATCTGTGGAGAGAAAGACAGAGTTAACATTTTGAGTCCGTATGACTCTTCTTCAGGATACACGAGTCTGGAGGCAACAAAAACATAGATGAAGGTTTCGGCAGCTGATGGGTGGAGGCAGGCAATATTATGGAGGTGGAAGTAAGTGGTTTTTGTGATAGACAAGGAATGGGGTTGGAAGCTCAGATTGAGGTCAATTGGGACAGCAGCAGTGACCAAGGAGAGTTATGGAGTCTGCAGCGAGGGAATTGAGTTTGTGGCAGAGGTCAAAGACAACGGCTTTTGTCTTCCCAGTGTTTAATTGAAGGAGATTACAGCATATTTGGGGCTGGACCTTAGACAAGCAGTCTGACAACACATAGGGTTGAAATAAGCGGGGTGCAGTTAAAGCTGGATATTGTCAACGTACAAGTGGAAATGTTATGGGAACACCATCATCATCATCAAGTGCTCCAAACCACACAACCTCTTACTTTGGGGAAGGGGGTGGGGGGGTCTATCACTGTTCCTTCAGTGTTTTCTGGGTCAATATCCTAGAATTCCCTACTAAACACCACTATGGGGGCACAACTACCATAGTGACTGGAGCAGTTCAAGGAGAAAGCCCATCACTACCTTCTCAGGGAAACATATGGGATCCTGGGCTTTATTAATAGAATACAAAAGCATTGAGGTTATGTTAAACCTTAATACAAAAGCATTGAGGTTATGTTAAACCTTAATACAAAAGCATTGAGGTTATGTTAAACCTTAATACAAAAGCATTGAGGTTATGTTAAACCTTAATACAAAAGCATTGAGGTTATGTTAAACCTTATGAAACACTGGTTAGCCCTCCGCTGGAGTATGGCATTTTAATCTGGGCACCACATGTAAAGGCCTTACTGAGGGAGTAGAGGAGATTTACTAGAATGGTTCTATAGATGAGGGACTCCAGTTATGTGGGGACACTGGAGGAGTTGGCATGGTTCTCGTCAAAATAAAGAAAGTTAAGAGTTTTGATAGAGGTGTTCAAAATCATGATGCAGTCAAATAGGAGAAACTGTTTCCATCAGGGGGCAAAGATTTGAGGTGTAAACAAAGGAGCTGGAGGAATAATTTTAAAAAAACACAGGAGGTTGTTATGATCCAATGCCCGAAAAGGTGGAAGCGGATTCAATGGTAACTTTGAAAAGCAAATTGAATAAATACTTGAAGGGGAAAAAATATTACAGGGCTGTGGGGAAAGAGCAATGGAATGGAACTAAATGGACAGGCTGTATCAAAGAGACAGCACAAGCATTATAGACTGAATGGTCTCTTTCTATGCTGTGTCACTCATGTTTCTATGATATAAAATTCAGTCCATTACACTGCTCACTTCAATTGGCACGTGCAGCATAAAGTGCTGCAAGCATGGAAAATGTAGGGAATTCTAGCAAATTTCTACAGCTCACTCCATTTCTTAGGTGATAAGTGGATTGCTTAGTACAGAACTAAAGATGACCCCAGATTCCTCTGTCAGTCTTTCAACTCTGTCTACGCTGTTAGTTAGCTGATCTGACCTTGAGGCAGCTATAAATGTAGTGGCCCTGCCAAGACTCTAGTAATGGTCCAATTAGACGATACCTGGGACATAGGGACATAGCTACGGTGACAGACTGGGTAAATCTGGCTGCAAGTAAGGAGGTTAAGTGGTTGGCTCTTTTATGGTGATTAAAATAATGAAGGGAATTGACAGGGGTGCCTCTTCACTCTAGAAGGGAGACACTTTTGGTTTGGCATTTCTCCCAGTTTAAGGCAAAATGACAGATCCCACAATTAGACCAAGTTTCCCATGGTTTGAAACCTAGGCCTTTGTACATGCCATGTGTGGAGCAATGTGCCCAGAATTAACAATCACCTCTTAACTACTATATATAGCATACTGAAGATTACTTGGGAAACTGATCCTGTTCCCTGCGTTCTTCACAGCAATGAGCAAATTGAGTTAATTTCTAAACAAGTTGAATAATGCATAAAGAACTAAGGCAGAGCAAGAAACCAGAAGACTTGAAGTCAATAAAAATAGAATTAGATCAGAGGCGCTTTCAAGTAAGATTTCTTTTAAAAACACACAGTCTAATAATAAGCAACAGGACGTGATGTGACAATCCTTCAAATAACTTCACACATGATGCTGAACATAAATAATGCAAATTCTCAGTTTAGATCTCATCAGAATCAGGGACATGAATATACAAAGAGAATTATTTTACGCTACAGGCAGTTCTTTGAACTCACAGTGTGTGAAGTTGGCCATTAACATCCAGAAATTGCTGTCTCACTGCAATTTTTTCCTTTAACAGTTCAGCAACGGGAAACGTTAAATTACTTTTACCCCATCGTATTTTAATCCACGTGTAAACATTTTAAATAATCTGTTTTATTTTTATATGGAATTAAGCCACTTCAGTCTGATTAGGATGAGTTGATGTTAACACTTAAAATGCTGTTCAATGGACCAATATTGCAGCTTTCACCCAGATACCCTATTCTGAACTCCTCGTTGAATTTTGGCATGGAAAGATAACCACCATCTTAACTCTAGCTATTTTGAAACTATCTGGCTTAAGAGTGCAAATTATCCACTTTTGCCAGCATCAGAACACTTTCTTTCTTGTCACAATAGTCTTAAATTCTGTGCCATAATGACTCAATAAGAGCAGACATAAAAATTAAATTTGACCTAAGATGGTGAAGAATAAATCCAGAAATAATTACTTCATACGTGGAAATCACAGTACCAGGAAGCCACTGATGCAGAATCAACTCGTTAACTGAAAGGGAGATTGATGCTGTTCTTACTCGGGAAATAAGGGTTTTAAAAGGGATATGGGAAAAAGGGCCAGGGAACTGGGATTAACACAGCTGCCAAGGTGAACAAAACGGAAGGGCACATTTGACAAGCTGCACCGTCTACCCAAGTAGATGCCTGCACCTGAAGAGAGCAGAAAAAGGAAAAATAGAAAATAACTTCCAATTTCAAAAGATGAGCTTCCTGCAGGAATATAGTGAGCTGCTGCTTATTGAAAGAACAGCGGCAGCAAACATGAAATCAGAGGCAGAAAGGACTCCTGCTGCCATTTTTGCACTGGAAGTAACCACGCACTGCTGTTCTCCCATTACCAGTCATACTAATATACTTGGACTCCCAGGTCAGCCTCAAATCTGCTGTACTAACCATTTCCCTTCTTCGCATTCTTTGCAGCTTCTTCGAAGAGACCCGGTAGATGAACGACCACTCCATTACCTACAGAACACAAACAGTTAGCTAATGAAAAAAATAACAGCACCTCTTAAAAAAAATACACAAGTTAACCACGACACAGGATGCAGACAAAATGAAAAGGAAAAGAAGAGAAGATGGACTTGGTGTGAATAATGCTGTTGAATGGGAAATCCATGTTCAAATCCCAGTGTCCAATGGCAATGACAATTGGATTTCCCTTGAGGATGACTTTTATTAATTCTGGCCAAGTTATTGGAGAGGCAGGAAAAGTTTGTCGCAAACAGGAAGGAAGGGCAGTAACTATAATTTCTTGGAATAACCTACTAGCTCAATTTCTCAATTTGGCTTTAAAAAAAGCAGTCAGCGGCACAAAGATAAAAATATAATACAATTAAATTTGTTGCATTTTCTTTTTCAAGACTTTGATTCTATTTGTCCATTATCATTTGTGGAACTGTCCCATTACTGTAAAACAACAAAGCGTCTGGAGCTCAAAGTTGAATTCTCAAGCATCAGCCAGCACCTTAAACTGGAATGTTTCTTCACTACTGAGCTACCAATAGTAGTAGCTTGTCCAACCCATGTTTTGGTGTGGCTTTTAAATATTGGATAATTACAGTAATTAAATATAAACACACACACACACTGCAATAAGAAACTATGCAAAAAGCACTTTCCCATGACTCACTGGGGATACTGCACTGTAATATCAAGCCCCAATGTTCCCCGAGCCACGACAAATGTGAAAAGTTTGACCAAACCACCAGTTTGCCCCAATTCTACCTAACTGTTGAATTTAGGCTAACAGAATACGAGCACCAAGTTTATAATCTTAAAAAGTAAATAACTGTTTATTGAACAAATAGTCTTTAACTGGTGGAAAAAGAAATATGAACTGCTAATTTCTACCTCAATAATTTAAACCCTATCCTTTCTTAAACCCCTATACACGTCCCACCCCCACCCCACATGGATTTTAAGAGTGAGATAAAACAGTTCAATAGCACCAATCCAGAGTACAGGGTTAGTTGGGTTGATTTTGATTGATGTCTTCCAAATTCCTTGCAGTTTGTTGTTGATGACACAAGGTGGTCTCCCAGCACTTTCAGTCTGTGGTTCAGTGGTTGAAAAACTTGCTTTTCAATGTCTCTATTGGTGATTTTTCCTCTTGACAGGGTTTTTTTTTCCCCAGACAGAGCTGGTTACAGAGATATGAAGAACAAACCAGCTAGCTAGCCTTGTAGATTTACTGAAATCATACACACGCAGGAGAGGTTTTAGGTGTGTTCTCTTTGCAGGCTAGGATCTCTCTGCTCACTGCTATCACACAAAACTTTGGTCGCCTGATCAGGAGCCAATTAAAACATTTTTGCTAGGCTGTTCTCCTTAGTTCAGGACCCCTTTCCGGCACCACTTTGTCCAGCCTGGCACACCCTATCCAGGAGATAGCTACATTGTATATTCCCCATCCTGTTCCAGTGAACATGTCTTTCAACTGCAGCTAGGGTAGTTTTTAAAGCCACAGTCCAATTTTTAAAACCACAGTCTAAGAAAAATAAAAAATGGGTTCTTTACAAGTCTTTGATCCAAATGTTATGGGATGCAATCCAAACATGTGCTGTCCCAAACAAATGCCACCTCAATGAGAATTCTAAAGTTATTAGCCAAAAACGTAACTGAGATACAGATGGCCACGATTTACCAAATTACGTTATCACAATCTCAGTCAAGATTTTACTGCCTTAACAAATTAAATATTTATCCCCAACATCCATCTTTCTTTGCAGTGAAATATGGAATGAAGTTCTTTAGGAAAGGAGGCTACAGAACTGCAGAAGCTGTGGACACCTCACTAAATTCAAATAACTTACTCACCGTCAGCTTATTGAGACCAACATATCAACACAATACAGATGATGCACAGTCTGATTTATAGCTTCAATGTACAGCCAATATAAAAGCCAGTAAGTGCTTTCACTTGGATTTCAGTAAAACAGAATGTTGGGCAGTATTGCATTCACTTGAATTGGATTAAAACATTCTGTGGTATAATTAAATGCATTGTTGGCTACAAATTGCCATTGATTGCAAAAGTGGTACTGATGGGGACAATTTAAAATGATAAATTAAGAAGCGTCACACATGTATGTTGGCCCAAATACCATTATTCCTACAGTGCACAGCTGCCAAGATATTCATAACCTCATGACAACATGGCAGTTTGTCTATGAAGGTTAGAAAATGCTGGACAAGGGACCTGCTATGACTGCCATAGAGATAATTATTTGAGTTAAAGAAACAGCTGTGCAATCTGATTTTCTGAATATCAACTTCTAAAGTTATAAAAACTACTTTTTTCTGAAATTAGAAATGGCATTGGGCTTATAGAATTATATAGCATAGAAGGTGGCTGCCATTTGGTCCATCGTGCCCACAATGGCTCTTTGAAAGAGCTAGTGTAGGTCTATATAGTCTCATTCTCTCAAAACCAGCACTGCAGCCTCCAAGTGCCCAATGTGTCTTACCTTGTTCAGCTGCCTCAATTATGCAGAAGAGTCTCCACCTTCCATTTCTGCGCTATTTCAGGAAATCAGTTCACCAATTCTATAGTCCTGACATTCCTTTACATGACTTTAAAAATACAAGCGCCAGCAAAACAATTCTTGGTGAGGAATCAGGAGTCCCACCTGGATTTTACTGCCACAAATCAGGCGGCCCCCGCCCCACCTTGCTTGGTGAGATAGGGCATGATGATGTCGGGTTGGAAACATGACATCATCAAACCAGTCACTGAAGTTATGGAAGGCAAGCAGGCGTAGAAATCAGGAGGTGGCCACCATTTTGAAATTGCCAATTAACAAGCTATTGGCCCAACTGTCTGCAATTTTTCGGGCATCAGACGGGAAAAGGTTTGGGAGTGCTTTACAGCAGCTATGATGAGGTGGCACGAGGGTGGTGGAAAAGGCCAGCCACCAGAAGCATGGTTGCATGGAGCAGCAGATTCTCCTGGAGAAGGTATGCATATGATTTCTGACTTTATTTACTGACTTTTTTGAGCCTTCCTTAAGAAATAAAGACAGACTCAGAGGACGAGGCCTTTAAACTTGTAGCCATTACCAACTTTCTGTTCGTGGCATTACCCCTCTGCCACATGACATCCTGGCCTAAATTCCCGATTGGGTACAGAGCCCACCCTTGCATTGTTAATTGGCCACTTTCCCATTGGGCTGCCACTAATTGGTTGTCCAATGTTTGATTCGCCAAGCTGAGACGATGGGGATAGGAGTGAGCGGATTACTCACTTGCCATTCTGCCTTCCTCACCCTGCCGAAAATGTAAAATCAAGCCTAATGTTTCCGAATTTCCCAAGCACAAGTTCAATTTAAAAAAGAACACCCAATTGTACTGTCCTTGCATACTACAAGAGAGGAGTAAGAGAAATGGAGGAGAGAGTGACTCAACCCCGTTCCTGGTAGATAACTAAGAAAGGGCACAGAAACTAATTAAGGTGGGAGGGGTGGTGGGGAGGACTTTCAACTGCTTGCTACTAAACAGCAGAACATATAACTGATGGAATTGAGGCTGTAAATTCCTTTTATAGCGGGTCACAACAGCAACTTTAGGTCTACATCTGACATTGGTATTTGTTCATCCAAACCTCCAAGGGTGCCTTTAAGCTGTGACAGACACTTCTCAGCCAAACCAGAAAATGATTAGATGAGGTTTATTGCTGTAGGCAAATAGATACCTGAAAACTTACCAATGAAGGCAATAGCATTAGGGTTGATGATCCCACTGGGTAAAAGGTGAAAATCATATTCAACTGAGTCGACTACGACAGTGTGGCCAGCGTTGTTTCCACCCTGTGTGTGACAAAAGAGGTTTAATGAAACATGTATATTTGTCTGCTTTGCTCACCTTACATTTCAACTCACAAACTCCTCGGCACCCTCTGTGAGCTGAGTGTTCACATGTTTGTGCATTTCTGGGTGAAGAGGCAACAGTTTGAAGACTTGACATGTCTCAACTCTCCTCTAGATCATAAAGTTTACTTCATGCACTACTGCAGCTTTGCAGACTTGTGCGACAGGAAGAGTTAATTAATTGAGCTAGTGGAGTTCTAGTGTTGGTCAACCATAGGATTAGAACTCTTGAACTCACTGATTGAGCTTCCCTTGTGCCTCTGATTGGAAAGGGAAAGATGTAGCTCAGCCATAGAGAGCATAAGATTCAGATCTGTACTCAGTTAGCTGATCTCACAACAACATGCATTTATATAGCATCATTATCTAGTATAATATCCCAAGGTGTTTCACAGGAGCATTATGAAACAAAACTCAACGCCAGGCTACAAAGACATATTAAGGCAAATGAGGTCAAAGAGGCAGGTTTTAGGCAGCATCTTAAAGGAGGAGAGAGAGATACATATATTTAAGGTGGTTAGTTCAGAGTTTAGGTTCTAGGCAGTTGAAAGCTGGTGAAATGATCAAAATAGAGGAGGTGCAAATGGTCAGAATTGGGAGTGCACAGAGATTGTGGGGATTGTAGGGCAAGAGGAAATAGGGAGGGGGGGTGAGGCTCTAGAGGGATTTGAAAACAAGAATGAGAACTTTAAAAGTGAGGTTTTGCTGGACTGGGAACTATGGTAGGTCAGTGAACACATGGGGAAGGCAGGTTAAAGGACATTACAATTGATATCAGTACTTTTAAGTGACTGCACAGGGTTACCTGGGATTAAGTAAGTTATATAGGGTTCCTGCTCCTGACTAACAGTGACACCGACTCGAACATGGAGGCATCAGGCAAAGGATTGGCAGGGTAGGTCTTGTGCTCGTTACGTAGCCACAGTCAACTAGCTTTCTGATACTACTGTTTTGGCTCACACATGAAGTGGTTCACATCTGTGGAACCATACCACAATACTAACTGGCATTTCCAGGAAAGCAAGGGACTAAAACAGGAGGGAAAGTTTAATAAAAAATGGTGGCTGAAAGACAAGTTCTGATTCCAGCCTTCAAGTTGCAAGTTTAGCAAAAGAAACATGATAATAATAAAACATTTTCAGCACAGTTTATTACTAATTATTTTTATAGTCACTGGGGCATTACCGAAATTCTACTGGTGTGTGAATGATACACTGCTGTAGTGTATCTTACCCCACCTCTTCAGTGCTTCAGTAATATGTGATAGGTGGGTAAGTGAAATTTCATGATATATCCACTTGACTGGTGAAAAACATTCCATTAGAATTGTTATAGACACCGTCCTTCAAAACTTCTTGTGCCTGCAAGAGAACATTTGAACTATGTAACTATTTTAAAGTGGAGGCAATACTTGTGTTTATAGTCTGTCAGCAGTGATGGGATCAATTTGAAGTGATAAATTCAGAGCATGAAACGTATTGTGCATAGCATTGCCTGCTCACATTCTTGTCCTCTCTCCCCCCCATCCTCCCACCCCCCCCCCCCCAACCACCACCTACCCCAACACAGTAAGCAAGGCTTGTCAACAACACCAGTGAACATTATAAAACAGCTAGGCTACAAGTTCAAATCCTCTGGCACTGAATAACGATGCCTTCGCCAACATAGTAGCAATAAAGATAAGAACAAGACAGCCAGATTAACACTCTTTCAGTAATGCACGGCACTGATGAGCAACAAATCCCACTGTTCAACATTTTTTGCACCAACAATGGACAGCTGCATATTGACCTGACATCCAGTAACCATGTACGCTGCCAGCAATCGCAATGTTGTAAACCCCCTTTCCCTAGATGAAAGGATATTTTGGGTCTTTAGTGGAGCGTGTGACAAGAGCACGCCATTAAAAAAGCACACAAGAAATCTTTTGGTTCTGGGCCACATGTGAATCATGGCCTACCCATGAAACCATACCTGATCGTATGGGGAAGGGACAAGACTTTAAACACTTCAACACTTGTTTTCAGCATTGATGAAAACATGACAGGTCTAATATCACACAACAAACCTGCACACACCAATAAAGCTCAAGTGTTAGCTCATGATATGAGATAAGACAAGCTCATCCATCTGTCAGTAAGAGATGACAAGCAAAGGCCCAAGTTTCTCTACAAGGCTGGGGACAGGGTCAGGGAGACCTAGGAAGCAAGATGATCAACTATCATAGGGGAAGGGAGGTGGTGTTATTATCCCAAATCATCCTTACACACAGCAAGTTACTGACAGAATTATCAGAGCCACAGGAACAGATTTGTTGCCTTGAGCCAAGGAATGCAGTGGTGTCACGGGGACTGCATAAAGCTCAAATGGTCAGCATGTGAAATTTTTGTACTATGTCCACTTACACTGCAAAGTGTCCAGGAGTATAATTAGATAACAGATTCAATTCTTACATGTTTGGGAGTTTGTCTGGAAAGAGGGTGACGCATGGCACTCTTCCCTCAAAAATTCCACAGAAAAATTGATTATCTAGCCATTCATTTATTTACAATTTGTAAGACTTTGGGTGCAAACTGCGTACATAACACCGTGAATACACTTCAAAAGTAATCCATTGGTTGTAAAGTGCTAAAGTGCAACTTTTTTCTCATTAGTGCTAGTAGGTGTATGGTGCGTGGGGAAGCATTACAAGTTAACGGATTAAAAATACTACACAAGAGGTATAATGTACAACATTAAGCATGGTGGCTCAAGTCAGATTTGTTCTGCAGCAGTTTGGTCAATGAATTTAGGATATCCAATGGCAACACTGGAACTGCTAAATTTTCTTGAGGGAGAGCTGTTTTCTTTTTAATTATTAGAGAGCTCCTTAATAATGTCAAATAGAGCTTAATCAGAAAAAGCTTGATTGTAAATGTTTATTAGATTTTACTCACCCTGCTGCAGATAATAAGGAATGACTGGTGAGTAACATGGGAATTAGTGCTGGAAGGGCATCAAACCTCAAGCAATTTAGCATGACTCGCATTCCAGTTCCAAATATTCCAACTATTATTACCTACACAGAATTTTATGTTAGTTCTCCATTCTGCACCTTGAACTTTAATGGCGACAGCTTGTTGTTCCCATTTGAGTTTCTATCTTTCATTAATGCTACTTCTGCAATAGAACCAGTTTCACTGAGCAACCAGAACTTCCACCTAAAAAGGGATGGGTCTACTGAAGAATATAAAAAGGTTCAGCCCCTAACACTAGGCTTGTTCAGCCCCTAAAGCACCTTTATGCAGCTCCCAGAACCAGTTTTCAAACAGGTAAGTTGGAGTGCAAGATTCTGCAAGGAGCTGCTCCCCCAATGACAGTCCACTTCTCTCCAGCATTTGCTGCCAGTGGCTGAGAGTTAGCTGGAGAGAAAGAGGTTTAGTTTCAGGCAAGGTGGCAGGAGGGAACAGAGAGAGGGGTGGCAAGAGCACGGGGGGGCCCCCAGGAAGGTGAGGCTGGCTGCTGGTGGCTGCTGTGGGAGTGAGAGAGTGAGTGCATGCGTGTGTGTGGGGGTGATTGAGAGAGCAAGTTAAGGAGTGCGTGCGAGAGCTCATGAGAGAGTGAGAGCATGAATGGGAATGAGAGAGTGAGTGCATGCACTTGTGTGTGTGAGAGAGAGTGCGTGTGTGTGAGAGAATGAGAAAGTGAGTGCGTGTGTGTGTGGGAGTGAGTGTGTGTGTGTGTGGGAATGAGAGTGTGTGGGCGTGTGGGAGCAAGACAGAGTGCGTGTGCGTGGGTGGGGAGTGAGAGTGTGCGCATCTGTCTGCCTTACTCAGTCTCTCTCACCACCACACACTGTGTATGACTGAGGGTGAGAGAGTGGGGAGTGAGCCTGGCACACACACTCAGACCCCCTCACACTTTGGTGATTTTTATTAATTATTCTTTTTTTAAAACTTAATTTATTGCTTTGACATTGCTTTATTTTTGCTCAGCAAGTTGTTTCTTTTCTTAATACCACAATGTTTTTTTGAAATTCAGTTTAACATTGCACCCAAACTTATCTTTCCAAAATTTGCTCCTCAGCCCCTTTGAGTGAGAGAAAAATGGAAACGTGGCCTCCCAAACGAATAGGTTGGACAAGCCTGCTCAAAAAACTTGTACATTTGATTGATACCTGCCTCCATCTGCCCAATCACTCAAGGCACATTAAATGCGTATCTGCTTTGAGTGCTCTTCCGTGCAAACAGAGTATCCAGTTATTGTAAAATGGCAAAGGATCTGAATAGCAAAGCAATGCAATTGTTGCAGAATATGCTCACATCCCACAGCTTTGGATAAGTCTCATCCAGAGCACTTTACAAACTTTTGTCCAGCACTGAATTACATTTAAAATAGCATGCCACTGATAACATTTAATTCAGTGGAATTTCTGTCTGTTTATTTCTTTTCCAAAGTGCTTTGTACCAACAGCTTGCATTTATACATTTAACATAGAAAATGCCCCAGGGTGCTTCGCAGAGGCATATGGAAAAAGGGACACCTATCCAAAGGAGGAGATTAGGAGAGTTAGCCAAAAGCTTGGCCAAAGAGGTTGGTTTTAAGAGGAGGGAGTCAGGAGTTAATGGGCCACAGAGGTCTCAGGGCAGAATTGCAGAGCTGGGGGCCCAAGTGGCTTTAACAAAATTCTCTTTCTCTCCGGGCAATAATTTTACTCTTCATATAAGTAGCAAGGACAACTTATATAAAAACAAAAAACTACTTCGGATGCTGGAAATCGAAAACAAAAACAGAATTACCTGGAAAAACTCAGCAGGTCTGGCAGCATCGGCGGAGAAGAAAAGAGTTGACGTTTCGAGTCCTCATGACTCGAAACGTCAACTCTTTTCTTCTCCGCCGATGCTGCCAGACCTGCTGAGTTTTTCCAGGTAATTCTGTTTTTGTTAAGGACAAGTTATATATGTTATCCTGCAAAAGCTCAAAGATTTCTTCAATTATAAGAAACAAAACGCTGGAAATACTCAGAAGGTCTCATGGCATTTGTGGAGAGAGAATCAGAGTTAACATTTTAGGTCTGGGTTCCGAAGAAGTCATATTGGACTTGAAACATTAACTCTATTTCTCTCTCCACAGTTGCTGAGTTTTTCCATGTATTTATTAGCCTTTCAGGTCTTTGCCCTTTCATCAGAGCTGAGGAAAGTTAGAAATGTAATAGGTTTTGAGCAAGTGAAAGTCTGGGGCAAGGGGGAGGGGAAGAACAACGAAAGGGAAGATCTGTGATAGGGTAGCAGGCAGGACAGATTAAATGGCAAATGTTTCATAGTGCGAGGCCACTCCAAAGGGAGTGGTTATGGGACAAATAAAGAAACAAATGGTGTTTCCAGAGGAGGGGTCAATGTCAGGATAGCTGTCATCCAAACGCAGAGAGGAATTAAGAACAAAATGAGAAAAAAACCAACCCAGTAAAAAACATGAAACAAAATGTGGGGAAAGAGGTTATGATTTAAAATAGTTGAGTTCAGTGTTGAGTCCAGAAGGCTGTCAAGTGCCCAGATTAAAGATGATGTGCTGTTCCTCAAGTTTTGCGTCGAGTTTCATTGGAACACTATAGGAGGCCAAGGTCAGGAAAGGTCAAGCTGGGTGCAAGATGGAGAATTAAAATGGCAGCAACTGTAAACTCAGGGTCACGATTAAGGATTGAAAGATGTGCCACATCGCGACAGTGAACACAACATATTAAATTGAAACAAGCACAAGTAAATTGCTCTTTCGTCTGGAAGGAATGTTTGGGGCCTTGGACGGTGAGAAGGGAGAAGGTAAAAGGGCAGATGCTGCATCTACTGTGTACGCGTGTAAGGGAGTCGTAGGAAACGAAGAGTGTGTTGGTTGTTTCAGAATTCCAGCATTTGCAAACTTTTGCTTTTATCTCAGATTTCATCAGCTAGTTTATTTCAGTTAGAGGATCTCTTCTATCTCAAGTGAGCTGCCACCGAAAGAACACTGCCACCAGCTTGAAAGCTGATACTTTGAACAGGTTGTTAGGAGAGATTTATAGTGGTTACTAACATCCTGGCAGAAAAAAGCACCAATATTCTTGGCAGCTAAATGCTAGTATTTTAATGCATAAATGTTTTACTTGTTGACTGCAATATTCTGGATAAGGACCCAGAGTGGCTCAAATTCATCAAGTTCACACAATAAAGTTACACTTGGAATGATTTTAGCCGCATTTTTGAACCAAAAAGCAAAAGCTAAGCACAGAACTTAGCTTATATTCTGCAAGGCAAGGAAGTAGGCCAAAGATAAGCAGTAACACACCCAGACACTTTGTTGACGAGTTCTTAAAATGTGATAAATACACCCACAATTTTTTCTAAACAATACACATCCTACCACGCAGAGAGATCAGAATGACAGATGGTTTTATAATTGGCTGATGGTACAAAGAACCAATCCAGAGGGAAGGGCAAACTAATGTGCTTTAATTTTAACGCAGGCATCTAGGATATTTTGAAATATACACGTGTAGAAGCATCAATGGGGAGAATATTTCTTCTTTCACCCTTTCAGCAGATAATGCTCAGCAAAATGAAATTGCTAACAGTTTTCTGAATAAATTGATTAGTGCCACTCTGGCATAGATGTAAGTTCATCAATTTTTCTAATCCACAAAGAGAGTTAAAACTCTAATATCATGTGATTCTATAGCTTCAGGGACACTCAGATCTAGGTGCAGCATAACTGAGAGTGCATTCAACTGCTTCAGTGCATTTGAAAATCTTTGGAAACAATCTCAATTGGGGCCAATGTAATTGTCTCAAAAACTTGTGCCGATTTGAAGTCAAAAACTGGCACCTGTAAGATCGGCAAGTAGAATGAGGATGTCTCCATGCCGGTGAAATATTGTGCAGAGATTTTCAAGTCTTTCCTTTGCGACTGGCTTTTTAAAAAAAATAATTAAGGCTTTAAAAATCAATAAAGACCAAGTGGATTTCTTGAATTGTAAGCAGGCAGGGAGTACAACTGATAAGCATTTGATTTCCCATAATGGGCAGCAAAATCAACATATGACAAACTATCACAGTGTTCTCACGACCTCAAATTATTCATCAGGAGCAACAAGTTGACACAGCAATTGTTTGACTCTACTTCCTTGCCTTCCAGGATATGAGCTAAGTGCTGTGCTGAGCTTTTGCTTTCTGGTTCAAAAATGCAGCTAAAATCACTCCAAGCATAACTTGGCCACACTTATCTGAAATTCTAACACACGTTTTTGAATTTTGGTTTTACACTCAGCCAATCTGATGTCATGGACATACAGATTGCATACAACCCCATTATATACATAAGGAAAACTCCTGCCATTGCTAAAGTTGTTCTTTTGCAGAGTATAAAAGTTTTAAGGTATGTTTGTGCAATCATATACAATGACAGATTGGAAGAATATCCTGGAGCCAAAGCACGTTCCTGTGCAAGTACTGAGCACTAGCCTGGTGTTGAAGCTATTAAACGCTGTAACTTATACAGGCTATAAAAGTCAACTTCAGCAACGGCAGGTCTTTCAAACTACATATCACAGGAACCCAATCTTGCACATGCTGCAGATCCTCTCAAGTTCTGTTGCTAAGTTTAGATATGTATTAACGCACCTCCTTTTTTGTTACCTTGCCAGTACTAAACCTACAGGAAAATTCACAACGGATCCACATTTAAAGCATACAGCACTACAAGCTTCATCTTCTTCTGCAGTTTATCCTAACATACTAAACACTTAATGCTTGTGTTTATGAGGCGGCAGCAACAAAAATATGATAAGCTAAAGATAACTCTTAAAAGCCAGGTCACAGGTTTGTCTTTGGCGCATAACAAGAGAACAAAGATATAGTTGGGTGGGGGAAGGAGACATAGGCAAGGCATAAATTTCCCAAAAACTTAACCCAGTTCCATCGACACCACTCCTAACCAAGTTAGTCAAATTACATCATAACACATAGGTTCAACTACAGTACAACTGAGTGCTAGTCCAGTGTTATCCAGTGTGTTGACCATATGTGGCTGATTGGAAATCTAGATGTGGCTAACTGCATTTTTCATTAGTTAATAAAACATAAGTAACAGGCACTATCATTGGGCACATGATCTCAATACTCATATCTGCAAAGCATAAGCCTGTATATTTAAATCTTTTTGAGTATTCATCAGTAAAATGACAAGACAAAAAGCCACGTACACATTACTTGTTTTTGACAGTTGCGTGGGCTGTTCCCCCTTGGCTATGTACTGAAATGGTATAGAACATCGATGAAGAACAGCAGGCTTTAGAACTATGGTAACACCAGCAACAATCTTTGAAGAGGGAAGCTATAATCATGGTCTGTTCAAGCAGGGCAGCGGAGGAAAACAAATCCAACCAGTATTGAGCATCTCAAACAAGAAACATCATTTCAAAGGACAAGCAGCATCCAATATAAATACGGATTTAGAGAGCAGGGTAGGTCTGGTGCATCTCACTGAGTCAACATTCATCACAATTACTCTGATGAAGTCAGAACACTGCTTCTAACTACTGGACAGAAACCCAGAAACTGCACTAAGATGTGCTGTTCCTGCTAAATTCATGCTATTCCAAGCTTTGGTGAAAGAGAAAGGCTGCAAGAGTTCCGCTCTGAATGGTGGTAAACATTTCAGTAAATATACAGGTAAAGCACATTGATCTGCATTGTATGCAAAGTGTTTTCGACTAAAATTGGGGCATGAATTAAGATGACATTTGCCAAGATACCTGTGTCAGTCAGTGAGTTCTGTTGGACAACGGTGAGTTGATCTAATTTTAGCCGATTTTGTACAGTCAAACAATTGCAATCCGCATATTTTGCAGAGCATTTGTTGATTTTTTTAGTACAAGACAGAAAGAAAACAGGGAAGGGAAAAATAACATGAATCATGCAATGGATTTAACAACCTTTGAGATAATATCAACAGCTACATTGAAATGTTAAAGAACAATGCTGCAGTTTGGCAACAAACAGATTTTGTGCTTCTGTTGGCAACAAGGTTATTGACATGAGATTCTTCTGGTTCCACCTTGACTGATGAACTGCAGGTATTTAGAACAGCACAAATCCACATACCAGGACCGTGGGACTATCCAAATGATTCTATTTCTAAAGAGAAAGTACTCACTGCAATGTTGTTATCTGGACAACTACATTTTTAATCTACGCAGGAACAGGAATTAGTAAGATTTGAATGATTAAACAAAAATCTGGCTATGTCTTTAAAAAGTGCAGGTTTAGGAAGGTAGGAACATGTGTTCCTAAATGCAGGTTTCCTGGTTAATCTTGTCTATCCATTCAGTCCAATTCTCCATGCCATCTTTGACCTCTGGTTTTCAAGAGCATATTTTCCATCACTCTGCTTCAGAACTGCCATTTTCATATCCCTTTCTTTGACAGCCTATTCTCAATCTTTATCTCAAGTTGGTCTCACCTCCAAACTTCATGCTCCCCTCTGCCCAACTGCATGCCCACCTTGGGCATGACTCCCTCTTCAAGACCTCGGAGTCTGGATTTTGGCCTACCACATTCCATTGCACAGCACCAAGACTGCATCGATCAAATTCAGCAACAAAACTCTGTATGACAGAAACTGTGGCACCTGTTCCTCTTTGAACTCTCCACAGGCCACAATATGCTCAGCCATTTCAGAATCAACACCTGTCCACCTCCATGGAGCTGCCCTCTTCTGACTCTAACTTCAAGGGAGTCAGTACATCGATTCCAACAGCTTCTTGCCAGGTGCAAAGTTTGCACAAATGCTGTATGAGACAGGCTTCATGGCCCTTTCCTGGTATTTGGGCTTGTTTTCCCCAGTGCCATGTGGTCACACCTGACATGTTCCATGACTCCATCCTTGTCCACCCTCATGCTTGTACAGCACTGGATGGAAACAGCACCTTCCTCTGAAAGGCATTTCAATAAGGCCACAGCTACAGTAACCAGGAAAACAGGCCATTTTGCATGGAGAACCAACACCAATATAATAATTAGCAGTCTCAGACTGGCTGGAGGTTCTCCTCATTACAATGGCATTGATTAATAAGATTCTCAGACACAATGCTGGGCTTAGGCCAACAACAGAAAAATTTCTCAAAGACACAACTGGCTAGTCCTCTGCGTGAACACCCTGCATAAAAGTAAACAAAATCTGCCATTAAGTTAATTAAATGTTTGAATCATCAGACTTTAGTAAAATTTTGAGGTCTGGGAATAGTACAGCAGAGATTCGGTCAATCATGCAGCCCAATCTGTAACTAGGGTCTGCAATTTGGAGATCAGATTTCTGCAACAAAACACAGCCTAGAGAAATTCAGCATCTTTGAAAACAGTGCAGGAAACCTTTGTTGATAAGAAAATTATTTAACATTTTACTGGACAGCAAGAAGGTGCAGAGGAAACATACCAGAATGGTACCAGGGATAAAGATCTTCAGTAGAGACACTGAAGAAACTGGGATAGTTCTCCTTGGAGCAGAGAAAGTAAAGGGGAGATTTGATAGAGGTGTTCAAAATTATGATGGGTTTTAATGGAGTAAATAGTAAGAAACTGTTTCCGCTGGCAGGAAGACAGATTTGAGATAATTGGAAATATGGAGAATTTTTATTTTTTACATTACGGGTTATTGTGATCCAGAATGTACTGCCTGAAAGGACATCGGTAGCAGATTCAATATTAACTTCCAAAAGGTAATTGGACATATTTGAAAAGGAGAAATCTGCAGGGGTCATGAGGAATGCAACTAACTGGATAGCTCTTATAGAGACCCAACATGGGCATGCTGGGCCATATAGCCTCCATCCATGCCGAAAAATATATGAACTGCGTAGGGGTCAGACGGAAGGAAAAGGAGGGAGAGAAGAGTCCAAAAGTTCTGTCCCACCAAAAAAATATCCATCAATCCATATAAGAGCTCAACCCATGATCACAGTAATATTAGAAAGGTTGCACAGGATCAGTGTTTAATATCTGGTTTAAAGCGGATGCCGCCAAATTGATGAATATATACAAAAGTGAATTGGGGGAGAGCACAGGTAGCCTGAATAGCTTACATGAGCAGAAAGAGAAGCAAATTCAGGGCTTGCTGTTCCCAATTCAAACAGTCAATTATTTATAAAGAGATGCTGGCAATTTTTATACTTTTCCCCTCTAGATGTGTACTTCTCATCTACCCTCCTAAAAATTGATCAATGCTGTTAAGGCAAATCAAATCATTTGATGGGATTCAGGGAGGAAAGTAGAAGATATAGAGAATGGCACCAATTTTCCCTAGATACTGGCAATCAAGCAGATGATAGGGCACAGGAGGGAATTTGATCTATGAAAGAGCTATCCAATTAGTCTCACTTCTCTTTCCCCAAAGGCCTTTAACTTTTTTCCTCTTCAAGAATTTATCCAATTCCCAGTTGATAGTTGCTACTCAATCTGATTCCACTATCTTCTCAGGTTGTGCATTCCATATCATAACTCACTATCAAAAGGATTACCTATTCTATACTGCCTCACAACTCACTTCCTGTAAGGACTCTATTCCATCGTCCCACTTTCTCAGTCTCTGCCACATGTCTGTACCAGCACTTCTAATGTGTCTTCCCTTTCCTCAACTGAGAAATCCCCCCCATGACTGACAAGGCCCTCAACCATGTCTATTCCATTTCCCATACTTCTTCTCTCACCCCTCCCCTCCCTCCCAGAACCACGATAGGGTTCCCTTTGCTCTCACCCCGCAGCATCCCATCGCTTCCCACTGCACCTTTCCAAGCAAGCACAGGAGATGCAACGCTTGCCCTTTTACCTCCTCCCTCCTCACCGTCCAAGCATTCCCAAACATTCCTTCCAGGTGATCAGCAATTTACCTGCACTTTTTTCAGTTTCGTATACTGTATTCGTTTATCATGATGTGACCTTCTCTACACCGAGGAGTCCAAATGCAGACCAGGTGACTGCTTTTTCAGAACACCTCCAGTCAGTCCTTAAGTGTCATCCCATATTTCCGGTCACCTGTCATTTTAATTCTCCATCTTGCTCCCACTCTGACCTTTCTGTCATTGACCTTCCAATGAAACTCAACACATGCTGGAAGAACAGCACCTCATCTTTTGACTGGGAATTTTACTGTCTTCTGGACTCAACGTTGAAATAAACAATTTTAGGTCATAGCCTCCACCATATTTTGTTTCCCTGTCCTTTGCTGGTTTGTTATTTTCTTCCGTTTCTCCCTTTCTTTGCTTTCAGACGGCACAATTCATAAACCAGTCATTCACACCTCCTATAGACACATCTTTAGTTTACTTGCCCATAACCACTCCCTCTGGCCTTGCACCATGAACTCCTCTATCACTTAATCTCTCCTGTCTTTCACTCCAACACTGGCCTTCCCTTTTGTTATTTTTCCCACCTTCCCAACTCACTTGTCCGAAACCCATTACATTTCTAACTTTATTCCAATTCCGATGAAAGGTCACGAACCTGAAATTCTCTCTCTCCACAGATGGTGCCAGACCTGCTGAATATTTCTGATATTTTGTGCTTTTAGTTCAGGCTGCCAGCATCCACAGTATTTTGTTTTTGTATGCCTTAGATGAAATTGGATTTAAGCCAATATGGTGTAATATTGTGCATCCTGTGGCTGAATATGTTGGGCGGGGAAGGGTGGCGGTTAATGAGAAAATAGAGGAACATGAGTAATGGGATCTACTCTTGGAAGTTTTAGGAAGCCTCACATTATAAACACAAGAGTGTTGGAATACAAATGATTCCTAAAATAAGACAAACTGCAATAGCAGTGAATCAGATCCTGTTTGCTAATCCACAAATATTCAGGACATTTGAAGCAGCAAAGCAACTAAACAAACACAGCTGAATGAGAACCTTCCACAAAGAGCTCCTATCCAGCCACAATCCCTCTTCGAATGGCTATTTCAAAGCCACATAGCTTTTGTTTGGACTTAAAGGTAATATTCACCCAAGGAAAAACACGTTTGGTAGGCTAGCTGATGAGTTGGTACGCCTTCAACAAACAGCTTGCTGAACTGGTTCACTTGTAAGACACCTGAAATTTCAATAACTTGCGTTATGTAGCACCTTTTACTGAGTAAAACTAAAGCATCAAAACGGGGAATGAATCTGATCCTAGGATGGGTGGTATTTTCAAGTGCATCTCACGTTTCTTTAGAAGTGATAACTGAGAACCAATTACTAGTTGCTTACTCAAGTGATCAAGGTTACACTGAGCGGCAGCCCTGGATTTCAAGGAAATGTACCGCTCTACCATCTTGAACCCTTTCACAAAGATGTGTATCAAGGTCAGCACAGACTGAGCCCCGAGCCCAGACAGAAGCTCAAAAAGTGTATGGTCATTCTCAATCCAGTTCCTAGAGGGCATGGCCACAGGATGACTGGTATAAATGAAAACAGTACTGCTCTTGTGCTTTAAAATTCCTTTGGAAAGGGGAATTATATGTGAACCATTAATTAAATTTGACAATTTCCCCCCTGCCAAAACAAACTCAAATGAGAATGCATTTCTTAAGACTGGAGCTAAAATTTGATAATAATCCAAAATCACTTAATTTGGATAATTGAAAAATTTTTCCAGTGCACAACTTGCATTTTCCAGCATTTAATATTTAATAAAAACATCCAATGCAGTTCCAAAAAAAAGACCAAGCTAAAGGAGGGCGTATTAGGTAGGAGGTGACCACAAGCATTATCAGAGTGGGTCTGAAACTAGGTGAAGAAACAAAGAAGTTTACAGGAGGAATCCCAGAGCATGGGGTAACTGAAGGCACGACAGCTTATGTTGAGGCAAAGGGAGGTTTTTTGCACTAGAGGCTAGAGTCAGAGGGATGGAGAGATGTAGAGCTGAATAAGGTTACTGAGATAGAGAGGGCAAGATTTAAATGTGGGAGGCATGATCAGGAAATTTGCAGATGACACAAAAATTGGCCATGTATTTGATAGTGAAGAGGGTAGCTGTTGTCTTCAGAATATCATCAATGGTTTGGTTGAATGAGTGGAAAAGTGGCAAATGGAATTCAATCCGGAAAAAAGTGTGAGGTAATGCATTTGAGGAGGACAAACAAGGGAATACTCAACAGGAGGATATTGAGAGGGGTTGAGGAAGTGAGAGTCTATGCCCACAGGTTCCTGAAGGGGGCAGGACAGGCGGATAAGGTGGTAAAGAAAGCAAATGGAATGCTTTCCTTTATTGGACGAGGTATTAAATACAAAAGAAGGGATGTAATGCTGGAACTGTATAAAATACTGGTTAGGCCATAGCTGGAATGTGTGCACAGTTCTAGTCACCACATTACAGGAAGGACATAATTGCTGTGGAGAGAGTACAGAGGAGGTTTACAAGAATGTTACCAGGGCTCGAAAATTGCAGCTATGAGGAAAGTTTGGATAGGCTATTGTTTTCCTTAGAACAGAGGCAGCTGAGGGGTGGCCTAATTGAGGTGTACAAAATTATGAGGGGTCTAGATAGGGTAGAAAGGAATTACCCGTTTCCCCTAGCTGATGGGTCAATTACCAGGGGTCATAGATTTAAGGTGATTGGTAGAAGGATTAGAGGGGACATGAGGAAAAGCTTTTTCACCCAGAGGGTGGTGGGCACCTAGATTCACTGTCTGAATTGGTGGTTGAGGCTGACACGCTCAACTCATTTAAAAGGTACCTGTATCTACGCCTGAAGTGCTATAACCTGCAAGGCTATGGGCCAGGTGCTAGAAAGTGGAATTAAAATGAGCGGCTAGTTTCTTTTTGCCCCCCCCTCTTTTTTGGCCAGTGCAGAAACAATGGGCTGAATGACCTTTTTCTGCATCGTAACCTTTCTGTCGTTCTAAGACTATAAAAAGGATTTAAAGGCAAGGTTGCGAGTATTAAACTTGGGCAAGGTTGCGAGTATTAAACACTAAGGTAAAAGCAAAATACTGTGGATGCTGGAATTCTGAAATAAGAACAGAAAATGCTTGCAAAACTCAGCAGGTCTGGCAGCATCCATGGAAAGAAAACAAAAACTTAACGTTTCAAGTCCATATGACTCTTCAGAGCTCTGAAAAAGAGTCATATGGACTCGAAACATTAACTCCGTTCCTCTCTCCATAGATGCTGGCAGACCTGCTGAGTTTTTCCAGCATTTTGTGTTTTTCTTTGAGAGTATTAAATTTAAGTAAGGTTGAGAGTATTAAACTTGGGTGATCAAAGACAAAGAGCAAACAGCAAGGAGAGAGGTGATGGGTGAGCAGGACATGGTGCAGGATAAGATCAGGTGGCACAGTTTAGGATGAGCCAAAGCTTTCAGAGGGTCATAGGCAGGCCAGGAGAGCACTGGAGTAGTTAAGTGTCAAAGGCATGGATGGGGTAATTCAGCAGCAGATGGGCTGAAGTGGGGCAGAGGTCAGTGATGTTACAGAGGTGGACATATGGTCAGAAGTTGAGTTTAAAGTTGAATTGGACTTGCACGCAGCAAACAATCTGATTTCACCTGAGACAGTGACAGGAAAGGGGATGAAATCAATAGCAAGCAAACAGAGTTTGTGATGGAAGCCAAAGACAACGGTTTCCATTTTTCCCAATGTTTAACTAGAGGAAATAATGGCTCATCCAGGACTGATTGTTGGTGTTGGGCAAATACTGTAGTCTAACAATGTAAGGCAGCCAATGGGTGTGGGGTGGTGGGTGGTCAGCCAAGATAATTAGTGGAGAGGCAGTACTGGATTAATGGTCAGTGTACATGTGGAAGCTAACCTCAAGGTTGCAGATGTCAGTAAGGGGCAGCAAGTAGATGAGCAAGCGAAAGATGCAAAGGATAAATCCTTGGACAGCTCAAATGGGAACAACGCAGGGGTGGGAAGTGAAGCCATTGCTAGAGATACATTGGCAGCAATCAGAGAGGTGTTGGAGGAACATGGAGCAGTTGTCATTGATGTAGAGAGGTTAAGAGGGGGTAACGCACAATGTTCATTGTCACAACAGGATGTCAAAGTGACTGAATTAAATCAGGAACATAATGCAAAGAAACAAGACTAAAGCTATTTCTAGGGTAAATATAAAACACATTTGCAGAACATGGCCTGGTGCAGAAATGTCAATAATGTTTATTAACAATAAAGTTCTTTTGGGTTTGTGGTATTGGGCGAAGAGAAAGCCCTACAATACATACTTTGCAAATCTGCTATTTTAATTTAATACAGGCAAAGTTTACTGTTGATTGCTATTAACTCATTCCCATGCAGCATAGAAGTAGTAAATTTTGCACACTCTTCCAGCTTAATGAAAGTATTCAGCCCATCTGGCCACACAGCAGCAGTCTCATCGATAGCAATGATATTGCTTGGGTACCGAGTGATCTAAGCATGCTGGTGGATGGAGGTTTGATGAACTCAAATTGCATCTCTCACAACTCTTGCCTGGGAAGACAGAACAGCCCAAATTGCTGGATAGAATGTTTGTCACAGCATCTGCTAACAATGAGGTTAGTTGTTTGGTAGCACAGCACTTGAGTATTGCTGGACAAAAAGACATGTCGAAGCTTTTTGCCTTGCACTCATCAGGACACTTCGCAAGGATACCAATATAAGGGGAAACCAACAATTTATATTGTATGAGAAGAGAGTGCTGATTGGTTACCAAGTGGACTCTGATTGGTAGAGGTGTTGCCATAGGGAATGCACCACTGATGGTGACTGACAGTTAACTGAAATTTAAACCAGGTAGCTTGACCCTGATTGGTTGAGACATTGCTCTAATGAATGAATGACAGCGAATAGCTGTCACTTATTTTGTTTGGCTGAAACAGGCACAATACGTGTACATATTTTGTCTGCAAAGAACCAGGCCCTGTGTATTAAAAATATAGCTTCCAGTGCATGCAAATGCGTCACAGAGCCTGACTGACAATCTTAAATTGGTTGTCAGCGTAATTCTTAGCACATGAGAATTATTTAGCAAATGTTGCCCAATCACAGAATCATATCTAATGTAGGACACTGTGCTTTTGAGTTTTGCTAGCACGGGCTAGTTGGGACAGCCCGTACCTTGCCCGTTGCGAACAGCGGCTGGGATATGCCGTTTGATATGAGCCAGTCTTTGGGACGTACAGCCTACATACCTAGCATCACACTGGCACTGAAATTCATATACCACATTACTCATTTGTATGATAGGCAGAACGTCTTTTTTGGCTTGACAGCAGCATCCTGTTAGTGGCGGATGCCACTCGTGTTGCGACTGCATACTAGCAGCATAAAACAGCTAGCTTCACCTGTTGCTCAAATATTTGAGATACTTTGCCCTTCCAAGGTAATCTGAGGTAGACTGGGCACTTTTCAGGAATGAAAGTGGTGGCCTTGGGCCTGTTCATGAGTTTGCATAATATACAGCGCGAAATGATCTGATCACAGTAGCCATTATCCCGCAGGATGCCTTTGATGCGCCTATTTCAGCATCAAGCTTCCATGGGGAGAAAATGGCTTGAGCCCTTTTTACAAGGTTGCCGATAAGACCAATCTTATAGTGTGTGGAACTGTAAGAATCCCAACGCATATATTGATCAGTGAAGGTAGGCTTGCGGTAGACCGTAGTAGAGAACCCCACCCGGCAGAGTTCTCAACTAGTACGTTAAGGAAGGGGAGTTTATTTAACTGCTCCATTTCAAACGTGAATTTGAGCACAGGATGGAGCCCATTAAGACATGCAAGGAAATTATTACATGCAGCTGCGGATTTAAATCTAATGAACGTATCAACCACATATCAGAAATACGCTAGGGGTAGGAGGTTAGGTGTCATTCCATCAAAGGCACATTTCTCAGGGAACAACAAAGATGTTTGCAAGAGCTGGACCTGGAGGGATCCCGTGGCAACACCGTCTATATGGCCATACATGGTGTCCTTAAAACTGAACTCAACTGCACGAGTTGCTTCATAAGTTTAATGAATACTGATTCACACAATGGTGGTGGGTCTAGATCGCCATTACATGGTGCTTCGGCGCAAATATCTATAGCTTCCTTAAGTGGAACATTGGTGAATAGGCTAGCAATGCCAAATGAGCACATGGACGCAGCATTGCTATAGATATGCAAGTCCTGTATGGCCTTCACAAACGTGAAGGAATCCTTCATCGTGTATGTGGAAAACTTGGTCAAAACTGGTTGTAACAATTCGCCCAACCATTTGGCCAATACATGTTGTGCAGAACTAGTCATAGATAAGATGGGGTGTAAAGGGACATCACTTTTGTGTCTTGGGGCAGCCCATACATACGCAGACACAGCGAGCCGAGGTCGAACCATCAAATATAACATACTGCAGCTTGTCATTCTTGCACAAGTCCAGCAAGCCATTTTTTTTTTTAGCTTACTTTCGAGCAAGTCTGTCCAGTCATGTTGTGCAGCAGGTCCAATGAATACGAATTTGGACCCAACATTAAGAAGGGCATACATTTTTTTGATATAGCCACGCTTGTTAAGGATGACTATTCCAGTCCCTTTGTCAGGTTTACGGATGTGTATGTCCAGCTTGTTCTTAAGGCCTCGCAACTTGCAAGACACATGCGTTGCACACGAAAGTCAGACAGATCGTTTGGAATCCCAAAATATGTGTGCACTAGATCAGCTAGATGTGCTTTCAAGGATTCAGCATCTTCAGTGGACGCTGGTTTGTGGCAGGATAGTTAAGAGTGTCAGGAAGATATAATAATTTTGATAATGTTATTGGAATTTATTGTAGCGTGATAGTGGGGTCTGTGTCTATGTCTGTGTGTGTGGGACTTACTGAATTAAAGGTAGCTGGTCTGAAGGCTTTGATGTATGAAAAGATAAGCTAGGTTTAAAATGTTAAGTAGGTAAACACAGGTGTAAAGGGAACATTTGCATTTTTAGATAACCAGACTAGATTGATTTCAAAAGGAGAAGTGAAATATTATACCTAGCCAGGAAAAGTTAAGAAAGTGTGTTTATTTTTCCCAAAGATTACTGGTAAAATTGATACTATGAGAGATTTTTATTATTAGAAAGGTAAAGTTCAAAGACATAGTGAAACTATGGGAATTTGCATTCAAAGGGGAAAATATGTATAAAGGAGTGAAGGTTGCGTTTAAGGACAGAAATTTTAAGATCTAAAACAAGTGTGAAAAAAGCTCCAGCATCCACACTCAAGCTGCTGTCTACAAAGAACTGAAGTTAAGAAAACTCACTTTGAATTGGATTGTTCAGGGTATTGTGTTTCTTTGCCTGGGTCTTTTAATATCTATGTATCTTCCAGTTGCCTTAACGAAAGTGTAACTGGGAGTTAGATTAACTAGGGGATTTAGAAGTTATCATAGTAGTAATTTGAAGATCTACGCGTGTACTTAAAATCATTTCTTCTATTAATAAAGGTTTAATTTAGTTTTATAAAAGAAACTTAAGACTCGGTGGTCTTATTACTACTGAATTCAAGGCACGCATCTCGAAATTTATACAAATTGCAAAATAGTTGTGGCAGCTGTTTCAAGTTTCCCTTTGGGATTTGAGCAGTTCTGCATTTACCATCGGCCGTGCCATAACAGGGAGTAGAGGAGTTCGAACTCAGCAAATACCTCTTCCTGTTTGATTGAAACGAAGGCACACCAAAATTGAAACCATGCATAAGAACAAACTCCTCACTTTCTGAGAGTACATGATTAGAGAGATTTGTTACGTGTTTAGTGGTGTCATTAATTGCGCTGCCAAACCACTTCTGCTTCAGTGAGTTTATAGTGTGGCCATGTTTCAAACTATTTATGGTGTGGTCATCTATTGACGCAATACAGCGGCATTAACAGATCAAATCGAAAAATGAAAGAAATTTGCGCACCCCAGATGAAGCATAGTATAGGGCACGAAGTAAATGATTAACCCTGTTATCAATTTAACAATCTGTTCAATCTCATCTGGCATAAACATTCATTCAATCATGGGACTGTGTCTCAATTTAGCATTATCTATACATTTGGAAATGAAAACTGGCACGACCGAGGGTTTACTACATGCCCGGAGAAATTTGATAGCTTACCGGTTCTTAATTTATCTGTAAATCGAACCAATCAGCACTCTCTTCTCATACAGCATAAACTGTTTTCCCCTTATGCGGATATTTTTGTGAAGTGTCCTGATGAGTGCATGACAAAAAGCTTCGAGATGTCTCTTTTTTCAGCAATAGTGGGATTAGTTGCAAAAAGAATTAAGGTCATCAAGTTGTGAACAAATCCTGAAAGCAATTCCCTTGTGAACAGTATTCAACATTAATTATAGGGTGGGACCGCTTGATGAGATATTGTTACAGGTGCAGGGTCCTATTATGAGAGATTAATACAACAGGCTCCTTTCAAATGAAGATGACATTTCATTATAAGAAAAGTTATATCATAGTTTAATCAGACAAATTGGGATTTTTATTAACCAGTCTATTTCTATCCTTGGAACCCAGCTGTCTCAGTTTAAACTGTTGCAAATATCCACAAGAGTATAAATAACAGGTGAAATGTGACCTCCAAAGCCTCAGCACCATTTCCCTCTTTACAACTCCAACTCCCTCCCCTCCCGCCCGCCCTATATCACCAATCCTCTCACATTACACTTAGAATACCAGCAGGATTGGCACCAATTAGTGACAGTGCTTCAAATTATACAAACACAACAGGAACTGCAGCACTATGTGTCTAAATAGGGGAGGGAAACAAACAAAAACAGAATTACCTGGAAAAACTCAGCAGGTCTGGCAGCATCGGTGGAGAAGAAATCAGTTAACGTTTCGAGTCCTCATGACCCTTCGGCAGAACAAACGCCTATTCCACAGCATAATTCATAGAATCATAAAACAGTACATCACAGAGGGAGGCCACTTGCCCATCGATTCCGCGCCGGCTCTTTCGAAGAGCAATCTGGTTAGTATCGCTCCCCCTGCACATCCATGAAAAAAATCTTGCATATATTTATCCAATTCCCTTTTGAAGGTTACTATTGAATCTGTTTCAACTATCCTATCAGGCAGTTCATTTCGAAACCTAATCACTCATTGCATAAGAAAGATTTTCCTCATGTCGTTTTGGATATTCTGTCAATCACCTTAAGTTATTTGCTTTCTTCTTTGCAATTAAGGGCACGAACATGGGGGCAGCAAAACAAGGACCAAGAGGACCTTTAACTCGTCCATCCAGCCCAGATTGATGGGGATGAAAGTGTTACGATTCAGGCAGTTTTTCACCCTTTACTTGTGTTCACTGTAAAAGGCAGCACCTGTAGGCAGGGTCACGTCTCTTGAGAACTGAAACCTAACCTTATATATGGTGAATGTGATGTGTTGTGCCTCAGAGTCAACAACCTTAACTTTATATCACTGGGTTTTAGTGGATGCAGTGCAGAAGCATCCATCAGACTGACAGACTGCATTTAGAGCTTAACCCATGAATCACTCATTTAGGAGCAAATCAAATTGGAGCTTTATCTTTCTTTTTAGTAATACAGTACTTTCATGGGCACATTAAACTGTCCAACATGACAAGTCAGTTGAGTTTTAGTCGTGTTGCCGAGTCCCTTCAAAATGGGGCCATTTGGCAGGATCTATGAAAGAGTGTAATCCTCACAGTTCTGGTCTCAAAGTTCTTGTAAGCCTAACAAGACCTTTGAGTATCAAATACATCTTAAACCTTTCAGTGAATAATGACTCACTTCTTTACCTCATTAATCCTTTGATAAGGCACAATCTTATCATTTTGCACTTGCCCAATTTTCAGATCAAAGCATCTGGCATTTGTGGAACCTATAAAATAAAAGAACCATTGCCTACACAAGATCCACAATTTGAAGGATCCAGTCATTCTTTTTGAACTAGAGCTGATAATATTGCAGATGACTAAATATAGCCAATTAACAATCCAACAAGTATCGTTTCTATCACCTCAAGTGAATGGGATGTGAATAAACATCTCTTCCAGTTGCCCTAAGAGTATTTATTCACTTAATTTACATTTATAACATAGGCAATTAGAACTTCAATTTCAAACATATTAGGACTCAAGTCTAACTATAAATTCATATAAAAAAGACAAGCACTGGGAATTTCCTTGGACATTCTCCCAACTGACTGCTGTAACTTCAGTGGACACCTCATTAACAATAGCAATATTCCGCCAAAGTGATGGATGGTCAAGAGAATTCCTCTCCGGTGCCATGGCACAATTCACACATTCAAGAAAGGCTGAAAAATTGTCTCTGGTTTATCACTTCAGTGGGGATGCTAACTTGCCAACTAATCCCCCAATATGGCCGGCACACGTGTACATTTTGAGCTGAAATGCACCTTTCGCAATACTGGCCGAGGAGATAAAAGGCAGCCAGGGGCCACGCCTCAAACAGGCATTGGTATCTTATATGCAAACATACTTGAGGCTCACCAACACCCTGTTCAAGGTTGCTTTGCTTTGAGGCAACCAGCATCATCCTCACTTAGTAAAAGCAGGATCTGGGATCATCTGCGACCTACAAGATTTTCTCCATTTGTTACCTGAGCCCAGAGGCACAGGACTGCACCTTGGCACCCTGCTCAACATCATTCCTGCCCCCGGCCTCCCATTTTATTTCAAAATGTAATTTAGGATTAGGTATTGAACAAAAGCAGCTTCACAGAACCAAAAAGCATTTTACAGTTTCCTTTCTCGTTGGCAGGGTATGTTTAGCAATAAAAAGAAATATTGTACTTAGAAATAAAATAAGCTAAACTGAACAAAATTAATGCATGAGGATGTGGTGAACGAATGGCTTGTAAATGTCTTTAAATGATGGAGGATAAGCTTGTCTATAGAAACATCAACGGCATAAGCAATTAGTTATGTAGGCAGTGCCCGAGTGAACACCTGTTCAGCATAAGCAGGAATAGGTCAATTAGGAAAAAATAAAATAGTCTCATAAACCCTGTTTACATTGGAAAAAGCAATGTGGAATTTATTAAATTCCTTCATGGTTCTCCGCCAAACCAAACTTAGCTCTGCCACCGGAAGGCAGGGTTTGGTAGACATTTCCATAGACCTATTCAATGTCACTCCTCAGACTAGCTGTCACTTTAGGACCACTGCTCTGCTTTGTTTCATAAGTTTCGCTACTTCTCACAGGGGGCCCTGCCAGTGTTGAAGAAAGGGATACATACCCTTCTAAATCCCACTCCTCAGACCCATGTTTTATATCACAAAATCGCACTACTTAAAAGTTTAAATCCCTGGTGTACATCAAACTAGCAGTCAGAAGCAGAGCAGAACTCCCTCTACCCTCCTACAGCATGTTTTAACCATCACTCCAAGCCACATGATCAGCTTGACATTTCTATTTTTCACACCAGCCACAGTCAGCCTTTAGAGGAAACTAATTTAGCTCTGAATTGCATGCTTGGATTGATATAGTTCAACTTCACTTTATTAATGACCCATGTGGTCATCTTGTGATCCTGGGCTGAACCCAAACTCCATGCCTAGAGGTAAAGACACAACATTCTGATCTACTGCACCAAGAAACCTTTGTTAGTTGTGCCTCACTGAATGAAACAGATTAGGGCCATCAAACAGTTAAGTACTAATTTGATCATGACATAGTAATGAATGGAGGAACTTGCATTTATATAGAACCTTAACAATTTGCACAGGACATCCAAAAGTGTGCAAATTATTTTGAAGTTCTGTCATGATTGCAAGTTTGGCTGCCATTTTGCACACAGCAAGATCCCAAAAACAGCAACAGGATGAATGACAAGTCAATTTTATTTTTGTCGGTTTTGATTGTGGGAGGAATGTTAACCAGAATTCTCCATTCTTCTTTGATCTTCAATGGCCACCTGAAAGACAGACGCGGTGCTCCCTTGGTTCTGCCCTGAAGCGTTAGCCTAAATTATGCACTCAAATCTCAAGAGCCAGGCTTGAATGCTCAACCTTTGGACTCACTAATGAGAACATTCAAATTTAGTTAGGCTGACATATTCATTAATATGCAGTGTAATCACTTTTTTAAACTGATATAGACATAAAAGCTGATGGATATATTGTGCTTTTTCTTTCTCAAAAATTATAATCAACCCCAAGATTCCAACAAACATAATGGAAACATTTTCAAGTCGCCGCTTGTTAGTACAGAACTTAAATACTGCTGAAAAAAGAGACATGTTGCTGAAGCTTTTCATCTGCCATACATCAGGTCAAATACAAGAATGCCAAATTTCAAATAAACAGAACAATTAATGCTGCCGGAGAAAAGAGTGCTGATTGATAGGCAGGTCAACTCTGATTGGACAGTGCATTGCCATGGAGAAAGTAATGGGGAACCATGAGTTCCCCAAAGCTGCCAGATAATTTTTAAAAAACGCAGGGCTTGAACATATTCCATGCATTTCAGCGATTACAAATGCTTCAACCTTGTCTTTTGCATGGATGTGCTGGCTCCCTCATCATTGAGGATGGGGGTACCTGTGAAGCCTCCTCCTGTTAAATATTTTAATTGTCCACTATCATTCACAACTGGACACGGCAGAACTGCAGAGCTTTGATCTGTTCAACAATTTTCAGAGAGTACAAGTTCCATGCAAGAAAAGTCTCAATTGGAATATCTGCAACCCCATGGTGATTATAGTATAAGTGACTCTCAGGATTTTAAAATTAGTTGCCAATTGGGGTGAAAGGAAAAACGGCAGAGAATTGTAGATAAGGTCTTTCCCCTCCAGAAGGCATCCACTCCCTTAATGGAGTATAACCACCATGCAGTGGAAAGCAGAATACGTGAAGCCTGATCCTGTCCTCACGTACAGACACATCCTATATAGCAAATGGACAAATTTCGCTTCTTGACCCAGAGCTGCGGAAGGACATTGCAACTCCTCCCTCTGCCCCAGCTGAGATAAGCTAACTCATGACCTTCCTGATCTCTATGAATAAGAGAGAGCAAGTTTATCTCAGCAAACAGCAGAGTGTAGGTCACTTATTTGGGGAAGTGGTGGTGGGGGTTGGGGTGTGGAACATGGTGGATGTGAAAGATAAAGGTGCCCTGTTCAGTGTGTGGAAGGAAAACAGCTTGATTTTCATACTGAACCATTCGGTATGATGATGCACTGTAACTTTGCACCTTGAAAATTAAATAAAATCTCCCTTGGGATAACCTGCGATCAATTCTATTTCTGAGAGAAACAGAAAGCCTCATTGATGTGAAGATAATTTAATTACTGCACTTATCTTCCATTGCAAGTGTGTTTTCATGTTTTAAAGGGGTTCTTTTCACCAGGCTTCAAGCACTATACCAAAGTGCAAGGGCTGCATTGCAACACCCAGTACAAATTCTTGTCAAGCACACACAGCCGACAAGTTGCTGAACTAACTTGTTCATATGTAGTGGGTGGAAATAGTTAACGGCACAAACTTCTATTTATAACTTGCCTTCAGTGTAGTAAAATGTCCCTAAACCCTTCTCAGAACCATAATTTGATGCCAAGCCACAGGGGGAGATATTAGGGCAGATTGCCAAATGCTTGGTCAAAGAGGCAGGTTTTAAGGAGTGTCTTATAGGAGGAAAGAGAGGTGTGGCACTGAAGAGCTTTAGGGAGGGAAATCCAGAGCTTAAGGCCTTGGCAACTGAAAGTATGGCTGCTAATGGTGGAGTGATTAAAATCAGGGATGCTCAAGAGGCCAGAACTGGAGGCAGGCAGATGTCTCAGAAGGTTATAGAGCTGGTGGAGATTACAGAGATGGGGAGGTGTGAAACCATGAAGGGATTTGAAAACAAGGAGCACAATTTTAAAATTAAGGCATTGCTTAACAAGGACACAATGTAGACCAGGTGATAGGTGAATAGAACTTGGTGTAAGTTGGGACACGCATAGCAGAGTTTTGGATGATCTCAAATTTAGTGGAAGGCCAGCCAAGAGTGTGTTGATATAGCCAACCTAGAGGTAAAGAAGGCATGAAGGATGAAGGTTTCAGCAGCACATGAGCTGAGGCAGGGCTCGGCAGAGTGATGCTACGGAAGTGGAAATACGCCGTCTTAGTGTTGGCACGGTTGTGTGGTCAGAACTCATCTCGGGGTCAATTACAACATCAAAGTTGCAAACAGTTTGGTGCTGAGAGAGGAATAAAGTTTGTGGTGAGGACCAAAGACAATAGCTTCGGCCTTCTTAATATTTAGTTGGAGGTAATACTGTGCCAGCAGTTCAGGCCTTTAGCATTGGACTGAGCACAAGTAGAGCTGTACCTGCCATCAACTTCTCAATGACGTAAGCAGGTGGGGGAACAACTTCGCAAAATCCACACTTGTTGTTCACCAAAAATGTTATAACAGACCATGTATTTTCACACCTATTTCAGAAGCCGGTGACAGGAAAGCGAGGGGCTGTTAAGTTGCACAAAGGGATCATGTCCTGGCCATTCACATTCTGCTTTTGTTCACGTCTGAAGGTGCAAACAAAATATATTACACCAACATGTTAGTCAGGAACTCAAGGGCTCAGTTTTAATGTACTTGTGTTATTGGAATGCCTTTGTACCAAACCTCATCTCCCCATAATAAAATAGCCACAACAACACTCATTGTCAAAACTCAAAAGAGAAATGGCCAATTATTAAGGTACCAGAGAGCTGCCACAGTCCATGGGACATGAGCCAGCGTCTTCAGGAGAGGATGGGAGAAGATTGGGGTCAAACAAGACATATGAATAAAGGAATGTTACCACCATAGATTAGTTCTTCTCAAATTTCTTTCTGCTGTGACCCCATTTCAATGCTTTACACTTGGTGTGACTCCATAGTGAAAATTGCAGGGGGGCGGGGAGCGGAGGGTTCAAACAGCAGGGTACAGGCATAAAAAACAACGAAGACACTCCAATTTTGCAGGCTCTGCTGGTATTAGCGATTGGGCCTTAGAGCTCATTGGATTAGGCCACACCCACTGGCAAAAAAAAAATGCACACATTTAAAAGGGGTCCCACAGCCGGTCCCAGGGTTGTCCAATCCAAGTCTCCACTCCACAGCCGCCATTGCTGCCTCAGAGCTCACAATCCCAATTGCATGTCCTGTGACCCCACTGGGGGTTGCAACCCACAGTTTGGGAACCCCTGCCATAGATCCCCATTAATTGATGTATTTAGCCTAATTATTGATTGCCAACGCCTTGGGACAACCAAAACCAGAAACACATACATACCAGTGAATCCTCTGTAGCCTTGCTACCACTTGGTCCCAGAAAATGCTTGTAGAAATGTTTATTACGACAGGACAAAACGACAAGTGGACACATGTGATCCAAACCCCCGCATCACCAGAGGTAGGATATGTTGGTGTTGCTCTTTTTTTAAAATAAAAAACTAATAACAGCAGGCATTACTGTTACAATACGCATTACCAGCATCATTAAAGTGTTATTAATTATAACAGGGTATTGGTGTGGCAAACAAAGTCTCAAGAATTATTTATATATGAATATTAAAAAGTTTTGCATTTAAGCTTTATGACATGGGATTTGCATACTATATAAATACCATGCCAAATGGGTCCCTCACATTGCATGGCAATCAATATCTTTGTTTGCAAAAAATTTCAGCTTTTTGGTGTTGATTGGCAAATGCCTCACTCTTTGTGCAGCCAAAAAGACACACAACTTTCAATGTGACTAAAAATAGCATAACAGCAACAACTCACTTGTAGATAATACTGAAGGTCAAGCCATAAAGTGGCACGCCCAGTACCAGGGAAGTTACTAGAGAAAAACGTGGCAATGAGATTAAACAGTCCAACACTAGCACCTGAGAGTGTGTCTGAGTTCAGCTTATCAAGAATCCCAAAACTTTTGTTCCCAATGATCTTTTCCAGAACTAAACCGTAGGGAGTTATCCTGTCCTGTCGCTGGTTTTGGTGGCAAAGACCAGCACATTGGTCTGCTATCCACATTAGTGAACGAAGTAGCCAACATAACTCTTTTAGCACTGTACAAAAGAAAGGAAAGGCCATAATCTTAAATGTTTCAATGTGCTAGCAAAGATGAAAATATGTTTCAACGATAAGCATATATGGGTCAAAAATACGAGTGGAAAGAGTTAGTTCAACTGGGAATTCCAGCTCTTCTGTTTAATTGCAGTTGTATTCATAGTCAGGAAAACATTTGAACACTGGAACTTTTCCAAGTTAAGGCCAAAAGCTGAGTTTAAACAATGCCTGTGAGCAGCAACACTGCTACAAAAACATTTCAATAGAGTGAATAATGCCACCCATACTTATATGGTTAGTAATTCATCCATGTTTTGTAGCAACCGCGATCTTCCTCATCATGTGGTCCCTGATTGCTACTGTATGACTTTGGGGTGGGAGAATGAAGCAGAGACCAAGTGCTTAACAAGGAGGGAAGAATAAATCCAGACTACTTCCATAGCCCTCTCAGCAGAGCTCCATCTTATTTTGCTTCAGGGACACAGGCATCAAGGACGTCCCACTACTGGACGGAATGACTGTCATTTGCAAATTGCAGGCACAGAAAACGATTGATGGCAGGAGTCTGAGCCTGAACACAGCAGCCAGCACTGAGCTATATTCAAAACATCATGTGGCAAATAAAGTAATACATAATTGTATCGCTACTTGCTCGAAGCAAATAAATGATAAATTAGCGGTCCCAATAGTATCAGCTATGGATCAGCTGGTAGCATGCTTGCTACCTTGCCTGAGTCAGAAGGCGTAGGCTCAAGTTCCAATCTAGGACTTGAGTGCAAAAATCAAAGCTGACACTCCAGCGCAGTACTTAAAAGTGCTGCACTGTTGGAAATACCGTCATTCAAATGAGATGTTGAACCAAGGTCCAGTCTCTCCTCTCAACTGGATGTCAAAGATCCCATGGCACTACTTCAAAGAAAAGCATGGGAGTTATTCCCTGGGTCCTAGTCAGTATTTATCCCTCAATCAACATGGCAAAAAGAGATAAAAACAGAAAATGCTAGAAAAACTCAGCAGGCTTGACAGCATCTGTGGAGAGTGAGTCCGTATGACTCTTCTTCAGAGCTAAAGGAGAGTAGAAATGTAATGAAAGTTATACTGTTAAAGGGGGGTGGTGGAGCAGGTGAAGCTGGATAGAAGGTCAGCGATAGGTGGGCGCTAAGGAGAGACTGACAAAGATGTCATGGACAAAAAGACAAAGGGAGTGTTAATGGTAGTGGTAAGGGCTGAAGAAGGTACTGATAGTGGCATAAAGGTAAGAAAGCAGAATGTGTGAATAGCAGAACAAGGGTCAGCAGTCTGTTATAGAACAACATAGAGCAAGTGACAGATGGCCCTATTTGGGGGGGTGGGGGAGAAGAGTTGGGAATGAAGGATAGAAAAAGGGATAAAACAATGAATAAATGAAAAAGACATTATCTGGTCATTATCACATTGCTGTTTAAGGAAGTTCGCTGTGCGCAGATTAGCTGCAACAGTGGCTACACTTCAAAAAGTATTTATTTCCAGCCATTGTTTTATCTCCACCTTTTAGCCTATTTCAATCCCCTCCTCCAACCCCACCTCCACTAGGGCTATCTGTCACTTGCTCATCCTGCTTTCTACCCTTAATGTCACCATTAGCACATCCTTTAGCTGATATCACCACCATCAACACCCCTTTGACCTTTTGTTTATGACATCTTTGGCAATCTCTCCTTTGCCTCCACCTATCACTGGCCCTCTATCCAGCTTTACCTGTCCAACCCCCCTTAAACAGCTTATATTTCATCACATTTCTATTTCTCTTTAGTTCTGATGAAGAGTCATACGGACTCGAAACGTTAACTCTGTCATCCTCTCCACAGATGCTGTCAGGCCTGCTGAGTTTTTCCAGCAATTTTTGTTTTTGTTTCAGAGTTCCAACATCTGCAGTATTTTGCTTTTATCAAAAAGTATTTCATTGGTTGTATAACACTTTGTGATGTCCTGTGGTCGTGAAAGGCACCAAATAAATTCTAGTCATTCTTTTCTTTCATTAAAACAATGCAATCACACTAGTATTCTAAAAAGAAGTGTTTTCAATGCATTCACTTTACTTAAGTACAAAGTACACAACTGACAAGCTCATGAGAGCAGCTTTGGGTGCAGCTCTCAGCAGAGAAAACATTTCAAGTCTAGTTACTAATTTCTGTTCTCCCACTTTGGTGGAAATTCCTGTATTTGAGAGTGAAAATGAAAGAATGGAATGAGCCAGAGAATGCATAAAAACAAAAGGCCAAGAATCAAAACTAGATGAGAAGCTACAGGACTGAGAACAAAACCAAATGGGAACAGCACCATAGAAAAGATACTCAAACAATAAATCAGTCTGTGTTCATGGATGATAATTTAGAAATTGGCTCTCAGTCTTTAACCAGCCCATTATCTTTAATTCTTCTCCTTAGGTCTCACTTTGCCTCCCCAATTTTCTAATTGCCTCTTTTGCTATCATTTTCTCTCTGTGCTGTTACAATTTCTCTCGAGGTGTCAGCTGTGGCTCAGTTCATAGCACCCTCGCCTTTGAATCAGAAGGTTGTGGGTTCATGTCCCACTCCCGGAAACCAAGAACTGTGAATGTACTCGAAAGAGTTACATGCGATCTGTTGATAACTCGAAAGAGTTACAATTTCTCTCATCAGATTTGCTTTTTTTTTCCCCTTCACATTGTCGTAAAAGCCCATCTGGTTCAGTAATGTCCTGCAGGAAAGAAAATCTGCCATCCTTACCTGGTCTGACCTACATGCGACTCCAGGCCCACAGCAATGTGGCTGACTCTTAACTGCCTCCTGAAATGGCCTAGCAAGCCTTCTCAAGGGCAATTAGAGATCGGCAACAAATGCTGGCCTTACCAGAAATGCTCACATCCTATGAATGATTTAAAAAATCAAAAGAACTTTGCTGATTTCATATTTTATCCAGCATGTGTTGGTCCATCTCCCATGGGAAAACATTTAACCTACAAAAATGATCCTACTTTGGAAAAAAAAAAGTGTTTTTGGCGGGAATTCTTAGGTAAGGCAAAGTGGAATTACAGTCAATAATTTATTCAGAATTACAATTGATAAGCTGATCTCAGGTGCCAATGACACTGGTCACCTGGAACCAGTTATCTTGATTGTTATGAGGGATATGTCAAGAGGGAGCTGCGGCTGTTGACACTGCCCTTTTAAATCTGCCTGTTTAAATTCAGGTACCTTAGTAGGGAGGTATATCAAATTCCCTGCTAGGGGGCACTGCTGCTCCTAACCCATGGCTGGTGAAGAGTCATATGGATTTGAAACGTTAACTGTATTCCTCTCCGCAGATGCTGTCACACCTGCTGAGTTTTTCCAGGTATTTTTGTTTTTGTTTCGGATTTCCAGCATCTGCAGTTTTTTGCTTTTACCCTGGCTACAGTCCTTGGGGAAAGACCAGGTTATTAAGGTCAGCAAAAAAGATGGTCACTTCCACCCCCAGTGTAGATTCCAACAAATCTGTGCACCAAAACTCGAAAATGACAACTCAACTTAAAATTGGAGCACTTGGTCTTCCCACCAAAAGAAATACAGCTATTGTAGAGCAACCAGTGATATTCCAGGCAGCACTGCCTCAGAAGTTCTGGGAAATAGTAATTTACTGAAATATTGTAGGCACTTGTACCAAAGTGAGTTAGTGCACCACCTGCACACTTGGGTTAGTGTCCAAACCAGACTGTTGAGATGAAAGCCTGCTTTGTCAATCTTTAAAGCTCCTTGGCAAAATGGGTTTGGTCAATTTCAATTGATGTTATTAATGGGTGTGAGCTCACAGTATCAACAGCAATCTCACTCAGTAAAGCCAAAGATCATAGGGTGGCACAGGCTAGACATCTAAATTATAGGTGATCTGTACCTCAACACCCTCTATCTATCCATCTTTGAGCTCTTTCGCTTGATATCCTTACCTAACAAATATCTGGCAATCTCAGTTTACTATTTTTTTTCATAAATCTGTGCATTAGCTTCTAGTGATTCAAGTACCTGAACATCTAAATCCCCTCACTTCCCCACAGGTTTTAGCCCCTCACAATAAGAACATATTCTGATTTGCCTTTCTTGGATCCAAAGTGGGTTACTTCACACTTCCCCACATTGAACCCCACCTGACATAGTATTGCCCACTTACTTAATCTGTTTATAACCCTTAATAATTTCCAGCTCCCACCTACACAATTGACTGTTTGACCTAAATATCACCAGCAAACTTGGATATACAATTCTCTACTCCTTCCTTCACATCGTGGATATATGCATGGTGAAAAGCTGAGGCCTTAGTACAGATCCTTGCGGAACACCTGTCAATCAGAGGTACATTCCTTAAATTCTACTCTGTGTCTCCTACCTGGCAAACAATCATCAACCCATAACCAATGCCATATGTCCCCATTTGGCTAATAATCTCATATAGAATTTTATCAAATGTCTTCCTGAGACATTCATCTGTCCACCTAGTTAGCAAACTCAAAAAATTCAACACATCAATCAGATGTTACCCACCCTTCATAAATCCATGCTGAAATTTTGATCAGCTCAAACTTGTACAAGTCAATGATGATAGTAAGGAAGGTTGAGAAAGTGGTTAAAAAAGCATATGAGATTCTGGGCTTTATAAACTGAGGCATACAGTATAAAAGCAAAGTTATCATGAACCTTAATAAACAACTGAAGCACTGTTTCTAGTTCTGGGATCCACACTTAGGAAGGATCTGAAAGGTTTTAGAGGGTGTGCAGAAAAAAATTACGAGAATAGTGCCAGAGATGGGGATCTCCAGTTACATCGATAGATTGAAGAAACTGGGTTTGCTCTCTTTAAAGACAAAGCTGAGAAGAGATTTGATAGTAGTGTTCAAAAACATGAGAGGTCCTGATACAGTAGATAGTTGAGAACCAAAGGGCACTGACTCAATATGATTATAAAAGGAACCAACAATGACATGAGGAAAAATTTTTCTTGCACAGCAACTGGTTAGAATCTGGAATGCACAGTCTGAGAAAGTGTAGAGGCAGATTCAACCAGGGCTTTCAAAAGGTAATTGGATAAGTACCAGAAGATAAAAAAGGATTAGAACAGAAAGACCGGAGGAGTAAGGCTAACTAAATTGCTCTTGCAGAGAGCAGGCATGGACACAATGGCCGCCTTCTGTGCTGTAACGATTCTATGATTTTACTCTGTCACTTAGTCACTCTGTTCATGATGATAATCGGTCTTTAGTTTCGTAGCTTCTCTCCCTCCTGTCTTAAATAACAGGAGACACATTTGCAATTTTTCTATCCAAGGGCACAATTCCTGAACCTAAAGAGCTTTGGAAAATTCGCCAATAAAGGTTTAAGAAATATAGTAGCATCCAGAAAGGTTACATTAAGCAAAACTATACCAACACTTAAGCATTACCTGCTTGCTACAGCAGAATTATTGTACAAAAATGGCAGTGATGTGGTGGAGCCTCCATATTGTAAACCTATGGGAACAGCACATTGGGCTGACATTATTGCCACAGGCTCATTCTGATATCCTCACTAGGATCAGATGTAGAGTATACAGGATTCTTCGTCAAACGCAAAAAAATGTCATAACCATACAGGATGTGGAATAATCAGATCATTCAGTTTTAGGCACTCTCATTTCTGTGAAACACAATGTGGGGATTATAGGCAGGAAGAAATGCAACTGAAAATCCTATTGTGCACAAATATATACTGCCTCCACTACATGCCAGAATCACAGGGTACTGGGAGAGTGGTGGGTGAATAGAACCACTTCCCTTTGCCCCCAGTTCTGTATCAAACAGACCACAGTTAGCTATGATCTGATGCAATTTGGAATACTATGGTACCAGCCTGGCGATGTATTTAAGCATAACCTAAAAGATAGTTTCTACTGCAGTAGTGGAAACTTCCCTCTAGTTCATACTTTTGCCCATAATCGCCCAACTGTGACCAACAGGTCCCATTTTCAAATTTTAAACAAATGTGCAAATTGCCAAAGCAATGTCGAGTCTGAGGAATGTAACTGGGTGGTTTCTGCAGCACGAGCAGCTATGACTATTACAAAACTGCTTCATGTCGCAGTTCGAGCCATATAAACGCAGCACCATAAGTCAGAATGTACTGACAAGTGACTTGGTCTGCCACCTGTTCACTCGGCTAAAGTCCTTTCACGGACAAGGTTACCTTGAAAAGAGGGAAGATATAGTCAGTCCTGCTTTCAATGACTATGTATGTGCAGGTGAGAGCCAATGTGTCATAACACTGTTTCAATGGTAATTAAGCTACCTGAGAGGGCAAGGTTTGGTCTGAATATTTGCTGCCATGGAGTTTGGAGGTGGTTTTATTTTGTGATGGAATGTACATGGAAGAAAATTGCATTAGTTACTGTTCTTGGGTTGCTAAGTGACAGTAAGGGAATCTAAACATCAAAAAAGGAGTTGTTTGTTTTGTTGACAGTTTTGCCTAATTGCTATGGGGCGAGAGAAGCAAAACATTATTTGCTTCTTTATGTTCCTAGCTCTTTCACCAACTCCATATTAAAATTACATTACCAAGCCGGTCTCTTTGTGTTCACTCTACATATCCTCTCTCTATAGTAATTAAACAACTCAGTCAAGAAAATAAACACCTCTTTCAGAAGCATAACTTGCTTACGGCTGACGGAGTTATTCCAAAACATTAACTAATCTGATTCAGTTCCTGATTCATTCTGACAGGAAACAAAACCAACTAAAAAAAACAGCAACTCTTATACATCGTGCTCAGCAGACTCACCAAATGAAGCTGTTATATAGGAGCAGCCAAGGTGCTATGTTGGGCATTAACAGAAGAAGCATTATGAATTGTTGCAGCAATAGCAGCAAAGCTATTGCTGCAACACAGAATTGGCTCAGTAGGGAGTGCTCATCACAGCACAATCATGATAGTTATTTCTGATAATGGAAGAGCTAGAATTCCAGCACAACAGTTGAAGACATTAAATCTGTTCCAAAAAGAAAAAGAGACTGTATGGGCTAAGTCTGTAAATCATAGTACTCTTTCTTTATTCCCATAGTACTCATTCATCCTGTCAGGGAATCATACTACAAATAACTTTAAGCACGGAATTAAGTATCAGTGTTGGAGATAGAAGGACAAGGGCAGTAGATACATGGGAACACCATCATCTGCAAGTTCCCCTCCAAGCCAATCACCATCCTAACTTCAAAATATATTGCCGTTTCTTCACTGTCGCTGGGTCAAAATCCTGGAACTCCCTACCTAACAGCACTGTGGGTGTACCTGCACCACAGGGACTGCAGTGGTTCAAGAAGGCAGCTCACCGCCACCTTCTTGGCCGGGTGGTTAACAATGAGGTTGAGTGTCTTGGGCTACAGGAAGATTTGGACGGGATGGTCAAATGGGCAGATAAGTGGCAGATGGAATTTAACCCTGAAAAGTGTGAGGTGATACACTTTGGAAGGAGTAATTTGACAAGGAAGTATTCAAGGAACGGCATGACACTAGGAAGTTCTGAGGAACAAAGGGACCTTTACATGTGTGTCCATAGATCCCTGAAGGTGGAGGGGCATGTTGGTGGGGTGGTGAAAAAGGCATATGGGACGCTTGCCTTTATCAATCGAGGCATAGATTACAAAAGTAGGACGGTCATGTTGGAGTTGTATAGAACATTGGTGAGGCCACAGCTGGAGTACTTTGTGCAGTTCTGGTCACCACATTATAGGAAGGATGTGATTGCACTGGAGGGGGTGCAGAGGAAATTCACCAGGATGTTGCCTGGGATGAACATTTAAGTTATGAAGAGAGGTTGGATAGACTTGGGTTGTTTTCATAGAAGCAGAGAAGACTGAGGGGCGACCTGATCGAGGTGTACAAGATTATGAGAGGCATGGACGGGGTGGATAGGGAGCAGCTGTTTCCCTTAGTTGAAGGGCCAGTCACAAGGGGACATAAGTTCAAGGTGAGGGGCAGGAGATTTAGGGGGGGATGTGAGGAAAAGTTTTTTTTACCCAGAAGGTGATGACGGTCTGGAATGCGCTGCCTGGGAGGGTGGTGGAGGCGGGTTGCCTCACATCCTTTAAAAAGTACCTGGATGAGCACTTGGCACATCATAACATTCAAGACTATGGGCCAAGTGCTGGTAAATGGGATTAGGTAGGTAGGTAGGTCAGGTGTTTCTCACGTGTCGGTGCAGACTCGATGGGCCGAAGGGCCTCTTCTGCACTGTGTGATTCTGTGATTCTCAAGGGCAATAAGGGATGGGCAATAAATGCTGGCCTAGCCAGTGACGCCCACATCCTGTAAATAATTTTTAAAAATAAAATGTTTCCAGTGTAAGCCAAATGCATCATACATTTCTAAACCCTGGAGTCCCCTCCCTCATGGGATGTACTTACACCACATGAACTGCAGCAGTTCAAGAAGGCAGCTCACCACCGCCTTCTCAAAGGCAATTAGGGATGGGCAATAAATGCTGGTCTTGCCAGCGACATCCCCTGCATGAACAATTTTTTGAAAAATCATGTACAGGAGAGACTTACATTTAAATAGCATTTAATCACATCCCTTGGAAATAACCCAAAGCATTTAATATTTGATTAATTACTTTTAAGTGCATTGCTGTACAAGAAAATTTGACGGCCAAGATTCCACAAACAAAAACGAAGACGAATGGCTGAATAATGTAATTTTGCTGACAATGGTGGAGTGACAAATATTGATCAAGACACCACAAGGTCTCCCTTATCTACTACAAACAGTACCACGGAATTTTTAAAAATGTTACTATGTCTTTAATATCTCATACATAGGAAATCTTTAAGCACTGTATTGGAGAATATGTTAAAGGTGCTATACAAATGTAAATTTTTGTTGTTGTAGTAGGGTAGATGCAGGCATTTTAGGAGGGCAGAGTTTTGAGAAAGTCAGGTACAATCCTCATTAAAAAGAGAATCCCACAACTTTTTAAAGACAAAACAAGTAATAGTGATATTTCCGTGGTGCTTGCTCATGACGAAACATCTCAAGGCCTCAATCATTTATTTAAATACAATGACTGTTATGTAGGAAGACTTAAACTTCTGTGCATATTTAGACGTATGATGCCATTGAAATGATATGCTTGAGTGCAATGTATTATTTATTAACTGTTTTTTAGAAAACTATTTTGACAAATGTCATCTGTGTAGTTTTGAAATAGGCAGAGCAATCTCTATTGTCTTCAAATGGAGAGGAGAGTGTGCCCTTGTCCATTTTTAATGTTTATCTGAATGAAAGGAGTGATCAAATATCAAATAAGACCATAAGACAAGGAGCAGAAATTAGGCCATTCGGTCCATCGAGTCTGCTCCGCCATTCAATCATGGCTGATAAGTTTCTCAACCCCATTCTCCCGCCTTCTCCCTGTAACCTTTGATTCCCTTACCAATCAAGAACCTATCTATCTCGGTCTTAAATACACTCAACGACCTGGCCTCCACAGCTTTCTGTGTCAATGAATTCCATAGATTCACCACTCTTTGGCTAAAGAAGTTTCTCCTCATCTCTGTTCTAAAAGGTCTTCCCTTTACTGTGAAGGCTGTGCCCTCGGGTCCTAGTCTCTCCTGCCAATGGAAACATCTTCCCCACGTCCACTCTATCTAGGCCTTTCAGTATTCTGTAAGTTTCAATCAGATCCCCCCTCCTCCTTCTAATCTCCACTGAGTATAGACCCAGAGACCTCAAATGTTCCTCATATATTAAGCCTTTCATTCCTGGGATCGTTCTTGTGAACCTCCTCTGGACCCTCTCCAGGGCCAGAACATCCTTCCTGAGATTCGGGGCCCAAAATTGCTCACAATATTCTAAATGTGGTCTGACCAGAGCCTTATAAAGCCTCAGCAGCACATCCCTGCTTTTATATTCTAGTCCTCTCAAAATAAATGCCAACATTGCATTTGCCTTCCTAACTACCGACTCAATCTGCAAGTTAACCTTAAGAGAATCCTGGACTAGGACTCCCAAGTCCCTTTGCACTCCAAATTTCTGAATTCTCTCCCCATTTAGAAAATAGTCTATGCCTCTATTCTTCCTACAAAAGTGCATGACCTCACACTTCCCCATGTTGTATTCCATCTGCCACTTCTTTGCCCATTCTCCTAACCTGTCCAAGTCCTTCTGCAGCCCCCCCGCCTCCTCAATACTACCTGTCCCTCCACCTATCTTTGTGTATCATCTGAAAACTTAGCCAGGATGCCCTCAGTTCCTTCATCTAGATCATTGATGTATAAAGTGAAAAGTTGTGGTCCCAACACTGACCCCTGCGGAACTCCACTAGTCACTGGCCGCCATACTGAGAAGGACCCCCTTATCCCCACTCTCTGCCTCCTGCCAGACAGCCAAACTTCTATCCATGCTAGTACCTTGCCTCTAACACCATGGGCTCTTATCTTACTGAGCAGCCTCCTGTGCGGCACCTTGTCAAAGGCCTTCTGGAAGTCCAAGTAGATAACATCCATTGGCTCTCTGTCTAACCTACTCGTTACCTCTTCAAAGAATTCTAACAGATTTGTCAGGCATGACCTCCTCTTGATGAAACCATGCTGACTTTGCCCTATTTTATCATGCACTTCCAAGTGTTCTGAAATCTTATCCTTAATAATGGACTCTAAAATCTTACCAACGATCGAGGTCAGGCTAATCGGCCTGCAATTTCCCGTCTTTTGCCTCACTCCCTTCTTAAACAGGGGGGTTACATTAGCGATTTTCCAGTCCTCTGGGACCCTCCCTGACACCAGTGATTCCTGAAAGATCACCACTAACGCCTCCACTATCTCTTCAGCGATCTCCTTCAGAACGCTGGGGTGTAATCCATCTGGTCCAGGTGATTTATCCACCTTCAGACCTTTCAGTTTTCCTATCACCTTCTCCTTGGTAATGGCCACCATACTCACCTCTGCCCCCCCGACTCTCTTGAACTTTGGGGATGTTACTCATGTCTTCCACCGTGAAGACTGACGCAAAGTACCTATTCAGTTCCTCCACCATTTCTTTGTTCCCCACTACTAATTCTCCAGTGTCATTTTCCAGCGGCCCAATGTCCACTTTTGCCTCTCTTTTACCCTTTATATATCTAAAAAAACTCTTGCAATCTTCTTTTATATTACTGGCTAGTTTACCCTCATATTTAATCTTCTCCCTCCTTATTTCTTTTTTAATTGTCCTCTGTTGGTCTTTGTAGGCTTCCCAATCCCCTGGTTTCCCACTGCTCTTCGCCACATTGTATGCTTTCTCTTTAGCTTTTATGCTGTCCCTGACTTCCCTTGTCAGCCATGGTTGCCTCATCCTCCCTTTAGTATGCTTCTTCTTCCTAGGGATGAATTTTTGCTGTGTCTCCCAAATTACTCCCAGAAATTCCTGCCATTGCTGTTCCACTGTCTTTCCTGCTAGGCTCATCTACCAGTCAATTCTGGCCAGCTCCTCCCTCATGCCTCTGTAGTTGCCTTTATTCAACTGTAATACCGTTACATCTGATTCCAGCTTTTTCCTCTCAAATTGCATGGTAAATTCTATCATATTATGGTCACTTCCTCCTAAGGGTTCCTTCACCTTAAGCTCCCTTATCAAATCTGCCTCATTACACATCACTAAATCTAGAATTGACTGTTTCCTAGTGGGCTCCACCACAAGCAGCTCCAAAAAGCCATCTCGTACACATTCCACAAATTCCTTTTCTTGGGATCCACTACCAACCTCATTTTCCCAGTCTACCTGCATATTGAAATCCCCCATGATCACTGTAACCTTGCCTTTCTTACACACCTTTTCTATCTCCTGGTGTATCTTGTGCCCCACATCCTGACTACTGTTCGGAGGCCTGAACATAACTCCCATTATGGTTTTTTTACCTTTGCGGTTCCTCAACTCTACCCACACAGATTCTACATCATCTGACCCTACGTCATTTCTTGCTATCGATTTAATTTCATTTCTTACTAACAAAGCAACCCCACCCCCTCTGCCAACCTGCCTATCTTTTTGAAAGGATGTATATCCTTGGATATTTAGCTCCCAGTCCTGATCCCCTTGCAGCCATGTCTCCGTGATGCCCACCACATCATACCTGCCAATTTCAATCTGTGCCACAAGCTCATTTACCTTATTGCGTAGACTGTGTGCATTCAGATACAACACCTTCAGTCCTGTATTTCCCGTCCCCTTTCTCATTGTCGTCCCTTTATCTGATGTGCTTGAAGTTAGATTCCTAGGCCTTTCCAAACACACTGTCCTATTTTGTGTTCTGGAGATTTTAATAGCCTCTCCTCGGCTCTCCATTCTTTTCAATTTTTTCATAATTTTCCATGAAGTTGAATCCACCCCCCACACGCTAACCTGCTACTTTGTTTCCCATTAGTTATACTTCTTGGAGTTTTACCCTTCCCTTCCCCCCCCCACTTTCTAGTTTAAAAGTCCTGTTGACCACCCTATTTACCCTTTTTGCTAGAACATTGGTCCCAGATCGGTTCAGGTGGAGACCGTCCCAACTGTTCCAATAGTGATGCCAGTGCCCCACGAAATGGAACCCCTCTTTCCCGCACCACTCATTTAGCCACGTGTTTACTTCCCTTATTCTCCCGTCCCTATGCCAATTTGCACGTGGCTCGGGTAGTAATGCGGAGATTATAACCCTTGAGGACCTGTTCTTTAATTTAGTTCCTAGTTCCTGATAATCCCCAAACAGGTCCTCTTTCCTAGTCTTACCTATGTTATTTGTCCCGACGTGGACCACAACAACTGGATCCTCCCCCTCCCTCCCTCTCCAATATCCTTTCAAGCCGGTCAGAGATGTCCCTCACCCTGGCACCGGGCAGGCAACATACCATGTGGGACTCTCGATCCTGCTTACAAAGGATGCTATCAATTCCCCTAATTATAGAATCCCCTACAACTACCACTTGTCTTTTTGCTCCCCCCTCTTGAATGGCCTCCTGTGCCACGGTGCCGTGGTCAGCTGGCTCATCCTCCCTACAGCCCTGTTCCTCATCCACACAGGGAGCAAGTACCTCATACCTGTTGGACAAGGTCAAGAGCTGAGACTCCTCTGTTCCTGAACACAGGATCCCTCTACCTGCCTCACTTGCAGATATCAAATTCCTTGATCATCTGTATCTTCTGTAGAAAGTGAATGGTCTTTATTTTTTTTTAAATGGAAGGATGATGTTTTCTTTGTCAAAGAATCTGATCACTGCTTCTTTTAGGATGTTGGAAACTGAAATGAGGTCAGGGTTAAAGGCAGTAGGAAGTGGTACTATTACTCACACACTTTCAGCGAGTCAGGAAATGTGGCTGTCTCAGTGAAATAATCCTCCTGCCACGACATGTGCTGTGGGAGAGGCTAGAACTAGGGGAGACAGTTTAAAAATAAGGGGTCTCCCATTTAAGACAGAGATTAAGAGAATATTTTTTCACTGAGCTGGTTGACAGTCTGTGAAACACTCTTCCCCAGAGAGTGGTCGAGACAGAGCAATTGAATGTTTTTAAGGCTGAGTTAGATTCCCGATTGACAAGGGAGTCAAAGGGTATAGAGGACAAAAAGAAAGTACAGTTGAGGTCACAATCAGGTCAGCCATGATCTTATTGAATGGCAGAGCAGGCTCGAGGGGCCGAAGGGCCTACTCCTGCTCCTAATTCGTATGAATCAAGGGCAAGGTTCGAATAAACATCTTTGCCCACTTATGTCTTAAACCAACAATATAATAAAGCAGGAATTTCCTCAGTGAAAGTATGAACAACAAAGATCTTTATAGTTTCTCCCAGTTTTGACAGAGCACAAATAGAGTAAAAGAGGAAACAATGTGCTCGGTGTCGTGGTCCAAACACATTGCAGCCAGAATCTGCTAAAATTAAACAAAAATAATGGGGGGGGGGGTTAGAGAGAAGGGAAAAGAAGGAAATAGATAAAGAGAGGAGAAAGAAATCGTCAGACAGGTGAGGGAGAGAAAGAGATTGGTGAGAAAGGGGGAGAGAGAGATGAGAAAGAAAAATGTGTAGAGAGGAAATGGGTGAGATGGGGAAGGAGAAAGGGGAAATGGAGAGAAAGGGGAAATGGAGAGGAAAAGGGGAGGAGAGGAGGAGAAGGGGAAAAGGGGAGGAGAGTAAATGAAGGAGAGGAGAAGAGGAGGAGAAGGAGAGGTTGGCTGTTGAGAGTTTGCTGAATGTCTCCCCTTCGCTTCTCTTTCGGAACCGAAGCCCGGGCCCAGCCTCCGCCTCAGCACAACCTCCCGACCTGGGCTCCCGCTCTCCCCCCCCTCACCTGGCACCGACAGACGATGTCCGCATCCTGCGCCAGCAGATCCACCACTTTGCCTTTCCCTTCATCTCCCCATTGCGCGCCCAGCACCACCGTCACTCGGCTGCCCAGCTCCGGCCTCTTGAGCCGCGGCCTCTCGCCCGGCTCCGTCCCGCAGCTCAGCTCCCCGTTGTGGCCCAGGCCTCCTCCACCGGCTCCGTTCTCTGTCATGGTCTCCCCGGTTACCGTCCCTCCGGTGTCCGAGTCACTTGTCCAGTGACGAACGAGCGAACGGGCGGGCGGGCGGCCTGGCTCCTCCCTCCCTCAGCCTTTCCCGCCCTCTCTCTCTTTCTCTCTGTCCTTCTCTCTGCCTGGAGGATGTCGCCTCCTTTTCCTACCGTATCTCTCTCTCAAACTCGCCCCTCTATATAAACAAACCCTTTAAAGTTGAGAGAGATTTGCCTGTGGGACCTTGCTGTGCGCACAAGATGATCATTGTATTTCCTCACATCAGCATAGTCATTACACTCCATCTACTCTCAGATGGACACCTTGTTATATTCACACAAATCTCTATTTCAACTACTATTCCTTCTTCCGTTTAAAGTAGTCACACTGTGGTTCTCCTGTGATACCTTTCACAGGTCAGTACATATAGACATATTTGCATTTTTATATCCCTCCATATTCCACTGCTGTTCTTCCACAAGTTTTATTCAAATAGCAAGTGCCTTACTTCCCAAAGCCGCTTCACGGGGACAAAAATGAACAAAGTTTCACACCCAGCCACATAAGGATCGAGAACTTAAAATCATAAGAAATAGGAGCCAGGATAAGCCATTCAGCCCCTCAAGCCTGCTCCGCCAGTCAATAAAATCATGGCTGGTTGTTGTTGTCTTAAGTCCACTTTCCTGCCTGCCCCCTTTAACCCTTAAATCCTTTGTTGATCAAAAATCTAACTCAGCATCAATTATATTCAATGACCCAGTCTCCGCTGCTCTCTTCAGAAGAGAATTCCAAAGTCTAACAACCCTCTGAGAGATGAAATTCTTCCTCATCACCATCTTAAATGGGAGACCCTGTTCTTTAAACAGTGCACCCACCCCAGGTATTGATTCCCCAAAAGGGGCAGCATCCTCCCAGCATTCACCCTGTCAAGTCCCCTCAGAATCTTGTGATTCCCTCTCATTCTTTGAAACTCCAGTAAGTATAGGCCTAACCTGTTCAACCCTTCCTCATAAGACAACCCATTCATCCCAGGAATCAGTTCTCTGAATTGCTTCCAATGCAATTATATCCCTCCTTAAGTAAGGAGACCAGAATGGTACACAGTACTTCAGATGCAGTCTCACTGAGTCCTGCACAGTTGTGGCAACATGTCCCTACTTTCATACTCGATTCTCCTTGCAATAAAGGCCAACATTTTATTTGCCTTACCAATCACTTGCTGCACCTGCCTGCTAGCTTTTTCTGATTCATATGGGTAGATGACAACAAGCTTTTTAAAAATTTGTTCATGGGATGTGAGCTTTGCTGGCAAGGCCAGCATTTTTGCTCATCCCAAATTGCCCTTGAGAAGGTGGTGGTGAGGTGCCTTCTCGAATTGCTGCAATCCATGTCATGTCGGTACACACATGGTGCTGTTAGGAAGGAAAGCTTGATCAAAGAGGTAGGTTTTAAGGCACATCTTAAAGGAAGATAGACAGCTAGAGAGGTTTAGGGAAGGAATTTAGGAAAGCTCAGTGTCTAAGTCACCAATAAGGTTGCCAATCCTCCTGGAATGTCCAGGAGTCTACTGGAATCAGCATCAATCTCCTGGTGGTCAAAGAAAGCATTCCAGGAGATTTTAAAATGATGCTATAAACAAATAAGTCAAATAATTTGACATCAGCAACCACCAAGAAGGGGAAAGAAACTACAACTCCCATCATCATGAGACATTGCGCCATAAGGTGGCATCACATCCAGTGCAGCACCGCCCAATCAGAAACAAGGTCCCAGAGAAATCGGGCTCCTGTTGAGATTTCCCAGGGGGCTGAACAATGTGCTCCTCCTTCCCTGGAGGAGCTAGCTTGGAGACATGGGGTCTCCTACAGCCTATGGTCAGCGATTGAAATCAGCAGTCTGGAGTAGTTGATACCCTTCCCCCCTGCTCCTCCTAAGTCCACAAGTCCATCTCCAGCCCGAAGTCTTGCACTGGCTGTTGGTGACTTGTCTTGCTTTTCCAGGCAAAAGGGCAGATAAGTGTGGGTGATGGGGGTCTTCCCCTCCCAGAGGATGCATTGCTCCAGGTGACCCTGCAGGCTCCAAGTAGACTGGAAGAGGACAAGTCCTCAGTGGTGACCTTCGACCTGCATTAGGAAGTTCAAAGAGCGGGCTGAGGAGTTACTGCTGATCAAATGACAGAGATCTGCTCCCGGCACAAACCCACCAGCCCATCCCACAAGGACACTGCACACTCTTGAATTCAGAAAAAGTACAACAGGCAGAACAAACATCCATCAGGAAGCATCCCAACTTTTTATTTTTTATATTCACATACAATGAAGGAATAATGAATTTAAAATATCAACAAGGAAGAAAATGGTTCATTGTTTGCATCAGACCTTAAATTCACCATTAAACAATTTCTCCTGCATATTCCCCAGAGATGACATCCATAGAACCTGCTTGCGCCACATCGCCGGCTTTCTGTGATGTCACTTCTGCCGATATCTCCCAGAATATATCCAGCCAGAGTTGGCAATCTTAGCCACCAACAATGAAGTTATTAAAATATTGGATGTGCAGGAAGGCAGAATTGGAAGAGCACAAAGATCCCCGAGGGTTGTAGGGTTGGAGAAAATTGCAGAGATACAGAGGGGTGAGACCATGGAAGATTTGAAAACAAGGATGAGAATTTTAAAGTCAAGGAGCTGCCTGACAGGGACTCAATGTAGGTCAGCAAGCATAATGGTGACATGTGAACGGAACTTGGGTGCGAGTTAGGATGTGGGCAGCAGAGATTTGGATAAATTCAAGTTTTTGGAGGGTGGAAGATGGGAGGGCGGCCATAGTTGGAATAGTCAAGTTCAGATGTAAAAAAGGCAGGGATTAGGGCTTCAGAAACATGAGCTAAAACAAAAGTTAAGTAGACAGCAATGTTAGGGAAGTGGTAATAAGCAGTCTGGGTGATGGGGCGGATATGCGGTCAGAAATTCATTTCAGGGTCAAATAGGATGGAAAATTGCAAGCAGTCTGGTTCAACCTCAGACAATGAGATGGTGGAGAGGTGAAGTGTGTGGCTGGGAGACTGAGTTTGTTGCTGGGACCAAGGACAATGGCTTCTATCTTTCCAATATTTAGTTGAAGGAAACCTCTGCCCATCCAGCACCAGATGTCAGACAAACAGTCTGACAATTTAGAGACAATGGAGGAGTCGAGACAGGTGGTGGTTAGGAAGAGCTGGGTATCATTAGAGTACATGTGAAAACTGATGCTGTGTTCTCTTTCTCTTTATGGGTTTCTGTACTATCCTTTACAGTGGGAGATGGCAAATGATATGACATGGATGTGTAAGGCAGCCTTCAAAGACTACAGGCATTTTCTAGACATTTGAGGAGCTCCACATGGCAAAGGGATCTAGCTATGTTTCAGTTTGAGGATGGGAAATAACGTCAGGTTTTGAGAAGGGATATAGAAGTAGGGGTAAGCCATTCATTTAAACATCAATGCCCATCATTCAATTAGTTTATGACTGATCTGTACCATATCTGTATTTCTTGATACTTTGACCTAATAAATATCTGTTGACCTCAGAATTGAAAATTTCAATGTACCCAGCATCCTTAACCTTTCAAAGAACAATTCTACTTCTCGTTGCGTGGAAAAATTACTTCCAGACTTCACCCCTGAATGGCCTAGCTTAAATTATGATTATGTCTTCTCGTTCCAGAGCCCCCCACCAGAGGACATGGTTTCTCTCTATTGCACCAAATTCTTTTATCATTTGAACACCTTGGCTGGATAAGCCCTCAACCTCCTAAACTCAAGGGAATGCAAGCCATGATTGTGTAACCTGTCCTCACAATTTAACTTTTTAAACCCTAATGTCATTCTGGTGAACTCATACAGTGTCCCTGAAATTCGGTGTCTAAAATTGAATGCAGTATTCCAGATGGACTCTGGCCAAGGTTTTGTAGAATTGAAGCATTAGTTCCTCATTTATGAATTCCAACCTCTTAGGGATAAAGACCAACATTCAATCAACGATTTTGATTGCATTTTGTATCTGTACACGGGCTTTCATTGACTTATGAAATTGGTCACCAAAATCCCTTTGCTTGTCCACAGCTCCTGGTCTTTCACCATGAAGTAAATAATTTAACTTGTCTTCCACAGCCCCTAAATAGAGGACCTCAAACATCATAACGTTGAACTCCATCTGAGCCTCCAGCACTTAGTCTGCCTACGTCCCTCTGCATTCTCCTGTTTTCATCCACACAGATTTCTGTGCCTCCTAATTTAACAACATCTTCAAACTTACACATACAACTCCCTATTCCTTCATCCAAGTCATCAATATGAGATAAAGACCTGAAGCCCCAGTAGAGGTACTTGGGGAACACCGTTTGTCACTTCCCATCCATCAGAAAGGTAAAAGGAGATATTCTCAGTGGAAAATATTGTACAGGAGGTGGTGCTTGCTTGCACTATTTGCCCTTGTATGCTCCCTGACCCTGTCTCATCCCACTGTCTCTCGTACTTTCCCTTTGCCCCCCTCTATCCTCTCTGCCATCCCCTAAATCTCCTGTTCACCCCTTTTCCCGACACCTGCTTTTACACCCACACACACACGCACACTCTCTCTCTCACATGCACACACACACCCAAATACACACAGTTGCCAACTACATTTTAAGCCAAATGAGTAATTTATGAATCAAAAATTGCCTTCTTCCGTGCCTGTTGGGAAATAAAAAAAGTAGGGGATTGGCAATGTGAAGCAGAGCCATCAAAATCTTGAAGGGCTGGGGGTGGGAGGGGGAGAGGAGGGGAAGCGAGGTCAGGGATGTGAGGCAGCTGAGTAAAATGGGAGCTTGCCAGAGCAGCTAGGAACCCGTCGTCAGAGGCAGGGACAAGAATGCATAAGAGGAGAACAACCTAAGGAAACTTTGCTGGTGCTGGAGTTAGGTGGCCTCATTCACTGTGGGTTTGAGAGGAACAACTCGTGTGACATATGAGGGAGGATTGATGCCACAACACCACCTAGCTGGGACATTTAGCCAGGACAATTGAAGCAGCATAATTAGAGCGAGTAGGAGAAATACTGCCTGCCGCTCACTCCATTATAATACATTTGCAATCTCTATGGCTCAGACTAGCTATAAATCTCACTTATAATATTTTCCCAATGTCACAGCTCTGCAAACATCTCATTTTGGCATTACTTACAACATTCACTTCTCTTTTGTATGAGTCATCACACATGCTGGCAGAGCTTCCAGCCTTTATGATATCATGGTTGTCATTTACCAGAAGGCCTTTCTTGTAGTGTGAAGACAGGACAAAACATCAAGATCAAAAAGGATGGTTGCTGGTGCATTATAACACGGTGATTAAACCCCCAGAATCCTGATGTCATAAAGTAGTTCTGTGAAGGTCAAGCCATCAGACGGGCCTCTCGATTGGATTGCTACCTCTAATTCATTAGGATGCTTGTCAGTTAGTATTTAACGTATTATGTGAAGGTTGGTGAATTTGATGAACAATATGATTGGCTTTTTCGATGTCATATTTAGGTCAGTTGAAGTAGGAAAACAGAATCACACAGGAAATCAATTCTGTTATGCGGGACCTCGCAGGGTACCAAAGGTTCCTAAGAATGAATTGTACAACATATCAGAATCTTTATTAATGTGTCTTTATCTGTCTATGCATTTATTGTTCCATGGCCCCTCATCCTTGCAGTTTTACCCAGCAGTGATAAATTATGGAATCATAGAAACTTGTATCATATTCGGCCATTCAGCCCATCGAGTCTCTCCTGGCTCTTTGAAATTCCCACAATCCTTGTCTTTTGTTCATCACCCTGTAAGTTCTTCCTCCTCAAGAACCTGCCCAACACCCTTTTAAAATTATTTATGGAATCAGCTTCCACTACCTTTTCAGGTAGAGTATCCCAGACCGACTCTGAGTGTAAAAAATTCTCAAAGGTCTTTTGACAATGATTTTGCATTTATCACCTCCAGTTATTGACCTACTTGCCAGAGGAAATGTTTTTTCTCTACCTACTCTATCAAAGCCTCTAAACATATTTATTAGTCATTTTTTAAGCTTCTCTGTTCCACGAAGAACAATCCCAACTTTTCCAACTTCTCCTACTAACTGAAGTCCCTCATCCCTGGTTACATACTGGTAAACCTCCTATGTACCTTTCCTAAGGCCTTTGAGTCATAAGATTTTGGGTTTAAGTTCTGCTCTAGGATTTGAGACCAAAAATCAAGGCTGACTGTCCAATGCACTATTGAGGGAGTGCTGTGGTGTCAAAGGTGCTGTTTTTCAGATGAGATGTTAAACCAAGGCCCCATCTGCCAGCTTGGGTGGATGTAAAAGATCCTGTGGCATTATTTCGAAAAAAAAAGCAGGGGAGGTATCCCTGTGTCCTGGCCAATATTTATCCCTCAATAAACAGATTATCTGGTCATTATCGCATTGCTGCTTGTGGGAGTTTGCTGTGCGCAAATTAGCTGCTGCGTTTCCTACATTACAACAGTGTCCACGATTCAAAAAGTACTTCATTGGCTGTAAAGTTCTTTGAGAAATTCAGATTCCTGAAGCATGGGGCAGAATTCTCCCATCTGGGACTAAGCTCCATCACGGGGGTGGGGTTGTGGAGTGTTTCCCACTGCGAAGGCTGACGGGAAACCCCATGGAATCTTTCGTCCCTGGCGTCATTAATTATGCAGCTGGGGGCTTCCCGATGTCTAGGGCTGGATGGCATGCACCCTGCTGTCATATCCGGGTGCCATATTTTAAAGGCTCCCAGACATCCAACTTACTGCCAAGTCCTATAGAGATGGCAGGAAGGGGAGAGGGAGGTCCAGCACCTAAGTTCAGTAGCGCATCCTCCTCAACCATGTGGAGGTCAGGAGGAGTGTTCTCTACTTGATGGGAGGAGGAGGCTGACCAGGGAAACTAACCCTCCATTGGCACAGGTCTCGATGCTGTAAGTGCCCAGACTTTCCAGCGCAGGTCAGCCACCCAATCCTGGAAAAGGATGAATGACTTTGTCTGGTCCGCCAGGGTAAGTGAATCTTCAGCTGCTCACACTCACACCACAATGGAACCAATGAATGTCAGGGTACATGGGCTTCAGTGGCAACGACTTAAGGTCGTGCCTCGTAGCCCCACTGCAGTGCATCCACTCTGCGGTGGAGTGAGCGCTGCGCCTCCTTCACCCTTCCACATAGAGAGATCAATGCTGTACGGAAAGTGTTGGGAGGGGGTTTGGGGAATGGGCTCAGGCACAGAGGGCGCCAGCAACCTCTGCAAATGAGATGCCTCCCTGAGCCTTATCCTTGCATGCAGCTGGGCTCAGCGCTTTGGAGAGAGCAGGCTCACAATCCTTCTGGACATCTTGCAGAGCATTAATGCTATGCCGCACAATCCAGTGGGTTATATCTAAGAGTATGAGAAATGGACATGAAATTGCGATGTACAAATGGATACAACATACAATTCCTCTCAAACCCATCTTCTCTGTTGTCTTTTAGCAGAAGAAGTTGAGGCTCAACTGGCAAGAATGTGCGAAGACGAGAGCAGAGGCTTCTCATGGAGTTCGAGGAGAGGGCAGCCCAGCTGACAGGTGTGGAGCAGGTCCGAGAAATTGGAGATAGGGAGATTGGATTTGGGCCTCCACCCAATAAGAATCCATACATGGTATAGAAACCTGAGGGCCAAGTGTGCCTCCATGTTGTAAGCAACTCATGCTGTCACTTCCTCTCTCCTCTCTCACTTACAGGTGCCACCAGGAAGAGGCCAAGGCCCGAGGATGACGACTCCCTGTCAGGTCTCAGCAGAAGCCCTAGGCTGGAGAGGAACCAGGAGAGGAGACAAGAGGAGAGATGTGCACCTGTAGGGGCATCACAGCAGACACCTGCACCTTCCCCCAGCCCAGAGACATACACCTTGGCATGTATGAGCTCTAGCATAGGAAGGGTCTCACACTCTGGTGGTCACCACATGGACGTGTCCACAGCAGAAGGCAGGCTCAGCCGAACTTACTGACACTCGGAGGAATGCTGGGGAAGAGGCACCTGCGAGGTCTGAGTCTGATGACGAGCCTCTGGAATTAGCCTTACAAATGATGGTGGAGAGCTGGCAAAACTCGGGGCAAAATCAGACAGAGGTGTTGGAGGCCCTCAGCAGGGTGGCATGCAGTCCATCTGGCCTGCTGGCTGTTGAAGTGGCACCGACCCGTGCATGCATCGAGATCTCTATGGGGAGATTGCCAGATTCCATGGAGATCCTAGTCCAGCAGATTCTGCTAGAGATGCACGCAGACGTGCACTCCATCACTGTAACCATGGAGATCTGCAGTCAGCACGGAAGAGACGTCAGGGTGCTTTGACGTCCCTCCTGGTGCCCCTTCCCTTCACGGAGTCAGGCTGAGACATTCAGGCGCCCAGAGGGAGGAGAAGCGGCAGCTGTACACCCCTGGGACATCCTCTCAGGTGTCTTGGAGGTTGTCTGGCCCTTCCAAATCCCCTCTGCCCGTGACACCTTCAACCTTGTCCTTGGTCACCGCAGGGGAAGCAGCTGGCCTACAGAAGGATAGCCAAAGGCAGCCAGGATTCTCCAGGCCTCGGCTCTTCAGAGGACGGCTGCCAAAGTCATCCAAAGCAACATGGTCAAATGGCCAGTAGAGGGAGTACCTAGAAGAAGTATCAGGCCAAGGATAATCAAGAAATATTGATTGCAACTGGCTGCACAGGGGAACAATTGATTGTCACAATTGGGGAACTTATGTAAGTTTCATTTTCACTTCAATAATGTCTACTGTCTTGTTTCAGCATGGTCCTTAAGGCTTGCTGAATGCACTCCCCCCCTTCTCTCCTGCAGACACCTGATCCCTGAATGAATCTGCAGGGAGCCAATGGTATGTGGCAGTGCCCTTGCAAGCCATGTGCAAGCCTTCTCCCGTACATGCTGAGCCTTCATCCATCAAAGCCCCATGTGTCCCAGGTCCCTAGCATTGTCAAAGCTACGCATGCCGGGTACCCTTTCAGTTGTCTAGTTGAGATGACCTGCATCTCCACCCACCCACTGACCCTACTCCAATGCAGCATCTTGGGATCTCCACCACGAGGCTCTGCTTAGTTTTAAGCAGACCAACAATGGTGATAGTCACATTTTTCATGAGCTCTGGCACCGTGCCCCCTCCCCCCTGTAACCCATGTGCTTTCCCCCACAGTCATTGACCCCCCGGTATTACTTTCAACCTCCCCAACATTACGTTTCAACCCTCTCCCTTCTCTTTTGACAATATTCAAGTCAATGTCCACATACCCTTTGTCCCCTAGAATCCCACTCCCATAACCATTTGACCTGCCCGCCTTCCACCTGTCCATCCCTCGAGTACTTGTGTATCTCCACATCCTGACCAATGACCCGCAGCGCCCCTTCACATGACACGGCACCCTCATCCTCCCACCCTACCAGTTCCCTCTGCCCCCTGTAACCCTCACCATTCCATCATACCATGCCTACCCTCAGTTCGCTCCCCAGGAGTCCACAATTGACTCCACCAACCCCTCCCTATGAGTCCCTTCACACCTAGACACCCCCACCCCCATGCCCCTTCACACCTGGACAACCCCTCATGCCCCTTCACATCTGGACATAACACTCCACCGCCCTAACTTCTCTAACCGCCCACCCCACCACCCCCCTCACCAACAGACCCTCTTCACCCAACAGTACCTTCTACCTGCAGCTTGACGATCCAATCCCAAGGCAAAATCCCTGGAAGAAGGTCGGAACCCATGGAAAAGTCCCTGGAAGAAAGTCTGAAGGTTGAACTAAGTCCCTGGAGGACGGTCTGAGGAAGAAGGTCCAAACGTTGAGCGAGGTTGTTGCACAGAGAATTCCCACTTTCTGGAAGCTGCTTTGCGGAGATGACCCAAGTGGATAAAGCTCCACCCATCCTGTGCTGCACATGGTGCTCCAGAGTCCAGTAGCTGGAGCCCTTCATCTTCTCTTCGGATGTCCGCGAGCTGCCCAAGGCCTTCCTAAGGTAAGTCCCGACTTTTGCGCGCCACATTGGTCCAGGCGTGTTCTGGACTGATGTGTTTTCCTGCTGGCGTCATAGAGAATTAGGCGTGGGGGCAAGATTCCGGTCGGACCTTCATCTGCATCCCATTAGCGGGATGCAAATTGGTTTCGCGCTGGCCTCTGACGGGAGTTGTGACCCACCATGATGGCCAGTATCGGAAGATCTCACATTGCTGTGAAACCAATTTTTGGACCTCCTACCGAATTCCTCCCCCTCCACTATTGAACCCACCGACATGGGGAAATTCCACCCCATGGTGTCTAAAATTCTCCACAATACTTCAGCCAAAGCCTAACCAGTGATTTACAAAGTTCTAGTACAATCCCTTTGTTATTGTGAGCTTATCCACTTTGGTAGCAAAAACAGGAGGGCAGATTATTATCTGAATGGCTACAAATTGAGAGAGGGGAATGTGCAACGAGACCTGGGTGTCCTCGTACACCCAGTCGCTGAAAGTAAGCATGCAAGTGCAGCAGGCGGTAAAGAAGGCAAATGGTATGTTGGCCTTCATAGCGAGAGGATTCGAGTACAGGAGGAGGGATGTCTTGCTGCAATTATACAGGGCCTTGGTGAGACCACACCTGGAATATTGTGCACAGTTTTGGTCTCCTTATCTGAGGAAGGATGTTCTTGCTATAGAGGGAGCGAAGGTTTACCAGACTGATTCCTGGGATGGCGGGACTTACATAAGAGGAGAGATTTGAGTCAGTTAGGATTATATTCACTGGAGTTCAGAAGAATGAAGGGGGATCTCACAGAAACCTATCAAATTCTAATAGGACTAGACAGGGTAGATGCAGGAAGGATGTTCCCGATGGTGGGGGAGTCCAGAACCAGGGGTCACAGTCTGAGGATATGGGGTAGACCATTTAGGACTGAGATGAGGAGAAATTTCTTCACCCAGAGAGTGGTGAGCCTGTGGAATTCGCTCTCACAGAAAGTAGTTGAGGCCAAAACATTGTATGTTTTCAAGAAGGAGTTAGATATAGCTCTTGGGGCGAAAGGGATCAAAGGGTATGGGGAGAAAGTGGGAGCAGGCTATTGAGCTGGATGATCAACCATGGTCATAATGAATGGCAGAGCAGGCCCGAAGGGCTGAATGGCCTACTCCTGCTCCTATTTTCTATGTTATATATTCTATTCCTCTATCTATAACCTCAAGTAACCCAAATGGCTTTTTAACCACCTTATCAGCCAAACCTTTAGAGGTGCTTCTCTTATTGTGAAGGCCCATCATTTAGGTGTGAAATACCAATTTACAGGAAGATACTTGTCTTCTTACAAAACTTAATTATAAAAGCAAGATAGTTGCGGTAGCAGGCAGGAAAAATGCCATTTTTCCCGCCTGCCACAATGGCAGCTTTTCACACTGTATCATCTCAAAACCCGCCGCATTAATTATACATTCCTGGGATACACGCCGTTACGATGGCAGGTGGGCTCCAATTCACCTGCCACACTGTCACCTCACCCCTTCATCACGCCAGGCACCACATTTATAGTACAGCCGTGCTCAGTGCTTCCAGTCCAGGACTGCAGCAAAGTAGACATGGCACCAAAAGGTAAGAAGACTACAGTCCTCGGGCACCTTTTGGTTGCCGTGGAGGCCCGCTGTGATGTACTCTACCCCCGTTCTGGCCACAGGAGGGGCAGCAACATTACCACTCCAGCTTGGTAGGCGATGGCAGTAGTGATCAGTGCCAATGCTGCACAAAAGAGGTTGGCCATCCAGTGCAGGTAGTGGATCCGTGCTGCCAGGGTATGGCAACCACATCATCACTCTAAACTCACACACTCAAGCCCGTTACACATTCACTGGAATTTCACTCACTGCCAGCTCAAGGGACATCACCACCCATTCTCACATACCCTCACATGTCCATCTGGCCTAATCTCCTCTGGAGACTGCCTCCTCAGGCATCACCATTTTGAGGCCATTTGCACATGTGCCTCCACACACACCCTGGGATACCTTCCTTCCCCAGTACAGCCCTCATCCTGCAGCCTCTTCCCTTGCCTGAGGCCACTTCTCTCCCTTCCCCAAGCAAGCCCTAGCCCTGCAGCCATTGAAAATCCACCCACATATGGCTGATCTGATAGGCAGAGACCTGTTCAGAGCCCCCCTAAAAGTGATGTGGTGCTGTCTATGAAGCCTAGTGCTGGTGACTGCGAGTGCTGACCAAAGCAAGGCAGGCAACAAATCTTAAGTCTCGAGCGAAGTGCAGCCCGCCAAGTGCACGTCTTATATACACTGTTGCGAAATACATCGGTGTGTTTTCCCCCCAATGTGGGCGGACAATTCAGCAGGGAGGAATGAGTCTGGCGGGCTGGCTTTATAATGATATGCTGATGTATTACAATGAGGTTCCCAATATCTGATGGCGGGGAATGCAGCTCACCATCGCCAGTCTGAGCGGACGATCGCAAACTGGTTTCACGACGTCGTGAAACTGATTTTTGGCCTTCTTGCCATATCATCTGCTCACGCCACCAAACACACCCGATGCCAGCGGGCATGGAAAATCCCGGCCAATGACTGAGCTTTAAGGGTATGGTTTGATTCTACCAGTCACATTGACATAACAATGCTGAATTGTAAATCCATTAATTTTGCCTCTGAGAGGGAGAAGGGTTAATTGGTGACTGCCATGAATCTTTTAACCATGGACATAGTTGACATGGTTATTTCTATTAATTGATTCTATTGTGTCCCATTGTGATTCCAGTTTGGGTTCCATTTTAAAGAATAAACCATTCACATCAATGTCATAATGATTATAATAAATAATTTCACTGCTTATATATGTTGCTGGTAAATAAATGTCAATAAAAATGTAAAAACATTACTTGTTGATTTATAAAAGCCTTTTCATTGCACTTATGTGGCTGTTTGTTGAATTGGTAGATATTGAACGGACTCTTCAAAATGAAGAGAGATGTAGCAAAGCAGAGGGGTTTAAGAAGTAAATTCCAAAGTACCAACATGTAATAGGTTAAGGTTTGGCTGCTGTTCGTGAATTAGTGGTACGGGAGACAAAAGAAGGAATTGGAAGAAGGTTGTGAACTGCAATAAAGAGCTGGGGGAGGCTGCCAAGACATGGTGGAGCAAAGCTGTTAAATCATTTCTTCAAACGAAAAGGTCATGAATCTTGGAATCAATGCACAGAACAATAGGGAAAATGGAAGCAGGCAAAGTTATTGGTTAGATCCTGGAGTAGAGCTTGAACCTAAAACCTGACTCAACGATAAGACTTTTGGAACCAAGATGTAAATCTCCATCACCTTGATTCTGGATTCACCTGGGAATGTTATTCTCATGCCACAGCTGCACATGTGGAAGGTGACCTCACCTTAGGAAGGTCAGAAATTGTTGATTTAAGTAAGATTCAAAAAGCGTTATGATCAGATATGGAACTGTTATTGATCCCGCAACAATTAACTGATGGGAAGAGAACAAAAATAATCTGTGAACAATGTAAATGCAGAATCGAATAAAAGATTGTCTTGATAAAGTGAATAAAAGCCACACTGTTACCTTGAAAACAATGGACATCTTCTGCTTCTATTTGAATTTATTTTTGTTAAATAGCCCAAAAGAGAATGAACTCAGTAATGTATCTGTTAATGTAAGTGTTAACAAGGATATATCCATTAATTCTATTACTTTTCAAAGCAAGGTACATCTTTGCTAATTTAAATTGCAGCTTCTCTGCTCCTTGAAGGATACGATGCAAAGCTGGCTCCAATTCTAACCCAGTTTCTCATATTCCTGATCTATTAATATATGTCTTATAAATCAAGATTCAGAAAAAATTTAGTTGTACCCTTCTTTTAATATCCCAGTACCTACTGAATTTGTTTGTCCATTTTTATTACTACATGATTATTGCATGTTTGATTGTTTTTAACCTGATTACTTAGCCTTTATATTAATCCTTCGATCTACATTACACTGCAATTTGGGCTTCGGTCTGCAAACTTGTTTTTTGAATAAAGTGCCATTAATATTGTTATTAACATAAACTCAAAACCTTTGCCTTCACTTAATAAGTTGATTAGGAGTTTAGGGAAGATTTTGTTTTCCACTTTGCACAACAGCAGTGCACATCTGGAAATAAGGGATGTAGGAGGAGGCCATTCAGCCATTCGAGTCTGTTCTTCCATTCAACAAGATCATGGTTGATCTGTATCTTAACTCTATTTGCCTGCTTTTCCTCCATACTCTTTAAAACCTTTGTACACTCCAGCTTGAAGTTTTGTGTCAATGAGTTAGTGGTGCTCAATTTTTCAACGTGAACCGAGCAGCACTAAAGCAGAAAACAGAAAGCGTACTGTTATATTCCACGTAGACACTTTCAAACTAATCAGCAGTACTACACGTTTGTGACTTAAGAAAATACAATGATCTAATTGTATTAACAAATAACTGGTGAGTCATACAAAAGCAAAATACTGCAGATGTTGGAAATTTGAAATAAAAACAAAAAATGCTAGAAATACTCAGCAGGTCAGGCAGCATCTGCGAAGAGGTGAAACAGGGTTAATGTTTCAGGTGGTGATGACCTTTCATCAGAACTGAAGAAAGATAGAAATGTAAGAGTTTTTAAGTCAGGAAGGGGAGAGGGGCAGGAAGAACAAAAGGGTCATCAACTGGGTAGGCTTCAATCACTTGTGACAGCTCCTAAACATAGAAACTAGAAGCAGGAGTAGGCCATTCAGCCCTTTGGGCCTGCTCCACTGTTCAATATGATCATGGCTGATCCTCTATCTCAACGCCACATTTCCGCTTTCTCTCCATATCCCTTGATGCCCCTAATATCCAAACATTTATCAATTTCTTTCTTGAATATGCTCAGTGACCCAGCCTCCACAGTCTCCACAGTCTTCTGTGGTAGATAATTCCACAGGTTGACCACCCTCCGAGTGAAGAAATATTTCCTCATCTCTGTCCTAAATGGCCTGTCCCGTATCCTGAGACTATGGCCCCCTTGTTCTAGACTCCCCAACTAGGGGAAACATCCTCCCTGCATCCAGTCTGTCTAGCCCTGTTAGAATTTTATATATTGCAATCAGATCCCCTCTCATTCTTCTAAACTCTAGTGAATACAGGCCCAGTTGAACCAATCTCTCCTCATATGACAGTCTTGCCATCCCCGCTATCAGCCTAGTGAACCTTCGCTGCATTCCCTCTATGACAAGTATATCCTTCCTTAGGCAGGGAGACCAAAACTGCATGGAATACTCCAGGTGTGGCCTCACCAAGGCCTAGTATAACTGCAGTAAGACATCCCTACTTCTGAACTCAAATCCTCTTGCAATGAAGGCCAACATTCCATTTGCCTTCCTAATTACTTGCGGCATCTGCCTCTTTACTTTCATTGACTGGTGTACAAGGACACCCAGATCCCTTTGTACATCCACATTTCCCAATATATCACCATTTAAATAATACTCTGCCTTTCTGTTTTTCACACCGAAGTAAATAACTTCACATTTATCCACGTTATACTGTATCTGCCACACACAACTTATCTAAATCACCCTGAAGCCTCCTTGCATCCTCCTCACAACTCACAACCCCGCCCAGTTTTGTGTCATCAGCAAACTTGGAAATATTGTATTTGGTTCCTTCATCCAAGTCGTTTATGCGTATCGTGAATAGCTGGGGCCCAAACACTGATCCCTGCGGTACACCACTAGTCACCGCCTGCCATCCGGAAAAAGACCCATTTATTCCCACTCTCTGTTTCCGGTCTGTCAACCAATTCTCAGTCCATGCCAGTATATTACCCCCAATCCCATGTGCTTTAACTTTGCCCACTAGCCTTTTATGTGGGACCTTATCAAAAGCCTTCTTGAAATCCAAATACACCACATCTGCTGGTTCTCCCTTATCTATTCTACTAGTTGCATCCACAAAAAACTCCAGTAGATTAGTTAAGCATGATTTCCCTATCATAAACCCATGCTGACTTTGTCTAATCCTGTTAATGCTTTCCAAGTATTCTGTTACCACGTCTTTTATAATCAAATCTAGCATTTTCCTCACTACTGATGTTAAGCTAACCGGTCTGTAATTCTCTGTTTTTTCTCTGCCGCCTTTTTTTAAATAGTGAGGTTACATTTGCCACCCTCCAATCTGTAGGAATTGCTCCAGAGTCTATAGAATTTTGGAAGATGACCACCAACGCATCCAATATTTCCAGGGCCACTTCCTTTAGTACTCTGGAATATAGATTATCAGGCCCTTGGGATTTTTCAGCCTCTAACTCCATTAATTTCTCTAGAAATGTGAAAATGTATGAAAAAAAGACTTGCATTTATATAGTGCCTTTCATGGCTATCAAACATCTCAAAGCACTTTATAGCCAATTAAGTACTTTTGAAGTACAGTCACTGTAGTACTGTAGGAAATGCAGTAGCTAATTTGTGCACAGCAAGCTCCCACAAATAGCGATATGCCAATGATTGGACAATCTGATTTTGTGATGTTGATTGAGGGATAAATATTGGCCAGGACATCAGGGAGAACTCCCCTGCTTTTCTTCAAAATGGTGCCCTGGGATCTTTTACATCCACCCGAAAAGGCAGATGGAGCCTCAGTTTAACATCTCACCTGACAGCGGAGCACTCCCTCAGTACTGCACTGGACCAAGCTGATTTGTATGCTCAAGCCTTGTAACTCTTTTGGAGTCAAACAGTTAAACTAAATTAACAAAACGCTCAAGCCTTGTAGTGGGACTTAAAACCAGAACGTTATGATTCAAAGGCAAGGCTGCTACCAACCGAGTCACAGTGGACACTGTGGAGGATGGCCGCACTGGAACCTCTGGGTATGAAGGAAATGTGAGCTGGTGCTTGGGGTCAGGATCCCCTATCTGTACCCGGCCAGAGGATGGTCAGCGCCCCTGGGGGTTACCTGCCTTTCATGCCACCCCATTCCTGGGCCAAATGTTCCATGTTTCCCTCCACCACTACTTATACTGCTATAGCCATTTTACAGCTCCCCTGGATCCATCTTTTGTTTCTATACTTATACCATTGTGTTACACCATTATCCCTTTTATCATTTAATCACCCCTGCCCTCCACCCTATCACAGACCTTTCCTTTGTTCTTTCCCCGCTCCTTTTTCCCTCTAGCCTCCATGTGTCAGATACTTCCAGATGTTACACCATCTGAAGAAATTTGAAAAGGATCTGTCCACTCTAAATTTGTTCTGTGAAATCCTTGAGATGTTCTGACATGGAAAGATGCTACATTAGCATAAGTATTTCATTTTGTTACATCTAAACTGAAGGCCTACTCTGTTTGAAGACCCAGGTTAACCATGCGGGACAGTATATATGTCTTTATGTGCAGAATGAAAGAAAACTAAAAGTCATTTTCATTGGTTAAGTGGTTTACTGGACTGATACTTAAGCCAGTGGTTGTAGTTCAATTTGTCTGGAACGTTTATGTTGTCATTGAAGCTAACCCCACAAATCAGATAAAATCTACAATATGTTAATAGAGTGGTTCTCAAAGTGTGGTCCCCAGACCACTGGTGGTCCACGAGGGTCCTTCAGGTGGTCTGCAGCTGGTCCATAAAGCAGGCCAGGGTATATGAGATAATAGGCCAGAACATTCATTCCCACCACTCGCCTGACATCACACAACCAGGCCGGCTCCCGCGTGTGCAACACAACTCATCATAAGCACAAGCAACAACAATGTAGTTTTGTTAGCAAGATTTATGTTACTGTTGGTTCTATGTGATTAGTATCAATGTAAGATAAATATTAGCTTCTCAGAAGATTGTTGTGATAATTTTAAAATATATTAGAATTTTGCAAATAAATGTGTTCTCTTGTAGTATTAATATTCATAATCTGAAAATATCTATGCTTCTGTTTCTGGCACGAATCAGTAATTTGCCTATGATACTACTTAATAAAAATAATTAATGGACATAAATTTAATACCTTTAATAGTGAAAACACAGCAAAATATGAATAGTTTCCATAATTTCCCATTAATTCTGATGAGTTAATTTGTGGTGGGATGCTAAAGTGGGTGGGGTGGGACTCGTAGCTGGTCCATGGGGTCTTTAGCCCCTCCTATATTAGTCTATGGATGAAGAAGTTTCTTCTGAGTTAATGTAATCAGATTGGAAAATATGAAAGAGACCACTAGAGGGTGCCCACCATCTACCACCCTATCCCTATACATCGGGGACGGGCCAGCAGTCCAGGCCAGTTTAAATAAAATTGGAAAATCACCGTGACTATACAGAGAGAAAAAAGGTTATTCCCCAGTATGAGAGCTTCAAACTATTTAAACACAGCCCAGTGTCTAGTGAGATCCAGCCAGTTCAGCTGTGAATTGCTTTAGTGTTGCAGCAACGCCAAATTTTGAGACAAGAAACAGAAAGACTGCAGAAAGATGTCGGGAAGCACTTCTTCACATGAGGGATAGTGGAAATCTGGAACCTTCTCCCCAGTAAAAGGCTGTTGAGGCTGGGGGGGTGGGGGGGTCAATTGAAAATTTCAAACAGAGATTGATAAACTTTTGTTAGGCAAGGGTATTAAGGGGATTATGGGACCAAGATGGAGTGATTTAGATATAGATCACAGAACAGGCTTGAGGGCTTGAATGTCTTTCTTCCGCTCCCGCTGAATATTTGGAATCAAAACTGTAAATGCAGAAAATGGATGGGCCAACAGTGTGCGGAATGACAGGTTTCATGCCTTTGTTTTCCCGGGGTGTGACTTCTACAATTAAAACAAAAAGCAAAATACTGCAAGTGTTGAAAATCCAAAATAAATACAGGTTTGGAATTAGTCACTCAGCATAGGATCTGAAGAAAGCCATTCAGGCCCTCGAGCCTGTTCTGCCATTCAATTAGATTGTAGCTGATATATATCTATGCCTATCTTGGTCCCATAATCCCCTTAATACCCTTGCCTAACAAAAACCTGTCAATCTCTGTTTTGAAATTTTCAATTGACCCCCTCCCCCTTAGCCTCAACAGCCTTATAGTGGGGGGAAGGTTCCAGATTTCCACTACCCCTTGTGCGAAGAAATGCTTCCTGATATGCCCTGAATGGATGAGCTCAAATTCTGGATTCTCCCACCAGGGGAAATAATTTCTCTCTATCTACCCTAATGAATCTTTTCACCAAGGCTCCTTCGACAGCACCTTCCAAACCCACGACCACTACCATCTAGAAGGACGAGAGCAGCAGACACATGGGAACACCACCACCTGGAAGTTCCCCTCCAAGTCACTCACCATCCTGACTTGGAAATATATCGCCGTTCCTTCACTGTTGCTGGGTCAAAATCCTGGAACTCCCTCCCTAACAGCACTGAGGGTGTACCTACACCACATGGACTGCAGTGGTTCAAGAAGGCAGCTCACCACCACCTTGTCAAGGGCAACTAGGGATGGGCTATAAACGCTGGCCTAACCAGCGATGCCCACAGCCCATGAATGGATAAAGAAAAGAAATACAAAACAAGCACAGGGATGATAGGGGAACAACACAGGCAGTGGAGTTTTGCATGACCTCAAGTTTGCAGAGTGTAGAATGTTTGAGGCTAGCTACGAGTGCTTTGGATTAGTCAAGCCTAGAGGTAACAAAAGCATGAATGAGGGTTTCAGCAGCAGATGAGCTGAGACAGGGGCGAAGTCAGGTGATGTTACAGAGGTAGAAATAGGAAATAGAGGTCCTAGTAATGGCACGACTATGAAGCTGGAAGCTCATCTGAGGATCAAATGTGACAGGAAGATATAATAATTTTCATAATGTTATTTGAAGTTTATTGTAAAGTAGACTAATAGTGGGGTCCATGTCTATTTGTGTGTCTGTATGTCTCTGTGTGTGGGACTTAATTGAATTAAAGGCAGCTGGCCTGATGTAAGAAGAGAAGCGAAGTTTGAAATGCTAAACAGGTAAACATGGGTGAAGTTTTAGAATGTGAGGTGTAAAGGGAACATCTGCATTTTTAAATAAAGGGTAAAATATATATAAAGGAGAAAAGGCTGTGTGCAAGGGAAGGTATTTTGTAAGATCTAACACAAGTGTGAAAAGCCTCAGGTTTCTGTCTATAAGAACCGAAGCTGAGGAAAAACACTGAATTCGACTGTCAGGATGTGTGCTTTGCCTGGGTCTGTTTAAATCTATGGCCAGAATTTTTGGCTCGGCGAGCAGGGGTGGGGCCCGCTCGCCGAGGTGTAAAATGACGCGGGGTGACATCGGGTGTGCATCCCGATGTCACCGCGCATCGTTTAGATTTTCAGTTCGGCGGGTGCGCAGCCAAGTCAGCTGTGCACCCGCCGAACTGTCAAAGGCCTATTAAGGCCATTTGAAAACTAATTAAACTAATAAACTGAGCCGCCTGTCCAACCTTAAGGTTGGCGGGGGGCAGGTGAAGAGCCCAGGCAGCCTTCGCATTTTTCACGGAACCTCATTCATGGGCGGGATGAGGTTTCATGAAGTGTTTATAAATTGAATAAAAATTTTTATAAAAATTAATTGGCGTGTCCCAGCTCATTTGACACTGTCACATGAGAGGACATGTCTTAAAATTTTTTCTTTTCTTTATTTAGATTTTAAAAACTTAAACTAATCTGAGATTTCTGCGCTCTTTCGCACACATGTGCGAAAAAGCGCAGGCCCCGACTCAGGGAACCACCCACACCCCCCCCACCCCAACCACCGCCCGCACAGGGAGCACTCAGCGCTTCCGGGCATACGTCACACTGGGCGGGCCTTAATTGGCCCACCCACATAAAATGGCAGTGTGGACCCCCCAACGGGGGGAAAATTCACCCCTATGTGTTTTGCTGTTGCCTTAATGGAGGTGTAACTGGGAGTTAGGTTAATTAGGGGATTTAGAAGTTATAGCAGTAATTTGTAGACAAATGCATGGGTTTACAATCTTTTCTTTTATTAATAAATGTTTAATATAGTTTTGTAAAAACCCTCTAAGCCTCCGTGGCCTTCTTTTTACTGAATTCAAAGCCTACATCCTGAAATAAATACAAATTGCAAACAGTTGTGGCAGCTGCTTTAAGTTTCCCTCTGGGATTTGAGCAGCTTGGCATTTACCATCCGCCTGCCATAACAAATGTGACACCAAGGTTGCAAGCAGATTGGCTTAATCTCAGACCGTTGCCAGGGAGAGGAATGGAGTCGGTAGCTAGGGAACAGTGTTTGGAGTGGATGGCTTCAGTCTTCCCAATATTTAACTAGAGGAAGTTTCCACTCATCCAGTGCTGTATGTGGGATAAGCAGCCTGATCATTCAGCAACAGTGGAGAAGTTGAGAGAGGTGGTGTTGAAGTAGAACCCTGAGCAGATCAGGTAGCCTCAGAATAGAGAGAGTTAGCATTTCTGGTATTGAACACTTCAGCAAAACTGGGATATTGCCAATGAGCAGCATTTAAAAAAGAATAAAACAAGTACGAGGGGAAAAACACAAATATTTTGCCAGTGGAATAAATGGGGAGGCCATGGTCCATGTGCTGTGGTGATTTTTACATTCATTGTTAAAGGGGAATATCATGACATGAGTCAGTAGTTTTTCACAGAATTAATTGGAAGGAGTAATGACAGTTTATTGCTACCATTAGTTGATTTACATTGTGTCTGCTCCTGCTCAAGTTGAACATAAAAAAAAGACTCATACAAGAAAGGTCATGAAATGAAACATTAACTGTTTCCCTCTCCACAGATGCTGCCAGACCTGTTGAGTATTTCCAGCATTTTCTGTTTGTATAAGGAACAAATGCTTAATTGGAAGAATGGGGATGGTTAAATGGTGGCAGCGATCAGGACGATAAGGAAATTAAAGAAATAAAATATATACTTATGTATTATTCTTTCACAGGATGTGGGTGTTGCTGGCTAGTCCAACAACTATTGGCTATACTTAATTGCCCTTGAGAAGGTGGTGGTGAGCTGCGTTCTTGAATTGCTGCAGTCCATGCAGTGTAGGTACACCCACAGTGCTTTTAGGGAGAGAGTTCCAGGATTTTCTCCCAGCAACAGTGAAGGAATGGCGATATAGTTCCAAGTCAATGTGGTGAGTGACTTGGAGGAGGACTTGCAGGTGGTGGTGTCCCAAGGCATTTGTTGCCTTTGTCCTTCTAGGTGGTAGAGGGTTTGGAAGGTGCTGTCAAAGGACCCTTGGCGAATTACTGCAGTGCATCTTGTAGATGGTAAATACTGCTGCTACTGTTCGTCCTTGCTGGAGGGAATGAATATTTGTGGATAGGGTGCCAATCAAGCAGGCTGCTTTGTCCTGGATGGTGTCAAGCTTCTTGAGTGTTCTTGAGTGACTGCAGGTGAGGCAGGTATGGGGACCCAGGGAGTAGCATTTGAGGAGCCTTGGCCCCTGCAATTTTCCAACAGTTACAAGGTTCTTGCAAGCTGTGTGGACAAGAGCAGGGACTGCAGGGAGGATGAGCGAACTGACCACAGCATTGTGGTGCAGGGAGCCATTCAGGTTGGGGGGGAAATAGGAACATAGTAGTGGTAGAGGACAGTATAATTAGGGGGATAGATACAGTTCTTTGTAGCCGTGAGTGTGAGTCCCAAAGGCTGTGTTGCCTGCCCGGTGCCAGGGTTAAGGACATCTCCTCAGGGCTGGAGAGGAACTTCGAGTGGGAGGGGAAGGGATCCAGTTGTTGTCATCCATGTTGGTACCAACAACATTGGTAGGACTAGAAAGGAGGTTCTGCTGAAAGAATTTGAACAGTTAGGAGCTAAATTAAAAAGCAGAACCTCCAAGGTAATAATCTCAGGATTACTACTTGAGCCACAGGCAAACTGGCATAGGGTAAATAAAGTCAAGGAGTTAAATGTGTGACTCAAAGATTGGTGTGGGAGGAATGGGATTCAGTTCATGGGGCACTGGCACCAGTACTGGGGTAGAAGGGAGCTGTTGCGATGGGAGAGGCTTCACTTGACTGTGCTGGGACCAGTGTCCTGGTGAATCAAATACTAAAGCTGTAGAGAGGGCTTTAAACTAAATAGAGTGGGAGAGGGTTCTGGAAAAGGGATATGTAGGCTTACAAAGCAAATGGATATGGTAGCATTGCAGGGCAGCTATTTAGGTAATGATACCAGGAGTGTGACACGAAGGGACAGAGTGCCCAGACATATTAAAAAGCAGCAAATTGGGTCAAAGGAGGAAAAATGGTAAAAAGGCAAAATTAACGGCTCTGTACTTAAATGCACGTGGTATTCGGAACAAAGTAAATGAATTAACGACACAAATAGAGATAATGGGTATGATCTTATAGCCATTATGGAGACATGGTTACAAGGAGATCAAAGCTGGAACTAAATATTCATGGGTATGTGACTTTTCGAAAGGACAGGCAGGAAGGAAAGGGTGGTGGGGTAGCTTTGTTAGCACGCGATGGAATAAGTACGATGCAAGAAATGATCTTGGATCGGAAGATGTAGACTCCATATGGGCGGAGGTAAGAAATAACAAGGGGAAGAAGACACTGGTGGGAGTAGTCTACAGGCCCCCTAACAGTAGCTTTACTGTAGGACAGAGAATAAATCAGGAGATAATGAGGGCATGTAAAAAAGGCAGTACATTAATCATGGGTGACTTTAATCTTCATGTAGATTGGGAAAATCAAATTGGCAGATCAAGTGCAAGAATTCATTGTGTGTATTCGGGACAGTTTTCGAGAACAATATGTTGTGAATCCAACCAGGGATCAGGCTATTTTGGATCCAGTAATGTGTAATGAGGCAGGTTTAATAAATGACCTCAGAATAAAAGATCCCCTAGGAAACAATGCCCATAACATGGTAGAATTTAGCATTCAGTTTGAGAATGAGGAACCTTGGTCGGAAACAGCTGTACTAAACTTAAATAAGGGTAATTACGAAGGAATGAGGGCACAGTTGGCTGGAGCGGACTGGGAAAGGAGTTTAGCAGAAAAGACAGTTGATGAACAATGGCAGACATTCAAGAAAATCGTTTATGACTCACAACAAAGATGTATCCCAGTGAGGAAGAAGGATTCAAAGAAGGGGATAAATCAACAATGGTTGGCCAAAGAAGTTAAGGATAGTATCAAATTGAAATAAAAAGCATCCAATGTGGCAAAGATTAGTGGTAAGCCAGAGGATTGGGAAAGTTTTAGAAACCAACAAAAGATGACCAAAAAAATAATAAAGAGGGAGAAAATAAACTTTGAGGGCAAACTAGCAAGTAATATAAAAACAGACAGTAAGAGCTTCTTTAAATATATAAAAAGGAAGAGAGAGGCCAAAGTGAACATAGGCCCCTTAGAGAATGAGGCTGGGGAAATAATAATGGGGAACCAGGAAGACAGAGGAATTGAATAAATACTTTGCTTCAGCTTTCATGGTGGAAGACACTAACAGCATTCCAAAAATACTAAATAATCAAGGGGCAAAAGGGGAGGGGGAGGAAATAAATATAATAACTATCACTAGAGAAAAAGTACTAGGGAAACTAATGGAGCTAAAGACCAATATGTCCCTTGGACTGGATGGGTTGCTTCCTAGGATATTAAAGGAAGTAACTACAGAGATAGTGGATGCACTGGTAGTAATCTTCCAAGAATCCTTAGATTCTGGAAAAGTCTCAGAGGATTGGAAAACTGCCAATGTAACATCCTTATTCAAAAAGGGAGGAAGACAAAAACAGGTAACTATAGGCCAGTCAGCTTAACATCTGTCATTGGGAAAATGTTGATGTCTATTATAAAGGATAATAGCAGAGCATTTAGAAGCAAATAATGCAATCAGTCAGCATGGCTTAATGAATGCCAAAAAGCATTCAGTGAGGTGCTGCACATCAGGCTACTTAATAAGATAAGAGCCCATGGTGTTGGGGGTAGTATATTAGCATGGATAGAGGACTGGCTAACTAATATAAGACAGAGAGTTGGGATAAAGAGGGCGCTTTCAGGATGGCAACCTGTAACTAGTGGAATGCCATAGGGATCAGCACTGGGGCCTCAATTATTTCCAATATATATTAATGACTTGGATGAGGGAAGTGAAGGTACTATCGCCAAGTTTGCAAATAACACAAAAATAGGTGGGAAGGCAACTGGTAAGGATGACACATGGAGTCTACAGAGAGATATAGACAGGTTAAGTGAGTCGCCAAAAACTTGGTAGATAGAATATAATGTGGGAAAATGTGAGGTTATGCACTTTAGCAGGAAGAATAGGGGAGCTAAATATGATTTAAATGGAGAAACACTGCAGATAGCTGCAGCACAGAGGGATTGGGGTCCTGGTGCATGAATCACAAAAAGTACAAGTTCAGCAGGTAATAGGGAAGGCAAATGGAATGTTGGCCTTTATTCCAAAGGGAATAGAGTATAAAAATAGGAAAGTCTTACTAAAGCTATACAGGGTACTAGTTAGATCACACCTAGAATACTGTAAACAGTTTTGGTCCCCTTATCTAAGGAAAGATACACTGGCATTGGAAGCAATCCAGAGAATCCCAGGTATGGAGGGATTTTCTTATGAGGAGAGGTTGAATAGGCTGGGCCTGTACTCATTGGAGTTTAGAGGAATAAGAGGCGACCTTATTGAAACATATAAGATTCTTAGGGAGCTTGACGGGGTAGATGCTGAGAGGTTGTTTCCCCTTGTGGGAGAGTCTAGGACCAGGGGGCATAATCTCAGAGTAAGGGGCTGCCCATTTAAGACACAAAAGGGAAGGAATTTCTTCTCTCAGAGGGTAGTGAACCTATGGAATTCTTTACCACAGAGGGCTGTAGAGGCTGGGTCGTTAAGTATATTCAAGGCTCAGATAGATAGATTTTTAATCAGTAAGGGAATCAAGGGTTATGGGGAAAAGGCGGGAATGTGGAATTGACGATTATCAGATCAGCCATGATCTCTTTGAATGGCAGAGCAGACTCGATGGGCCAAATAGCCTACTTCTGCTCGTACGTCTTATGGGGGAGGACAGAGATCTTGTTACACACAGATTCAGTAAAGCTCCTCACAAAGGTTACTAATTAAGCTCAAAGTTGTGGGTATTCGGAACAAAACTTAATTATGGGTAAGAGACTGGTTGAAGTGTAAAACATTATGTTTCGTGGTCAACGCTTCCTTTAATATTTTGTTGTTGTACGCAGCCAGTAATTTTCATTATTTGGCGCTATTAATTTTTTTGCGCTCCCACGCAAATACAAAATTTAACACAGAACAAGACTTAGCTGGAACATTGGTGTCCTTAATGTCAGGGTAGGAGGATTTACTGTGGTAGGGTGCCATAGCTCAGTGTTGGGACCATTTACTGGCAGAATATTACAGCGAGGGGATGGTGCAGACCACTCAGATATCCCACTCCCGCACCCCCCCAAGTAGCAAAGTTGGCGTGAAGCTGACCCCCTCCACGGCAGCCCGCCCTACTGCCATAATGCACTGTGGGCAGGCTATATAGGGGCAATGTAGGACTTCTGCCCCTCACTGAGGAGATAGTCCCGTCCTTGGAGCAGCCAGCCAATCAGATTGGCCGACAGCTCCACCAGTCCTGGCGGCGCCAAGACCGCATTAGTGGGCGCTGCTGGGTCTGCAACCAGGAAGAAGTGCCAGTGGATCCCGGAGACAGGTAAGTCCGGGGTCTTGGGCAGGGGGTGGTTTGGGCAAGTTAGGGAGGACGGGCGGGAGCTGGGGATGGTGTGTTTAATGTAGTAGGCAGCTGGGAAGAAAGGGAGTTTCTGTCTTGGTGGGCAGGGGGTGGCACCCTGCGATTCGCAAAGGCCAGCCCCTGAATTTAGGACCCTCACCTTCCTTCCCGCCCTTTGAAAATTTTTTTAAAAAGTGGCCTGGTCACTCCCACCCAAATGCCAACACCAACCGTGGGCAGCATGTTATCTGGGTCAATTGGCTTCTTAATAAGCCCAATTGACCCTTGAATATTTATTTAAATATAATGAATAGGCTGCCAATTTCAGTGCCCACCCACTCCCATATTATGGGGGTGAGCTCGGGGGTGGATGGGAAGGTAGTGGGGTGAGTACCCGCCCTATTCTATGTGCCTCCCCTGCCAAAAACATGCCTGACAGGGGCTTGTAAATTGACCCGTCTCTAATTTACATCAATGGCTTGGATTCAATGGGAATTGGTTAAATTTGCAGATGGTATCAAACCAGAAAAGGCAGTTGAATTAAAAGAGTCAGCCGCAAAGCTACAAGCTATATAGGAAGGATGTGATTGCACTAGAGAGAATGCAGAGGAGATTTACCAGGATGTTGCCTGGGCTGGAGAGTTTTAGTTATGAGGAGAGATTGGATAGACTGGGGTTATTTTCCCTGGAGCAGAAGAGATTGAGGGGCGACATGATTGAGGTATATAAAATTATGAGGGGCATAGATAGGGTAGACAGGAAGGAACTTTTCCCCTTGGTGGAGGGATCAATAACCAGGGGGCATAGATTTAAGGTAAGGGGCAGGAGGCTTAGGGGGGATGTGAGGAAGAATTTATTCACTCAGAGGGTGGCGGGAATCTGGAAGTCACTGCCTGAAAGGGTGGTAGAGGCAGAAACCCTCATAACATTTAAGAAGTACTTGGATGTGCACTTGCGATGCCTTGACATACAAGGCTATGGGCCTAGTGCTGGAAAATGGGATTAGAATAGTTAGGTACTTGTATGACTGGCACAGACTCGAAGGGCCGAAGGACCTTTATCTGTGCTGTAGGCCTCTATGACTCTATGACTTTCTGACTCTACAAAATAAGCTCAACAAAATATGTGCGTGTGGGCTGAACAATGCCAGATGCAGTTCAATGCAGAAAAATTGCACATAGGAAGGAAAAATGGGCAACATGTATGCTTCATGAATGGTATTGAAATATCTAAGGATTACGTTGAAAGAGATCTATAGGAGCCTTAGAAGATTTGATGCTCAACATGTCCAACCAAACACAGCAGCAATGGAAGCCAATAGAATGTTGAACTATATCACCAAAACAATAAACTACAGGCCAGAAGAAGTTATATCAAACTGTACAGTTTTCTGGTCAGACCACAGCTTGAATATTGCATCTGTAGCCTTGCAGATTACAGCACTTCAGGTGCTGATCCAGATACCTTTTAAATGAGCTGAGGGTTTCTGCCTCCACCACCAAACCAGGCAGCAAATTCCAGACATCCACCACCCTCTGGGTGAAGAAGCTTTTCCTCATGACCCCTCTAATGCTTCTACCAATCATCTTAAAGCTGTGCCCCAGGGTGATTGACCTCTCCACTAGGGTAAGCAGGTTTTTCTGTCTATTCTATCCAGGCCCATCATGATCTTGTACACCTCAATTAAGTCACCCCTCAGTCTCCTCTGTTCTAAGGAAAACAACCCCAGCCTATCCAATCTTTCTTCATAGCTGCAATTTTCAAGCCCTGGCAACATTCTTGTAAATTTCCTCTGTACTCTCTCTGGAGCAATTATGTCCTTCCTGTAATGTGGCAACGAGAACTGTGCACAAAATTCCAGATGTGGTCTAACCAGCATTTTATACAGTTCCATCATTACACCCCTGCTCTTGTATTCAATACCTCATCCAATAAAGAAGAGCATGCTTTCTTGACCACCTTGTCCTCCCACCTTCAGGGACCTGTAACATGCACTCACTTCCTCTATCCTTCTCAAATATCCTCCCATTTATTGTGTGTTCCCTAGCTTTGTTTTCCCTCCCCAAATGCATTACCTCACCCTCCTCTGAATTGAATTCCATCTGCCACTTTTCCGCCCACTCAAGCAAACCATTGATATAATTCTGGAGACAACTCTATCAACTACATGGCCATTTTTTGTGTCATTTGTAAATTTCCCAATCATACCTCCCACATTTTAGTTCAAATCATTAATATATACAACAAACAGCAAGGGATCCAGCACTGAGCCCTGCGAAATTCCACTGGAAACCACTTTCCATTCACAAAAACATCTATTGACAAATACCTTTGTTTCTTGTCGCTGAGCCAATTTTGAATCCAACTTGCCACATTCCCCTGCATCCCATGGGCTTTTACTTTTCTGACCAGTCTTCCATGTGGGACTTTGTCAAATGTCTTACTAAAATTAATTTAGACAATATCCACTGCACTGCCTTCATCAATCCTCCTTGTTATGTCCTCAAATACACGATTAAATGAGCGAGAATGACGTTCCTCTAACAAAACCATGTTGACTATCCCTGATTAATCAGTTCCTTTCTAAGTGACAGTTTACCCTGTCTCTCAGAATTGATTCTAATAATTTGCCCACCATCGAAGTCAGACTGACCAGCCTATAATTATTTGGCCTAATCCTCACACCCTTAAAAAATTAGTTGTCGCTACTAATGATACCAAAATGCATAGTTTGCAATGGCGTTTACTTTGTGAGAATGAGTATTTGGAAATCAAACATTGAACAGCTGAGGCTCTCCAGGCCTCCCTGCAGCTTATGATCATCCCTGCATTTAAGGCTGAACTTGGTTCCATGCATAGTCCCTACTCTCCCCATGCATGACGCTGAACTAGAGAAGTAAGGATCACCCAGGAAAATCTCAAATGTCTGCAAGAGGGGTTTGAGTGTGTGATGTCAGAGGTATGTGCTCATTGTGCAAAGGTACAGCACACAACTCTACATGGAATTCATTGCGTGACAGTGCACTCTGACTTGGGCTATGTGGAAAGGACAGGCCTCTGTGAACCGAACATTTTGAGGACCGGCGTGCTCTGATAGTGATGCCTTTGTACATCTCCCAAGTCCCCAGCAGGGACTGTGAGGGAAGAAGTTGTCATTGACTGGTGTGTCAGTACTGACTGGGACACGTTTCTCCTTAATGCAAAGGTCATTCAGGGCAGAAGCTTGGCAGGCTTTTGAAAAATGCAGGCTCCTGAAGCAAACCATTGTCCTAGTGAGGAACTCCCTGTAAGGACAATGCAAACACACCTCACAGCTCTGGGTACATGATGTAGAGTTCCAGGTCACGGTGTCCAGATGTGCGAGGGGCTGTTAGGGATCAGTAATAGGATGATGTCTCTTCATTATGCATCCATTAGAGCTGGCGATGGGAGACATGGAGGTTTCTGGATGCTGCTCCTTCTTGAAACGTGCAAGCACAAACCACTGAAGATTGTCTTTTTGGTTCGGGCCACATAACTAAGCTGGTCTCATTTTTTTTGGAATTAAAGGTCTGATGATGACTGTGAAACCGTTGTCCATTATTGTAAAAACCCACTTGGTTCACTAATGTCCTTTAGGGAAGGAAATCTGTCGCCCTTACCTGGTCTGGCCTACACGTGCCAGCAATGTGGTTGACTCTTAAATGCCCTCTAAAATGGCCTAGCAGGCCACTCAGTTGTAACAAACTGCTACAAAGTCACAAAAAAGGAATGAAACCGGACGGACCACCCAGCATCGACCTAGATACTGGAAACAACAAAAGCAATCTCAGCTCTGTCGACCCTGCAAAGTCCTCCTTACTGACATCTGGGGGCTAGTGCCAAAATTGGGAGAGCTGTCTCACAGACTAGTCAAACAACAGCCTGACATAGTCATCCTCACAGAATCATACCTTATAGGTAATGTCCCAGACACCACTATCACCTCCCTGAGTATGTCCTGTCCCACCAGCAGGACAGGCCCAGCAGAGGTGGCGGCATAGTGGTATACAGCCAAGAGGGAGTTGCCCTGGGACTCATCAACTTCAGACCCCATGAAATCTCATGGCATCAGATCACACATGGGCAAGGAAACTTCCTGCTGATTACCACATACTACCCTCCCTCAGCCTGATGAATCAGTGCTCCTCCATGTGGAATACCACTGGCCGAGTCCTAAATGACATAGCTGCTAGGCTGGGTCTGCAGCAGGTAGTGAGGGAGCCAACTCGAGGGAAAAACATCCTTGACCTCATCCTCACCAAACTGCCTGCCGCAGATGCATCTGTTCATGACAGTATTGCCAGGAGTGACCACAGCACAGTCGTTGTGGAGACAAAGTCCTGCCTTCACATTGAGGGTACCCTCCATCGTGTTGTGTGGCACTGCCACCGTGATAAATGAGATGGATTTCGAACACATCTAGCAATTCAAGGCTGGGCATCCATGAAGTTCTGTGGGCCATCAGCAGCAGAAGAATTGTACTCGAACACAATCTGTAACCTCATGGCCTGGCATACCCCCCACTCTACCATTACCATCAAGCCAGGGGATCAACCCTGGTTCAATGAAGAGTGCAGGAGGGCATGCTAAGAGCAGCACCAGGCATACCTAAAAACGAAATGTCAACCTGGTGAAGCTATAACACAGGGCTACTTGCGTGCCAAACAGCATAAGCAGCAAGTGATAGACAGGGCTAAGCAATCCCACAACCAAAGGATCAGCTCTAAGCTTTGCAGTCCTGTCACATCCAGTCGCGAATGGTGGTGGACAATTAAACAACTCACTGGAGGAGGAGGCTCCACAAATATCCCCATCCTCAATGATGGAGGGGCCCAGCACATCAGTGCAAAAGATAAAGCTGAAGCATTTGCTACAATCTTCAGCCAGAAGTGTCAAGTGGATGATCCATCTCGGCCTCCTCCAGAAGTCTCCAGCATCACAGTTGCCTGGCTTCAGCCAATTTGATTCACTCCACGTGATATCAAGAAACGGCTGAAGGCACTGGATACTGCAAAGGCTATAGGCCCTAACAATATTCCGGCAAAAGTACTGAAGACTTGTTGCTCCAGAACTTTCCATGCCCCTAGCCAAGCTGTTCCAGTACAACTACAACACTGGCATCTACCTGGCTATGTGGAAAATTGCCCAGGTACGTCCTGTACCCAAAAAACAGGATAAATCCAGCACAGCCAATTACCGCCCCATCAGTCTACTCTCGATCATCAGTAAAGTAATGGATGGGGTCATCAACAGTGCACTCAAGCGGCACTTGCTTAGCAATAACCTGCTCACTGATGCCCAGTTTGGGTTCCACTAGGGGCACTCAGCTTCTGATATCATTACAGCCTCAGTTCAAACATGGACAAAAGAGCTGAACTCAAGAGGTGAGGTGAGAGTGGCTGCCCTTGACATCAAGGCAGCATTTGACAGAGTGTGGCATCGAGGAGCCCTAGCAAAACTGGAGGAAACTCTCCGCTGGTTGGAGTCATACCTAGCACAAAGGAAGATGGTTGTGGTTGTTGGAGGTCAGTTATCTCAGCTCCAGGACATCACCGCAGGAGTTCCTCAGGGTAGTGTCCTCGGTCCAGCCATCTTCAGTTGTTTCATCAATGACCTTCCTTCCATCATAAGGAAGAAGTGGGGATATTTACTGATGATTGCACAATGTTCAGCACTATTTGCGACTCCTGAGATACTAAAGCAGTCCATGTCCAAATGCAGCAAGACCTGGACAATACCCAGGCTTGGGCTGACAAGTGGCAAGTAACATTCGCGCCATACATGTGTCAGGCAATGACAAGAGAGAATCCAACCATCGCCCTTTGATGTTCAATGACACTACCATCACTGAATCCCCCACTATCAAAATCCTGGGGGTTACTATTAACCAGAAACTGAACTGGACTAGCCATATAAATACTGTGGCTACAAGAGAAGGTCAGAGACTAGGAATCATGCGATGAGTATCTCACCTCCTGACCTTCCAAAGCCTGTCCACCTTCTACAAGGCATGAGTCAGGAGAGTGATGGAATACTCCCCAGTTGCCTGGATGAGTGCAGCTCCCACAACACTCAAGAAGCTTGACATCATCCAGGACAAAGCAGCTCACTTGATTGGCATCACATCCACAAACATGCATTCCCTCCACCACCAACACACAGTGGCAGCAATGTGTACCATCTACAAGATGCATTGCAGAAATTCACCAAGGCTCCTTAAACAGCACCTTCCAAACCCACGACCACTACCATCTAGAAGGGCAAGGGCAACATATAGATGGGAACACCACCACCTGCATGTTCCCCTCCAAGTCAGTCACCATCCTGACTTGGAAATATATCGCTGTTCCTTCACTGTCACTGGGTCAAAATCCTGGAACTCCCTTCCTAACAACACTGTGGGTGCACCTACACTACATGGACTGCAGCGGTTCAAGAAGTCAGCTCACCACCACCTTCTCAAGGGCAACTAGGGATGGGCAATAAATGCTGGCCCAGTCAGCGAAGCCACATCCTGTGAATGAATGAAAAAATAGGATAGACTATAGTAGATAAGGGAAAAACACCAGAATTACTTAAGCAGTAATTAGATGCAGTGAGCAGGTTTATTCTGGATAGTTGAGCTAGAATGTGTTAAATGCCCTTCCTTACACTTACCTATCTTATGATTTTGTAACCTGTTGTAATATTCCTAATGTTGTACTTACTGAGACAAGATATAAATTGTATCTGCTGTCAGAACTGATTTGAATGGGACAAATCTAAATACATTGATATAAAGGGAATAACTTCAAACATCATTCCAAAGATATTGCTAACAGAACAGATTGTTCAGATTTTTTTACCAAAGATAGTGGCAGACAAATTGAATCTATTTTTTCTGTCAAGCACTGCAGTAAATATACATATAATGCTATATATAATATTATGCAAGCTTATAATTTGATCGGCAAGGAACACAACTGAAATTTTCCTTTAAAGTGTAGTTTCCAACACATATATTCACCAATAGATGCAAAGATGTGGGTAACACATGGGCCAAAGTAATTAAACCAGAACCAAAATGGTGAGCAATTTCAAAGAGATGGGAGCATTGGTGATGATATTGAATCCTATGATGCACTGCTGATTACTAGATATGGGGGCCTTGCATTCACAATTACGAATACCCAGGGTTTAGTCAATGCCCAACACACACAGCATCCCGTGGTGCGGTTTCCAAGTTTTGTCAACACTTGGAGACTATGCAGCCATTGGGGCCAGTTACTCACCGTACTAAGAAGAACCCTTTCAGTTTGGTATCCAGTATCAGAAGACAGAGGTGGTGGCAATGCAGGCTTCCTGAGGCCACATGCGTTGAAAGTGGTCAGGTTTTCGAACTCAGTTGAATTATCATACCGTGGGCAAGCTACAGTTATGAGTTACGGCAGTGATATTGAACTTGCCCTTTTGGCCAGGATTTTCCATGCCCGATCGTGACAGGCATGTTCGGTGGCAAGACTGGAGAATCTTGCGAGAAGGCCCAAGTCGCGTTTCCCAACTACATAAATTCAGGATCGGATTGTCCGCTCCCCCCATCAATGGTGGGTCACGCTTCCCGCTGCCGGACGTCAGGAACTTAATTTTAATAAATTTGCATTTAATTATTGTGGTCACATGCCAGAATCATCCCCCCCACATCAAATTTTAATCCCATGTCGGCATGATTTCATGACAGCTTAATTTATAAATGCCTTTAAAAGGCGTGAACATGGCGACCTCAACTTCGAGGGGAACTTGGAGGTAAGTGCACGCATCTTTGCACAGCACTTGCGATGATCCCAGTGGCTCCTCAGATTCGGGGGCGGGGATAGGCAAGTCTCTGCAGCGACTTCTTCGTGGCTGGTTTGTGGTGCTGGGGCAAGGGCGACAATGCCGGGGAGAAGTGGGAGAAGGCAACCTCGGGGCAGGAGCAACAGTGCGAGTGGGGAAGGGGGAGAAGGCAGAAGGAAGAAAATGGCTGGACTAATGCCAAAACATGTCAAAGATGAACACTCCATCACAGCTGAGAGCGTTTAGCTTGAGCTCAAGTGACATGCTTAGAGTCAGCCTAGTCAAGCAACTGTGCCCATTCAAGCACTAAGTCCTCACCATGCCAACGATTGCTCGTCTATCGTTAACCCCTTGCGCACACACTTCAAACTCCAATGAGTGCTATGGTGCTGCAGAATCGTTGTGTGACTGGGAAAACCTGAGGATCCTGCTGGGAAAGGTGGCCATCAAACACTGAAGGAGGGGTGCGCTCCTAGTCCCTTGCATTAAGTTTCAGTTGACACTGTAAAGTCACCCTCACGGTACAAGCAAACCGTGAAGCCTTGGAGCCCAGGTTAGGAAAGTGCCTGCGCCTGAGATGAGAGTTCAGGATGCAGTTGAGTGGCCGAAGCTGCTGCTAACTCAGTCATGTGATGTGGGGCGGTGCTGGGCGGGGGCAAGGTGAACCAGCATGCGCACTAAACACTGGGCCTGGACGCTCTGGCATGCGTTAAGGGGCCTTGAGAGGCAGCCGCAGGTGATGACTTGACCAAGAGTGGTCCTTAGGAGACAATTGCTAACCCTTGCATCTCTCTCTTTGATACTGCAGTGAGGACACCATCAGGAACATTCGGCCTGGTGATCTCACTGTCTGCCTCATTGCTTATAGCAGGAGAAAAGAAGGAGAAGAATGTGAGGGAGGTGCCTGGCTCGCCAAAGGGAGGAGCAGAGTCCTGAAGACCAAGGGGTGGCATGGTCCCCTCCTCATGCAGACGATGAACACCACAGAGCCGTCGCTCGTAGGTGCATCACTATACCCAGGGTCTACAGACGGAGCATGTGCTTTCTGCAGGTGAGCGAGAACCAGTGTTGCCAATGCCTGCGCATGTCAAGGGAACTGATCACGCACATATGCCACCTTCTGCAGGATTTGGCACCACGGGGACTTGAAGGGCATCCACTGCCAGTGGCGGTTGAAGTTACCGCCACGCTCAATTTCTACGGCAGTGGTTCCTTCCAGGGCTCCACTGGGGACCTTTGCAGGATCTTGCAAGACTCCACCCACAAATGTATCCAGGAGGTCACGGACGCCCTTTGTCAGGCACACAATTTTGTCAATTTCGACAGAAATCAGGCAAGTCAGGAAGCAAGAGCGCTGGGATTTGCTCAGATTTCCAGAGTCCCACAGGTGCAGGGTACGATCAACAGCATCCATGGGCTCGTAAATCTCCCTGGCAACAAGCAGTCCAGTATGTGAACCGCAAAGGCTTCCACTCTCTCTGTGTTCAACTGGCCTGCGACCATTACAAATGGATCTTGCAGGTGTGTGCAAGATACACCGGAAGCGTCCACAACTTATACATCCTCAGCAGGTCTCAGATCCCTGACTTCTCAAGGGACCACACAGGATGCAGGGTTCGCTTCTCAGGGACAAGGGATACCCACAAAGGATGTGGCTGATGATGCCTGGTGAGAGAAAGTGCAACGAGGCTCATGCTGCAGCCCAGAGTTTGGTTGAACACACCATTGGCATCCTGAAAATGAGGTTCCAGTGTCTGGACAGATCTGGTGAAACACCGCTGTACACTCCCCAGAGAGCCATAGTGGCTTGCTGCACACTACACAACCTGGCGATGCAAAGGTGGGGAGAACCTCGATGATGAGGAGATGCAAGAGCTGCATGTTTCCTCCGATGAGGAGGAAGTCGAAGGGGATGAGGTTGATAAGGTCCTGGAAGGTGAGGGTACAGGCGATGAGGTATTTGCACTGGCCAGACGAGGCAGGCGTAGTTGTGAGGCCCTCATTGCTGCAAGATTCCAGGAGGATGATGATGAGATGCAGTGAGGACACGCCTGAGATCTTCACATTGCATCTGGGAACGTCTGACTCCTGTCTGGCTGAGGGCAGCAGATATACTCTGTGAAGAGGCTCATATCATCGAGACACTGCTGAGATACAGCGGGCACGTGAACTTTAAGACAACTTGATCCTTTGGAAGGCTTCATCACCTACTCCTTTCAGCACCAAACCTTCACCTGTCGGGGATGGTGTTGAGATGGGGGTGCAGTTCTACCTCAAAGGTGCTGAGAGCACACAGAGAACATCATGGAACCCAGTGATGCTTGGGTATGAGATTCTTCCAGTAAACACAAGCCACATGGAGGTGCATGCATCATTAATCTGGACAGTGACTTTGAAGCCGGACAATCACTGTGCTCAAAAGGTGACACTCTGCAAAGGGAGAGGCCCCGGAACATGACAGTAGCCTTTGTTTTGTGCAGGAAACAAGGTTTCATGTCTGATTGACAGGAGCACTGCGCAACATAACATGGAGCCATAGACATGGAGACATTCTTAGGAGTGTATTTACAATGGTCAACATTAAGTACAAATGATTAACGCCTGTGCCCACGTTGTGCAACTAAATCTTCTTGACCTTGCTAACCCTGCCGCTACGCCTTGGTCCTCCCCAGACACCCACAGTGGAGCTGGAGGTGGCCTGCTGACTGCTACACCCTGTTGTCTGTGATGGTCTTGACGGGTGTCCTCTGGAGGGGGAAAACCTGGAGGGCCCCAGCCTGCTTTCAGGGTTCAGCTGTGCGACAGTGCCACCCTCCTTGGCCTATGAAGCTGGAGCTGCTGGAGTCACAGAAAGAGGGGATTCAGATGGGCTGGGCACTCCCAGAGTCACCTGCATGGTTGGCCCCAGGGAGGACACCTGCTGATCCTTCTCCCTATGGGTGTCTGAGGTCCCCTGGCTGACTCCTTGAGGGAGCGGCAGCTGGAGTGAGCTCAAGATGCCCTACCCCCTCTCATATGGGCCACTGATGGATGCCTGCAAGTGCCTCAACGATGGAGTGCAACTCCTCTAGCAGTGCAGGACCAATGTCCTGGACCAAGGTCTCCATGGCGGCTGCCATCCTACCAGTGTTGGCCTTGGTGTGTTGACATGTTGGTGCTACCACCTCATACTGAAGATGGAGGGATTCCTTCATCGTGCCTTGCAATCTGAGGAGTACAGCTGACATCCCTTCCTGATGTTCCTGAGCTTGCTTTTGCAGCTCCAGCAACTGAGGATGACCGAGCCCAGAGGCTTGTCATCTGACTCAGACTAAGCAGATTTCTGGCCTCCAGCAGTCCTCCAAGTGCCAGAAACCTGGGAAGTCCCTGCCTCCACCTGCTGTCACTCAGTGTGATATGCTCAACAGATTATGACCCCGAGGCTACTCTAGAACTAGGTCGCACCGAGGTGTGTGTCTCTGGGCTGGCGGAGGATGTGGGTGAGCGCTTCAATGCCGGTTTCTGCAGATTCCTGTTCCATGGTTTCCTCAGGGCTGGAATCGAGGACCTGGCTCGTGGATCCCCTTGGCTGTTTCCCAGATGTGCCTGCGAAAGCAAGAAGATTTACTTAAATGCGCATAGTATTCAGAACAAAATAAATTAATTAATGGCACAAATAGAGGTTAATGGGTATGATCTTATAGCTATTACGGAGACGTGGTTACAAGGAGATCAAAGCGTGGAACTAAATATTCAAGGGTATGTGACTTTTCAAAAGGACTGGCAGGAAGGAAAGGGTGGTGGGGTAGCTTTGTTAGTATGAGATGGAATAAGTATGATAACATGAAATGATCTTGAATCGGAAGATGTAGAATCCATATGGGTGGAGGTAAGAAATAACAAGGGGAAGAAGACACTGGTAGGAGTAGTTTATAAGCCCTCTGATAGTAGCTATACTGTAGGGCAGAGAATAAATCAGGAGATAATGAGGGCATGTAAAAAAGGCAGTACAATAATCAAGGGTGACTTTAATCTTCGTGTAGATTGGGAAAATCAAACTGGCAGAAGTAGACACAAGCAAGAATTCATAGAGTGTATTTGGGACAGTTTCTTAGAACAATATGTTGTGAATCCAACCAGGGATCAGACTATTTTGGATCTGATAATGTGAAATGAGGCGGGTTTAATAAATCATCTCAGAGTAAAGGATCCTCTAGGAAACAGTGACCATAGTATGATAGAATTTAGCATTCAGTTTGAGAGTGAGAAACTTGGGTTGGAAACAATTGTGCTAAATGTAAATAAAGGCAATTACAATGCAATGAGGGCAGAGTTGGCTGGAGTGGACTGGGAAAGCAGTTTAGTAGAAAAAACAGTTGATGAGCAATGGCAGACATTTAAGAAAATAGTTCATGACTCTCAATGAAGATATATCCCAGTGAGAAAAAAGGATTCAAGGAAGGGGATAAACCAACCATGGTTAACCAAGGAAGACAAAGACAGTATCAAATTGAAAGAAAAAACATACAATGTGGCAAAGATTAGTTGTAGGCCAGAGGATTGGGAAAGTTTTTAAAACCAACAAAAGATGACCAAAAAATAATAAAAGAGGGAGAAAATAAACTTTGAGGGTAAACTAGCAATTAATATAAAAACAGACAGCAAGAGCTTCTTTAACTATACAAAAAGGAAGAGAGAGGTCAAAGTGAACATATGTCCTTAGAGAATGAGGCTGGGGAAATAATAATGGGGAACCAGGAAATGACAGAGGAGTTTAATAAATAGTTTGTTTCAGTCTTCACGGTAGAAGATACTAATAGCATTCCAAAAATACTAAATAATCAAGGGGCAAATGAGGGGGAGGAAATAAATGCAATAACTATCACTAGAAAAAAAGTACTAGGGAAACTAATGGGGCTAAAGACCGATTCGTCCCTTGGACCTGATGGGTTGCATCCTAGGATATTAAAGGAAGCTGCTACAGAGATAGTGGATGCACTGGTAGTAATCTTCCAAGATTACTTAGATTCTGGAAAAGTCCCAGAGGATTGGAGAACGGCCAATGTAACACCCTTATTCAAAAAAGGAGGGAGACAAAAAACAGGTAACCATAGGACAGTCAGCTTAACATCTGTCATTGGAAAAATGTTGGAGTCTATTATAAAGGATGCAGTAGCAGAGCATTTAGAAATACATAATCTAATCAAGCAGAGTCAGCATGGCTTCATGAAGGAGAAATCATGCCTAACAAATTTATTAGAATTCTTTGAGGAGGTAACAAGCAGGATAGATAAAGGGGAACCAGTGGGTGTAATATATTTGGATATCCAAAAGACGTTCGATAAGGTACTGCACATCAGGCTACTTAATAAGTTAAGAGCCCATGGTTTTGGGAATATTATATTAGCATGGATAGAGGATTGGCTAACTAATAGAAGACAGAGAGTGGGATAAGGAGGGCATTTTCAGGATGGCAACCTGTAACTAGTGGAGTGCCACAGGGATCAGTGCTGGGGCCACAATTATTTACAATATATATTAATGACTTGGTTGAGGGAAATGAATGTACTTTCGCCAAGTTTGTGGATGACACTAAAGATAGGTGGGAAGGCAAGTGGTGAGGATGACACAAAGGGTCCACAGAGGGATATAGTCAGGTTAAGTGAGTTGGCAAAAGCTTGGCAGATGGAATATAATGTGGGAAAATGTGAGGTTATGCATCTTGGCAGGAAGAAAAGAGGAGCTGAATATTATTTAAATGGAGAAAGACTGCAGAAGGCTGCAGCTCAGAGGGATTTGGGAGTCCTTGTGCATGAATCCCAAAAAGCTAACATACCAATTCAACAGGTAACATGGAAGGCAAATGGAATGTTGGCCTTTATTTCAAAGGGAATGGAGTGTAAAAATAGGGAAGTCTTGTTAAAACTATACAAGGCACTAGTTAGGCCACATTCTAGAATACTATGAACAATTTTGGTCCCCTTATCTAAGGAAAGATATACTGGCATTGGAGGCAGTCCAGAGAAGATTCACTAGATTGATCCTTGGTATAGAGGGATTTTTTTATGAGGAGAGGTTGAGTATGTTGAGTAAACTCATTGGAGTTTAGAAGAATGAGAGGCAACCTTATTGAAACATTTAAGATTCTTAGGGGACTTGACAAGGTAAATGCTGAGATGTTGTTTCCCCTTGTGGGAGAGTCTAGGACCAAAGGGTATAATCTCAGAGTAAGGGGGTGCCCATTTAAAACAGAGATGAGGAGGAATTTCTTCTCTCAGAGGGTAGTGAATCTGTGGAATTCTTTATCGCAGGGGGCTGTAGAGGTTGGGTCGTTAAGTATATTCAAGGCCGAGGTAGACAGATTTTTAATCAGTAAAAGAATCAAGGGTTATGGGGAAAAGGCAGGAAAGTGGAGTTGAGGATTATCAGATTAGCCATGATCTCATTGAATGATGGAGCAGACTCAATAGGCCAAATGGCCTACTTCTATTCCTACGTCTTATGGTCCTACAGTCTTATTAGAATATGGCATATATCGACAGCTGGCTTCAGATACTTGGCATGAATATTACTGTCAAACCCAGGCAGCATTTATCTCTCCTGAACTAATTTGAAGTTAAGCACTAAGTGGCTGTTTGGAAGGTAAATTAATCATGTAATCAGCAGCTGGAGCATGGGGATGATCAGTAAGTCAATGCCAACTCCATAGGAACACTTTGTACTTTGTTTTAATGACACTTTTAAGCAAAGGGCATGACTTTTAAGCAATTTTTCTTGTTGATGCAGACATATTTATAGATGAAAGCAGGAATGTAACATAGAAAAACATGTACTGTGACTAAATATTTCGTAGTTCAGTGCAAAATTCATGCAAACATGCGAGTTAGGAGCAGGAGTAGGCCATTCAGTCCTTTGAGCCTGGTCTGCCATTTGGTAAAATCATGGCTGATCTGATTGTGGCCTCAGCTCCACTTTCCTGTCTGCCCTCATAACCTTTGACTCCCTTGTTAGTCAACAGTCTATCTAACTCTGCCTTAAAAATATTCAATGACCCAGCCTCCACCGGTCTACGGGGGAAGAGAATTCCACAGACTCACAACCCTTTGAGAGAAAAAATATCTCCTCATCTCCAGCTTAATTGGGAGACCCCTTATTTTTAAACTGTGTCCCCTTGTTCTAGACTTCCCAACAAGGGGAAGCATCCTCTCAACATCCACCCTGTCAAGTCCCCTCAGGACCTTATATGTTTCAATAAGATCACCTCTCAGTCTTCTAAACTCCAATGGATACAGGCCCAACCTGTCCTCAGAAGATAAGTCCTTCATCCCAGGAATAAGTCGAGTGAACATTCTCTGAACTGCTTCTAATGTAATGACGCCCTTTCTTAAATTAGGAGACCAAAATGCAGTACTCTTGATGTAGTCTCACCAATGCCCTCTACAACTGTAGCAAAGCTTCCCTACTTTTATATTCCATCCCCCTTGCAATAAATGACAACATTCCATTTGCATTCCTAATCACTTGCTGTATGTGCATACTAACTTTTTGTGATTCATGTACCAGGATACCCAGATCCCTTTGTACCACAGAGTTCTGCAATCTCTCCCTATTTAAATAGTATGCTGCTTTTCTATTCTTCCTGCCAAAGTGGAGAAGTTCATATTTTCCCATATTATACTCCATCTACCAAATTTTTGCCATTCACTTAACCTATATACATGCCTCTGTAGACTCTGTATGTCCTCCTTATAACTTAGCAACCACACATGGGAGAGATGGTGGCATAGTGGTATTGCCACTGAACTAGTAATCCAGAGACTAGGGTTATGTTCTGGGGGACCTAGGTTCAAATCCCACCATGGAATTAAAAGTCCAATGATGGCCATGAAACCATTGGTGTAAAAACCCATCTGGTTCACTGGAAGGAAATCTGACATCTTTACCTTGTCTGGCCTTGACTCCAGATCCAGAGCAATGTGCTTGCCTTCTGAAATGGCCTAACAAACCACTCAGTTCAATCAAACAACTAGAAAGTCAATGAAGAATGAAACCTGTCACTGAAACAACAATGGTAAACACAGGCCTGTCAACCTTGAAAAGTTCTCCTTACTAATATTTGTGGGCTTGTGCCAAGCTACTGTCTCACAGGCTAGTCAAGCATAGTTATACTCACGGAATCAGACCTTACAGACAGGATAGATGGCAGCAAAGTGGTGTTCAGTCGAGAGGGATTCTGGGAGTCCTCAACATTGACTCCAGATCTCATGAAATCAGGCCAAATATGGGCAAGGAAACCTCCTGTTGATTACCATGTACCACCCCCACCTTTCTGCCTCGAATCAGTACTCCTCCATGTTGAACACCACTTGGTAAGGGTGCAGAATGTACTCTGGGTGGGGGACTTCAATGTCCATCACCGAGTGGCTCGGTAGCACCACTACAGACCAAGCTGGCCAAGTCCTAAAGGACATAGCTCCTAGACTGGGTCTGCAGCACGTGGTGAGGGAACCAACAACAGGGAAAGTTATATTGACCTCATCCTCACCAACCTATCTGTCGCAGATGCAACTGTCAAATGACAGCACTGGTAGGTCTGACCACCGCACAGTCCTTGTGGAGGTGAAGTCATCATCTTCACATTGTGGATACCCTCCATCGTGTTGTGTGGTACTACCACCATATCTAAATGGGATAGTTTTGAAACAGATCTGCTGGGCAATGGGCAACTATGTGAGGCAGCAGCAGAATTGTACTCAACCACAATCTGTAACCTCATATACCTCACTCTACCATTACCACCAAGCCAGGGGATCAACCCTGGTTCAATCAGGAGGGCGTGCCAAGAGCAGTACCAGGCATGCCCAAAAATGAGATGGCAACCTGGTGAAGCTACAACACAGGACGACTTGCATGCCAAACAGCATATGCAGCAAGTGATAGACAGAACAAAGTGATTCCACAACCAGTGAATCAGTTCTAAGCTCTGCAGTCCTGACATATCCATCCATGAATGGCAGTGGACAATTAAACAACTCACTAGAGCAGGAGGAGGAGGAGGCTCCACAGATATCCCCATCCTAAATGATGGCTGAAGCATTTACAACAGTCTTCAGCCAGAAATGTCGAGTGGATGATCAATCTCAGCCTCCTCCTGAGGACCCCAACATCACAGATGCCAGTCTTTAGCCAATTCAATTCACTCCACATGATATCAAGAAACAGCTGAAGGGACTGGATACTGCAAAGGCTATGGGCCCTGACAACATTCCGCAATGGTACTGATGACTTGTGCTCCAGAACTTGGCGCACTGCCGGCCAAGTTGTTCCAGTGCAGCTACAACACTGGTATCTACTCAGCATTGTGGGAAATTGCCCAGGTATGTCCTCTATACAAAAAGCAAGTCAATTCCAACCCAGACAATTACCACCCCATCAGTCTACTCTCAATCATCAGTTAAAGTGATGGATGGGGTCATCAACAGTGCTGTCAAGCAGCACTTGATTAGCAATGATCTGCTCACTGAAACCCAGTTTGGGTGCTGCCAGGGTCACTCAGCTCCTGACCTCATTACAGCCTTGGTTCAAACATAGACAAAAAGGCTGTACTCCAGAGGTGAGGTGAGAGTGACTCCCCTTGACACCAAGGCAATATTTGACCGAATGTGGCATCAGGGATCACTAGCAAAACTGGAGTCAGGGATGAACTCTCCACTGGTTGGAGTCATACCTAGCACAAAGGAAGATGGTTGTGGTTGTTAGAGGTTAATCATTTCAGTTCCAGGACATCACTGCAGGAGTTCCTCAGGGTAGTGTCTTTGGCCCAATCATCTTCAGCTGCTTCATCAATGGCCTTCCTTCCATCATAAAGTCAGAAGTGGGGATGTCACTGATGATTGCACAATGTTCAGCACCATTCGTGACTCCTCAGATACTGAAGCAGTCCATGTCCAAATGCAGCAAGACCTGGACAATATCCAGGCTTGGACTGACAAGTGGCAAGTAACATTCACGCAACACAAGTGCCAGGCATTGACCATCTCCAACAAAAGAGAATCTAACCATTACCCCTTGACATTCAATGGCATTACCATCACTGAATCACCCACTATCCAACATCATTGAGGTTACCATTGACCAGAAACTAGTCGACTAGCCGTATAAATACTATGGCTACAAGAGCAGGCCAGGGGCTAGGAACCCTGCAGCAGGTAACTCACCTCCTGACTTCCCAGAGTCTGTCCACCATCCACAAGGCACAAGTCAGTAGTATGTTGGAATACTGTCCACTTGCCTGGATGAGTGTAGCTCCCAAAACACTCAAGAAATTTGACACCATCCAGGACAAAGCAGCCCGCTTGATTGGCATCCTATCTACAAACATTCACTTCCTCCACCACCGATGCACAATGGCAGCAGTGTGCATCATCTACTAGATGCACTGCAGGAACTCACTAAGGCTCCTTAAACAGCACCCTCCAAACCCACAACCACTATCATCTAGAAGCACAAGGGCAGCAGACACATGGAAACACCACCACCTGCAAGTTCCCCTCCAAGCCACTCACCATTCTGACTTGGAAATACATCACTGTTCCTTCACTGTCGCTGGGTCAAAATCCTGTAACTTCCTCCCTATCAGCACTGTGGGTGTACCTACACCACATGGACTGCAGCAGTTCAAGAAGGCAGCTCGCCATCACCTTCTTAAGGGCAATTAGGGATGTACAGTAAATGCTGGCCTAGCCAGCGATACCCACATCCCATGAATGAATAAAAAAAAATTCAGCCCAAGTCATTGATGTAGATTGTAAAAAGTTGAGGCCCCAGCACTGACCCCTGTGGCACTCCACTTGTTACATCTTGCCAACCCAAAATGACCCATTTTTGCCTCCTCTCTGTTTCCTGTTTGCTAACCATTCCCCTATCTATGCTAATATGTTAGCCTCAACACCAGGAGCTCTTATTTTATGTTGTAACCTTTGACGTGGCACCTTGCCAAATGCCTTCTGGAAATCCAAGTGCACCACATCTACAGGTCCCACTTTATTGATGTTGATTTTAATTTCCTCAAAGAACTCTCAAAAATTAATCAAACATGATTTTCCCTTCACAAAACAATGGACGAAATTTTCCGGTCCCGTTGTGGTGGGGGCGGGGCCAGAAAATGCGGTGGTTCTTTCTGGCCCATGTTGACTCTGCCTGATTGCAGTGAGATTTTCTAAGTGGCCTGTTATAACCCAATTAATAACAGATTCCAAAATGTTCCATATGACAGGTGTTAGGCTAACTAGCCTGTAGTTTCCTGCTTTCTGTCTCCCTGCTTTCTTAAATGGCGGAGATACATTCGCTGTTATCCAATCTGATGGAACCTTTCCAGAATATAAGGAATTTTGGAAAATCCAAACCAATGCACCTTTCTTCAAACACTAATTATCACAACTCATTAAAGGCCCTGACGTTGTCAATGATGTCCAACTGGTCTAGTCCTTAACTAAACATCTCATCGTGCATTTGGCAATGCAACATTTTCTGGGTACTGCCCTAGAGTGTTCATCTGGATTATGTACTCAAGTTTAAGGTTTGGTATACAAATGCATAACCTTCTGAGCCAGATGATAGAGTGCTGCCAACTGAGTCGGACTGATACACTGGGTCAGCTGTCCACTTGATGTTGGGTTAGCTCTTGCTTGCCAGACAGTGGCGGGAGCATTACAATTGTCATAAATAGCTCTCACCTAGGCAGGGAAAGGAAATTAGCCAAAATTCTTGCTTGTAATCATAATACACTGACTTCCTAGGGAAGGACCCCCGGTGTGAATGCCAGCTGAGGTTCGGATTAGATTTATCTCTGGCTGCTCGACCCCTACCCCAACCCCCTAATCAAATTGTCTTCCAAAAACTTGTGCATATCAATAATGGCCTTTTGGGTGAGGCAGCTGAAGACCACTGATACCTGTAGTACAGAATCCCAGGCGGGAGGCAAGGGCTGCAGCATGAGAGTGAAGAAAATGATGAAGAAATTATATCCTATGGTTTCCCAATAATTTTTTAAAACCTATTTCACTGAATGAGAAACTCATGGGCTCAGGTGAAACACCAGTTTTACACACAGGCCAATATTAATTAGTGGTTTACCCAAATCTGTAAGTTTCCCATTGGATGGGTTCAGTTAAAATTTCCCCCGTGGTGCCATTTTGAACAAGACAAACCAAGAGACCTAGGTTCAAGTCTTGATCTACATTAAATTAGAAAGAAAGACTTACATTTATATAGCACCATTCGCAACCTCAGAACATCCCAAAGTGATTTACAGCCAGTTAAGTATTTTTGAAGCATAGTCACTGTTGTAATGTAGGAAACGCAGCAACCAATTTGCACACAGCAAGCACCCACAAACAACAATACCTAGTTGATCTGTTTTTAGTGATGTTCATTGAGGAGTAAATATTGTCCAGAACAAGTTAGCTGATCTTAGCTTGGAAGCATGGGGAGAATACATTGCTAAGGGATGGGCAAAGGAAGCTGCTCAGTATCCCTGCTTCTGATTGTTATCTAGAGGAAGCTAGAAAAGCAAAGGGGAGAAAGAAACAGAATCATATGCTGATGGGGTGAGATGAAGTAGATAAGAGGAGGTTTTTGCTGAACAAAGACCAATTGGGCCAAATGGCCTGTTTCCGTGCTCATCTGTGATGTTCCCACTGTCAAAAGTCTTGCCAACACACACAAAGTATTTCATGAGGCATTGGTGAATGGCCAACAACTTTGGAACTGTACTCTTGTATGCTTTAGTCCCTTCAGGATGAGAAGGGAACAAGGGTAGGGGGTGGGTGTGGGGTTGGTGAAGGGAGAGGGGTTTGAATTATAACATGTATTTAATGTTTATTTGTATGTACCATGTCCAATCTAAATTAAGATGATATCAGGTACATTTAGTACAAGACATGTAACACTGCGCATAAACTTGTTTCTTTATTTTTTACGTGCATTCCATGAAGTTTTGTAAGCAATAAAGTCATGAATGTCAAGGGCCTTGCTTGCGGCTGAACATCCACTTGCCTGGATGAGTGCAGCTCCCACAGCACTCAAGAAGCTTGACACAATCCAGGACAAAGCAGCGCGCTTGATTAGCACCACTTGAACAAATATTCACTCCCTCCACCACTGATGCACAATAGCAGCAGTGTGTACCATCTACAAGATGCACTGCAGGAATTTACCAAGGCTACTTCGACAACACCTTCCAAATCCATGACCACTAAAATATAGAAGGACAAGGGCAGCAGATAGATGGGAACACCACCACCTGGAAGTTCTCCTCCAAGCTACTCACCATCCTGACTTGGAAAAATATTGCCGTTTCTTCACTATCGCTGGGTCAAAATCATGGAACTCCCTTCCTAACAGCACTGTGTGTGTACCTATACCACATGGACTGCAACGGTTCAAGATGGCAGCTCACCACCACCTTCTCAAAGGCAATTAGGAATAGGCTATAAGTGCTGGCCCCACTAGCAAAGTTCACATCCCATGAATGAATTTAAAAAAACATTCTAAAGGGAAATGCAGAGATGGGTAGTGAGATTCGTCCATTTGCAGTGTCCAAGGTTCTAGTGATGGTTGAGATGAGCAGGAAAGAATGATGTTGATGAGGCCAGTCCTCGGTCGGTGTACTGGGTAAGAATGTTGACAAGAGAAGAGGATAGGGCAATTGGTGGTGTAGATTATAAGGAGGCAGCAACAGCTGTCTTGATGGGTCATTTGGAAAATGTTAAGAGTGACTCAGAGAGTTTATATGGGATATTCAAGATTGGGATACCAGAAGAATAATGAAGGATTGAGGTAGAGTTAGGGGTCGTCAAAGTACCCCAGGGGGAAGAAATGAAAAATGGTATGACTGGGTGACTGGAAAGTGAGAAGACAGGACAGAAAGGAGCAAAAGAAATACAAAATTAATTAACATGGAGCCAGAAAAGGCAGTCAAAATATGCACTCTGAAGCTTCTGGTAGCAATGAGTTTAAAAGGTGATGTCCTTAGTCATAGCCTTTTGCTTACATTTATTGATTTTGGGTTGCTAGCTCTGCTCCCCCTGCTCTTTCCCCAAATTGCTGCAATATTTTTCCCCTTCAAGTATGTATCCAATTCTCTTTTGAAAGTTACTATTGAATTTGCTTTCACCATACTGTCAGGCAGTGCATTCCAGATCAAAAGGACTCGTTGCATAAAATAATTTCTCCTTGTTTCCCCTATGGATTTGTTGCCAATTATCATAACAATAATCATGATGTTGAAGCCCATTAGTACATATTCACTAAGCACGTTAATTTGTCCTTATATATGCCACTCTGTATGTCTTCATGCAAAAGGCAGAGCAATCAGAGATTGCAACTCTTTGACTGAACTTGCAAGATGGCTCTTCTGGCTCCCAATCAAAAAAAACATACTCTGAAGAAGGGTCATATGGACTTGAAACATTAATTCTGTTTCTTGCTCCACAGATGCTGTCAGACCTGCTGAGTTTCTCCAGCATTTTGTTTTTATTTTAAAAAAACACAGCCTCATCCACTCAGCACGATATAGATAGAAAGTATGAAGAGAACACTGAAAGGGAAACATGTGCACTGGAGAACAGGAATGGAGGAAGAAGAGGAGGCCCCTCATTAGTGGAAGAAAGTGTTTCCTCCATCAGCTGAACCAGGTATCCATGACTCTGCATTGAAAGGAAGAATGCTTTCAGAGTGTGACAGATTATCATGGCACCCACGCACAGAAGAAGAATGTGGAATTTCTCACCAAGCCATCTTCAAGGAAGATGAATTAAAGAAGCATAGGCTTCTAGATGACCTACCAGGAATGTCACTTGCGCTGGAACACTGCAGCAGGCCGAGGACAGAATTGAGCTTCACTGGAACACTGCAGGTGTCCTCGATCAGTCTGCTTCAGTGCTATGTGAAGCTCAATGCAAGTTTGATGAACAGCGTCTCATCTTCCGATTAGGTACTTTAGAGCCTTCTGTAATCAATAATTTCAGACTATGAGCTCTGCCCCCATTTTGATTCCCTTTTTTTGCCATGTGCTGATCTGAATCTTGTTTTTCATGTTTTTGCTTTTACTCAGAGATGTTCATTATTCTGCCATTCACACTCACTCTGGACAAATGCTTTGTTTCTTTACTACAACCATTACCACTCCCTTTGCCTTTAGTTCCAAGATATCTTTGCCATTTAATCTCTCCTGCCCTCTACCCAACCCAGACCTTCCCTTTTGTTCTTCCTTCTCTAACCTCTATGAACCAAATAAACCCATCACATTTCTACCTCCTTTCAGTTCCAAAGAACAGTAATGTTTGACTTAAAATGTTATCTCTATTTATCTCTCCACATATGCTGCCAAATCTGCTGAGTATTTCCAGCACTTTCTGTTTTATTTCTAATGTTCTGGGTAGTTCTAATCTTTTAATAATTACATCGATCTGTTTGGTGACTGCACTTTTAGTCACTCTATGCTTATAGTCATTTGGTCGTATAGCACTTGAGTATTGTTGAGAAAAGAGACATGCTGTCGAAGCTTTTCGCCTTATATTCATCAGGATAGAATTCACAATACCAATTGTAAAGGGACCAACAATTTATACAGCATGAGAAGAGAGTGTTGATTGGTTGGCAAGTGGACTTCTAGCACACATGTGGTACCAATGAATGTGAATTATTGTGAGTGGCAGAAATATTCTACACTTGTAAGGGCAGCTTTTTTTATGAGGCCCACTTCTGGAATGCTAGATTGACCTAAGTTAATTATAAAATCAAGAGTGAAGGTTATGGCATACATAATGAGCTGAATTTAAAAAGTAAGATCTTTATAAATCATTGTTTAGGCTACAGCTTAAAGAAAGACTTGCATTTATATAGGGCCTTTCATGATCACAGGGCATCCCAATGTGCTTCACGGCCTATGAAATATTTTTGAAGTGTGGTCACTGTTCTAACATGGCAGCCAATTTGCGAACAGCAAGTTCCCCCAAACAGCAATGTGACCATGTTTTTGTTATGTTGATAGAGCAATAAAAATTAGCTCAGACACCATGTAGAATTCCTTTGTTCTTTGAAATAGTGCAATGGGATCTTTTACGTACATCTGAGAGGGCAGATTTAACCTCTCATCGGTTTAACTTCTCATCTGAAAGTATCCCCGGCAGGGCAACACTCTCTCATACTTATTATGACGCAGCCGATGGTAAAGGCTGAGCTGTTCAAATCCCAGAGGGAAACTTGAAACAACTGTCATAACCCATTCTTGCAATTTGTATGTTTTGAGATGCAGGCTTTGAATTCAGTAGCAATAAGACCACCGAGTCACAAGAGGTTTTTTATAAAACTAAATTACACATTTATTAATGCAAAAAAGATTGTGAACACATACATATGTCTACAAAATTACTACTATAATAACTACAAGAATCCCCTAATTAATCTGACTCTCAGTTATACCCCTGTTAAGGCAACAGTAAATCGCATAGATTTAAACAGACACCTGGCAAAGCACACCCTGGACAGTGGCATTCAAAATAAGTTTCTTTCAGCTCTGGGTCCTTTCAGACAGCAGCTTCAAGCTTACAGGCTGGAGGTTTCTCACACTTGTTCAATCTTGAAATGCCTCTACCTTATACACAATCTCATTTCTCCTTTATACATATCTTTTTCTTTGAATGTAAATTTTCCATTGTAACACTAGGCTTTTAACTTTACCTCTCCTAACAATAACATCCTTTCATCCCACCAATTTTATTAGTAAGCTGAAAAAAAAACACATTTCTTGGTGTCTTCTAGCTAGGTGTAAGATTTCACCCTCAGTCTTGAATGGTTTCTTTTAACAAATGCAAATTAACACTTTACCTTCTACCCTCCCTACCTTTACCTAACTAACATCTCAAAACTACTTTACATCAAAGCACCCAAACTAGCTGGCTTTAGCCGAGTTAGGGCACAAACCCCACTAGAACTCTATTTTAAAAAAATAATTTCCAATAACATTATAGACATTAATATCTCTTCATGACACACTATGTCAGCCTTGATATTTGTGCTGAAGTCCTTAAGCTGGAGTTAATGCACCCCCGCCGGCAGATCGAAGGCGGGGCAGCACATTAAATCCAGTGGGCAGCCTGCCCACCAGCCCAACACCGCCCCCAACACAACTATACTAGTGGCAGGGTAGATGCCGGGCAGCCTGCCCACCAGTGGGCTGATTGAGGCCCTTAACTGGGCAATTAATGTCCACTTAACAGTCTCATTCCACCACTTCCAAAACTTAACAGGCAGCAGGAGAGGCCCACACCAAGTGGCTAACTTGGCCAGTTTCCCTGCGTGGGCTGGTGGTGAGCAGTGGGACTCCCACCTTAACTGGCCCCCTGGTCCCATTGGAGGCTCCCCCAAGGTGTAACCTTCCCTAGGTTGCCTTCTCCCCATGATCTCTCAAACACCAGCCTGTATCCCCCTCGCTGGCCCCATAACACTTAAAAAGTTCCAATTTATCACAACTCTCCTCCTCATTTTCTGGGTGCAGTACTGGCATTGGCCACCACGCTACCAGTGGCGTACACTACGGTCTCTGATTGGCCGGCAGCGCTGTGAAGCAGGACTTCCTGTCCCTGAGGGGGTAGAAATCCCACCTCCAGCCTATAAAGGGCCAATTAACTGTTAAAGGATTGTGAGGTAGCTGGTCTTCCCCTCGGCGGGTTCCCCTCTGAAATTTTGGCCAGGGAGGCAGGATCCACGCACCCTATCTAATTCAGCCCATAGAGTTGGACTTAAACCCACAACTTTCTGACTCAGATCGAGGCAAAAGTGCTACTCACTGAGCCACACTCCGGGCACTATACTTTACAAAAGGTGTCAATTGGAGATGGTGTAGAGGAGATTTACCAGAATTGTGCCGGGGTATGGAACTTTAGTTATGTGGAGAGACTAGAGAGGCTGGGATGGTTCTCATTAGAAGTTAAGGGGAGATCTAACAGAAGCCTTCAAAAATCATGACTGATAATTGATAGGCTAAATAAGGGGCATCTGTTTCCAGTGGCAGAAGGGTTAGTAATTAAAGGAAGCAGATTTAACATAATTGGCAAAGTTTTTACTTGGCAAATTGTTATCATCTAGAATGCACAACCTGATAGCATGGTTCAATAATAACTTTTGAAAGGGAATTTGATCAATACTTGAAGGGGAAGATTTAGTAGTGTTGTGTATTTTATATCACAAATCTATGAAGAGATGACTCTAAATTCTACAGTGCCTAGTCATGCTTCTTGTTCTAGCTTCCAGCTCTTTCTATAGTTCGTTAACTTTTCTCTGAACTTTAACTAATGAAATACAGTGACCATTAATAGTAACCAGACTCACATAGTCAACCACAGAACAATTGAACCATTGAACACCGCAAATAGGGATGTGTGGAAAGGGCAGGAGAGTAGAACTAATTGGATAACTCTTTAAAGAGCTGACACAGGCAGGATGGGCTGAATGGTCTCATTCTATGCTGTATGATCCTATGATTCTGTTGTAAGGAGGCTAGGGACAACCAGAGGGCTAACTTGCCTTGTAGCCAAACTCAGCAACTGTAATGTGAGGTCTCCAGCAACTTCTGCATCGACATGTTTGTTTTCTGTGGGTACCCTCTAATCAAAGATGTAAAACTAAGATTCTGGCATTTGAAACTTTAATTAATGACACAGAGGAAATGAGTTAAAAAATTGGTCTTGGGCAGTTGGGTTATATGGGTGGTATTATATTGGCAGCCTGGTATACACTGACAGATATATTCAGTTTTGGTCTCCTTATTTAAGGAAGAGCATAAATGTGTTGGAGGCAGTTCAGAGGAGGTTTGCTAGATTGATACATGGAATGGTTTGGTTGTCTTATGAGGGAGGGTTGGGCAGACTGGGCTTGTTTCCACTGGAATTTAGAAGAGTGAGGTGTGACTTGATTGAAGTATATAAGATGCTGAATGGTCTCGACAAGGTGAACTTGGAAAGGATGTTTCCACTTGTGGGTGAGTCCAGAACTAGGGAGCACTGTTTTAAAATTAGGTGTCGCCCTTTTAGGACTTAGAGAATTTTTTCTCTCAGAGGACTGTGCAACTTTGGAACTCTCTGCCTCAGAAAGCAGTAGAGGTGGTGTCATTGAATATCTTTAAGGCAGAGGTAGTTAGATTCTTGTTAGGCAAGGAAATCAAAGGTTATCAGGGGTAGATAGAAATGTGGAATTTGAAACACAAACAGATCAGCCATGATCTTATCGAATGGCAGAGCATGCTTGAGGTGCCAAATGGCCTACTTCTGCTCCGATTTCATATGTTGTATATTCAGCTACATTGAAGTTAATTGAACTGGATACAAGGTATGTGCAGTTCTGGCCATCATGCACCACAGGAAAGATGTGATTGTACTAGAGAGGGTACAGAAGAGTTTAATTAGACATTTCCTGGATTGGAGAATATTAGCTATGAGGAAAGATTGGAAAGGCTAGGGTTTCTGTAGAACAGAAGAGACTGAGTGGAGACCCAATTGAAGTATATAAAATTATGAGGGGTCTAGATTGAGTGGATAGGAATGTCCTATTTCCCTCGGTTGCAGGGTCTGTAACAAGGGGGCATTGATTGGGGGTAAGAGGTAGGAGGTTTTGAGGGGACTTGAAGCTTTTTTTGGGGGGTGTGGGGATCTGGACCTCACAGGCTGAAAGGGTGGTAGAGATAAAAACACTAATTGAAAATGCACTTGGGTATGCAGTTGAAGTGCAGTAGCCTACAAGACTACAGATCAAGAACTGGAAAGTGAGATTAGGCTGGATGGCTAAAAGTCAGCTGGCATGAACATGATGGGCTGAATGGCCTTCTGTGCTGTAAATAACTATAATTTCAATGATTCTATGAAGAGGCTGCCAATGTGAAATTGCCCAAGACAATTTCTACCATGTATCTCCTAGCTGATCTCTGCAACACTAGTATTCAATACTCACCTTAAAGCAACACTTGGGCAACTAACCTGTCACAATGCACTCTCCTTAAGGGGTTTCTAATCAACATTTTGCACTATTGCTGCCCAGCTCTCCTAACACTGATTATTTACATAAATAACTCCTTCCTCAATTTTAACAGGCTGATTAAAATCTCAGTTTTGAAGTCAGCCATCACAAGCCGGGCTGTACGGGTTTCAATTTCACAGGTTTCAAGGCACATTTGCAAGATATTGAAGGGCAGCCTATGATTGGAATGACACTGTGGGCGGAACTGGAGAACAGTGCTAAATACCTAACTCAGCAACATTCAAGCTTACTTTCTTGAGAGATCTGGCACAGAGATTGTACATTTTTAACAAAACTCTCGAGACCGGATATGTCAGAGTGTAATCTCTATACGGTTTATGTACTAATATTTTTTTTGGTTGTATTTACAATTTCCAGAATTCGAGATTGCTGGAAGCCTCAGCTTCAGTACGGGAAATTTCTAATTCGGGACGAGTCTGTAACATATGTCTCAGCTAAGATTGGATGGTTTCTAATGGAGCTGCCATCGTTTCTTGTACCTGTGCTATTGCTTTATCGATCGGGTAGCCTGGACAGCATGGGGAGCAAACTCCTCTCGTTTATGTTCTGTGCGCACTACTTTCATAGGTAAGTCTAATTGAAACTGCTCTTTGGATTGAAAGTTAGTGTAAAAATATTTTGAGAACTTTTTTTTTATTTGCTTTTGGTAAATAAATTGCAAGTTAAAACAGAATTGAATGTCATACATTCATGTCATAACTACATAGGTTGCAGTATACCCTGTACCAGTAACACCCAACACAAAGTATTCACCTCAGTATGTGGATTAAACTTTAAAATTGCAGGTTTTAAAATAACCTTTTATTGTTTTATTTCAATCAGTTGTTTAGGGTCTTGTTCAAAATCACCCTGACTTTCATGTGACGGGACTTGAACTGAAGTCCCGTCTACTCCATCAGATGGTTGTAAAATAACCCATTCAGCAATTTGAAGAAGAACTGGAGAGTTCTGCCCGGTGTCCTGATCCATATTTTATTCCGTGTTTGTAAAACAGATAATGGGCCAAATGATTCCTGGAGCAATAAAAGTAAAATACTGCAGATGCTGGAGATCTGAAATACAAACGGGAAATGCTGGTAAAACTCAGCAGGTCTGGCAGCTTCTGTGGAGACAGAAACAGAGTTAATGTTTCGAGTCCGCATGACGCTTCTTCAGAGCTCGAAATGTTAACTCTGTTTCTCTCTCCACGGATGCTGCCGGACCCGCAGAGCATTTCCAGCATTTCCTGCTTGCATTTCGGAAGCTCCTGGAAGATTGAAGATATATGCCATTTTGCAGGCCAATCTTCCCATTGCAATCATATGTCAAAAACTTCTGGGAAAATAATTTGAAAATGCTGCAGAGAGCACAGATAAATGTGTAGTAGTGCATTTTGGTAGGAAGAATGGGGAAGTCACTTATCTCTTGGAAGGTGCAGTCCAGGTGGGGCAGGAACAAAGGGATCGCGGAGTACAAATACATCAATCACTAAAACTTATGTCACAGGTCAGCAAGACTATAAAAAAGCAAACCAAACACTAGGCTTCATTTCTGGAGGGATAGAATTGAAAAGTAGGTTATGCTAAACCTGTATTATACCCTGGCTATACCACACTTCCAGTACTGAGGCACTGGAGAAGGTGCAGGGGAGATTTACAAGGATGATCTCAGAAATCTGAGGGCATACATATTCGGAAAAGATTGACAGGCTGGGTCTCTTTTGGAAAAAAGGGGAGGCCAGACGAGCAGATGAGGGAGGAGGGGATAGAGGGTTACGCTGACAGATTTAGATGAGGTAAGACAGGAAGAGGCTCGAATGGAGCATAAAAGCTGGCATGCACAGGTTGGGCTGAATGGCCTGTTTCTTTATGTATATCCTATGTAATCCTACATAGTGGTTAATCCGGGGCATCAGAAATGGAAGAGCCCTGAAGAAGAGTCATACAGGCTCGAAACGTTAACTCTGGGCAGAATTTTGCCCTTGTCGGGCTGGCTCGTTGGGGGTGGGCGGGGTCGGCCAGGAAGCCGACTGCCACCCACAATTGGGGCTGGACCGCGATTTCACACTGGCAGGCCAATTAAGGCCTGCCTAGCGTCAAACGCGAGCGGAGGCGCACCCTGTTTGGGGGGGGGGGGGGGGGGGGAGGGGGTGAGAGGAGGAAGCCGAGCGTGAACTTCACGCATGTGCGTGGGTATGTGCTGGACAAGCTCCCTGAGGCACAGAGCTGCCTCAGGAGAATGAACAGTTTTCAAATATAAAAAATAAACATGTTAAAAATATTATAAAACATGCCCCCTCATGTGACTCTCACATGAGCAGGGACATGTTATTAATTAAATTTTAAAATTTTGATTTTATTTTTATTTGCTGCTGGAAACCTCATCCCGCCCGTGGATGAGGTTTCCTAAAAAATGCAAAGGCCGCTTGGCCTTTTTGCCTGCCCGCCAACCATAAGGTTGGACGGGGCAGCGAAAAATCTCTCTCAATTAACTTTTTAATGGCCTTTTAATTGTTGGTGGGCGCACTGCCGACTCTGGCGCATGCCCGCTGACCGAAATATTGTGCAAGTGAGCGCTGATGTTGGGACGCTCGCCCAACGTCACCGTGTGTTATTTTACGCTCGGTTGGGTCGGGCACGTGCCTGCCCGCCAAGCTAAAAATCCTCCCCTCTGGTTCTCTCTCCACAGATGCTGCCAGACCTGCTGAGTTTTTCCAGCATTTTCTGTTTTTATTTCAGAAACAGAGCAGGCAATGGTTTACCCAATCTGTATTAATTGATTAGATAAGCAGAGCAAAATTGGCATGAGCTGGAGGAATTTTTAACCTAACCTGTTTATTGGGAAACTGACTGGACCAGTTACAACCCACTCGATTTTAACTTCTATACAAGCCAATGGAGAATAACACCAGGTAGGGTGTCAAACCAAAATTCCATGTGATCCTGTGTGATTTCTGCCCAATGGGATTAAAACTTGCAGAAAATTGTTTTAATTTATGGTCACGCACAGCTGATGCTTTCTGTTTCAGGCGGGTTCTAAGGTAGAGATTTTTTTAACCATGGGCAGAGTTTTCCGTTTTCCAGTCGGGCGGGCCAGACTGACTCGGTGGCGGGCGGGCAGGCGATTGCCGCTGAAGAAATGGGCTGTGCCGCCATTTTCCGCGGGCGGGCCAATGAAGGCCCGCCAGGCGGGTAAGCGACTCCCTTGGAGAACGGGAAAATAGTCGCGGGGCCGGGTGCCCTCAGACTGCCGGTTCCAATGGGGAACCGACAGCCTGTATAAAGAGTGGCCAGGCAGCCTGCTTGAGGCAGTGCACCATGGCCACTTGTGGAGAGAGGGAGGGAGGTGCGAGTGGAGGGGGCAGGCTGCAGGAGAGGCCAGTGGGGAGCCACTGTGCCCCCCCGATTTTCCGATGCATGCCTTGCTGTCCTCCTGCAAGAGGTGGGCATCCGTTGGCAACTTCTGTATCTGGAGGATGGGAGGAGGAGGGCCCCCCATGTCACCAGCCAGGCGTGGGAGGAGGTGGGTGATGCTGTAAGTGCCCGTGATGATGTGCGGCGCACTGGCACACAGTGCAGGAAACAATTCAATGATTTGCTGCGCTCTGGAAAGGTGAGTACCATGTCTGTCTCGGCTATTTGACCCAGAAGGCAGCCTTAGCCTTTGACCCCCCCGACCCCCCCCCAACCATGTCTTGCTGTCGTTACTGCAGAGGGCATCTGTCGCACGCTGGGTGGGCAAATGGGTACTGACCATGCTTACACCAGCCTTAGTGGTTGAGGAGAAGAAGGGTTCTCCCCGCAGCATATGTTGGTCTTTGTGGCATTTGAATAGTCTGGGGGCAACCTGCAGGGGAGGCAGCTAGACACATACTCAGAACTCCAACACATGTCATATTGATGGTAATGAGAGGTGTAAGGGCATCTTCTGCGGACCCTTGTACTTTGGACAACTCTTGTCCCTGTGCCCCGTGTGCCTGCGCCTGGCTTCCCAAAGGTGGCTCCCCTGAAGGATGATTGTCCAGTCCTGGCCTCCTCCTTATTCTATCCCTCCCTTCCTCCTCAGGGGAGCTGCCTCCAGTGGAGAGGTCAGAACCCATCCCCAGGCTAAATGGAAGCCTCCAGAAAGCTGCAGGCCCGAGAAAGATTACTGTCTGCAGACTGGTTTCAAAGTACACAAGAAGCTCTTGGAAATCGATGAGAACTACTAACAATCACACAGGCAACTTTTAAACACTTTCATCAATTAAAACTTCATCAAAAACATGAACAACCCCTCTGAGTCCACACATCCCGACATTGCAAAAGTTTTCTTAAATAATCTCCTACCCGCCTGCCTGTTTGGCCTGTGCGCCGACCTGAAGTTCGCATGGGCCCTTCAAAATCATACACAGTTGGCAAGTTAAGGGGCTTAATGGGCCCTTCAATTAATGGCGGGCGAACTGAGCACGCCCGCCCACCGAAATATTGCGATGGCGCGCACTGACGTCGGCACGCTCGCGCGACGTCAGCACGCGTCATTTTACGCGCTGACGTGCGGGCTACGCCATCCGCACAACAGCCAGAAAATTCTGGCCAATAATTTTAGGGGATGATGTTAGTAATTTAAGCTGCCTTAAAAACCTCAGAGGAAACAAACTCTGACTTTCATCAATTGTGTACAGTGCACGTTCGTGTCATATACCATGCACATAATACACAGTGAAAACTCACAATAATGGTCAGGCCAGAACTTGCTGAAATAGTGTGTGTTCTGAGGTACATTGTTTATCAGGTCTTCACACTCTCTATTTAACTTGCACTTTATGCACGCAAAAAGATGCTGGAAAGATCAATCCAGCTATGGCCTAGTGAGGTCAAAACTAAACCAGGGACCTTGCTCATGGCGGACTCAAATAGATTATCCTGAAGATCTACCACACGGCACCGCAGCATGAAGAGTTGGCACTAAAAACCACAACTTAGGTTAAAGCTTGGGTCAGGGTGGGGTATGTGAGCTGAAACTTCTGAGCTCACCTTAAATCAACTTTAGAATGTTTTAAAAGGTGCCCTGGTACATGAGTCACAAAAGGTTAGTGTGCAGGTACAGCAAGTGATTAGGAAGGCAAATGGAATGTTGTTGTTTATTGCAAGGGGAATGGAATATAAAAATAGTGCAGTTGTACAGGGCATTGGTGAGACCACATCTAGAGTGCTGTTACAGTTTTGGTCTCCTTATTTAAGTAAGGACATAATTGCATTAGAAGCAGTTCAGAGAAGGTTCACTCGACTGATTCCTGGGATGAAGGGATTATTTTATGAGGAAAGATTGGACAGGCTGGACCTTAATCTATTGGAGTTTAGAATGATGAGAGGTGATCTTATTGAAACATATAAGATTCTGAAGGGACTTGACAGGGTGGATGCTGAAAGGACGTTTGCCCGTGTGGGAGGGACTAGCACTAGGGGACACAATCTAAAAATAAGGGGCTTCCTATTTAAGACAGAGATGAAGAAATTTTTTTTCTCTTAGAGGGTCTTTAGTCTGTGGAATTCTCTTCCCCAGAGAGCTGTGGAGGCTGGGTCATTGAATATTTTTAAGGCAAAGGTAGATAGATTCTTGACTAACAAGAGAGTCAAAGGGTATGGGGGTAGGCAGGAAAGTGAAGTTGAGGGCACAATCAGATCAGCCATGATCTTGTCAAATGGTGGAGCAGGCTCAAAAGTATGATCATTTTATCTTTTTTTTTAACTCGTTCATGGGATGTGGGCATCGTTGGCTAGGCCAACATTTATTACCCATGCCTAATTGCCTTCGAGAAGGTGGTAGTATGCTGCCTTTCTGAACTGCTGCAATCCATGTGGTGTACGAACACCCACAGTGCTGTTAGGGAGGGAGTTCCAGGATTTTGATTCAGAGACAGTGAAAGAACAGTGGTATGGTTCCAAGTCAAGATGATGGTGTGTGGCTTGGAGGGGAACTTGCAGGTGGTGGTGTTCCCATGCATCTGCTGCTCTTGTCCATCTAGCTGGTAGAGATTGTGGGTTTAGAGGTGCTGTCGAAGGAGCCTTGGTGAGTTGCTGCAGTGCATCAGTGGATGGGGTTACAACCAAGCGGGCTACTTTGTTCTAGATGGTGTCAAGCTTCTTTAGTGTTGCTGGAGCTGCGCTCATCCAGGCAAGTGGGGAGTATTCCATCACACTCCTAACTTGTGCCTTGTAGATGGTGGACAGGCTTTGGAGAGGCAGGAGGTGACTCACTACAGAATTCCTGTGGAGCCTGATGTGCTTTGGTTGATGTTACAGCAGGGAGGTGAGAAATTGGAGGGGACCAAGGATAGATCCTTGGACAACGTTGTGCAAGTGGGAAGAGAAGCCTTTGTGAGTGATCGTCTGCCTGTAACTGGATAAATAAGAATGGAATGAGGTGAGAACAGTCCCATCCAGCAGCGCGACAGTGAAGAGACATTGGAGGAAGTTGGTGTGATCAACTGTTTCAAAGAATGCAAACAAGTTCAGAAGAATGAGGAAAGATAGTTTAGCATTGTTATAGTTATAAAAAGAATGGCATTTGTGACTTTGGTACAAGCCATTTAGGTACTGTGACAGGGCAGAAACCTGATTGGACAGATTCAATCATGGAGTTATGGGAAAAATGTGTACAGATTTGGGAGGCAACAACATGTTCAAGGACTTTAGAGAGGAAAGGGAGATGGAGATTGAGCACTAATTTGCAAGGCCCGAGAGGTCAAGGGTTAATTTTTTAAGGTGAGAGGTGATGACAGCAAACGTGAAGGGGAGGGAGTTGGTGCCTCAGGGGAGAGAACAATTAACAATATCGGCTAACATGGGAACTAGGAAAGGAAGTTGGGTGGTTAGCAGTTTAGTGTAAATAGGGTCAAGGGAGCTGGAGGTGGGTTTCATGGAGCTTGAAGAGAAACTAAAGAAGGATGTCAGTTCAGGGCTGGGGCAGGAAACAACCAAAGTCAAAAGTTTGGCCTGGTGGGCTAGGGTTAGGGAGGGAAGCAGCTGAACTGACATCGAAGTCCATGAGCTCCTATCACTTGTTATCAGAGATGAGGGTGGAGGAGGCCAGGGAGAGGGGTTTAAGAAGGTGGTTTCTGTAAAGAGAAGTCCGGGGTTATCTTTGCATTCCAGAATGATCCTGGAATAGTGTGCAGTTTTTTGCAGATTGAAGCAGGATCCAATAATGCTTTATGTGGTCTAGTGATATCTGGCAATGAATGACTAAACCAGTTGTTTGCCATGTACAATCAAGTCTGCATTCCTTATATTTAAAGGAGCATGAAAGAGGTCCATATGAGGGGGAATGATCATGGTGAGAGAGAGTAATGGTTTTAAATAGGGATTAGGTGTCAAAGGTGGATGCGAGAGTGTGATTGAGCAGATCAGTAGCTGCAGGAATGTTGTGGTGAATGGAGGACCAAAGGCTAGATAGTTGGGATTTTGAAAGTGCAGTGGTTTGTGATTTGGAGAAGAGATTTTTGCAGTGGCAGGCATAGAAGGAAGGAGGTTGGGTTGGGGGTATGTGAGTAGAGTGGGATACAAGGAAGTGATCAGAGATGGCCTTATTTGTGATCAGCACAATGAGAGCAGAAAAGTCACGTATGATGGCAAGGTCAGAAATATGGAAGCTTATATGGAGAACGAGATCAAAGGAGGATCAGACGGCAGTGAACTCATGGGAGAGAGGGTATGATGAGTTGAGATGGATGTTGAAAAGTTGAGGATGAGATGTTACTTGGTGCAGAGGTCGAGGGAGGTAAGAAGTGTAGATATCTCAATGAGAAAATTGGCATGGTACTTGTGTGTGTGATAGTGAATACCGATTTAAGCGAGAGGCCAGAGGGGTGGAACAAGGTGAGAAGGAAAAGGTGCCAGAAGAATAAGTGGACAGACTAAGGTGTGATTTGGTGATAAGCGTCACACTACTGTCAGGGTGGTTTGGGCAAGGCAAGTGACTTAAGGTATAGTCAGGCATGGAGGCTTCAGTTAGTAATCATGATGTTGATGCTATCATCCACAGTAAGCTCATGGATGGCAAGTCCTTGTTCACAAGTGAACAGATATTCCAGGAGGAAATGTAGAGAGAGATCCGGTGGCAGACTCCACAGTGTCAGCAGTGGGACAGGTGAGTGGGATAGGAAGGAGGCAGGAAAGAATAGCACCCAGCGGGCACATTGGGTGGGAAGGTTAACAGGAGAGTAGAATAGGGCCGTTGGGGTTGCTGCTTGTAAGGAAGCAGTGTGCCTTCATGGCCCCTTCAGAGCGAGACGAGAGAGGCACAGAGGGAAACTGTAAGCTTCGAAGAAAGAGTCTAGCCTGAGGTGAAAGTGAGAGAGTAGGAAGATCTAGGCATGCTGAAGGTTTGGGGTAGGAATTTGGGAGGACAGAGTACCCGGGAGGGGAGAAAAGGAAGGAGGCACGATGGCAGGAAAGAAATGTCTAGAAGGGGTAAAGAGAAAAGAAGAAAGAAGGGTTGGAAAGAATGAAATTAGAAGTGATGGGCTTGGGTCTGGGGTGTCAGCCAAAATGTAGAAAAAGAAAAGTTGCTGGCACAAGGGCTAGGTTTTGGGCAAGAGATGGAGAAGGAAGCATTTTATGCAGTGAGTAGTTATGACCTGGAACTTGCTGCCTACAAGGGTGGTGAAAAAGGAAATTATTAATGATTTCAAAAGGAAATTGGTTGAGTACTTGGGAAAAATAACTTGCAGGGCTACAGGGATTAAACAGGGTATTAGGAATTGCTGGATTGCCCTACAGAGAGTCGGCATGGACTCAATGGACCGAATGGCCTCCTTCTGCGCATAATGACTCTATGACTCTCTGCGTTGTTACTTTGAGGACCCAATCAGATCTTGTGATGGTTGACCAGGACAGCGATGTCCACTCAAATCTGTGGCCCTTAGGTATAAGGGAGACAGAGGTGGGAATAGTGCCGAGGGAAAAACATGGGTGGAAGACAATGCGTGACTCGGCAGGGGAGAATGCAGTACAGGTAAAATCAAGGGAGATGTTGAGCAGTTTGACAGTAACAGCAATATTATGGTGTGAATTCAAAAATTTGAAGCCTGATTTTACAAATGAAAAGCCATGACAATGGAATTTCAAAACTGCTTCCTGTCCACCTAAAGTGCAGAGTGATCAGCAATTTTCCTTCAAAGTTGGCACTTGTTGGAATTGTTACAATCCTCCAGAGAGACCAATAACTTTTAAAATTAGATAAATTTCTCAAATGACCAACAAAAATAACCAAGATTTCACATTTTAAGACTTTTGCTGTAACAAACAAACCAAAAGTAACATAAATCAAACATTACTTAGCAGGCAACTAATACACCAAACTAAAAAATGGTACTTTCTTATTACTAACTAACTCAATCAAGATACAACTTACAACACACTTCACTGTGCACCTTACTTCTGGCATTGCAAGAACAAGTCCAATGTTTCTCCTCGCTCTCCAGCAGGCTCATTTCTGCTTGCTGCACTAGGTTGAAATAACCGCTGTCCTTCGAAAGTTGTTCCACTCAGCCTGAATTTTCCAGATCTGACTTCAACCAGCGAGGCCACCTCAGCAACTGCTTATTCCTTAAATCTTCAAAATTCCCAACTATTTAGTTCCCTTCCTTTCGATCAGAAAATTAACTCTTACAAGGGTCCTGTTTCTCCACAGGAGTAGCTGCTTTGTTCCTCCACACAGCAGTAGTTGCTTTCTCTCTCTCCCTGTGTCTCACAAAGCAGCTGTCCCTTTACTGTGAGTTTGCATGTATAGTTGTAAAAACCATCACTTGAAATAAATAGGCCCCTGTTGGAGTTTCAACCCCACGGCAATGAGACCACATAGGTATGTCTCTGATCTGTGGTGCTTCTGGAATTCTCTGTCTCACCTTAGGTTAAAGGAGACATTTTAAAACATAACCATTATGCAAGGTCCAGCATTCATAACAGTATGGTCAAGAACAAAAAAACTTACCACACAGAGAATCAAGGGTGTGAATTCACATCCCACCACTCTGTAGCAGTGTAGCAAAGAGAATTGGAGGAGAAAGAAGAAGATTGGCCAGGTATTTATGTTAAGATATAAAAACAGAAAATGCTGAAAATACTCAGCAGGTCAGTCAGCATGTGTGAAACACGTCCCAGACCTTCCCCCTGTCGGCAAAAAATGGGATACGTTGGAAATGGGGGTGGGGCTTCCGTATCCGAGTCCTGCCCACCATTTTTAAAGATCCGCAGAGTCTACCTGACTCATCAAAAACTTGGCCCCGGGCAAAAGAAGAAACACATCTTTTTGTTTCCTTTGTTTCCTTTCTTGCTTCATGATCATTCCCTTTGGCCCTGGAAGACGAACTCTTTTGTCATTCAATCTCTCCTGTCTTTCACCCTATCACAGACCCTCCTTTGGTCATTTTCCATCCCAACCCTTGCTCAAATCCTATCACATCTCTAACTTTTCCCAGTTCTGATGGAATGGTATTGACCCAAAACATTTAACTCTGTTTCTCTCTCCACAGATACTGTCTGACCTGCTGAGTATTTGCAGCATTTTCTGTTCTTATTTCAGATTTCCATCATCCACAGCATTCTGTTTTTCAGTTTACATTGAGAGTTTTTTTTTTGCACTCAGCAGAGTTTATGCCTTTTATGTGTTTTCTTTATTGTAAGCTTCTTGTGAAGATATTTTAATAATATTTTTATTAATTCTACTTCATAAGGACATTTATCTATGCAGTTAGAAACAATGGAAGTCCTAAAGCTCTCCGAGTCGTTCTCGCTGGTTGTTTATTCTGCGCTCTTAATGGCTACCTCCAGGGACACAGCATGATCTACTGCACTCACTATGATGACAACTGGACCACTGACTTCAGATTTATCTCAGGTAAACCTAACCCTTTAAATGTTCCACATTCAGAGTATTTTTTTTAATTCATTCATGGGATGTGGGCTTCACTGGCTGGGCCAGCATTTATTGCCCATCCCTTGTTGCCCTTGAGAAGGTGGTGGTGAGCTGCCTTCTTGAACTGCTGAAGTCCATGTGGAGTAGATACACCCACAGTGCCATTAGGAAAGGAGTTCCAGGATTTTGACCCAGCGACAGTGAAGGTACAGCGATATATTTCCAAGTCAGGATGGTGAGTGGCTTGGAGGGGAACTTCCAGGTGGTGTTCCCATCTATCTGCTGCCCTTGTCATTCTGGTGGTAGTGGTCGTGTATTTGGAAGGTACTCTCTAAGGAGCCTTGGTGAGTTTCTGCAGTGCATCTTGTAGACGGTACATATAGCTGCTACTGTGCATCGGTGATGGAGGGAATGAATGTTTGTGGATGTGGTGCCAATCAGGCAGACTCTTTGTCCTGGATGGCGTCAAGCTTCTTGAGTGTTGTGGGAGCTGCACTCATCCAGTCAAGTGGAGAGGATTCCATCACACGCCTGACTTGTGCCTTGTAGATTATGGACAGGCTTTGGGAAGTCCGGAGGTGAATTACTCATCACAGGATTCCTAGCCTCTGACCTGCTCTTGTTGCCACCGTATTTATATGGCTAGACCAGTTCAGTTTCTGGTCAATGGTAATCCCAAGGATGTTGATAGTGGAGGATTCAGGGATGGGAATGCCATTGAATGTCAAGAGGCGATGGTTAGATTCTCTCTTGTTGGAGATGGCCATTGACTGGCACTTGTGTGACATGAATGTCACTTGCCACTTGTCAGCCCAAGCCTGGATATTGCCCAGGTCTTGCTGCATTTGGACATGGACTGCTTCAGTATCTGAAGAGTCATAAATGGTGCTGAACATTGTGCAATCATCAGCGAACATCCCCACTTCTGATCTTATGATGGAAGGAAGGTCATTGATGAAGTAGCTGAAGATGGTTGGGCCAAGGACATTACCCTGAGGAATTCCTGCAGTGATGTTCTCGAACTGAGATGACTGACCTCCAACAACCACAACCAACTTCCTTTGTGCTAGGTATGACTCCAACCAGTGGAGGATTATTCCCCTGATTCCCATTAACTCCAGTTTTGCTAGGGCTCCTTGATGCCACACTTGGTCAAATACGGCTTTGATCTCGCCTCACCTCAGCAGTTCAGCTCTTTTGTCCATGTTTGAACCAAGGCTGTCATGAGGTTAGGAGCTGAGTGGCTCTGGCGGAACCCAAACTGGGCATCAGTGAGCAGGTTATTGCGAAGCAAGTGCTGTTTGATAACACTGTTCATTACCCCTTCCATCATTTTACTGATGATTGAGAGCAGACTGATGGAGTGGTAATTGGCCGGGTTGGATTTGCCCTGCTTTTTATGTACAGGACATACCTAGGCAATTTTCAACATAGCTGGGTAAATGCCAGTGTTGTAGCTGTACTGGAACAGCTTGGCTAGGGACACGGCAAGTTCTGGAACATAAGTCTTCAGCATTATTGCCAGAATATTGTTAGGGTCCATAGCCTTTGCAGTATCCAGTGCCATCAGCCATTTCTTGATATCATGTGGAGTGAATTGAATTGGCTGAAGACTGGCATCTGTGATACTGGGGACCTCCAGAGGAGGCCGAGATGGATCATCCACTCGGCGCTTCTGGCTGAAGATTGTAGCAAATGCTTCAGCCTTATCTTTTGCACTGATGTGCTGGGCTCCACCTTCACTGAGGATGGGGATATTTGTGGAGCCTGCTCCTCCAGTGAGTTGTTTAATTGTTCACCACCATTCACGGCTGGATGTGTCAGGACTGCAGAGCTTAGATCTGATCCGTTGGTTGTGGAATTCCTTCGCTCTGTCTGTCACTTGCTGCTTATGCTGTTTGGCATGCAAGTATTCCTGTGTTATAGCTTCACCTGGTTGACACCTCATTAGGACATAGAGATCTCATTAGGACATGGGAATACAGGACAGGGATACTCGTTATATGTCTTATGGCTAACAATAGCTCTTTTGAACTCAAATTTCAGCCTTCAAACTAAATACAGCTTTGTCCTGCATAATGATCCCACCTTGATCTCCCTACCACCCCAACTGTGCCCACAATCTGAACTCTTCATGGTCTCGAATTTTACCATGGGTGCCACTTTTTGGTGAGTGTAGATTGGAGGGTGAGAATGTTCAAAATATTGGCAGAAGAATAATTGGACCACACTATTGGCCAATGTTGTCATGATATCATGGGTCACAGACATTGGACCAGATTTTGGAAGTTTTCTCACCTGAAATGGGCACCATTATCCTTACAGAAAGAGTGAATTTGCCAGGAATGGTGGTGGCAGGAGGCAGCAGGGGGTGGGGGGGTGGGGGGGGGCGGGGGGGGCGGAATGTGGAGATTAAGATTGATAAGGATGGGGAGGGGAAATTCAATACTTCAAAACAGATAGTAGTGGATTGGGAAGTTTACAGGTATTGAGTTTTGTGGCAGGGGCATTTAATCAGGCGGGTGGGAACCCACCACCTTCCCCCCTCTGCCCCAATTAAGCCTGTTTAAGTCCTGCCCTGCCCACTTAAGGGCTTCATCCTGCCATTGCTGGTATTCACCCAACTGTGGGCAGAGGACTCGCCATGCGGGAAACCAAAAAAGTAAACCTTTTCAATGTTACTTGTAGGCTTCCAGGGGGTTCCTTTGCTCAAAGGTACATAATATCTGATCATGGAACCTGGCACTGGCAGGGTGGGGTGGGAGGGAGAGGGGACAGCTGAGAGCCATCCCCTCTGCCCTTGCTGCTGACCTCCTTCCTCTCCCTCCCACTGATGACTTCACCCTGCGACCCCCAACCCGCTATCATTACACTCCTCTGGCCTGGGTTCATCGGCAATCCTTGGCCTCAGGTGGCTGTTGTACTGGCAGCAGCCACTGCTACCCCAGTGGTGCTGCCAAACAATGAAGAGCTGCCAGCCTCTGATTGACCTGCTATGCTCGGCGGGCAGGACCTCTTGCTCTCAGGATCCTAAAGTGCCTGATTGACACTTAACTTGGTGGGACTTCCTGAAAAGAGGCAACACGGAGCACTTGCTGGCTCTCTAGCTGGCGGGTGAAATTCCCATCACCTCCATTAAATATCTCCCAGTGCCTCTATGACCTAGGAGCAGATGGAGGTGGTGGGAAGGGTGTGCTTGTAGTAAGTGGGACCTTTTTCAGAATTACTCCTATAGTTTATCTCCTCCAATATGAATGAAGAAATCTTGGGGAAAAGTACAAACCCAGTTAAAGACTATTATCCAGTTGCAATTTCAGTGTAATTACTAGTTTTCACACATCGTAGGTTTGTTTGGGAGTTGGCAGTTTTTGAGTTATGACAGACTTTTAAAGCCGGTGTTCAGCTTTTCTAGGTCATTGTGCATGTGGATATTTGCTTTACAAATACGTTGTATGTCACCTTTACTACACTAAACACCTTTTTGACTAAAACAAAAACAGAATTACCTGGAAAAACTCAGCAGGTCTGGCAGCATCGGTGGAGAAGAAAACAGGCCTGTTTGACTAAACCAGGTCTGTTATGCTTTAATCAAGGCGCTTCCAAGGTCATAGGGTCACATGAATGAATTGATAGAATTCACCTTGTGTGATGTTTCTGCATGATAGAACAGGAAATTAACTTCATTTGATCTTACATGTTGATAAATGATTTATTCTTAATTATTTTATTCTGAGTAAAAATGCATTTGTTCCTGTTTCATTTTTGGACTATGATAAATAAACCATTTTTGTCTTTTTATATTTTAGGTGTTGCGCTATATTTAGTGGGTATATCAATTAACATTCACAGTGACTACATATTACTGGCCCTAAGGAAACCTGGTGACATGGGATATTATATTCCTCAAGGTAACATCTTACAAATTTTTGGAATAACAATTTTGAGTATTGCTAAAAAATACATTTTGTTGAAGCTTTCTGTCTTGCACTCATCAGGACAATTTGCAAAAATGCCAATGTCATGGGACATTTATATTGTATGAGAAGAGAGTGCTGATTGGTTGGCAAGTGGGCTCTGATTGGTAGACGCATTGCCAAAACCGAAGTATTCAAAGAAAATACCAATCACAGTACTCAATATACTCAGTATAAAGTTGTTGTTTCCCATGACATTGGTAGTCTTGCGAATTGTCCCGATGAGTGCAAGATGGAAAGCTTTGACAAAATGTCTTTTTTCAGCAATACTCAAGTTCTGTACTACCAAACGACTATTTGAATAAAAATCTATGGGAACCAATATCAAATAATACAATTCCTTTAAAATGATATTGTTTGATATAAAATATTTGTGTATTGTGAACTGTGAAAATGGTTCTGCCAAAAAGGTGTTGGAATTGAGACGACTGTGCCACGGACAATATCCCAGGACACTCTCGCCAACCCCTCACCAAACTGCAGGTTTCCTTTATCGAATAAAAAGTTTGCTGTGCAATAATGGTTATTGTTTCTGTTTTGGTCAAAGCAGTTTAACATTTTTCAACATTGTCATAAACTTTAACTTGACAGTGTTAAACATTACCTTGATGTTTACCAGAAGTTCAGATCCACTGAACACATTTACTGGTATTACCCTCCCTTCCAACTCTCCATGACTCTTCAGGAATTAAAGATTAATCCCCAAGGAAAGAATGCAAGCAACCTGGGGGCCTGGTGAGGGGAATCATTGTGGCATCAAAAGAATTGTATTCCTTTTATTTTCTTTGAAAACTTTAGTTCATAAGTTTTAAAAATATCAGACCTTGGGGGGGAAGAAAAAGACTGACAATCAATAATCATCCAATCGGGTAGTGAGTCTGTTTGCTTTCCAATTGGTGTGGGTAGGCAGTGAGCCGCGAGGAATGGACGGGTCAGCTAACCATAGGCTCATTTGTGGGGGGGTGAGGCAATGGAGGCAGGCTGTTGTTTGAGCTCATACTCCTTCCTCTTCTGGTTTACACCACTTTTTGACACACTTGACGATGGAGTATACAGAACAGATATAATTTTTGCCTGGTATTGGAGGTCGTCCCATCTAGTCACAGAAAGTGGCTTTTCGGCTTTTAGTTTTCTCTTTCAAGTCCTCATGAGGTCATTTTTCTTCATTTATTCCTGGGGTGTGAGCACTGCCAGAAAGGCCAGCATTTGTCACCTACCTCTAATTGCCCTGGAGAAATTGGTGGAGAGCCACCTTCTTGAAACACTGCAGTCCATGTGTTGTAGGAACACCCACAGTGTTGTTAGGAAGGGAGTTCCAGGTTTGTGACCCAGCAGCGAAGGAATGGTGATATAGATCCAAGTCAGGTTCGTGTGTGATTCGAAAGGGTACTTGCAGGTGGTGGTGTTACCATTTTGTATGCCTTTATCCTTCAAGGTGGTAGATGCCACAGGTTTAAAGTTGCTGTTGAAGGAGTTTTGGTGAGTTGAAAATCATTCTCCGTCATACACCATGGGCCGCATTTTCTCTCTCAATGGAGGTGCGAATTGCTTTGTGAAAGCTGAACTTAGTTTATTTTGCAGAAGACAAAATGTTCCTCTGCCTTTCTGACCACACACCATTTTCATATGATATTTTCCCATCTCAAGAATGCCTTGCATGCAAAATACATATGCACCTCTTATGAGGTCAGGGTCCCCATTTTGAGCACCACAGGAAAATTATATTTCCTCCCACACACTGTTTTTATGTGGTAAGTAGGTTTTGTAAGTCCCAACAAAACACTCCTCCTTGGAGAATTTGTGACCACTGGAGGAAGCCTGCAGAAGGGTTGACAATATTCTGAAAGGTAAATGTAAAATGTTTTCACAACTTCAAATGTCATTATTAGACACTGCATTGTAATGTAGATGTGTTTTCAAAGCAGTGATTCATCTTAGGGCTCTGTCCTGCAGAACTGAGTTGACCATTACATTGACTACCATTGTGCAAGTGTTGACATGCATTATAGTACATTTCCCGTGGAAAAAGTGACATCGTGCACTCAAAACTGTAGAAAAATCTGCTTGGAAACTCTTCTGTCATGTTTTGGACTGAGATTTAAATGCCCAGCAATCTTTACCTTTGAAAAAATGACCCTGCTGTTGAATGCAGCAAAAGTCAAGCACTTGCTGCATTCTATTAATTGACAGATAATCTGCATTAAAATAGAAATGATCGCCATCTGTAGCCTACAAAAATGTCATCCTGTGTTTCAGTTTCAATGGACTTCATTGCTGACATTTCCCAGGGACTGGTTAAATAGCTTGGAATGTTATGAATGCTTGGCTGAGCTTCAAAATGCCAAGAACCACTTATCTCAGCTGGGGGAGCTGTGTTTACATTTCTATTGACAGTTTTAAAAGGTTATTAAGAGATTATCTGCCTTTGATGTTGTAAGACAATAAGTGTTTGTTTTTACAACAGATTTACCACTTGCAAGGATTAACATTTTTGAATGGGTTTTATGGAGGAGATTTTTTTTCAGTTGGAAGTGTCTTTGAATATGACTGCTCTATTAGATTGTTAGGCTTTTTAAATGTTCATTTCGAAGATATCCTGAGGACTGCCCATACTTAATACTGGGTGAGTGGCTATGGAGGATACATGTGGGTGATGGAGGGGGAATGGGGGTAAGAAGGGTCATAGGGTGCTATGGGTATATGAGGGGCCTGGGGTATAAGGGGACATGGAGAGGGAATAGTGGACATGAGGGGACATGGGATAGCAAGGGTGATCTGAGGGGGAATGGAGTCCGAATGGGGAATGAGAGGAGTGAGGAGTGAGTTTTAGAGGGCCTTTAAACATTATTGAGAGCGGGGCTGCTGTCTCTGAGAACTGAGGTAGGCCTTCCAACCAGCCCGCCTCTGCATTCACACTCTTAATGCACTCCATCGTGGCTCACAAAAGGCACTGTGAACTTGAATCTTGTGTAAGAAAACAGAAATCCCAGGTAAAGTTACACATTGGCCAGGTGTGAATTTTGGAAGGTGCAAAAGTGCATATAGTCCTGAACCCACACTAAAACCCAGGCCCATATTTTGCCTACATTAAAGATCCATGTCGTAGATAGGACTTCATAATGTATCTAATCCTGAATCTTTTGAAGACGTCTACTCATGCAAACAATTGTAGCTGACCTGACAACAGGCTTGAAGCCTGCATTTTCCATCATTCTCTGTCACCATCCTGAGGAGACTCTCGGTCATTTTCTTATGGTTTGGCATGTATCATACAATTTAGAAGCTAGGTTTTATTTGAAATTTGCAATGGTGAAGAACATAATAGCAATGGGATAGTTTGGTTCTCAAAAGGAAAGGTGCAGCCCACTTAAATTTGAACTTCATTGGTGCTAGATTCTGGAACTACAAAGCAGTTCCTGATGTATTATAAAAGTGTATCTTTTTGTAATTTGCTACATTGGCCTTACAAGTGGGATTTTCCATTGTGATGTAATCTCGCTGTATCTGCTGCTGGATTTGGATGAGTACCCATTCATTTGTCCCAAAAGTCACTCTGGCCAATTTCCCAGGGTTAGCCTAATTATAATAATTTGAAATGGATCCTGTCGGGATTCCTGCCTACAATTGCAGAGATCAAACTGTAGAAGGAGGAAAATCTATGGCTACAGGATTAAAAATTCTTCTGCCTGTCTTTAGGGTGACAGAAAAAAAAGGTGTTACGTTTTGAAATGTAGCTTTTAAACTCTCCCTGCCCACTGTCGCAATGCTGGACACCAGTGTCAATCCCATGTTATTATGCTGCATTGCCCATCATTGCCACTACTTTAAATATGCTGCCCATATTTGTTGGATATAGTCAATGATCACTTGATGGGTAGTGATAAAGTCTGGTAAATGTTTCCAACCCTTATACATCTATCATTCACCTGAAATTGTGCTAGTTGAGACCCTATGGTTTTCTGGGTGCAGTTGAATTGTTATTATAGCCAATTTATTATTTTCTGGCTCCTCAAAACTATGGAACCCTTTACCTCCTCTCATGTCCACCTCCTTCCACAATCTACAATATTCATCCACCAAGCTTGGTGTCACCTACCTACAAATTCTTCTCTGACTCTTTTCAGTCTTGTTGATGCCCTGAAGTGTCCACCTCTGGTCCAAGATTGATAATGACATACATTGCACTACTGTAATTTTCAGCTGCTAGATGCACCAATCATAACGATCACCTTACATCTAACCAACTTGGTTGTATTCAATAATCCTAACCTATAATACAGTTTAAGTGCTTTGGGGGAGGTTTGCTATGTTAAAGGTGCTATATTTAAACAAGGTGTTGATGAAAACATGCCAACAAACAGCACACAGATTTTTGGATGATCGGTAATCATCTCTCCTGTCTTTGCAGGTGGGTTGTTTGAATATGTCACGGCAGCCAATTACTTCGGTGAAATAGTGGAGTGGTTTGGTTATGCCATTGCAACTTCTACTTTGCCAGCCTTTACTTTTGCCACTTACAGTGCCTATTATTTGGGAATTCAGGCTTGGAATCATCACAGGTAATTTGTGAGCTTGCATCCTATGTGTTTGCAATCAGTCTAGTGGTGCAATGGGGGCAATTTTAACCCAAACCACCCACCAAAAAAACTAATGGGATCAGCTGCAATACTGGTTTAGCATGCTGCCTGATTTTATTCTCCATTGAACTCAAGAGAGAACAATTTTGGGTAGAGTGTAAAACCAGGCATCCTACTGGATCCAGCAGGTTTCCCATTCTGTGTGAGGTTAAAATGACCTCACAATATGTTTAAGCTGTAGGTGGGCAGCAAAGTCTAACGTTTGAATCCCAGCCTTGAAAGATAGCCATGGATCAGCAAGTTGAAGTGGGATGGAAATTTAAAGACCACAGAAATTTCTCAAATAATGAAGAAAAATAAAATTCTGGATGTCCTTCCAGTTTTAGAGGTTTAGGATTTCCTTAAGCAGAATTGCAAATGATTGCCTCCTGAACTAATGCTTTCTGGCAGGGTGTGTTGACATGAAATTGGTGTGTTGATCCTAAATTAGGCCCTTGATGGTTTCAGGATGGAAAGGACTCAGTTGAGACCTGTCACAAATCGCAACACAGTCCATCTATCAATGATTCTTCACATCTATGTTGAAATTTTTATCCAGTTATATTGTCCTATTCATGCCGAAGAAAGGAGCTGTGGGAGATTAATGCACTACTACAAGGAGTGGTTGAGGTGAGCAGTGTAGATGCATTTAAGGGGATGCTAGATGAATACATGATGGAGAAAGGAATAGAAGGATATGCTGGGAGGGTTAGATGAAAAGGGATTGAAGGAGGCTTGTGTGGAGCATAAACACTAGCATAGGTCAATTCAGCTGGTTAACCTCTATTGCTGCTGTGCATTCTGCATCAATCTACTGAGCAGCACTTTTGTTTTCGAAACAAATGCTGAAACAACTGGCTGAATTTTACACTGGACAGGGTGGAAGTGGGGGAGCGGCAGTGCCATTCCCTGTCATAAAAGTCAGGGGCATATCCAAACCCATAGATAAAAGCAAAAAACTGCGGATGCTGGAAATCTAAAACAAAAATAAAAATACCTGGAAAAACTCAGCAGGTCTGGCAGCATCTGCGGAGAGGAGCACAGTTAACGTTTCGAGTCTGTATGACTCTTCAACAGAACTAAGTAAAAATAGAAGAGAGGTGAAATATAAGCTGGTTTAAGGAGGGGGTGGGACAAGTAGAGCTGGATAGAGGGTCAGTGATAGGTGGAGATAGCCAAAAGATGTCATAGACAAAAGGACAAAGAGGTGTTGAAGGTGGTGATATTAACTAAGGAATGTGCTAATTAAGGGTAGAAAGCAGGACAAGCAAGGTACAGAAAGCCCTAGTGGGGGTGGGGTGGGGTGAAGGAATCGAAAAAAGCTAAAAGGTAGAGATAAAACAATGGATGGATATACATTTAAAAATAATGGAAATAGGTGGGAAAAGAAAAATCTATATAAATTATTGGAAAAAAAGGGGGGGATCGGAAAGGGGGTAGGGACGGAGGAGAGAGTTCATGATCTAAAATTGTTGAACTCAATGTTCAGTCCGGAAGGCTGTAAAGTGCCTAGTCGGAAGATGAGGTGGTATTCCTCTAGTTTGCGTTGAGCTTCACTGGAACAATGCAACAGGCCAAGGATGGACATGTGGGCATGAGAGCAGGGTGGAGTGTTGAAATGGCAAGCGACAGGGAGGTCTGGGTAATGCTTGCGGACAAACCGAAGGTGTTCTGCAAAGCGGTCACCCAGTCTGCGTTTGGTCTCTCCAATGTAGAGGAAACCGCATTGGGAGCAACGAATGCAGTAGACTAAATTGAGGGAAGTGCAAGTGAAATGCTGCTTCACTTGAAAGGAATGTTTGGGCCCTTGGACGGTGAGGAGAGGGGAAGTAAAGGGGCAGGTGTTGCATCTTCTGCGGTTGCATGGGAAAGTGCTGTGGGAGGGGGTTGAGGTGTAGGGGGTGATGGAGGAGTGGACCAGGGTGTCCAGGAGGGAACGATCCCTGCGGAATGCCGCCGGGGGGTGAAGGGAAGATGTGTTTGGTGGTGGCATCATGCTGGAGTTGGTGGAAATGGCGGAGGATGATCCTTTGAATGCAGAGGCTGGTGGGGTGATAAGTGAGGACAAGGGGGACCCTATCATATTTCTGGGAGGGAGAGGAAGGTGTGAGGGCGGGTGCACGGGAGATGGGTCGGACACAGTTGAGGGCCCTGTCAACCACCGTGGATGGAAAATCTCGGTTAAGGAAGAAGGAAAACATGTCAGAGGAACTGTTTTAGAAAGTGGCATCATCAGAACAGATGCGACGGAGGCAAAGGAACTGAGAGAATGGGATGGAGTCCTTACAGGAAGCGGGGTGTGAGGAGCTGTAGTCGAGGTAGCTGTGGGAGTCGGTAGGCTTGTAATGGATATTGGTGGACATTCTATCACCAGAAATCGAGACAGAGAGGTCAAGGAAGGGAAGGGAAGTGTCAGAGATGGACCATGTGAAAATGATGGAGGGGTTGAAATTGGAAGCAAAATTAATAAATTTTTCCAGGTCCAGACGAGAGCATGAAGCAGCACCGAAGCAATCATCGATGTACCGGAGAAAGAGTTGTGGGAGGGGGCCGGAGTAGAACTGGAACAAGGAATGTTCCACATACCCCATAAAGAGACAGGCATAACTGGGGCCCATGTGGGTACGCATAGCCACACCTTTTGTTTGGAGGAAGTAAGAGGAGTTTAAGGAGAATTTGTTCAGTGTGAGAACAAGTTCAGCCAGACGGAGGAGAGTAGTAGTGGACGGGGATTGTTTGGGTCTCTGTTCGAGGAAGAAGCGAAGAGCCATCAGACCATCCCGGTGGGGGATGGAGGTGTAGAGGGATTGGACGTCCATGGTGAAGAGGAGGCGGTTGGGACCAGGGAACTGGAAATTGTTGATATGATGTAGGGTGTCAGAGGAATCACGGATGTAGGTGGGAAGGGACTGGACAAGGGGAGAGAGAATGGAGTCAAGATAGCAAGAAATGAGTTCCGTGGGCCAGGAACAGGCTGCCACGATCGGTTTGCCAGGACAGTTCTGTTTGTGGATTTTGGGTAGGAGGTAGAAGCGGCCCGTCCGAGGTTGGGAGACTATCAGGTTGGAAGCTGTGGAAGGAAGATCCCTAGAGGAGATGAGGTCAGTAACAGTCCTGGAAACAATGGCTTGATGTTCAGGGGTGGGGTCATGGTCCAGGGGGAGGTAGGAGGAAGTGTCTGCGAGTTGACGCTCAGCCTCTGCGAGGGAGAGGTCAGTGTGCCAGACAACAACAGCACCACCCTTGTCAGCGGGTTTGATGACAATGTCAGGGTTGGCCCTTAGAGAACGGAGTGCAGCAAGTTCAGAGAGAGACAGGTTAGAGTGGGTGAGAGGAGCAGAGAAATTGAGATGACTAATGTCACGCCGACAATTCTCAATGAAAAGATCAAGAGAAGGTAAGAATCCAGAGGGAGGGGTCCAGGTGGAGGGAGAATTTTAGAGGTGGGTAAAAGGATCCGTTGAACGGGGAGAGGATTCCTGCCCAAAGAAGTGAGCACGGAGACGACGGCGGCAGAAGAAGAGTTCAGCATCGTGCCTAGCCTGAAATTCATTGTAATGAGGGCGTAAGGGTATGAAACTAAGTCCTTTGCTGAGCACTGAACGTTCAGCGTCGGAGAGGGGAAGGTCAGGGGGTATGGTGAATACACGGCCGGGGCTGGGGTTGGAAGACGGGATGGCGACAGAAGGACAGGCAGGGGTGGAGGGTCCTGGATGGGTGTTGGTGTCGATGAGTTGTTGGAGCTTGTGTTCCTTTGCACCTGAAAGAAAGAGACAAAGTTTCTTGTTGAGGTGTTGGATGAGACGAAGAATAAAATGAAACTGGGGGCACGCGCAGCTTAGAAAAAGGGTGCGGTGGTGCTGCTGGAGGGAGAGGTCCAGTGTGTTTATATGGCGGCGCATGGCTCTGATTGTGGATCTCAGAATGCGACAAGAACAGCAGTCCGAGGAGCGTTGTATGTCCCGGAGATACCTGTAATCCTGGTTGGGTTCGAAACATGAGGGATGGAACTTCAGTTGAAATCCACGTGGGGTAAGTCGGAGATGGAGACAGTCACTGAGGAAGGAAATATGGCTGTGAAAGCGGGTTTTAGTAAACACCTTGTCAAACACAAGGAGAGAAATGGTGAACAAATGAAGGTGAACAAAGCAAAAGAGAGATATGCAAATCCTGTCGGAGAGAAGAGCAATACTTCTTCAAGGTGGGCATTCCTTGAAGAGAAGTGGCAGTCAATTAAACACTAAGATAAAAGCAAAAAACTGCGGATGCTGGAAGTCCAAAACAAAAATAAAAATACTTGGAAAAACTCAGCAGGTCTGGCAGCATCTGCAGAGTGGAACACAATTAACGTTTCGAGTCCGTATGACTCTTCAACAGAACTAAGTAAAAATAGAAGAGAGGTGAAATATAAGCTGGTTTAAGGGTGGTGGGGGGGGGGGGGGGGGGGTTGGGACAAGTAGAGCTGGATAGAGGGCAAGTGATAGGTGGAGATAGCCAAAAGATGTCACAGACAAAAGGACAAAGAAGTGTCGAAGGTGGTGATATTATCTAAGGAATGTGCTAATTAAGGGTAGAAAGCAGGACAAGCAAGGTACAGATAGCCCTAGTGGGTTTGGCTGGTTTGCCCTGTAGCCATTTAACAGCTGTTGGGCTGCTAGTTGGCTTGAAGCGAGTCTTGCGCCCCAATTGGGCAATCAAATGGCCGGCGGCCCACTGGTCCCAGCAGTGCCACTGGGAGCGGTGGCCATTGCTGGGATTGAAGTGAGCCCTGGAGGGTAAAAAGCAGCAATGGAGCTAGACTTGAAGGATATCCCGGGGTCTCCAGCGTCAGGCTAGCAAGCCCTGGCAAGGGGGGAGAGCAGGGATGAAGGGCCGCGCTTGACAGGGCAGGGGTAGTGCGGAACCGCAAGAGTAGGAATTACCTAGTGTGGACCTCCGATTGGCACAAGGGAACCGAAAAGGAGGCACCGCCCCCTTGCCCAGCTACCAGTATGCCAGATGGCTAGATACCTGGCACCTGCCTCCCCTGTCACAGGTAAAATCACAACAGTGGCAGGAGGAAACCCTTAAGTGAGCATTAATTGACCATTTAAGGGCCACAGTTTGCTCACAGGTGAGGCAGGCTTCCCAACACCTCCCCTCTCCACTGGTAAAATAACAGTAGGCAGGGAAAACCAGCTAGGCACCAGGATAAAAGAGCGCGAGGAGAGCGGCGGGGATGCAGGATAAAACTGAAAAAGTGACATCATAGGAAAGCTGTGACCTGATTGGTTAGTAGGGAATCTGCACCAAATTTGAAAAAAAAAAACACTGCAAAGCTAATTAATAAATTAATTAACTAAGTCGAGATGGCTGGGCAGGTGATGTGCTGTAGCTGTATGATGTGGGAGCTGGCAGATCCCATTGCGAGCCGCAGTGACCACATCTGCAGCAAGTGTTGATTGCTGCAGGAACTCCGGCTCAGAATTGATGAGCTGGAGTCGGAGCTCCGGACGCTGTGGCACATCCGGGAGGGGGAGAGTTACCTGGACGATTTGTTTCAGGAGGCGGTCACACCCGGTAGATTAAGTACCTCAAATTCGGTCAGTGGTCAGGGTCAGCAGGGTGTGACTGCAAGTGAGGCAGGTAGAGGGATCCTGTGTTCAGGAAAAGAGGAGCCTCAGCTCTTGACCTTGTCCAACAGGTACGAGGTACTTGCTCCCTGTGTGGATGAGGAAAAGGGCTGTAGGGAGGATGAGCCAGCTGACCACGGCACCGTGGCACAGGAGGCCATTCAAGACGGGGGAGCAAAAAGACAAGTGGTAGTTGTAGGGGATTCTATAATTAGAGGAATTGATAGCATCCTTTGTAAGCAGGATCGAGAGTCCCGCATGGTATGTTGCCTGCCTGGTGCCAGGGTGAGGGACATCTCTGACCGGCTTGAAAGGATTTTGGAGAGGGAGGGGGAGGATCCAGTTGTTGTAGTCCACGTCGGGACAAATAACATAGGTAAGACTAGGAAAGAGGACCTGTTTGGGGATTATCATTTGTATGCTTTCTCTTTAGCTTTTATGCTGTCCCTGACTTCCCTTGTCAGCCATGGTTGCCTCATCCTCCCTTTAGTATGCTTCTTCTTCCTAGGGATGAATTTTTGCTGTGTCTCCCAAATTACTCCCAGAAACTCCTGCCATTGCTGTTCCACTGTCTTTCCTGCTAGGCTCATCTCCCAGTCAATTCTGGCCAGCTCCTCCCTCATGCCTCTGTAGTTGCCTTTATTCAACTGTAATACTGTTACATCTGATTCCAGCTTTTTCCTCTCAAATTGCAGGGTAAATTCTATCATATTATGGTCACTTCCTCCTAAGGGTTCCTTCACCTTAAGCTCTCTTATCAAATCTGCCTCATTACACATCACTAAATCTAGAATTGACTGTTCCCTAGTGGGCTCCGCCACAAGCAGCTCCAAAAAGCCGTCTCGTACACATTCCACAAATTCCTTTTCTTGGGATCCACTACCAAACTGATTTTCCCAGTCTACCTGCATATTGAAATCCTGCATGATCACTGTAACCTTGCCTTTCTCACACGCCTTTTCTATCTCCTGGTGTATCTTGTGCCCCACATCAGGACTACTGTTTGGAGGCCTGAACATAACTCCCATTATGGTTTTTTAACCTTTGTGGTTCCTCAACTCTACCCACACAGATTCTACATCATCTGACCCGACATCATTTCTTGCTATCGATTTAATTTCATTTCTTACTAACAAAGCAACCCCACCCCCTCTGCCAACCTGCCTATCTTTTTGAAAGGATGTATATCCTTGGATATTTAGCTCCCAGTCCTGATCCCCTTGCAGCCATGTCTCCGTGATGCCCACCACATCATACCTGCCAATTTCAATCTGCGCCACAAGCTCATTTACCTTATTTCGTATACTGCGTGCATTCAGATACAACATCTTCAGTCCTGTATTTCCCGTCCCCTTTCTCATTGTCGTCCCTTTATCTGATGCGCTTGAAGTTAGATTCCTAGCCCTTTCCAAACACTCTGTCCTATTTTGTGTTCTGGGGACTTTAATAGCCTCTCCTGGGCTCTCCTTTCTTTTCAGTTTTTTCATAATTTTCCATGAAGTTGAATCCACCCCCCCCACATGCTAACCTGCTGCTTTGTTTCCCATTAGTCATACTTCTTGGAGTTTTACCCTCCCCCCCCCCCCCCCCCCCCCCCCACTTTCTAGTTTAAAGTCCTGTTGACCACCCTATTTACCCGTTTCGCTAGAACATTGGTCTCAGATTGGTTCAGGTGGAGACCGTCCCAACGGTACAGATCCCTCCTGTTCCAATACTGATGCCAGTGCCCCATGAAATGGAACCCCTCTTTCCCGCACCACTCCTTTAGCCACGTGTGTACTTCCCTTATTCTTGTGTCCCTATGCCGATTTGTATGTGGCTCGGGTAGTAATCCGGAGATTATAACCCTTGAGGACCTGTTCTTTAATTTAGTTCCTAGTTCCTGATAATCCCCAAACAGGTCCTCTTTCCTAATCTTACCTATGTTATTTGTCCTGATGTGGACAAATGCAATGTTGGCATTTATTTCGAGAGGACTAGAATATAAAAGCAGGGATGTGCTGCTGAGGCATTATAAGGCTCTGGTCAGACCACATTTAGAATATTGTGAGCAATTTTGGGCCCCGTATCTCAGGAAGGATGTGCTGGCCCTGGAGAGGGTCCAGAGGAGGTTCATGAGAACGATACCAGGAATGAAAGGCTTAACATATGAGGAACGTTTGAGGACTCTGGGTCTATACTCGATGGAGTTTAGAAGGATGAGGGGGGGATCTGATTGAAACTTACAGAATACTGAAAGGCCTGGATAGAGTGGACATGGGCAAGATGTTTCCATTAGTAGGAGAGACTAGGACCCAAGGGCACAGCCTCAGAGTAAAGGGAAGACCATTTAGAACAGAGATGAGGAGAAACTTCTTTAGTCAGAGAGTGGTGAATCTATGGAATTCATTGCCACAGAAGGCTGTGGAGGCCAGGTCATTGAGTGTATTTAAGACCGAGATAGATGGGTTCTTGATTGGTAAAGGGATCAAAGGTTACGGGGAGAAGGAGGGAGAATGGGGTTGAGAAACTGATCAGCCTTGATTGAATGGCGGAGCAGACTCGATGGGCTGAATGGCCTAATTTCCGCTCCTATGTCTTATGGTCTAAAGCAGTTTGGAATTTGGACTGGAGTCATTGCCAGGTTAGAGTAGCCAGTACTACAGAGTAATACATCTTAGTAATACATTAGAGAAATACATCTTCCTTTCACCTCCCCCCTGTCGGCATTCCGTAGGGACCGTTCCCTCCGTGACACCCAGGTCCACTCCTCCATCACCCCCAACACCTCCACCCCTCCCACGGCACCTTCCCATGCAATCGCAGAAGGTGCAACACCTGCCCCTTTACTTCCCCTCTCCTCACCGTCCAAAGGCCCAAACACTCCTTTCAAGTGAAGCAGCGCTCACTTGTACTTCCCTCAATTTGGTCTACTGCATTCACTGCTCCCAATGCGGTCTCCTTCAGATTGGAGAGACCAAACGCAGACTGGGTGACCGCTTTGCGGAACACCTTTGGTCTGTCCGCAAGCATAACTCAGACCGTCCTGTCGCTTGCCATTTCAAAAACCCACCCTGCTCTCATGCCCGTCCTTGGCCTACTGCAATGTTCCAGTGAAGCCCAACGCAAACTGGAGGAACAGCACCTCATCTTCCAGTTAGGCACTTTACAGCCTTCTGGACTTAACATTGACTTCGACAACTTCAGACCATGATCTCTCTCCTCCATCCCCACCCCACTTTTTCATTCCCCTTTTTTCCATATTCATTTTTATTTTTTTAAGTTTTATTAATTTTTTCCCCCACTTATTTTCATTATTATTATTTTTAAAATTTATTTCCATTTTCATTCATTGCAGCTTTTAGCCTATTTTCGGTCTTTCTTCCCACCACCGTCCCCTCCCCGACCCCATCCCTACGAGGGCCATCTGTCACTTCCCAGAGTGCTTACCCTGGTCCAGCCATTATCACATTTTGCTTTCTTAATGTCACCATTAGCACCTCATTTAGCCAGTACCACCACCATTAACAATTCTTTGACCTTTTGTTTATGACATCTTTTGCCATCTCTCCTTTGCCTCCACCTATCGATGGCCTTCCATCCAGCTTCACCGGTCCACCTCCCTTAATCAGTATATATTTCACCACATCTCTACCTCCCTTTAGATCTGAAGAAGAATCAGACGGACTCGAAACGTTATCTCTGTCTCTCTCTCCACAGATGCTGTCAGATCTGCTGAGGTTTTCCAGCATTTTTTGTTTTCGTTAGAGTAGCCAGTGTTGAGTTCCATCCTGCAGCACTTGCATCGCTTCAATGGCATTCCGAGATTTCTTCCCTGGAAATTTTAACCTGTTGATTCCCACTCTGTTCTGCTCTGCATTGTACTGATTGCTTTTATTTTCATGCATTTAGATATTACCTGGAAAAGTTTGAAGACTACCCAAAATCAAGGAAAGTTCTGATTCCTCTCATATTTTGACATACAGACATCTGGAAATAACTATATTAAACTCAGGATACAAGCTTCAGATCAATCCTGACATTTTGAAAATCAAAATTAAAGTTACAAGGGATATTTGACTTGATTTTATGCTTATTCTTTATACGGTTTATATGGTTACATATTATAATTGATGACAACTGGTGATAAAAAGTAGACACTTTTTCAATACCCATATACAGTCAAGTGCCAGGTTCTTTCAGTTTTGAGAAACCATCAGATCAATAAAGTACTTCTCACCGACAGTTTGGTCCTGAATTTCCTCAGGAGCTCACAGTGGGAGATTGAAGGAACTGCTGGGTCAACAGTATAATTGGCTTTAATTTAAACTTAAGCTTTTAACTGACATTTCAGCAATCAGCTCACATTGGTGGTGCCTACTTAGGTCTAGCTGTGATTCGGTGATAACACTGTCACCCCTGAGTCAGAAGATCCTGGGTTCAAGGAACTTGAGGACAAATTCTAGGTTAACTCTTCAGTGCAGTACTGAGATCTTTCATATGCTATAAAAGATTCCAGGGCACATTTTTGAAGACCAGAAGGGTTATCCCTAGTGTTCTGGCCAATATTTATCCCTCAAACACACCTAAAAAGGAAGGTTATCTCGGTGCTTTTTGTGCAAGCTTGCTGTTTGGAAATTGGCTCCTGTGCTTCCTAAATTACAACAGTGACTACACTATATAAAATATTTCATTCGCTCTCAAATGATTTAGGATATCCTGAGATCGTGAAACATGCTAAGGAAATTCAAGTCACTGTTTGGATTTTTACTTGCCAGTAGATTAAGTGGTGTACCAGGCAGCACTGATATGGCAGGTTCCATTGAAGTCTAAGAGGCTTTGGTGTACAGAGTTGCTGTCTCTGGACTCTGCCCCTTTGCCTCCTAAGGGCTGGATGGAGGTTTTTGCTTCTTACAATACAACAGGAAACCCTTTGAAATGGTAGAAACTTGGTGCAATTGGGTCTTTACCATTCTCCTCGGGGTTCCGTCAGTTACACACTGAAATCTGGTGATAGACTTACAGAATCCCCACAAATCATAGGCTCACGGTATACAAATTATGTAAATTATTTTTCCATAGAAAGAATTAGCAGGAAAGAGTTGCTTTTGATTTTAATATTTTTAAGCAAATAGTATTCTCAAAGGCATCTAGGTAAAAGATGATTATTGAGCTAAATGGTGTTGTTTATTCATAGATGAGACAAATGGTTATTTCTTAGCTTGTCTACAGAAAGAAATGAAGAGATTGATTGAATGAATTAATTAACTTATGTGGCATTTTTCCTGACCCAAAGAACTTAACAGTCCATGAAGTACTTTTGGGGCAGAATCAGCCATGGGTCAGAATACATTACACCGCACTCTTAACTAAATTAGAGGCTTTACAGGAACCAGTCCAAAATTACCCTCAACTTCCAATGGGTTCACTTCTCCCCATTTCATTGAGTCATAGGTTGAAAGCCGTTTCCCTCAGTTTTCTGAGGATCCCTGAACCAACTTTCAGCAGCAAAGCTCACTCCAGCAATTCCTTCTCTAGACCTCACCAGTGCAAATCTCTTAGTGTCTTTAAATTTCCATGGGTTCCTTCTTAAGTCTAGTAAAATTATAACCTGATTGGGGAAGTATTCATTGTTTTTGCAATACCATGTGAAGACATGTTGTACTGTTTGAATAAATTAAATCTGATCATAACTGTACATTCTTTAGTATCCTTGCTCTACGTGTTCATTCACTCTAAAATAAAACAGTTCATTGATTCATATCAAACCTCGTCTTTGTTTGATCACCTTCAGTGTTTGACAAAGCACCCATGTGAATGACGTGAATACTCAATTCAGATCACAAGGTGTGCTATTATTACACCTCTGCATTATGTCCAAAATGATACAGAACAGTCAACTCACATAAAAATAAAGTCTGAACAAGTTAAATAATTTAATTTTAACAGACAGTCCCTCTATTCTTGAAGTTTATTCCTAAAACTGTGAAGTATTTTAAAAAAAACTTTTAATGCCCTTTTGTTTAATTTTCTAATTAAATTAACTTAATTTCAATTCCTATACAATATCTAGGTATTTTTGAACCTATTTTACCTTACTTATTTTTAATCAGTGATCACTTTATTCCCAACAGTGCCAAAAATCTAGCACATTCTATGCTGTTCAATATAAAGCTTTTGTCTTTATGAAACTATGATTGATATTACTTGACGTGCACTTGTCTTTCATTGCCATTCCAAGCATTCCTGAGAGACTATTACTGGTGGCACAGAGAACTAAAGCAGGTTCACTGTCTATCTGTAAGCTCCATTGAAGTGACCACATGCTCCATAGTTGATGGCAGAGTGTTGCTGTCATGTGCCTACAAGGTGATGGTGGACTCCTCCACGCTCTACAACATGTTGAGAAAGTTCCTTGGCAGACGATTCAAATGCATCGAGCAATTGGTGGTGCACAGGAAGCATTTTTCTTCAGAAGACATGGCCACGGAAATGGACAGGGAATGAAAACAGGATCGCTTTCTCCGCTGGGGAATTGCCCCACACCCATCGATTATGATGTAGGCAGCACATTAACTTTGAGCTGCCTGCTAATTTAAATTATTGCAGCATCATCCAGTGCTAGGCAGTGGAGTGGCTGCATGCCCGAGCAAAAGGTGCAAAATTGTGTGAGGCTAGCACAAGTTAAAGCTAGACAACACTACTTAAAGCCTTTTAAAAGTGAGATGCATTGTGGCTGGAGCAGGTGCTGGAAGTTGTTCTAAAAGCGATTTTGATGTTGTGGCACTCATTAATGGCAGAGGCAGGGCTCCAAGGTTTTCTAATGTTGCCTTGCAGGGGGAGATATGATGGCTGGGATTTTCTCAGGCCGATAGAGGTCCTGGCCACCAGTCAGAGAATTCCAGTTATCAACAGTCACAGATTGCAACTCTTTTGAGTACAAACACAGTTCTTGGTTTCTAGGAGTGGGACATGAACCCACAACCTTCTGATTCAAAGGCGAGGGTGCTATGGACTGAGCCACAGCTGACACCTCCCCACCAGTCAGAGAATTGGCAGAGGACCCCGTCAGTTCCGTGGGGAAAGCCCGACGAAATCAGGTGCCCTTCAGATACTTAAGTGGCCACCGGAGGGCCTTCCCCGCCCACCAAGAACTTCCAGCCAATCAGAGGCCGGAACTCCTCATCATGTCAGCCCCAGCGAGAGCAGTGGCTGCAGGTGGTACTGCACCCACCAGAAGCCCCGGATCATTGTGGAACCCCTGGTCAAAGGTGAGTGAGGGCAGGATGACGGTCCCAGCATGGAGGTCATGGGAGAAGGGATGACGCGGGGGTGGTCAGAGGCCAGAGGCAAAAGTAGGGGATGGCTTTCAGTGGCCACCCCGTGCTCAATGCTGGGTTCCTCGATCAGGCGCAGAGGGACAATGAGGGACCTCCCCCTCTGGGATGCTACTGGCTAACCCAACAGTGTTTGTTGAGTGGCCTTCTGAGGGCACAGGAAAGCTCTGTGGCTCCCATTTAATCCCTGAGCCACCACTAAATTGTAGTGGGCTCAGGGATAATGGGTGCAAATTGGATCATTAATGAGCCTAAATGACATCCCCCCCACCGGTGTCAGACACCCTGCAACAGCCCCTTCCCCCTTTCAACTCAATCAGGGAGGTTTTGCCATTACTGGGAGAATGATGCGGGGCCTCTCCCATGATTAAGTGGGCCCAGTCACCATGTTTCCCAACATGAGAGGCTGCATTAAATACAACCCATAATCTATCCCTAGGGGTCTAGGACGCCCTAAGACAAACTTTGTGGAAGCAGTGGCAATCAATGCCAGGAGTTCAACCTCGAGGACCTGGGTGCAGTGCCATTAAAAGTTCAATGATGTCACAGGAAACATGAAGGTAAGTGAATACTCCTTAAAATACCATACCCTACCAGTAATTAGCCAGAGTACACAAGGGACCATAAGCATCACTCGCTGTTAGAGAGAGACAAGTGGTTATATAGCTTGAGGGATACCACTCTGCATCAAGCATGGGACAAGGCAAGGGGGCAGTCCTCCATGAACTACCACAGCCAGCACAGGGATTGAACCCTCATCATTAGCATTGCTCTACACCACATACTAGTTATCTAGCTAGCTGAGCTAACCAGCCCACACCATATACCACTAACTCCTCCACAGTCTTCACACACTGCTCAATGCATCACACTCTCAGCACTCACCTCCCAACAATTTCCATCAATCTTGACTCATACCTAATATTCACCTCACTGCACACATTTAGCATGCTGTAGGACCACACCCACATCTCACTGATGGCATATACTGCCAGCTATTCAACCATGGCTGCCACATCACCCATCATCATGGCATATGTTTGGAATTTCTCCTTTTACATCCTTATTGCCCACCACCCCTTCATCTCTGTCATTGGCTCCCTGTCCCCATAGTGATATTCAATTTAAAATCCTCCCCTTCATCTTCAAGACCCTCCTTGGCCTTGTTCTATCATATCTTTGCCTCTTCACTTCTGTCTCCTCCATTAAGATCATCCTTAAATCCTATCTCTTTTCCCAAACTTTTGATCATAACCTTATATCTCTTTATGTGGCTCAGTATCAAATATTTGCGAAGTGCCTTGGAACCACATTAAAGGCGCCATATAAATGCAAATTGTTACTATTGGTTATATCAATGCAACTTGTGATGGGCTGCTTTCCTGCACTAAAGATGCTGTATTACATAGAAATTATAACACAGAAACAGGCTATTCAGCTCAACTGGACTATGTTTATGCTTATAATCCTACACAAGCCTCTCCCCACTCTGCAAATAGGAAATGTTAGGAAAATAAAACTACAGGAAGAAGATAACTTCAGCCATAACATTGCAAAATCAAAGTGCAATAAAACTAGTGAGAAATGGGAAGCAAAGTAACGAAAAAACAGAATTTAAAAGAAATGAGTTATTTGCCATTTTCTTTATCAAAAGCATTGATTTTTGTTGGCAACGCAGATTTTTAGCCTGGGAATGTCAGTCCCCTCCTCTACTCATCATCCATCTCTATCCGCCTTGGTGTTGATGATTACATTCTAAATTTAGCAACTTCCTTTACACTGAAGAGGGAAGGCATCCTGAAGGGGGAGGATTAGTAAGCTTGCGGATGATACAAAGATTGGCCGGGTGGTTAACAGTGAGGTTGAGTGTCTTGGGCTACAGGAAGATATGGACAGGATGGTCAAATAGGCAGATAAGTGGCAGATGAAATTTAACCCTGGAAAGTGTGAGATGATACACTTTGGAAGGAGTAATTTGACAAGGAAGTATTCAATGAACGGCATGACACTAGGAAGTTCTGAGGAACAAAGGGACCTTGGTGTGTGTGGGGCATGTTAGTCGGGTGGTGAAAAAGGCATATGAGACACTTGCCTTTATCAATCGAGGCATAGATTACAAAAGTAGGAAGGTCATGTTGGAGTTGTATAGAACCTTGGTGAGGCCACAGCTGGAGTCCTGTGTGCAATTCTGGTCGCCACATTATAGGAAGGATGTGATTGCACTGGAGGGGTTGCAGAGGAGATTCACCAGGATGTTGCCTGGGATGAAACATTTAAGTTATGAAGAGAGGTTGGATAGACTTGGGTTGTTTTCATTGGAGCAGAGGAGACTGAGGGGTGACCTGATGGAGGTGTACAAGATTATGAGGGGCATGGACAGGGTAATAGGGAGCAGCTGTTCCCCTTAGTTGAAGGGTCAGTCACGAGGGGACACAAGTTCAAGGTGAGGGACAGAAGGTTTAGGGGGGATGTGAGGAAAAACCTTTTTACCCAGAAGGTGGTGACGGTCTGGAATGTGCTGCCTGGGAGGGTGGTGGAGGCGGGTTGCCTCACATCCTTTAAAAAGTACCTGGATGAGCATTTGGCACGCAATAACATTCAAGGCTTTGGGCCACGTGCTGGTAAATGGGGTTAGGAAGGTAGCTCAGGTGTTTCTCAAGTGTCGGTGCAGACTCGATGGGCTGAACTGCCTTTTCTGCACTGTGTGATTCTGTGATTCTGTGACTGCATCCCACCTGTGTACTCAACATTCATTCCTCACTGAATGCTCAAGGCATGATTTTTGCCATTCCCAAATGAAATAGGCATAGAGCAAACATGAGATTTCATATTTTACATCCAACTTTTGAATTAATTGAATTCAAATTAATTTTGAATTCAATTAGCATGGGGCCTACACGCTGATTGGTATTCATTTTCATGTTGACTACTGTCAAATAGAACATGGCAGCCAAGGTCACATATTTCAACACCAGCTCAGTGCATTTTGAATATTTATTGCTGTTAGATGAAGAAAAACAAATTGAAGCATTCACTGGGGACAGAAAGTTGAAGGAAGTCTATGTATTTCAAATTTTAAAATGGCGTAAAATCACATTTAGACCAGGATCTAATGCTGTTGACAGAATTAAGCCAAAATGTCTCAACTAACGGAAATTGCAATGTAGAATTAAGACAACCAAGTGCACACAGCAATGAAGTAACAGTGTAAATTCCTACAGGTTTATTCCCAGGAGGCCTGCTACCAGCTTGACAGTAACATACAACTGAATAATTTTCACCAGCAAGCTGGTTGGGGACACTAAGCAGACATCTGAAGCTCGTTGATCTCATGAGGCCCAAGGCCCAAAATCTGATGGACCTTGAACTGACCCATTCGAACACAAGGATTGTTTCTTCCACTCAGTTAGGAACCAATTTCGAGGGCATGGTTCCTTTCCTTGGTTCTATCGTATTCTAAACTAACTGAAACCAAGTCAGCTGGCTGTAATCCTTTTCCTCACACAACCAATAAAATATTTATAACTCACCACATTGACCAACTCCAATGATTAATGAACCATATGTTAATTTTTTTTGAATCTTGCATTAAATATGAGCATTTTGGCACCCATTTACTGTCAACACTGGTGAGGCCCATCTATATCTTTGGGACAATTAATATTGGACAGAATTACAGAATTGTTACAGCACAGAAGGAGGCCATTCAGCCCATCGTGTCTGCACCAGCTCTCCGAATGAGCAATTCACCCAGTGCCATTCCGCCACCTTCTCCCAATAACCCTGCACATTCTCTCTTTTTATAATTCCCTTTCGAATGCCCCGATTGAACCTGCCTCCAGAACACTCTCAGGGAGTATATTCCAGACCCCAAACACTTGCTGCATGAAAACAATTTTCCTCATATCGTCAGTTACTTTGTGCCCTCCGTTGCACTTTTACCTTTGGATTCGACCTAGTGCTGCTGAAGTTCTGAACTTAGACAAGTCACTGTTTTGAAGCAGACTACATTCTTCACACTATTTGGTGGGAAACAGGATGATGCAATGCTGAGATAGATTTGACTGACAGTGGAATTTCATTACCTGCACCATTCAACCTCCTGATTATGTATGAACATTTCTGTTAGGATAATACCATCACCTCATTTCCCAGCTTCTTTTGCTATAGGTTTCTCTCCTTGCCATGGTTAATAACATTACACATTAACCCATTGATGGGAAATCTTGAGGGCTTCTCTGCTTTTCTATATCTGAACTCCTAATATACTCTTCGAGCTCTGTGGCAGGAACACAAGTTTGGAAAACTAGCCTTATATTACCTATGTTATTTGCTTTAGACTTGCCTTCACGCGCGTGCCTCAGATCTTGCTTTACAATGTATGTAAGGTACAGGGACAGATCCTAACTCCCAGTATGCCTGCCCATAGCGGTTTTAATTGGTACACTTCATTAGTGTGCTGCTGGGCACTCGAGAAAACTATCCAGCTCATCGCTACCTGCCAGTAGCTGTGGGGAATTCCTGGAGTGACCTGAGAGGGACAATGCAGGGAGGAGCCTATAGGGGAGGTTTGAATTTCCCTTGTACAATTACAATGAACTCTCTGATCCAGCTACAACACTGGCATCTATGCGGCAATCTGGAAAATTGCCCAGGTATGTCCTGTCCACAAAAAGCAGGACAAATCCAACCCAGCCAGTTACTGTCTCATCGGTCTACTCTGGATCATCAGCAAAGTGATGGAAGGGGCCATCAGCAATGCTATCAAGCAGCGCTTGCTTAGCAATAACCTTCTTGCTGCGCAAGTTTGGGTTCTGCCAGGGTCGCAAAGTTCCTGACCTCATTACAGCCTTGGTTTAAGCATGCGCAAAAGAGCTAAACTCCAGAGATGATGGGAGAGTTACTGCCCTTGACATCAAGCAGCATTTGACCAAGTGTGGCATCAAGAAGCCCTTGCAAAACTGGAGTGAAAGGGAATCAGGGGGAAAACTTTCCACTGGTTGGAGTCATACCTAACACAAAAGAAGATGGTTGTGGTTGTTGGAGGTCAATCATCTCTGTCCCAGGGCAGTACTGCAAGAGTTCGTCAGGGTAGTGCCTTGGCCCAACCGTCTTCAGCTGCTTCATAAATGACCTTCCTTCCATCTTAAGGTCAGAAGTAGGGATGTTCGCTGATGATTACACAATGTTCAGCACCATTCGCGACTCTTCAGATACTGAAGCAGTCTGGGAACATATGCAGGAAGACCTAGACAACATTCAGGCTTGGACTGATAAGTGGCAAGTAACATTTGCGCCACACAAGTGCCAGGCAACGACCGTCTCCAAAAAGAGAGAATCTAACTATTTCCCCTTGACATTCAATGGTGTTACCATCGCTGAATCCCCCACCATCAACATCCTCCGCCTCTGTAGGGACACTGTGACCTCCATATGTCAGATGATTGGTCCAGAGATTCGCCTAAAACTGTGTAGGTGGCCGCCCCATGCCAAAAGCCCATAAGGTGACAGTGGCCCTGAACCTACTCGCCTCTGGTTCCTTCCAAGGGTCAGCAGGAGATCTATGTGGTGTTTCCCATTCTGCTGCCCACAGCTGTATCAAGCTGGTCACTAACGCTCTGTTCAGACAGGTGATGAACGTCATTCATTTCCGGACCGACGAAGTCAGCCGGGTTGATTGATCCAGAGGCTTCGCTGCAATTGCGGGATTCCCCCGCATCCAGATTGTCATAGATTGCAAGCATATAGCCATAAAGGCACCAGCGAGTGAGCCGGGTGCCTTCATCAATAGAAAGGGGTTCCACTCCATCAACATACAGATAGTGACCACAAGGCACATATTTTGCACCAGGTGCCCTGGCAGCTCCCATGATGCGTACATCCTGCGGCACTCACAGGTGCCAAGGCTCTTCGTCGGTTGAGCTCTGTTGGATGGTTGGCTCCTGGGTGACAAAAGGCTATCCCCTGAAATGGTGGCTCATGACACCACTCAGTCACCCAAGGCCATAAGCGGAGGAGAGGTACAATAGAAGTCATCCCTATACAAGGGCAGTAATTGAGAGGACCATTGGCCTGCTCAAGATGAGGTTCAGCTGCCCGGACCGATCAAGAGGAGCACTGCAATATCCTCCAGAGTGAATCTCGCTTATTGTCGTTGCGTGCTGTGTGCTGCACAATCTGGCTCTGGCAAGGGGGTACCCATTGGAGGATGGAGACAGCAAGGCAGCTCCACAGGCTGCAGAAGACAACTCAAGTGACGGGTCCGACGAGGAGCGGGAGGAGGCCCAGAGTGAGGATGTGGCTGCAGAAGTGAGGAAACTTCCGGGAGGCAGGGAGGCCAGGGAGGCCTTGATTCTCCGTTCTTTCAGCTAGGCATCCAAGGCATGGATTTAAAGTGAGGACAAGGATAACGCCACCTTACTGATCTTCCCTGATGAGGCCATCCTGTCACCCACAGGTCAAGCAAGCTCTGAAATAAAATTTGCAGCCCTTCCCCTGTGTCACATGCAACTCCCAGTCCCATCACCTCTGAAATTCATTAGTCACATTAAGGCCATCACACATAATGAGACATTTATATGGTGGTTTCAAAAAAACAGATTATGCAGAACACACGTTTCAAAGAAAGTTACTTCACCTATGACAACACCTCTTTTGTTCAAAATGACTTAAACTTCCATTCGCGAGTGCTGCGTCTTGGTGCCCCCACCTCGATGGCTGTGGCATTAGAGGCAGCCTGCTAACGCTGATGTCCTGCTAACCCTGATGACCTTGGCTGACGTCCTCTGGCTGCTGGAGACTGTGCGGGTGCCGCCTGAGAGGTAGTATCCAGTGCCATGGCTAGGCACTCCTCAGTCATTGCAGCCTCATCAGATGGCACAGGCACTGGCAGAGGAATGGGGGAGCTGCCGCCTTCATCTGGACAGCCCTGAGAGGAGCCCACAGATGCAACATGAAGCCCGTCCGCCAGCGTGAGGTTGGTTTGAACCACCCTGCTTACCATTAATGGACGGGCACCTAGCAGAGAAACTAAGTGCCTCATCCATCTCTCATACTGGCTGTGACCTGCTGAGGTCACTGCCAGTGTGTGGGCTTGCAGATCCAAGTGCAGCCCCAGAAACCCCTGATTATGTTCCTGGAGCTGCCTCTCCTGGAGAGTTGCCACTCTGTCAATGGAGGAGGCTGGGTGCTGGGAGCTCCGGGTCAACACAGTGCTCACGTGCTGCATGGACTCCCCCAAGACAAAGATTATTGCATGCAGGCCCCCAGGGATCTCTACCAGATCTTCATGTGCATCTCGCTGGACATCCAGCATCTTCTGCTTGATGGATGACTCCAGGAACTCATCATCCGCCTCAGACTCAGCATGGTCCTGGTTTCCAGCAATCCTCCAACTGCTGGCACCCTGGGAACTTTCTGCCTCCGCCAGCTCCTCATATGAGTGTGATGTGCCCTTACCACTGTGCACTACCAACTGAGCAGACACGCTATTGCCCACTAACGTGCCTGTATCTGCACTGGTACTTGGTGCAGAGTGAGGTTGTGATGCGGATCCATCGGTCGGTGGCTCCTCCTCCGATGTAAAGTTGGGGGTCCTCAGGGTCTGCAGCACATCGTGAGGATGGCACATCTGAGGGAGGAAAAGAAAAAGTCAGTTGCGAACATCATTACGAAGTGACTGTGCATGCACGATGGTTGCTTGTCACAAAGGACAACTGCCTCAATGAGGCATTGTGATTGGACAAGCATTGGGTACTCTGAATTTGAACTTCTCATTCGAAATGCCACGACCCTACCTTTCTTGCATGCTCCCCCAGTCTCTCATCTGTCCACTGGGCTCTTACTGTCCTCCGAGACCCTTGCCTCTCCCCGACTTTTGGATCTTATTCCTTGCTCGCATTCCGTGTCCAGGATGTCCATCTCAAACTTGGAGAGGATCAGGATATTAGGCACCCCACCATCCATTTGAGCATGCTCCAGCACATTATGGCTTCTCTTCTCTGTACAGACAAAAATGAATTCATTAGTCAATCCTCAACCTGCAACCATACCAGCCTCGCCCTCCCCAACCCCCAGGAGAACCAGCTTGAAATGCACACCTCACCCTTCTATACACCCAAGGCAAGCAGACACATCTCCCAGCCTTGGCCGGCACAGGGACATGCGCCATTTTGCATTCTTCATCTTACACCCCTGAGTGCCATGATGAATGGCGACCTTCCTAGGTGACCACCTCTTGCCATTCTGCAGCATCAGAATATCATGCCGGGCACTCAATGCCTCTACGAGAGTGCGCAGGCACTCATCAGAGAATTGAGGCCGAATGCCCACCGTCATTGCCCTCCCGCCTGGCATGCCCAGCGGGTTTTGAGGCCATAACTACTGCCAGATATTAGACTCTCTCCTAGGCAGCTCCCTGAGGATCTTCACCAACTCCTGGCAATCTTCAGGGAGCTGCCTGTGCAGTTTTTAAACCCACTTCTGGGTCCCCATTGGACCCAGCACTGCCTTGCTCCTGCCACGCTTCTGCCAGAAGCACTACGCCAATGCCCTTAATTGGCCAGCCAGTGTGAAATTGTGTGCCAGTTGTAATTGTGACTGGAATCGGATATTGCGTCCGCCTCTGGGCCTGCCGGTCATGCACACACAATGTGCGCAAAATTCAAGTCCTAAACTCTAGTAGCCACAGCATTTATGTAACTGGTTCAGTTGAGTTTCTGGTTAATGGTATCCCAAGATCTTGATGGTAGGGAATTTGGCAATACTAATGCTGTTGAATGTCAAGGAGGCCATAAAATGGAGGCAAGATCATTGATGAAGAAGTTGATAGGATCCTGCTTCCTTCTTGAGAAACATCTGCAGCAATGCCCTGGGGCTGATATAATTGGCCTTCAACAACCACAACCAGCTTCCTTTGCATCAGGAAGATTACAGCCACTGGAGAACTTTCTCCTTGATCCCCATGGACTTCAATGTTACTAGGGTTAAATGCTGCCTTGATGTCAAGGGCAGTCATTCTCAACTCACCTCTGCAATTCAGTTCTTATGTTCATGTTTGGAGCAAGTCTGGAATGAGGTGTGGAGACAAATCAGCCTGGCAGAACCAAATTTGAGCTGAGCAGCTTATTGGTGTCTAAGAGGCATTTGATAACAATGTTGATGACCTTCTAATCTCTGTAGCTCATTTCCACATTCAAAAAGCTAGCAGTTTGTTTTTTTTGGCTATCCGGTAGATGGAATGTACTTCTGTTGACTCTTGACCTTAGAAAGCTTGAATGCTGGTCTCAAAATATATTTTTGGCTTGAATGTCTTAACAAACAGCAGCAGTGCCAAGAAGAGGATCAATGTCTCTTTCTGTTGAACCTTTAAACACCAAGTGCTGCTCCAAGCCACAAAAAATGTTGTCAAAAGCTAGGGCCTTTATTGATCATTAATCTTCCTAATTATCATTGAGTAGAAAATCATACTATCATATTTTACAGGTTAAAGGAGAATAAAGTGAGTGCCTGATATAAGAACTCCAGCCAGTTCCACCAATCAATTTTTTTAATGTGTTCGTGGGATGTGGTCATTGCTAGACCAGCGTTTATTGCTCATTTCTAATTGCCCTTGAGAAGGTGGTGGTGAGCCACCTTGAACCGCTGCAGTCCATGTGATGTAGGTATATCCACAGCGGTATTGGGGAGGGCATTTCAGGACTTTGATCCGCCGACAGTGAAGAAGCAGTGATATATCTTCAAGTCAGGAAGATGAATGACTTGGAGAGGAACTTGCAGGCTTTTGGTCCCATGCATCTAACGTCCTTGCCCTTCTGGTCGGTAGAGGACGCAGGTTTGCAAGGTGCTGTCGAGGAAGCCTTGGTGAGTTGCTATAGTGCATCTTGCAGATGTACATGGTGCAGCCATGGTGCGCAGGTGGTGGATGAGTGAATGTTTAAGGTAGCAAATGGGGTGCCAACCAAACAGGCTTCTTTTCTTGGATTGTGTTGAGCTTCTTGAGTGTTGTTGGAGCTGCACCCATCCAGGAAAGTTATGTCATGGCTTATCTGCATTCTAACTTCATTTATTGGTTCCATAGCCAAGAAATTTGGAGGTGTGGTATTGAAATTTGCATATGATATATCAAATTGAGGGAGTATAGCTAATAATATGGAGAACTGCACTAGAATACAGCAAGATGAAAACAAGCTTGCAGGGTTGGCGGATAAATGACAAATGAAATTCAATATAGGGAAGTGTGCAGTGGTTAGGTTTGGTAGGCAGTATAAAGAGGCCACTTTTTTTTGGAAAGTATGATACTAACTGGGTATCTGGGAGAACAGAAGTAAATTGTTAAGAAGTAGCAAAACAAACTGATAAAACCATGAAGAGTACAAGCAAAATATTGGGGTTTATTTCTAGAGAAATAGAATCCAAAACCAATAAGGTAACATGAAACTTATGTGCAGTTTTGATGAGACTATATTAGGTGTAGTTCTGGGGTGGACATTCATTAGCACCTCATTGATGCAAACCCAACACGTGGCCCAAACCAGGAGGCTTACCTGAAATCAGGTCTCAGGCCTCATTTAAATCAACGGTTCTCAAACTTTTTTGTCAGTGGACCTCCTAGACCAGGTAAAAGGTCCCATGGGCCACCTGCTGTCCACTCGCTTTCGCTTGTTAATACAAAACAGTAATTAATTAAATATCTTAAATAAATTCATGCCAGAAACAAAAGTATGGGCATTTTCATATTACAGTATAAACATTAATACAAAAGAACACCTTTATTTGAAACATTCTAAGATGTTATAAAATCATCACAATAATCTGAGAAACTGATGCTTACCTTAAAGCTATATTAATCAAATAAAACCAACAGTAATATAAATCTTGCTTATAAAACTACACCGCCCCCCCCCCACCCCACCTTAAACCAGCTTATATTTCACCCCTTTTCTATTTTTACTTAGTTCTGTTGAAGAGTCATACGGACTCTCCGCAGATGTTGCCAGACCTGCTGAGTTTTTCCAGGTATTTTTATTTTTGTTTTGGATTTCCAGCATCCACAGTTTTTTGCTTTTATCTGTTAATTTACCAGTCAGGTAGCCTGGATAACCTGGGCAGCAAACTGCTGCTGTTCCTGTTCTGTGGACACTACTTTCACAGATAAGTTCACTTTGCTAAGTGTACTTGTTGGGCAAGTGCCGGCGTTTCAACTGCACAGAAAGAGGCCTTTCGGCCCACCGTACTCATGTGAGCTCTTTAGCAGAGTTGTCGATACCTTTTTCTCCATAGCCCTGTAACTTTTTATTTCCCTCGGAATAGTTATCTAATCCTCTTTTGGAAGTTACTACTATAAAAGTTTATGCTGCCCTTTCAGATTGCACAGCAACTGGCTGTGCTTTTTTTAAAAGTTTCCTCTTGTTCTTTTGTCAGTCTTAGTCTCTTGACTCCTGAATCCTCTACTTATCCAGCTGTCTGCCATTGGGTAAATACCCAAAAACTATCAAAATCCTTCAGGATCTTGAGCATTTCAATCAAGTCTTCTGCTATCCTGCTCTACTCTAAGGAGATCTCCAGCTTCTTCAGTCTTTCTGATGGAGAGCGGACCTGTGTGAGAAGGGCAGAGGTGGTGGGAGATAAAAACCCGGCAGCAGAGAGGCCCTTCAACCTGTTTCTACCTGTCAGAGCCGAAGTGTGACGTCAAAGGAAAACAGGTAAGTGATTGGTGGGTATCTCTTCCATGTCTCTTTTGGTTGGCCAAGTGGTTTAAATCAAGAGACATTATTACAGCTGAAGAGTACAGTTAAGAAATTCACTTCTAAAATATTTAACATCCAAATTAATTAATTAAATAGAATAGAGATGGCTGGACAGGTGATGTGTTGCAGCTGTAGTATGTGAGAGCTGCTGGGTGCGGTTGCGATCCACTGTGACCACATCTGCGGCAAGTGTTGGCTGCTCAGGGAACATCGGCTCAAAGTTGATCAGCTGGAGTCCGAGCTGCAGACACTGCAGCACATCAGGGAGGGGGAGAGTTACCTGGACACTGTGTTCCAGGAGACAGTCATACTCCTTAGGTTAATCACATCAAATTTGGACTGTGGTCAGGAAGGTGTGACTGCAAGTGAGGCAGGTATGGGAATCCAGAATTTAGCTTTGGACGAACCTCAGCCAGTGCCCCTTTCCAATTGGTACAAGGTTCTTGTTCCCGGTGTGGACAAGGGCACGGACTGCAGGGAGGATGAGTGAACTAACCACAGCATCATGGTAATGAGAGCCATTCATGTGGGGGGAGTAAAGAGGAATGTAGTAGTAATAGGGGATAGCATAGGGGAATAGATACTGTTCTCTGCAACAAAGACAGAGAATCCCGAAGGCTGTGTTGCCTACCTGGTGCCAAGGTTAAGGACATCTCTTCTGGGCTGGAGAGGAACTTGGAGTGGGAGGGGAAGGGTCTAGTTGTTGTGGTCCACATAGATATCAATGACATAGGTAGGATTAGGAAAGAGGTTCTGCTGAGGGGCTACGAGCAGCTCGGGGCTAAATTAAAAAGCAGAACCACAAAGGTAATAATCTCCGGATTACTACCTGAGCCACGTGCAAATTGGTGAAGGGTAAATAAGATTAGAGATGTAAATGCGTGGCTCAAGGATTGGTATGGGAGAAATGAGTTCCCATTCATGGGGCACTGGCACCAGTACTGGAGAAGGAGAGAGCTGTTCTGTTGGGACGGGCTTCATTTAAACCATGCTGGCACCAATGTCCTGGCGAGTTGTATAACCATGGTTGTAGATAGGACTTTAAACTAATTAGTGGGGGGGAGGATTCAATTGAAGGGAAGTTTAAAAAATCAAAAAGAAATGAGAGAGCAGAGATGCAGGGTAGTGAAGAGGTGAACAAAAATCAAAGTGTGACAGGAAGGGGAAGAAAATATAAGCAGAAGAATGCTGCAGAAATTAGAAGCAGAATGGTAAAAAGTCAAATCTTAAGGCTCTTTATCTGAATGCACGCAGCATTTGTAACAAGATAGATGAGTTGATGGCATAAATAAAAATAAATGAATATGACTTGATAGCTATAACAGAGACATGGTTGCAGGGTGACCAAAACTGGGGGCTCAATATTCAAGGATATTCAACATTCTGGAAAAATAGGCAAAAAGGAGAAGGAGGTGAGGTAGCTTTGTTAATAAAGGAAGATATTAGTGCAGTGGTGGGTAGTGATATAGGTGCAACAGATCAGGATGTAGAATCAGTTTGGGAAATAAGGAATAGCAAGGGGAAGAAGTGCCGGGTGGGAGTCGCCTATAGGCCTCAGAAGATTTGTCTCACTGTAGGACAAATTTTAAATTAGGAAATAATGGAGGCTTGTAAGAAGGGGGCTACAATTGTCATGGGTGATTTTAATCTGCATATTGATTGGACAAATCAGATTGGCAGGGGTAACATGGAAGATGAATTTGTAGAGTGCATCAGGGATTGTTGCTTAGAGCAATACGTTGCAGAACCTACCTGGGAACAGGCCACTTTAGATCTAGTAATGTGTAATGAGGTGGGATTAATAAGAGATATTGTAGTTAAGGATCCTCTAGGGGGTAGCAGTCACAGCGTGGTAGAATTTCAAACTCAGTTTGAGGGCGAGCAACTCGGGTCTCAAACCATTGTCCTCAACTTAAATAAGGGCAATTACAGAGATATGAAGAAAGAGTTGTCTAAAGTGGGCTGGGAAAATAGACTAAAGGGAAGGTCAGTGGACGAGCAGTGGCAGACATTAAAGCAGATATTTGATAGCCATAAGACCATAAGACGTAGGAGCAGAAGTAGGCCTTTCGGCCCATCAAGTTTACTCTGCCATTTAATGAGATCATGGCTGATCTGAGTCCACATTCCTGCCTTTTCCCCATGACCTTTGATTCCCTTGCTAATTAAGAATCTAACTCAGTTTTGAATATATTAATGACCCGGCCTCTACAGCCCTCTGTAGTAAAGAATTCCACAGATGCACTACCCTCTGAGAGAAGAAATTCCTCCTCATCTCTGTTTTAAATGGGCAACCATTTACTTTGAGATTATGTCCTCTTGTCTTAGACTCTCCCACAAGGGAAAACAACCTCTCAGCATCTACTCTGTCCAGCCCCCTAAGAATCTTATATGTATCAATAAGGTCACCTCTCATTCTTCTATACTCAAATGAGTACAGGCCCCAACATATTCAACCTCTCCTCATAACAAAATCCCTCCATACCTGGGATCAACCTCGTGAACCTTCTCTGGACTGCCTCCAATGCCAGTACATCTTTCCTTAGATAAGGGGTCCAAAATCGTTCACAGTATTCTATGTGTGGTCTGACTAGTGCCTTGTATAGTTTTAGCAAGATTTCCCTATATTTATACTTCATTTTTTTAAAAATAAAGGACAACATTCCATTTTCCTTCCCTATTACCTGTTGAACTTGTATGCTAGCTTTTTGAGATTCATGCATGAGGACCCCCAAATCCCTCTGTGCTGCAGCTTTCTGCAGTCTTTCTCCATTTAAATAATATTCAGCTCTTCTATAAATAAATAAAATTTCCAACCTTTACAAACATGTCCCAACTCATGTGACACTGTCACATGAAGGGACATGTTTAAATACATTTTTACATCATTTGTTAAATTCTTTTATTATCTATTCAATCTCCCTGAGGCAGCTCTGTGCCTCAGGGAGATTGCTGCATGCAGGCCCCGACTCTCCCTCCTCTCTCGCCTTAATTAGCCCGCCCGCGTAAAATGACGGCACGCAGTCAATCATGGGCGGCGATTGGCTCCGCGGCTGCCTCCACCCGCTCCCGCCCAGCCTGCCCGCCATAGGAAAAATGCAGGCCTATGTATTTCTAAATGCGTCGCTATTACATCCTTTATAATAGATTCCAACATTTTCCCAATGACAGACGTTAAGCTAACTGGCCTTTAGTTACCTGTTTTTTGTCTCCCTCCCTTTTTGAATAAGTGTGTTACATTGGCCGTTCTGCAATCCTCTGGGACTTTTCTAGAATCTAAGAATTCTTGGAAGATTAGTACCAGTGCATCCACTACCTCTGTAGCTACTTCCTTTAATACCCTAGGATGTAACCCATCACGTCCAGGGGACCTATCGGCCTTTAGCCCCACTAGTTTCCCTAGTATTCTTTCTCTAGTGATAGTTATTGTATTTATTTCTTCCCCTGCTTTTGCCCCTTGATTATTTAGTATTTTTGGAATGCTATTTGTATCTTCCATCGTGAAGACTGATGCAAAGTATTTATTCAACTACTCCACCATTCCCTGGTTCCCCATTATTATTTCCCCAGCTTCATTCTCTAAGGGGCCTATGTTCACTTTGGTCTTTCTCTTCCTTTTTGTATTGTTAAAGAAGCTCTTACTGTCTGTTTTTATATTACTTGCTAGTTTACCCTCAAAGTTTATTTTCTCCCTCTTTATTATTTTTTGGTCATCTTCTGTTGGTTTTTAAAACTTTCCCAATCCTCAGACTTATAACTAATCTTTGCAACTTTGTATGTATTTTCTTTCAATTTGATACCATCCTTAACTTCCTTGGTTAACCATGGTTGGTTTATCCCCATCCTAGAATCCTTCTTCCTCACTGGGATATATCTTTGTTGTGAGTCATGAACGATTTTCTTAAATGTCTGCCATTGTTTATCAACCACCTTTTCTGCTAAATTCCTTTCCAAGTCCACTCCAGCGAACTCTGCCCTCATTTCTTATTTAAGTTTAGCAAAGTTGATTCCGACCCAAGTTTCTCACTCTAAAACTAAATGCTAAATTCTACCATGTTATGGTCGCTGTTTTCTAGGGGATCTTTTACTCTGAGATGATTTATTAAACCAGCCTCAATACACATTACCAGATCCAAAATAGCCCGATCCTTGGATGGATCCACAACATATTGTTCTAGGAAACTGTTCCGAATACGCTGTATGGGCAGAATTTTGCCATTGGCGAGCAGGGGGCGGGGCCCGCTCGCCGATGTGTAAAAGGACGCGGGATGACCTCGGGCGGAACCCCTGACGTCATCCCGGTCCATTTAAATTTTCAGGAAGATGGGCCTGCAGCAAAATCAGCTGCAGGCCCGCCGACCTGTCAATGGCCAATCGAGGTCATTGACAGGATCATTAAAACAATTAAAGGACCTGCCCGTCCAACCTGAAGGTTGGCGGGCAGGCCAGGAGCCCCGGCGGCAAATAGAAAAAACATGAAACCTCATCCACCGGCGGGATGAGGTTTTATGCAGGGTTTTAAATATTTTAATAAAGTTATAATGTAAATTATGAACATGTCCCATCTCATGTGACATTGTCACATGAGGGGGACATGTTAGGGAATTTTTTTTTTCTATTTTTAACATTTTTCAAAGTGGAAGCGATCTCCCTGAGGCAGCACTTTGCCTCAGGGAGATGTGCGCTCTTCTCTGTGCATGCGCGAAAGAGCGCACTCTCACTTTTGGGGATTCCTCCCTTCGCACAGCGCTTCCCGCCGCATGTCACGCTGGGCGGGCCTTAATTTGTCCGCCCACGTAAAATGGTGGCAGGGCCCACTTCTCCGGCGGGGATCGGCTCCTCGCCCACCGGAGATTGGGTCGGGCCCGCCAGGCAGAAAATTCTGCACTATGAGTTCTTGCTTTCGGCTACCTCTGCCAATTTGATTTTCCCAATCTATATGAAGATTAAAGTCACCCATGATTAATGTACTGCCTTTTTACATGCCCTCATTATATCCTGATTTATTCTCTGTCCTACAGCATAGCTACTGTGTAGGGGGCCTATAGACTACTCCCACTAGTGTCTTCTTCCCCTTGTTATTCCTTACCTCCACTAATGTGGATTCTACATCCTCCGATCCAAGATCATTTCTTGTTATCCATTCCATCTCATACTAACAAAACTACCCCACCACCCTTTCCTTCCTGCCTGTCCTTTTGAAAGGTCACACACCCCTGAATATTTAGTTCCCAGCTTTGACCTCCTTGTAGCCATGTCTCTGTAATGGCTATAAGATCATACCCGTTAACCTCTATTTGATCCGTTAATTCATTTATTATTAATTTATTAATTCATCATTTAAGTAAAGAGCCATTAATTTTGCCTTTTTATCATTCTTCCCCCTTTGACTCTATTTGCTGCTGGTTTTTTGTTTGGACGCTCTGTCCCTTCTTGTCACACTCTGGGTATTATTGCCTAAATGGCTACCCTGCAATGCTGCCAAATTCTTTTGCTTTGTAAGCCTACATATCCCCTCTCCAGAACCTTCCTCCCCTCTATTTAGTTTAAAGCCCTCTCTACTGCCCTAGTTATTCAATCCGCCAGGACACTGGTCCCAGCATGGTCCCTTTTACCCAGTATTGATGCCAGTGCCCCATGAACTGAAACCCATTCCTCCCACACCAATCTTTGAGCCACACAGTTAACTCCTTGACTTTATTTACCCTATGCCAGTTTGCCCATGGCTCAGGTAGTAATCCCCAGATTATTACCTTGGAGGTTCTGCTTTTTAATTTAGCTCCTAATTGTTCAAATTCTTTCAGCAGAACCTCCTCTCTAGACCTATCAACGTCTTTGGTACCAACATGGACAACAACAACTGGATCCTTCCCCTCCCACTCCAAGTTCCTCTCCAGCCTTGAGGAGATGTCCTTAATCCTGGTGCCAGGAAGGCAACACAGCCTTCGGGACTCACGCTCATAGCTACCGAGAACAGTATCTATCCCCCTAATTTTCCTGTGCCCTACCACTACTACGTTCCTATTTCCTCCCCCCACTTGAATGGCTCCTTGTACCACGATGTCGTGATCAGTTTGCTCATCCTCTCTGCAGTCCCTGTTCTCGTCCACACAGCTTGCAAGAACCTCATCACTGTTGGACAATTGGAGGGGCTGAGGCTCCTCAAATGCTACCCCTGGATCCCCCATACCTGCCTCACCTGCAGTCACACCCTCCTGTCCCTGACCACAGACCAAATTTGAATCGCCTAATCTGAAGGGTGTGACTACCTCCTGGAGCAAAGTGTGCAGGTAACTCTCCTCCTCCCTGATGTCAGCAGCTCGGACTCCAGCTCCTCAACTCAGATCCAAAGTTCCTTGAGCTGCAAACACTTAGTACAGATGTGTTCACTCTGCATCACCTTGGCGTCCAGCAGATCCCACATGCTGCAGCAGCAACACATCACCTGTCCTGCCATCACTCACTTATTTTACTTAATTTATTGTTTAATTACTCTAGTACCCCCGGTTTATTATAATTAATTTTTTACACCAACATCGTTCTTATATTTAACAAGCTATTTTTAAGAAAGAGAAAATAAAGACTAGAGACCTAAACACAAACTATAGACCTTAATTTTACTTTAAAGTCCAATGCACTAATTAGCTGCTTGCCCCGCCCATTTTAAATGAAATCTCCCTGCTCTTTGTTTAAAATGAATTCTCCACACTCTCCCCATGCAGTTTTTAAATGAAGTCTCCACACTCACTACCCTCGATTTTTTAAATGAATTCTCCACACTCACCATGCTCGGTTTTTAAATCAATTCTCTGCACTCACCCCGTGTGGTTTTTAAATGAATTCTCCACTCACTATGCTCGGTTTTAAAACGAATTCTCCACACTCAGCCCGCTCGGTTTTTAAAATGATTTCTCCTTACTCACCCCGCTCAGATTCTTAAATGAAGTCTCCACACTCAGTTTTTTAATGAATTCTCCACGCTCTTCCTTCCTACTTGGTTTTTAAATGAAGTCTCCACACTCCCTGCTTGATTTTTAAATGAAGTCTCCATACTCACCACGCTCGGTTTTTCACACTCGGTATCACTAATGTGTCCAGGAAGTATGTAACTTTCCTTTGGTGATGCTTGTGTCTTGAGCCAATTATTAAGCAGCCTTTGCAAGACGCTCAGCAAAAATTTATCCAGGTCAAAAAAAGGACTCGATGAGAAGGATGAACCACCCATGGTTAACAAAGGCAGTCAAGGAGAGTATCCAGTCAAAAACTAAGGCATATAATGCGGTAAAAACTAGTGGTAGGCCAGAGAATTGGGAATTTTTAGGAACCAGCAGTGGATGACTAAAAAGCTAATAAAGAGGGAGAAAATTGATTATGAAAGTAACTAGGCAAGAAATATAAAAACAAACAGCAAGAGCTTCTACGGGTATATAAAAAGAAAGAGAATGGCTAAAGTGAGTGTGAGACCTTTGGAGGATGCGACTGGAGAATTGATAACAGCGAACAAGGAAATGGCAGATAATTTAAACCAATATTTTGCATTGGTCTTCACGGTAGAGGACACTGTAAACATCCCAAAGATATCAGATAAGCAAGGAGCTAAGCAAGGAGGATATAAGGAATCTGTGAGGGGATATAGAAAGGTTGAGTGATTGGGCAAAAACTTGGCAGATGGAGTTTAATGTAAGAAAATGTGAGGTCATAAGAACATAAGAACTAGGAGCAGGAGTAGGAGTAGGCAATTCAGCCCCTCGCGCCTGCCCTGCCATTCATTATGATCATGGCTGATCTCATTTCGGCCTCAACTCCAATTTCCCGCCCTCTCTCCATAACCTTTCAACCCGTTACTAATTAAAAATCTGTCCATCTCCTCCTTAAATTTATTCAGTGTCCCGGCATCCACTGCACTCTGAGGTAGTGAATTCCACAGATTCACGACCCTTTGAGAAAAGTAATTCCTCCTCATCTCTTATTTAAATCTACCACCCCTTAGCCTAAAACTATGGCCTCTCATTCTAGAATGCCCCAGAAGGGGAAACATCCACTCAACGTCTACTTTGTCTATCCCCTTTAGCATCTTATATACCTCAATTAGATCTCCCCTCATCCTTCTAAACTCTAGGGAGTATAGGCCTAAACTGCTCAATCTCTCCTCATAAGACAAGCCCCGCATCTCTGGAATCAATCTAGTGAACCTCCTCTGAACCGCCTCCAGTGCAATTACATCCTTCCTCAAGTAAGGGGACCAAAACTGTGCACAGTAATCCAGATGCAGTCTCACCAATGCCTTGTACAGTTGCAATAACATTTCCCTATTTTTATACTCTATTCCTTTAGCAATAAATGACAAAATTCCATTTGCCTTCCTTATTACCTGCTGTACCTGCATACTAACTTTCAGCGATTCATGCACGAGGACACCCAGATCCCTCTGTACTGAAGCATTCTGAAGTTTCTCTCCATTTAAATAATGTCACCTTTTTATTCTTCCGACCTAAATGGATAACCTCACACTTATCCATGTTAAATTCCATCTGCCAAATTTTGGCCCATTCACCTAACCCGTCTGTATCCATTTGTAGATTTCTTATTTCTTCATTGCAACTTACTTTCCCACCTATTTTGGTGTCATCTGCAAATTTAGCTATAGTACCTTCTATCCCTGAATCCAAGTCATGCACTTTGGTAGGAAGAATCAAAAGGCACACTATTATTTAAATGTAGAAGGACGCCAAAGAAGTGCAACACAGTGGGATCTGGGTGTTCTTGTGCATGAAACACAAAAAGTTAGCATGCAGGTGCAGCAAGTAATTAAGAAGGCAAATGGAATTTTGGCCTGTATTGCTAGGGGGTTAGAATTTAAAAATAGGGAAATCTTGTTACAACTGTACAGGGTGTTGGTGAGGGTGCACCTGGAGTACTATGTACAGTTTTGGTCCCTGTATTTAGGAAAGGATATATTGGCTTTGGAGGCAGTTCAAAAGAGATTCACTAGGCTGATTCCTGGGATGAAGAGGTTGACTTAACAAGAACGGCTAAACAGGTTAGGCCTTTATTCATTAGAGTTTAGAAGAATGAGGGGTGATCTTATTAAAACGTACAAGATTCAGATGGGGCTTGACAGGGAAGATGTTGAGATGTTTCCACTAGCGGGGGAATTTTGAACTAGGGGACATAGCTACAGAATAAGGCGACACTCATTTAAAACTGAGATGCGAAGGAATATCTTCTCTCAGAGGGTAGTGAATGTCTGGACTTCTCTACCCCAGAGAGTTGTAGTGGCTAGGTCACTGAAAGTATTTAAAGAGGAGCTGGATAGATTTTTGAAATATCAGGGAATTGAGGGCTATGAGGAGCTGGCACGAAAGAGGAGTTGAAGCCTGGGGCAGATCAGCCATCAACTTATTGAATGGCGGGGCAGGCTTGAGGGGCCAAATGGCCGACTCCTGCTCCTATTTCTTATGTTCTTATGTTTCCACATAATTGAAGTCCCTCACTTGTAGTACCATTCTAGTAAATCTCTTCTGCACCCTTTCCAAGGCTTTGTCATCCTTCACGTGTCCAGAAGTGTCAAAGGAACTTGATGTTTAGGATTGCTGTTCACAACCTATAGCTGGATTCCATTAAGTGGCTCCAATCTATTGTGGGCAGAAAGTTTTTGTCTGGCATAGTGTTCTCGGAATCAGCAATAATTCTGGGCCAAATCTGGATCATCAGAGACCGGAGATGAGCATGGGGATCCTGCGGATGTCCTGACGTGGGATATGTCCGGGAAGTTTCAACTTCCGATGGGCAATTCCCCTGCTCCCCAGGACCCTCCGCAGAAGTTTCCAACTCTGTATTAGAGTCGGAGACTTGGGACAGATCCGATATGCTTACCTGAATTGTTAGACAGAAAAAACCTAGTCTAGCTCCCGGGTAACTCCAGAACTGACACCACAATCACTCTCACTGAACCCCCACCCCACCAGCCCACCCTGCCCACTTACCTCGTTCACCCTCCCTACCCATTCACCCACTCATTCGCTAACATTCAAACTGGACTTTTAAACTTACCATACAGCAACTAGTGCTGCAAAAAGAGGGCATGTCCTGTCTACTGGTCCATTCCCCTCCCTCCCGCCTCCCCCTCCCCATCAATTCTGCTCTGTTGCAGCAGTCCTGTCTGAGGGACATTACTTCATGCGCGTCTGGTAAAGCCGGGCTCAGAAGACCCAGCAAGAAATGTGGAACAGCGATGAGTCAGGAAAAAGTTCGAGTGGAGTGGCAATCTGACAATGATTGCTGTTCCCCCGAAGATCCAGGCCTTTGTCTCTTGTTGTGAGATGTCCACTGTATTCTGTGACATGCCTTAGGATGTCAGAAGTGGTGTAACATAGGAACAGGAATAGTTTATTCAGCCATTTAACAGAATGGCATTTAACAGAATGTCAGCCTGTTCTGACATTCAGTTAAAGAAAGGACAGACTTGCATTTATATAGTGCACTTCATGACCCGAGGTGGCTGTCCCAAAATGCGTTACAGCAATGAAGTACTTTTGATTTTAGTTGCTGTTGTAATGTAAGAAACGCAGCAGTCAATTTGCCAACAGCCAGCTCACACAGATAGCAATGTGATCATGACCAGAATTCAAGAGATGTTTATTGTGTTAAATATTAGCTGAGGGCCCTAAGAAGAACTCCCATGCTCTTCTTTTACATCCATCTGAGAGAAAGCAGCCTTCGTCCCATATCCCTCAATATTGTTGCCTAACAAAAACTAACAATCTCAGTTTGCTTTTCAATTGAAAATTTCAAGTCTCAATAGCGATTTGGGGGAGAGAGCTCCAGATTTACACTACCCTCTGAGTGAAAAAGTGTTGATCTTGTCACAGGGCAGTTGATCTTTGAGGTAAATAGCCAGTGTCAAGTAGATTGTAAATAGTATGGGAGCTATCACACAGCCTTGTGTTAAAATCCCCATGGAGGAACCGTAAAATAACCAAATTTACCAAATGACCCCCAAAGAACAAATTACCAACAAGATTTCACTTTTTGCAACGTTTACTTTAACATGAATCCGAATCAACGTAGATTAGACATGAATTAATAGGCAAAGGATACTTCAAATACAAAGTTAAATCTCACTTGCATAATCACAAGGAAATCCTGCACTCTGGATCCCACTACCACATGGGATGCCCTGCCCCAAAGATCTGTGGGTCAAGAATTGGCCTGTTCAGTCACATGAAGACATCACCATGACAGAAACTTGTGACTGTAGTAGACATCACCCTCACATCAAGGGACAGCTGACAACGATGACGAAAACATGTTTCATGACATCGCGGTCACAAAACCATAATAATTTTCATAGACCTGAATTTTTCCCACGTCGGGCGGGTTCGACGGGTGCTATTGGGGAGCCGCCTGCTGCCCACGATTGGCTCTGCACCGCGATTTCAAGCGGGCGGACCAATTAAGGCCCGCCCTGCGTGGATCACAAGCAGTAGTGCTGAACGCTACTTGTGCGGGCTGGTGGAGGAGGGAGAGTCGGGTCCAGCGCACAGTTTGCGCATGCGCCTGAAAGAGCACCTCAATCTCCCTGAGGCACAGAGCTGCCTCAGGGAGATTGAAGCACTTTTTAAAAAAAATAATGTCATTAAAAATTTAATGAAACATGTCCCCTCATGTGACTGTGTCACATGAGGTGGGGCACGTTTTTAATGGCAAAAGAAAGTTTTTATTTAATTTGTATTAGATTTAGGAAACCTCATCCTGCTCGTGGTTGAGGTTTCCTAAAAAATGTAAAGGCCACTTGGCCTTTTCGCCTGCCCACCAACCGTTAGGTTGGACGGGCAGCGTAAACTTCAACTTAATTACCTTGTTAATGGCCTTAATAGGCCTTTCAATTATTGGCGGGCATGCAGCCGACTCCAGGCGCGCCCGCCAAACGAAATGTTGAGTGAGTCCACAATGACGTCAGGACGCACGCCTGATGTCATGGCGCGTCATATTATGTTCCGGGGTGTTGGGTGCGCACCCGCACACTGAAGGTAAAATTCTGGCCATAGTATCATTGTGGTTGATTGTAAAGTAGGCTTATGGGTCTGAGTGTAGATGGTTCTGTCTGTGTGATTTAATTAAATTAGAGTCAGGTAGGCTGCAAGCTTTAAATTATCAAAAGAAGTTAGTAAAAGGCATTTTAAATACTAATGAGTAAACATGGATGAGGTCTTAGCATGTAGGGTGTGAAGGAAATTTGCATTTTTAGATAAGTGAAGCTGCTTGGATTTCAGAGGAATGGTAGGATGTTTACAACTAGCAAGATAAATAGGGCAAGGTTATTATGTTTATTTTTCCCAAAAGGTACTGACCATATTGGCAACATGAAAGATTTTTATATTAAGGGAAAAGTACATTTCCAAAGACATATGAAACAATGGAATTTACAGATTAAAGGGAGAAACATATATAAAGAAGGAAGGAAGGTGATGTTTTGGGGCCATAGAAGAACTAAAAGGAGTGTGTAAAACAGCCTTGGGGAAGCCTGCAGCCATGTTTGCAAAAGTCTGCTGTGCTCAGTAACTAAAGTTGGAGAAAAGTCTTTGGAATTCCATTGTCAAATGGGTGCTGTGGTAAATTTGCTGGCTTGCTATTTAAATTTAAAATCTATTTTGGACTGTTGCCTTAAAGGGGTTAGTGGTAGTTGGGAGTCAGTTTAGTTAGGAATTTTGGGATTTGTTAGAATATTAAGTAACCGTAATTTATGCATGTGCTTGAAATCTTTTCTTTTGTTAATAAATGTTTTAATTTAATTTTTAAAATCTCTAAAGGTGTTAGTGGACTCATTACTTCTGAATTCAGTGCGCAAATCTTCTCGCAATAAATACAAATTGCAAAACCGTTGTGATAGTGTGGCCAAGTTTCCCTTGTGGATTTGGTCCGCCTGGCACACATCACCTGCCACACATCACCTGCCACGTCATAACATCACCTAGCTTTAATTTGTAAAGTTATGCTTGTTTGTTCTGGACTCCTGCTTTCCGAGAAACCCGATATCCAATAACTAAACATTGACCATTGTGTTGGTGACAATGATTAAACTTTATTCAAGACAAGCAAGACTTGATACATTGCAGTATTTGACCAGTAGTTTAAGTTTTAACTGCGAGTTACATTACCCCAATGATGCCTTGGATTGAAGCTGCAGTGACAAATGCCTGCACCATCTGGCCCAAACCCCTGTCTCGGGATGAGTGTAGCTTGGCTTCACCTTGGTTCAAACCCCTGGCATGACCTCTGAGTGACCCTATAATTCCCTGAATTCTCTTGGAAGTCTCATGCACCTCCTGTTTGGATTTTCTTCTTATACACGTTCCTATAATGCAAAACTACTGAATTTCTATATCCAATCTTCTTAATGTCTAGATAAAGGACACGTACAATGTCCTGTTTGCTCAGGCTTTGATTTGGTATTGCTCACTTTGATGTTTGGGGTTGTTAGTGCAGCTTTGTAACACAAAGGAACATGTCTTCACACTGAAGAAATTTGGTGTCCTTGAACAACATCCAAAATTAATTGGGTTACCTGCCTATTCTTGGTTCCCATGGCAACACAGCTACCTCTACTTGCTCTTCTATTCTCTCTTCTGCTGATAGCTGACTTTAAATTTAATTTGAGTCAGGTTACTCAAAATTGCCTTTTAATTTTCTCACTTCTCCTTCTACCTCTATTACTTGCAGCTCCTCCTTAAACCTTTCTTACAAAATACTCTTTTTACTCTTTCATGGGATGTGGGCATCGCTGGCTAGGCCAGGATTTTTATTGACCATCCTTAATTGCCCTTGAGAAGGTGGTGGTGAGCCTTTGCCTTCAACCATTGTAGTTTTCATGGTGTAAATACACCCACAGTGCTGTTAGGGAGGGAGTTCCAGGATTTTGACCGAGCAACAGTGAAGGAACAGTGATATAGTTCCAAGGATGGTGTGTGGCTTGGAAGTCAACTTGCAGATGGTGGTGTTCCCATGCATCTGCTGCCCTTATCCTTCTAGGTGGTAGAGGTTGAGTGTTTGGAAGGTGCTGTCAAAGGAGCCTTGGTAAGTTTCTGTAATGCATTGTGTAGATGGTGTGCACTGCCACTCTGCACTGTGGTGGAGGGAATGGATGTTGGAGGTGGTGGATGAGGTGCCAGTCAGGTGGGTTGCTTTGTCTTGGTTGCTGTTGAAATTCTTGAGTGCTGATGGAGCTGCATTCATCCAGACAATTGGAGATTATTTCATCACACTCCTGACTTGTGCCTTGTAGATGGTGGACAGGCTTTGGGGAGTCAGGAAGTGAGTTACTTGCCATAGAATCCCCAGCCTATGACCTACTCTTGCAGCCACAGTATTTATATGGCTGGTTCAGTTCAGTTTCTGGCCAATGGTAACCCCCAGGAAGTTGATAGTCGGGGATTCAGTGATAGTAATGCCATTGAATGTCAAGGGGGAGTGATTGTTAATCATCCTAGACAAATTATTAAAACTTAACTACAAGTTTAGATGAGTGAAGGAACACTCATGAGGCGTTAAGTGCTCTCCTTTGTCATTTGGCTGAGACATTAAACCGAAGGTCCATCTGCTCTCAGATGGATGTAGAAATCCCATAGTACCATATTGATGAGGAGCAAGGAGTAATCTCTAGTGTTCTGACCAATATTTATGCCTTAATCCACATCACTAAAGATAGACTATCTGGTCAGTATCACTTGCTGTTTATGGGAGATTGTTGTCTGCAAATCCAAAAGTAGTCATTGGCTATAAAACACTTTGGGATGCCTTGAGGTTATCAAAGGAGTTACATAAATGAAAGTCTTTCTTTAAAATCTAAAATGTTGATAGATATAAAATAAGGTTGGCAAAGGGTCAAAAACTAACTGTAACTTTCAATCTTTCTATATTGTAGGACATTGATTTATGGATGTTTCACCAGAGGACGAGATGTTGAAATCTCCTTTGTTTTGAAATCTTTTATATTTTGCACCTGGAATGGGTACCTTCAAGGACACAACCTGATTTACTGTACTAAGTTTGAAGATAGCTGGACCACCGACTTGAGATTTTTGTTTGGTAAGTTGCCTTGATAATGAATCATGCATAAAGCATTTTGTACAAGCTGTGTGTAATTTTAATTCCCACCACTCCGAATAAACTTTTTCCATTACACTGTACTCCTACATACTTTACATCTATTGTTTTTTGCTATGATTTCAATTTATTTAAACAAAAGCAAAATACTGTGGATTCTGGAAATTGGAATACTCAGTAGGTCTGGCAGCATCGGTGGAGATAGATAAACAGAGTTATTGAGCAGAATTTTTATTGAGTAGGATTTTCATCACCCAATGGAGGTGCAAATCAGGTCATGAAATGCTGAACTTGGTTTATTTTTTTTTGCTGGAAAAACAATTTTCTTCTGGCTTCCTAAAATTGTGCCATTTTCAAGTGGCCTCATCACAGATCGGGACGGCCTTGGGTGAAAAATGCACACGCACCTCTTCTGAGGTCAGAATCCTCATTGTGAGGACCACAGGAAAACTGTATTTCCTTCTGCCTCTGTTTTCATGTGCTGGTGTAGGTTTTGTAAGTTCTAAAAAAAACACACCTCCTTAGAGAGATTGTGACCACTGATGCAAGCCTACTGAGGGGTCAACAACATTCTAAAAGGTAAGTGTAAAATGTTTTCACACGTTCAAATGCCACTATTAGAAGCTGTATTGTCAGATTACCTTTGCAAGACAGAGCCCTATCATGAATCACTGCTTTAAAACACATCTTTTTTAATTAATTCATGGGATGTGGGCTTCGCTGGCTGGGCCAGCATTTATTGCCCATCCCTAGTTGCCCTTGAGAAAGTGGTGGTGAGCTGCCTTCTTGACTACAGAGGTTCAAGAAGGCAGCCCACCAGCACCTTCTCAAGGGCAACTAGGGATGGGCAACAAATGCTGGCCCAGCCAGCGAAGCCCACATCCCATGAATGAATTTTTTAAAAAGATATGTTTTTTAAAGCAGTGATTCATCATAGGGCTCTGTCCTGCAAAGTTAAGTTGACCATTACATTGACCACCATTGTATTCGTGTTGACATGCATTGAAGTACTTTCTCAAATAGAGAAAGTGCCATAATGCTATCAGAAATGTGTTGGTTAACCATCCTTATCATGTTTGACACTAGGATTTAAATGTACAGACAGCTCTGACTGTGGGGTGAGATGGAGAGAGCATTCCTCAGCTTTTGAAAGGTTTAAAAAAATCCAAGCGCCCCTCCATTAGGCAATTTGCTTTTAAATGGAAGCTGTGGGTCTTTTGACACTGTTGCTCCAGGAAATGACTGACAGCTTTTTGAGGCAGTAATATATTTCGTCTTTGTGGTTTCAGAGTACATGACAGTTTGTTTACACCACTTAAATGATTAACATTTTTATTATGGAGAACAGGCTTTTGATGTATTAATGGCATTGTGTTTGAATGAGAGTTTTATTAGATTGTCGCAGGTTTAATGTTTTCTCATTTGTATTTAAAGTAATTCTCATTGCATTGCTCCTGAGGACTGTACCTGTTTACTGGGTGAAAGGCTATGGAGGATGGAGGCCTGAGGGAGAATGGAGGGGGCATCGGGTGGCATCAGTAATCTGAGGGAGCATTGGGTGGCATGAGTGGAGATGAGGTTTGGGACACCTTTAAACAATGTTGAGAGTGGGCTATTGTCTCTGAGAACTGAGATGGGCCTTCTAATCAGCCCGCCTCTGCATCCACACTCCATCCTGGCTCGCAAAATGGGCTTCGACTCCGACCACTGTGTGAAAAATCAAAATTCCTGGACAAAGTCACACATGGATCAGGTATGCATTTTGGAAGGGGCAAAAGTGCACAAGTCACATTTTCCAGAACCCACACGAAAATCCAGGCCAATATTTCAGTTTGAAATGTGATTTTAAGTGTACTGCTGATGGAAAGTTGTTTTGTGTTTGTATTAAGAGAAGTCTTTTGACAGTTTTGTACTGGAGGAGAAAAGATACATATTGTTGTGAGTTACAGGGACTTTTAATATGAATCACAAGCTTTTTGGATTGGTTGATCCATTACTTTATTGACATTTGGTGTTTCTAAAACTAGAACAAACAACCAACCTGCACAATAGAAATCTTTCAACCCAAATCTGGCTCTCTCGCTGGTTCTTTCTCTTCCTCTTTTACTTTCCCTCTCTCCCAATGAACAAAGAAATGACAGATTGCTTGTCAACGGACATCCAGCATTTCTTCTATTTCCATTCCCACCACATCCTACAGGATTCCAGTCTGCTTTTTGTAAATTCACCTGTTGTCTTTGTTTTCCAGCACCTTTCCCTCAACTCTGTCTACTGAAGGTACTGACCATTCCTGACTAAAATGTCCACACAATGGCAGCTCTCTTGTGCTATCTGTTTAGACTAAAAGCAAATATAAACCACTAACAGACTCATTGCTTTTTCTTGAAATGTGTCAGATATAGTTGCCGCTCGGTTTGACATGCAAAATGCTTGGAGTATTGTCCTTTGAAAAGGGTTGTCGGTTTGGGGGTGGGGCAGTGGTGAACAGGAAGGGGAACAGGTTAAGTGTTTAGGAACTCATGGATCCTACTTCTAGCATCTCTGAGGCTGGTTATAGCTCCTTCTTCTCTTGACATGTCTACATTTGAAGATCTGTCAAGCCGCCGAATTTTCAGCAAATGGGAACCCCATCATCAGTTGCATCATTGTAAGGCAGAAAATGGCCTTAAAAGGCTACAGGAATCCCGAACAAGACTTATCTGGTCTTGTCCTATTCCCTGGCACTGCTTCTGCTGGAGTAATGGCATGAATGTGCTAGAAGGGTGTGGAATAATGGCCCCAATAAAAAACGTTTCCATTTGAATATCCAAGTTCCACACAGAAAATTCTGCCCATTATTATCCTAATTATGAAGGCATGCCTTAATAATAAGATTTCTCACTCCTATTGTATGAACCATGGTATCCAATTATGGCATTTTAAATCACAGGAATACAAGAGTTAATGAGATTAAATGAGATCCTTTTTGAAAGTCAGATAATATACTGGAAAGCTGGACATTGCATATCACACTACAGAAATTCTGTAAAAATAAAGGGTTAATACTTGAATTCTGCAGGTGATAGTGCCTGCTTGGCTGACACTAAATGAGAACCAGGACAGTGGGAAAAGTTTTAGGAATGTCCACAAAGTATCCCTGAAGAGGTGCCTGCTGACTCATGGGAGTCCTGGCTTCCAACTGACCAAAATGGAAAAGGCTCCAGCGGGAAGGCACCGAACACATCGGGATACTTCGGTTCTGGGCAGAGGTGAAGTTGAGACATTGGAGGGAGTGCACAAACCTCCAAACAACCTATCTACCCAACCCTTCAAGCAGCACCTCCTCCATACGTGGCCGAGTCTGCAGATCGCACATTGGACTTATTAGCTATTTCAGAACCCATCGAATCAGGCTGGATGAAGGATGATTTGCTTCCAGGGGGACTGCCTAAGAAGGATAAGAAGGCACTAAATGAATTCTCTCTGGTTATGAAATCATGAACTTCTTGTGTGTCTCTGAATAAACAAACATTAAAATAGTTAATCAGAACCATGGAATCCTGGTCATGAGAATTGAGCCCAGCAGAAAGTGTAGTATCCACTTTGTCAAGACAGTTGACATTTAGCAATTATAGTTTCTTTCACATGCTTGTCCAGTTAAATGACATCTTAGCGATAGAGTCACTACAGCATGTTTGACAGTGTTACGCCTCTTTATTTTAGTCGCTAGTATTTTGATCTGGCAAATAAGGTTATTTTATCCCACCCTTAATTTTAAAGAGAAACTTTCCAAGAAAGCACCTAGGGAGGAATAGCTTTAAAAAGAAACTGCAGTTCTGTAAAAAGTGTCAAAATTAACAGTAAAAGTTGGAAGATATGACTAGACTTGTAAAGCCCCTTCTGGGTAAATGCAACTATGCAGTACAGAGATATAATATGTAGGAAAGATTAATTAAGCTAGAGTGGGAAGATGGCAAAAAAGGAAGGCAGTGGGCAGTGATGGGCCAAATGGATGGCAATCTTCTAGGATAACTTTGGAGAAGCTGAATCTCTTCAGATGAAGTCAGTGCTATTGCTTACCTACTAAAATTAAGAGTTTGTATACTTTATGGGCAGAATTTCACCCATGTCGGGCAGGCTCGGCAGGGGCGGTTGGAAAGCCAACCGCCGCATGATATCGAGGCCTGAAGGCGATTTCGTGCTGGCGGGCCAATTAAGACCCACCCAGTGTGAAGCATGCGTGGAAGTGCTCAGCGCTGCCTGTGTGGGCGGGGGGAGGAGGGCGAGCAGGGCGAGCACAACCTTTGCATATGGGCACAAGTGCGTGCTTCATAATCTCCCTGAGTATGCCTCAGGGAGATGAGGAGTTGTAGAAAAAAAAAGAAAGAAAATAAAAATGTAATGAAAGGTGTCCCCTCATGTGACTCTGTCACATGAGCAGGGACATGTTATTAATTAAATTTTAAAGCTTTTATTTCATTTTTATTTGCTTTTGGAAACCTAATCCCGCCCATGGATGAGGTTTCCAAAAAAATGCAAAGGCTGCTTGGCCTTTTCGCCTGCCCGCCAACCATAAGGTTGGACGGGCATGAAAAATTTAAGTTAATTGATTGTTTAATGGCCTTAACAGGCCTTTTAATTGTTGGCGGGTGGGCTGCCGACTCCAGCACGAACTATCGCACGGCTGCGTGTTGATGTTGGCATGCTCAGCCGAAGTCAACGTATGTCATTTCACGCTCAAGCGGGTCAGGCGCACGCCCGCCTGCCAAGCTAAAAATTTTGCCCTATGCTCTGGTTTTAGAGGGAATGCTGAAATTTCAGTAACTCACTGAAAAGGAACTGTAAACATAACCTTAGCTGCTCCTCTGTTTTGGACACTATAGTTCTACCATACTTTTTATTACCCATACCCTCAGCTGGAGTTTGCTATCATTTAGAAAATGACTATCTGGACTGGACAACAATAATTTTAGACTGTCAATTGATGTAGGGAAAAATGTTCATTGCAATTCTTGATGCTTATTGTTCTAGATGTTCTGTTATACAAATAGTCACCTGTCTACCTTCAACTGCAACATTTGAGAAGTGTTGCACTGAGTTTCAGTTATGATAGGCATGTGTAATCTAATACAATCTTGACTGGGTTAGGAGAGCTAGTCAGCATCTTGTCAATTGCTGTTGTAAATGGTAAATTTTCAATCCAGTCCTTGCATGAATGTGGGGTTAAAAGGGGAAGAGAGCTCAAGGTTCATCTTATCCTGTTGGGTAAATCTTGGTACATCAATACCATTCACTTATTTTAGGCTCTTAACACTATCTATCTTGAGAAATATGGATAAATCGAGGCCTGTAGTGCTGGACAGAAGTTGAAATGGCATTCAATATCCATAGTGATCATTTGTTGCAGAAGTTGAGAGAACCTGGAGAAGCAACTTACAAAATTCCTACAGGTAACTTTTCTTTCCCCTTATCTTTCCTTTAGACCAGTACTTGAGTGTTGTATTTAGCATCCATTAACTACATCTTTTTTCAACTTCTATCTATATACTAAGTTAATGATTTGTCATTTAATAGGCTAATGAAGCCACTATGATATGCAAGTACCAGGGAAAGCATAGTATGTGCTCTTACATTTTAGCTAAAATCCACCATGCCGGAAGTTGCTTGTGATGTATTTGGCCCAGGAATGCCTGGTGCTGATTTTAACATAGGATATGAGAGAGAAGACGAAAAGAGAAACCTGTTTTAGTACTAATCATTAATTTTTTTTTCAAATGCCAAGACTGTTTTCGATTTAGTCAGCCTAACTGATTTTGTAGCTGTGATTCTGTTTGGGTTCACTTTGAAGCAGGACAATCATCAGCGAATGAAGAAGTGATCAATGCCTTATTTGTTGTACCAACCTACTTGGTAGCATCTCCTTCCAGATCAGTATGTTTAAAATACATCTGTACTGCTGAAAAAAGAGACCTTTTTTTTATCAAAGCTTTTTGTCTTGTACTTATGAGGACATTTCGCAAGAATACCAAGTGTAAAAGGAACAACAATTGATACTATATGAGAAGAGAATGCTGATTGGTTGGCAAGTGGACTCTGATTGGTAGAGGCATTGCCATGGAGAGTGAACCAGTTGAAGGTGACTGACAGTTAACTGCCAAGCATTGTTTGAAATTTAAACCAGGCAGCTTGACTCTGATCAAGGCATTGCCCTGAGGAATAAGCCAATGAATGGTTGTAACTTATTTTGTTTAGCTGAAACAGGTGCAATGTGTGTACATGTTCATTCTGTCTGCAAAGAACAGGGCCCTATATATTAATATATATAGCTTCCAGTACATGCTAATGCACCATGCTGTGAGCCTGAATGACAATCTTAAATTGATTGTCAGCATAATTTTTAGCACACTGGGGATTATTCAGCAAATGCTGTGCAAAGATTGGATGTAATCCTCAATCTTTGGACAGCATTTTCTGAATAAACCTCAATATGCTAAGAATTATGCTGACAACCAATTTAAGATTCATTCGGGA